>NC_049172.1:71886741-72517574 GCF_009769625.2 Cygnus olor | reverse complement strand
TTGTTTTTTGTTGTTGCTGTTTTATGTTTGTTTATGGTCTTTATTTATTTTTTGAAGTTATTCTACCTGTGTTTGCATATCTGATTTTAAAGAGACTATTATGCAATTTAGAGTATTTAGTTTAGGTGAAAGATTTAGAGATTTAGAAGATAGTCTTGCCACATCAGATCCTCAGCAGAGAAAAGTAGGCTACTTAGTATTTTTACTAGTTAGAAATGCCCTTGAAAGAGGCATTTTTTTCTTACATTATCTTTATAGGGATTTGAAAGTCTAAGCTTTGGTACCTAAGTTAGCCACTTTATATAAACAATAAAAATCAGTACAGGATATCTACATATACTTTAAGAGCTATGTCTATATCTGTATAGGAGATACACCTTTATTTTAATAATCTATTTTTCTACCTCCGTCTTTGGTAAAATACATGGTTTGGGTGAAAATTTGCTGAAAAAAGCCATCCATTCAACATTATTATTTAACAACAATGCATAGTTTTAAATTATGCCATTTAAGCATGTCTTGATTGCTGATAATTATTTTGATAGCTTTTGTAAGAAAATGTATTCTATAAATGCAACATTTAAGAAAAATCACCACCAAATAATTCTTAACTCATTAAATTAAAAGTATTAGTTGGCATTTAAATTGCCAAAAGTCTTCTTTCTTTTTTTTTTACCTTCCACATTTTTTTTGCTGCTCTGTAGGACACAGACTGAAAAGTGAAATACATTGTCTTCTGCATCATTCATCAATAAAATTGCCAATAGAACACTAATTTCATATTCTCTATTACTGGAAACGATACAAAATGCAGAACAAAATGGCTTGATTTTTAGATAACAGAGTAAGTTTGAAGCATTATCAGTTAGAGCAAGTTGACTAAATTTGAAACAGCCATATCTGGCAGAGAATAAATGTAGGACACTAGTGTCATTCTTACTAAAATCCTTCTTGCCTTTGAATGGCAAAAATGTTTTGAATTAAAAGATTGAGGATTACCATTTAATTCTTTCTTTTATTTTCTTTTTTTTTTTCAAGGCAGAAAAGAATGAATACCTTTGCTTATTGCATTACTTTGTGCAGATTTCAAGAGCAGCTTAAGAATTTTCCATGACAAAAGGTATTAGTAGACCTGCTAATGTTCAGTCAAAATCACAAACTTTCTGAAAATGTTCTATTTGTTAATCCTCTGGAAAAAATGAAGATTATTTCTGTACCACTTTCCAGGACTATTTCCAGTGCAATTTATTCATCTATAGTTCCACCTTAAAAGATTTGTCTCCTCCCAAAGTATTTGTTTTCACTATAGGTTTGATTGAATATCTGACCTTTTATACATTATCTGTATTTTTTTGCCGAAAATTATGAACTTGTTAAGTGAAATGTTTCACAGACTGGTGCTGGTGTTACATTTCTGGTCAAAACTGTGAAGGTTGCACTGACCTCTTCAGTCCAGGGCATTAACCTGGGATCACATGTTTGTAGGAAGTTCAGTAAACCTGAAAAACCTAAGTGTCCTAAGCAACAAAATGCAGAATAAAATTTATTTTCTTTGAAAAATAAACAAAAAAGGTCTAGTGCTGCAGGTGATGCAGGTCAGATTTTTTTTATTTTTTTTTTCTTTTTGAATCTTTCATGTTTTTCTTTGGAGAACAAAGTCAGTTTTCTAACTACCAAAGATTATTTCTATCTGCTTACTTTCCCTGTTCACAGCCACTCACCCACCCATCCACATATGCACACATACATGCACGTGCACAAAAACAGAATAAAAGGTGGTGTCATGTTTTTTAAATCTCAGCTTATTTTAAACCTGTGAGTTTAATGGAATTTTTCTTCCTATTGTAATTATCTTTGTTTATTCTTAATCCAAGCACTTCTGACTTCCTATAAATACTTTCTACCCAGTTTGACTGAACGTGGAGGTGTTTCATTTTCTCTGCTGATTCTTTCAAGTTCAGTATGCACAGTTTCAGATATCTGAATCACAAAACATCCTGTCAAAATCATTCAGCAATATCTGCTATTCCATGACCAAAAGATGGACCCAAATTGATCATAGATAATTACAGGCAATATTCTGACACAAACCTTCCAAATGCTGTACCAAGAAGGACAAGCTGGACAGAGGAGTATAATTAGATTCTGTCTTTAGTAAGAGTACATTTCTGCAGTGATGCAGTAATTGCAGCCCTACTGTGCTATGTAGAAATTTCTTCAGAAGGCAGGAAAAGGGACTGGAATTTGTAGCCATTCAATAAATCACTGGTTTGAATATTTAGCAATATAATAAAATAAAAGCTTTAGGTAATACAAGCATGCAAAAATTAATTTCATCTCCAATATTTACAAATATTACTCAAGCAGAAGTGAATTTTCTTTTCTTAAAAAAAAAAAAAAATGAAAAAAAAAGTTAAATATTAAGACTTATGGTTTAAGCACAAAACTTTGTGGTTTCTTCTCTAGATTTGGCCTAGAATTCCTCTGGTCAAGATTTAGCAAAGTGTTCCAGTCCTATGAGTAAAAGAAAAGAGATCCTCAAAGGGACAGTATTCAAGACATTTAATATCTGGTTTTTACAGATGTCGCAGCTAAAAGTGAGGAATCCGTTTGTGTCTTTAAATTGCGTCTCTAACAAGTTAATAACCTGGGCCTGATTCTTAAGTTATTCTTAAGATAAAAGAAAAGCAATCAGCAATGGAGTTATATTGATTTGAATTCTGACAGATCAAAATTAAACTCCAGATCTTTACTAAATGATTCAAAAAGATTCATGTTGAAAACAACGTGGTAAATAAAATAGCTGTTCTGAAACAAGGCCCTGAAACTAAGCAAATGTGGCCTTTGTGTATGTATTAGTATAATTTTATGCTCCATTTCCAACATGGTTATTTGTAACAATAATATCTCACACAAATTATAGGTCAAATTTCACATAGATGCTGCCCTAAAGGTGCATGAAATTTCATTAGTAGGGGAAATTCAAATCATATTTGGCAATGATAATTGAACAGAAAAATTTTTTAGTAACTTCACAGCTTTGAATGCAGTGGTGGGTTTCATAATGCAATACAAATGTGCCAACTGAATGCATCAGCAGTAATTAAAAAGGTTTGCATTGTTCATAGCTGTACAAAACCTTTTATGAATGTTAATATATGCACCTGCCTTCCTGGGGCTGATGTAGTACCACTATATTTTCATTTTCTATAAATCCACCACAAACCACTATTTTCTATGCCATTCCCTTGGCATAGAATCTACCTTGTAGATTTCTTCCGTGTTGGAAATCTTGAAGGGGATTGCAGTTCACTCCTTTTCTTGGGATTTCACTGTGCTAGCTGGCTAAAAAAAGAAAGCCATGAAGCCCAGATCAGGCTGGATTCCTGGATTGCTGGCCCATGGAAAGTCAGTGCTCCGTCTGATGCCCAAATTTATCTGGCCTAAATCCCTGCGCTCTTATCAACTGGCTCCAGGATTCCAGATGGACTTAATTAATGAGGAACATTAGTCCCAAGGGCTGACATGGAATTAAGACTGGATGACTTTTGGCTTGATTTCTTTCAGTTTTTGACCCAAAGTCCATATTTGTGGGCAGCCTAACTGTACTCATGCTTTTTATATTCCTTTTGTCAAGACAACTTCCTTCAGGCTTGTTAATGCTTGGTAAATGCCATAAAGAGCAGCTAGCACTGCCTTCTTTCCCTATGCTAGATTTGTTCTTGCATTTATCTGCCTACTCTGCTCCATGCTGTCTCCAAAGCTCTGTTTAAGTAAGGTCTGTATAATTAACAGAGTCCAGAGAATGAAACAGGTGACATTCCTGGCTTTGCAGCTACCTTGCTGTTGGAATTTATCTCACTCACCTACTTTCTATGTAACTCTATTAATTTTCTATCTAATAAAAACCTAAATTTTGAAGAGACATAATTCCTCGCATTCTCTGGAGGGCAATTTGAACATAATTAAACTGTGACTATAGAAAAAGAGCAATTATGTTCATCTACATGGTCCCAATGAAATGAAAAGCACGTAATTTTGTTCAAAAAGTAATTGTCTGAGCTAAACAGACTTCCTAGAGAATACATCATGTCCACCCCACCCTATTTTGTTTTTCCAAAATCAATTGGCTTGCAGATCATAAGCAAGTTTGTGTAAGAGATTTAATGTCCCCAGATAACATTTGTATGAATATAGTACATCATTATTTAAATACTGTTAGCCAGAATGTGGATTTTCATGTGGCATTAGCCTCCATTTCTATCCCAATGGTGCTACCATTACAAATTTAAAGAACAAATAACTAATGAGATGTTTCTAAAAAATTGATGAACATGGAAGACTGATTTATATGTACCTTTACAGTCTTAGCTAGACTGAAATCAACTTTTAATAAGTTGTGTAGTTTGGCTCTGAATTGCTATTGGATGGCTCACCATTGTGAGATGTGTTACAGATGGAAATGGCTCTCCTTAGAAAACTGTCAGTCTTTTCATTGCCATTTTATTGTTGTTGCAAAGAAATTATATGTCAACATTTTCTTTAAGTCTCTTTAAGAAGCAATTGCTGTTTACCTTTATTCCTTGAGATGTAGAAAACAGTAGTTTTCCACTGAATGCTAAGTAGGTGACTGACAAAAGAACATGAATGAAGGAATTCATTAACATCTTTCCTTTTCCAAAGAGCAGGTGTACCTGTTCACCGTCACTTTGCGACGACCTGATACATCACAATAAAAAAATGTTACATACATTTTCTGTCAGTGGGTTTGTAAAATCCTTGGGTTACAGAAATTAAAGTCTTTTCCTTTCTCATGAATATTATGAAAGGAATCTCAGTATGTTTCACATTTGGCTTTATGCTCAGTACTTTTCAAAACAATGCCTTGTTCCTTTGCATAATATAACAACAACAATAGTAATAATAAACCTACAGCTAGATTCTTTTATTTTTTCTAATTAATAAACTCCCTTAAGACTGGGAGAACAACTTCATAAGAGAATGCCCATGCTTGTAACAAAGACAACTGTAAAGTAAACCCTTCATTATATACCCAGAATGTAGTTCACTTTTCCTTCAGTTTGTAAGAGAATAGAAGACAGTTTGACATGTCATCTGCTCCTTCACCTGCACCACAACAGAATTGCCTTCACCTACTTTTTGACAGATATTTTGTTTGTCACACATCAGCCGGTGGCTTCTGCCAGACCTCTTTCTCCTTACTTCATGAAGAGGTAGATGAGAGATGGATGATTTCTGTCCTGGTAGCTGAATACTCACAGAAGTAGGATACCTGCTATCAGCTAGATCCATGGGACAGATTGGTTGCACTCTTCTGTATGCAGATGCCTATTTTATTGCACAGCAGAAATTGTTGTTTGTCCATGGTAGGCCACAGAACTGGGAATTTGAACCCTGTGACTGCAAAGATTGAGCTGTTCATCTTCTTACTGATAGGTAAATAAGAACATCCTTCATTCTGACTCATGTCATGTTTAATGCAAGTGAAGTCTGTTACTTGTTCTCTCTGATCACGGTGATCAATAACATATCCTCTTCTTGCAGCAAAATTTCTTTTTTTTTTTTTTTTGATTATGTAAGCAGCAACAACAACAAAAAAATGAATATCCCACATTCTACTCTTACTTTTTGGTGGTTTTTTTTAGATACTTTTAAAATTTTCCTCCCATTTTTATTGATACATGTTTTAACATTTGCGTGGGTGATGTTCTGGGACATTCATAGAATGACACCGATAGAGATTTCTAATCAGGAAAGCAAGCCAGCATGTCTGCAAGAATTTTATGCTCAAATTATGGAAAATCGAGGGTTGGTTTTCATAAATTGCAGAAAAGAAAAGAAAAAAAAAAAAAAAAGAAAAAAAAAACATTTGAAATGGAGGCTTGGCAAACAGCTTGATAGAAATTAATGGATTTTTCTCTCCTATTCAATAGTTGCTAGTAGTTTAGTAGATGCGTGAGTCTTAGCTTGCAATCACTTTGCTAAAGTGATGCCACAGTCTCACTTCAGCTGTTCTTTACAAGCTACGTGGGGAATTTTTGTCAGTCAGTGTTCAACCACAAGCAGTTCGAATGGAGAGGGGAATAAGTAAATGGTTCTCTCTGTCTCGTTCTCTTGCGTGGTGTTTTCTGTTATGCACCAAACTTCTGGCTCACATTCATACTAGTGATTTTGTAATCTGAACCACATCACATAAGCCACTGTAGAAATACTGTGTTTGACAAATGATGGACTAGGACTTCATGATGGTGCTATTTCGGGCCTGACCAGAGAAATGGGTATTGGAAATCTGTCAGCTGTGATTTGTTTCAGGAGATTTCCTGCCCAGTATTCCAAACCCTACATAGTGACTTTTATTGCAGAATTTCTCCAGAAATTTAGATCTCCCCAGACAGTCAGCTTGCTCCCCAGGTAAGCATATTACTTGAGTGTTTCAGCCTGCTTTCCCAAAGGGTAGGTGAAATGCTACCAATAGGTGTCAGCCTCCTGATTCACCCTGGGAGGTCTGAGTCTTATTTCATGTTTAGAATGGATGAAATTCCACTTGCTATTCACTCTTTCTCAGAAACGAGCAATAGGTGCCCCATGGACAAGACTTTAGCCCATGCAGTTGAGACACATCTATATTCTTGATCGCTGTAGCAAACCTCTGCAGATTGGCACAAGGGAAGGATTGTAATGATCACTCACTGCATGCATACATTGAGCTTCTACTCACTGTTAATTTCTAGGCTCTTCTAGACTAATGCATGAAGCAAACATTCACAGATGAATTTGTGAAGGGGTATTCCCTTTGTATTGGTAAGACCACCTGCAGTTCCCTTAAGTGCCTATGAGACAGAAGCTAGCAATCACCACATTATTGCCCAAAGAAGCAGAATTCCATTTTCATTCTGAACTAAAAGAAAATCTCAACTAGCATGTGACTAGTGGTGTATTTAGATGGTAAGCATGTTAATGCAGGTATCAACTTTATATATATTTGTGCAGCACCTGACATAATGATTTGCCGTGGCCTATAGGAGTCTCTGTATTGCAAATGTTTCATAAAAATGCTTGCCTTTGCCAAAGGGAAAGAATCACTTACATACATTTTGCTAATTTTATTTGATTTTATTATTTTTTTCCAAAGATCAGCTAGCATATTGCAAAGGCAGGAAACACCTGTTTAAGTAATTTACACTTTTTTTCTTGAGGAATAGTACATTGAAACTCATAAAAACGTATGTCAGAAAGTTTCTAAAATCCCAGTGGATAAACTTGGAAAAAATACACGAAGTAAATTAAGATTTTTAAGCTTTTCCTATATAATTAGAAGTTAAATGTATTCTTCTCTGTCATGATCAATAAATAATCTAGCTAAAGGAAAAAGAAGTAGCAGAGGCTACAGGGGAGATGTAGAGAGAAGAAGGAGGAGAGCAATTTGAAATGTACCGTATGCTCAGTACAGACGGTTTACCACCCTTTGAAAAGGCCATGATTACCTCAGCTCAGTGCTATTTTTCTTTTATTGTTTCTCTGCAAGCTCAATAAAAACATTCTCCCATCCCCTTGAGAAACCAAAAGCACTTTATCCCTATGAGATATTTTTAGTAAGTTTTATTTAGTTTTATTACATCTAAACCATAAAAGAAGATACAAATATTTTGTAATGATGCTGCTACAGGAATTTCACTGGGACATGTTAAATGAATCAGGGATAGAAAAAGAGATGTTCTGTGACATTTCTCATACTTTAGTAGAAAAAATAATTATCCAATTAAGTATATTCCTCATTTGTTTTGTTGATTATGTCTATGCTATTAAGCAAAAGGGGAGCTGGGAACAGACTCAAGGCAATATAGCATTGACTGGCTTACACCTTTCCAAGCTTCCTTTACAAGTTCTTAAGTGAATTGTTTGTGAGATAGTTAGAGAAGTGCAAAAGAGAAAAAGCGAATGAGTTAACAGCTGAATAGTTATTCAATAATTCAATAAAATCAGAGATCAAGTTATGAGCTTACTTCTAGGCTCTCTTTTATTTACTGTTATATGCACTTTCAACCATGCAAACATTTGGCTATTTGAAGAATATTCATCCCATTATGTTTATTTGCTTGAGTCTGTATATGTTGCCATGTATATAAATCTGTTGTTGTCACTTTTTAATATTCAAACTATTTTCTGGATCTTATTCACCTCTTACAACCACAAAGACTGAAAATGCAATGTCTGAGAAATGTGTTCTGCTTGCTTGTAGGCTCAAACAAGGCTAATCAGTACCCAACAAAAACTATACCAATCTAACCTAAGCATTTTCTAATATACATGAAATTTGCTAATTCAAATGGAGGTTCACATCTCTGATGTTTGGTTTTTAAAGCTACTGCAGCCTCAAAACTGCTTAAGCAGTTTTACCAACAGCCAATACAATTGTATTTTCTCTGGCCACGTCTGAAATAAAGATCAGGGATCTTAAATGGATAGATTACACTGATTATGGTGGTAAGTTTTGCTATGGCAGGAGATACCTTTATTAGTTGTACATGAGAAAGAAGCCATTGGTTTATTGTCATCGACCATTCATCTATATTATCCATGTCAAAATGGCTCAGCCCCTAATGTTCAAATGGGTATCTAAATGGAGTACCTCTCTCCTTGTTTTGATCAAGCCTTCCTTCACGGTTTATCTACTCTGTTCAGTCTGTTCAACTTTGGAGTAAAGAGATTGTTCCCTGTCACAGTTTTATCCTATTTAGATATTCCAGTTATAAATATTGTCTGGATTAGTCCCTTAGGCACAAAAGCTCTATGGAGATGATGTTGCCAGAAGATGGTATTGTGTGACCTGTAGTTTCTCAAGACTGAACACCATTAAAAATCCACCTCCCTTTTTTATTTTGATGCTTAATGCAGATAAGGCTTTTTCCCAGTAGTCTCCACAAAATGCAAAACTAGTTCCATTTTCTATTTCTATGTGATATATATATATGTGTATATACATATATATATATATATGTATTTGTGAAATTGAATTTTGTCTATCTGTTCTTGTTCCACCCTACCTGCCTTTCCTCTTCCCTCCCCACATACATATTTATTGCATTAACTTTATCAGTCATCCTTGAGTTTTAGTGTGTCATGTAAGGAAGAATCTATTTGATCAGTAAAGGAATGCAGTAATGCTTCTGAAGAAGCTTATTTTCCTATTAAGAAAAGGCATTTTTCTGATAAATGCTTCCTTTGGGAGCTTCTCAAATAAAGGTATTACCCGAGGCCCAATTTTCAGCTGCTGAGCACACATGGCCAGCTTTTGTGGTGACATTTACTGGGACATTTTATAGCTTCAGCAGGGAGTGATTTGCATGTGTCTATTTAAAAAGATATTATTGAACGTATTTATTTTTCTGTAACATCTCAATAGAATTGTAGGCTTTTTATTAAGGTAACTGGCTAGTGGCTCAAGATCCACATGAGATAAATTTATAAAAGATGTAAATATGAAGAAACTATTTGTCTGACAGAAAGTGTGTGTAAGCAGGTGTAAAGGTAGGCAGGAGGAAACACCGTCTAGTCTTTTTTACAACCTCGTTGATTTTGTTACCATCCTCCTTCTTCCCATTTGGAAGGTATATAAATTAGAATTAACCATAAAGTAACATCTCATTACCAGTGTTAAATTCAGCATTGATTTAACCTTTGAAGCCTACTCATAGAAAATGGGAGATGTGTGCAGGAGTTTCATATCTAGTGTTCTACTAGACATAAAAGAAGCTCTCCTGGTTGATATATTGAGGATCTACACCTAAAGATATGATTTTTCCAAGTTCTTTTGCCTTTAGACCTAACTTACCCATGTAGATAGTTTATAATGCTGAGACAGTCAAGGTTACAATGCATTGCAAATATATTGTCTCAAGTACACAAAAATTGTTGCTGGAAAATTAAATGTTGATTAACGCTCAATTAATTCATAAAGAAGAATCAGAAAACATAAAGACATTATAAAAACTGGAGCTTACCTCTAAGCAAAAAAGGGAGCTTCCTAAAGGATTAAAAAAATGAATAAAATCAGAATGCTTCTGTTGCTACAATAAGACTATGAATGCCAAGTTCTTTGGGGTATCTCATCTATCTTCTTTGGAATTGGAATTCTTGCTTGCTTTTTAGACTTCAGCCCTTTTGTAAAGATTTCATCTTGAATCCTTCCTTCTTTCTTAGTCTTGTATAAGGATCAGGTTTTTTTGTTTTGTTTTGTTTTGTTTTTGAGGCAGAAATTCCTACCAGATATCAGCACTGTTCAAACAGTGGCTGTGGAAGGCTGGTCTCATAACTTTAATTATCTTTATTTTGATGCGGAGCATTTCCCTTAAACAATTCTTATATGGACTTTTTTTGTGCACCTCAAGGCTACAAAATGCAAAACAAACAAACAAAAACCTTGAGTTTAATAGTACATCCATTTCTTCTCCTTTTCTCAATTCTAAAACCAGACTTTTCCATTTCAGTCTGGAATGGGGATATTTCATGATCATATTCACTTGTGTTTAGGCCAGAACTTCATCTAAGGTATTTGATCACATTTTTTTATATGCCAATGAAGATATGCCAACCTGTAGCACAGGAAAATTGAGGCTCTCTTAATTTCAGATGAAAAAGTTTATATCTGTGCTGTCACTTTAGCTCAGTTTGAGTTCATGCCCACAACCAAACTCCCTGGTCATCTGCACTGCCAGCGCATTGGCTCAGTCTTCAGCTCACACTCGGAAGAAGCCAACTAGCTCTCAGGTAGATAGACTCAGGCACTCAGGAGTACTGGGTAATTCCAACTGTGCCTCTCAGCTTCCTATAGTTCTTGTATAGAACTCTGAGGATTAAGAAATCACTGCATGAAATCATAACTAGTATAAATTAATGGAAAAAGCTACTTTTTTAACGTAAAAAATCTTTTTACAGCCCCAAAATATCTGATTTTGAAAATATTTATGTATTTTTCCCCACTTATTCTGGTGTCTCATTTTGTTTGCCTATTTACTCCTCATCTTTTCCCCCTAGACATTTTTTTCTCAGTTAAAAATGTAAGTACAAAAACAAACACAACTTTTTGACTCATAAAAGGAAGAAAAATATCAAAAGTAACTTTACTTTAAAAGTAAGATGCAAACATATACCAATCAAAAAATATTTTCACACACTTTATATGAGACTGCTCATGGGAGTATCAGTTGATTCAATGTCTGATAGACTGTGCATATGAGAAGTGCTCACATAGAAACAGTGATTTCTCGGTATACAAAGAAGAATTTGCTCTTTGATGTTAGGTTGTTAAGAGCTCTCACTCATAAAGATACTTCAATTTCATTGAGTGGCCATTTTTCGGAAAATATGGTTCCATATAAATTTTTTTACCATGACCAATCTTTAGCTTCGTGATCTGTCAGAGAGAAAGGCAGAAGGCCTTGTATTTATTTCTGTGAGACGTTTTCCTTCACGTTTCTCTTTTCTGATGGAAAAAAAATACGTATATATTATTTTGCTGCTGATGCTGCTGATGATAAGGAGTTCTCCACTCTTGTGTAGGACAGAAATGGATTTTTTTTAAATATCATAGTACATCCATGACATGTATGAAGTTTAACATAACTTCAAAAGACCATCTGAAAAAACGCACCCAAATTAACAGTTTTATGTAATTCTTGACAACATCTTCTGACACAGTAGTAACAACGAAGGAAGAATTCACCAGTAACTCTGTTGTTCAGCCTTTTGCTAGACATAGAGGTCATGAACAAGAACCTCCATTGCATTTTGAATTAATCTGGTTTTTTTTGTTGTTTTTTTTTTTCCTCAGAAGTTATGTAATTCGTGGTCGTGAAGGGTAAGCGCAAATGGGAATGAAGAGACCTGGTGTGGATGAAGAGCATTCATATGCACAAGGATGTGAATCACTTTGTCCCCCTTTGAACAGAAATTCTTTGGAAAAAACACTACTTTCTGAAGCTCAGAAGAAGTTATATTTCTGTCAGTCATAGATCCACTTCTTTTTCCATTCCTTCCTGTTTTTTGTTCGCAGTTCATAGAGAACCATTATGTTCTTAGATGTTCTGTGTGTACATAGTGCTCTGGTACATGTGCCTTTCAACTCTCAGCTTTTCATAGGAATTAAGTTACATCTGTAAACTTTTTACATTGTGTAGTTTGGCTCCCCTAACTCTCTGCAGAGCCTTGTTTCCCCACCACGAACACACAGTAATTGCATAATATTGATGTTATTCTCTTATTTTTCAATTCTAATTCCCTGCTGCCATACTTCAAAATACCAATTTGTTTCTTAACATCTACTGTGTATATAGAATAAGACTGTACTGTTAGCTGAGCTGTCCAAAGTGATTTGTTCCATTTCAGACATGTTTGCTGTTTTAATTAGTTTACTTCCTTATGGTGGATACTAACTTTATTTATTTTATTTTTTTTATGTCTACAGTCTTCCCATTTACTGGATCCCTTCTGCCAACTAAATTCTTTGTGTTTTTAAATTGAATCATTGGTAGTGTCCCTGTTGGCTCATGATAGTTTTGCTTGTAGTTGTCATTTTCAGTGTATCAGAGCTGACCCACAGCATGGCTGAGAGTGGCACTGCTCTGAAATCAAAATTAAAAGGGGATGACACCTCCAACTGGATAGATAGTTTGTCTTAGAATATATATTCAAAATAACTAGTGTTAAACCATGATCAATGAGAATGGAAAATGGAAAGAGGAGATGGGCTGTTTTGACAGTAAATAGAGCAAAAGGCAATGTGATGATATAGAAACAAAGCAAAACAAGTGATAATAATTCCTAATAATTTATATTATTAATCATAATAGCTGATAAAGCATGATGGTGACACAAAGTGCCATATACAGGAATAAATATTGTCCTAATGAAATCCTATTGTTGGACTATTGGTAACATAGCTAAAATTTAAAAACACAGAAGATATTTACTTACTTTTATCATTATTTTTATATGAATACTTACATAGATATGTTAAATAAGATTTGCTCCTCTAAAAACGCAATAGCCGTTAATAATACTACCCTACTGTTTCTCAACTTTCTTTGAAAATACAATTGGAAGAAACATGAAGTAGTGAAATGTCAGTCCTGATCAGTCAATCCCTTTATAGGGTCTGCAGAGCTGATACTGTGAGGATGGTGGCTTTACAGGCTTCTCCTTAAACCTAGCTTTAGAAAATGGGAGCCTCTTCCTTCCTAAGATTATTTCCTGAGTTGCTATTTTCTATCTAACAATTATTTTCTAATAGTAAATCAAAAAGGTTTATTATCTATGTATTTGATTTCTTTTATAAGACTTTTCCCATCTCTTCCTACTTAAAAAATTTATTATTATTATTATTATTATTATTATTATTATTATTATTTACCAGATTCTGGAATTTGACTTTTATTCCACATAAAGCATCCATTCTTATTCCTTTATGGTAGTTAATGGCACATGTCATTCAACAGCATCAGGGGTTCTGCTCATCTACCGTGTTATTCAGTTGCATCCACACCACTGAAGGTTAGTGGAGCCACATAAATTTATGTCAGCTGAGTTTTTCTCTGACTCAGCACCTTGTAACATGAGTGCCTGGTAGGGATGGAAGATACAAGGTAAACAGAAGCTCAACAGTTCCATTACAGGTTAGTGTTACTACATGGTTCTGCTTCTCACACAGATAGATAAATGGAGAAATATTTTTGTAACAATTTGCAAAGTGACTTACTTCCACAATGGAATGAGCTAACAGAGTCTATAATATAGTTACTGCCTAAAATGCATTTGGATTTTACACTCACCAAACTAATTTGGTTTTGTTGTTCTTATTGTCTAATTCAGAATGCTGATTACTGAATAGTAATTTATATGCCTTTGAATTTGTTCGTATGAAGACTGCAAAGTTTGTTTAAAAGAAGACAAGGTAAGACAAGAATTGTAATAGCTCAAAGGAAATAAATTGCCTCACTGTAGTGTGCTTACACATCTTGCACTGCATCTAGGTTTCAAATCAGTCCTGTGCTCCTGCTGCTGAATCGTGCAGCACCACTACGCCAGCAGCAGAACAGTAGCCAAAAAAAAAAAAAAAAAGATTAGATTTAGGCACTGCATTAACTAGGAGTGGGGGACTGTGCTTAGATACAGCTGATCCGTGAAGAAGCACCAGATTGGCTACTTCTGTGCACAAGATTCAAGTCAGTGGAGATGTCAAAGCAACAAGGACCAGAGTTTTGGTTTAGTTTCATTTGGCTTCTTGCATGACATTTTGCAAGGACTGCTGGGATGTGTTCTATCAGGATGTTACCTTTAGTGTAACATTTGAAAATACTTAATAGAATCATAAAATATCCTGAGTTGGAAGGGACCCACAAGGATCAATATATCCCAAGTCCCGGCTCCACACAGAACCACACAAAAATCAGACCATGTGTCTGAGAACGTTGTCCAAACACTTCTTGAACTCTGGCAGCTTGGTGCTGTGACCACTGCCCTGGGGAGCCTGTCCCAGTGCCTGACCACCTCTGGGTGAAGAACCTTTCCCTAACACCCAGCCTGACCCTCCCCTGTCCCAGCGCCATGCCATTCCCTCGGGTTCTGTCGCTGTCCCCTCAGAGCAGAGCTCAGCACTCGCCCCTCCGCTCCCCTCGTGAGGGAGCTGCAGGCTGCCATGACGCCTCCCTTTGGCCTGCTCTGCTCTGGGCTTAACAAACCAAGAGACCTCAGCCTCTCCTCACACATCTTACTCTCTAGACCCTTCACCATCTTCGTAGCCCTCCTTTGGACACTCCCTAATAGTTCTATGTCCTTATATTGTGGCATCCAAAACTGCCAACAGTACTCAGGGTGGCTTACCCCAGAGAATAACTGGTTATTCTGATGACAAGAAATCAAAGGCATATTAGGATTTATGGAAAATGGTGCAGAGGGGCCAACATTATGTTAGACAGGTTTGGGACAGAGGGATGAAGTAGGGACTAACAGAGTTAACACTGATACCAACTGATGGACAGCACTTACTGATTAGGTGAGGATTTAGCATTGCTTTGAGTTGACAATCACGGATGTCTGGCAAGGGCATCCCCAGTATGAACCTCCTTCCTAGACTCAGGGCATTAATTCACCTTTTGGAAGAGGGTTGATCTCCCTTTGGCACAGGTGTGACTGCCTCCCTCTTTTTCTGAAAGCCTTGCTGAGATGGTGGTACCACCTGTCTGTGCTGGCCCAGGGATTAGAAATCCCAGGACGCTGAGTTGAGTAGTAGACATTTAAATGCACATTTTTAATCAACACAGAATTAATTGCCTGTACAGACACTAGTCTGGACCAGAGACACATTTCATCCCCCCTGCACCACAGTGCTATGAAATAAATAAATAAATTAATTAAAGAAAAACAGTGTAACTCTGCAACATCGTGGCTAGTCCTCCCTTTCTGGGGCTGGCAATGTCAAACTCTGTTACCAGAACTGAATTAAACAGTCTTTGAATAAAACATGTGAACATCCGGAACACAGACTAAACCCTCAAGTGAATGACTATATCATTGGGCTACAAAATCAAGCTGCTCCCCCACACACACTCCACTCCCTATCTCTCTGGTCTCATGAATCTTGCATTACTGAGTGTAGCAGCTCAGTTTCTCTGTGTATGTCCAAACAAAACCTGCATGCTGTATAGACATGATTTGGGTAGTGAAGGAAATACTGATTCCTTAAAGAAATGCAGTTGCTTTTTCTGATGTACAATAAACCTTCATACAGGACCCCAGAGTGTGCCCAGTCTTTCCTGTGTTTATTTCCTTTTCACAGTTCAGCTACAGGATAGGGAAAGATTCACCCTTTCTAATTCTTTCTTGCCATCTTTGCTTGGATTTGGTAACTCAGTAATTAGTTTTAATTGGCATTTTCAATTAATCTGTTTCTCACAAGCATCAGCCTCTCTATATGTGGTTCATTCAAATGCTTCATACTGACATAGTATCCAAATAAACTCATCTAAACTCGTGTCAGTCTGGCAGAGACAGACTGCAGTCAACAGTTGGTGTATTTTAATAGTTCATTTTCGTGCAGGCATTTCTTATAAAAAGAAATTACAGGATGTTAAGCACCAACAGATAATGTTTAAAAGAGTGTGATATTCCATTTGGAATATTCAGTTCCGTGTTGTATTGCTCTGTTGAACTAACAGACCCAGGAAACAACTCTTGGCTGTAACTTCAGTCTTTGTTTCCATATTGATGGGTTTTCAACTGTCTCATTCCTTTGTAATCCTAGAGCAACCCGATTATTTATTTATTTTATAGTGCCACCTGGAACATTACTCTTTTATCTTTGACTTCCTGGCACTGCAGGGAAATAGCCCATTTTTAAAGCTTAACCTTATTACTGCTGGTAAAATGTATATTATCCAATAGGATTTTTTTGTATAGAAAATATAGGTACACATACACACACATGCATACCTGTAATAATATGCATACATATATTCCCGTAAAAAAATAAATAAATGCTTATTGTTCAATAACTCAGAAATTTTGGCTGAAAAAAAAAATGTAAATAATCTCAACACACACACACACACAAACACACTGAAGACCTCAAAAATCTAGCAGTAATTCACATAAACATATACTATTCCCAGCATTCAGTTTAAATATATAGGCATTGCCATTTTCCAAATATTGCAGCATATTTCTCCTGTAATTCTACATTCTTCTATGCTGGTCTGAGGATTTCTGCAAAGTGCTGTAAGCAAATCTTAGATGGTATGCATTGTTAGTATTGGGAAATATCTCTATGATCTTAAAACCTATAAGAAACAGTCCATGAGTAAGAATGTTCTTTAAATGCTCCCTTCATTATTGCCTTTTGCCCTCCTGATTTTTTCCTGTCCATTTAAAACATTTTGTTGAGAAACTTAAAAACATTAGAATTCCCCAAGCTAAAATAAAGAAACTGAATGTCAGTGACTGTAATAAGGGGTCTAAAGCGTTTAAAAGGGATGTAAACTCATACTCCAGGTTGCAAGCAAGCTTCTGCCTATGAAGGATGAGGAGGGACAATTCCCCTTGGTCAGCTTGTTTCCACAGCTTTTATTATGTTTTCCTCACAAGCATCTGAGATTGACCATAGTCATCAGGATAGTGCCAATGCACATCACAAGAGCCATCTATCAAGGTATACCCTACAGGTCTCATAATATGAAGCTATCTTATCACATGCAAAGGAGTTAAAATTCATGCTTTTTTTTTTTCTTTGCAGCATAATATGTACTTTCAATTCTCGCATATCTGATGAGACTCAATCTGGAAGCTTTTGAAAGATTTCTGAAAGATGGATCATCTCTAATTTCTGAGAGCTCTGGAACCTCTCCTGTCTTTCACTAATAATAATGTCGGTATAACTGAAAAATATTGGTTACGAAGGAATTTACTTTTTTCTGTTTCCATTTCCTATAACCAGTTCATTATGCTTTAAACCCTTTTGCTGCAAACTCTAAAAGGAGAGGCTGCTCTTCTGGCAGTTCTCTCTGCTCCATCAGATCTCAGCCTGTGTACAGCTTTGGCATGCTGTAAAACAGCATGAGGCCAGGCAAAGAAGCCTACTGCTGCAACACGCCTCAGCTGCCAAAAACTGCAAGTGGGAAGGGTCCTGTGAAGCAGGCAGACATTGGTAATGCCAGCTATACAGTGACTGGCTCTCCAAGAGCTGTGTAAGGGACCATGGCAGTAAGAGGAAGCAGTGAGCACTCATAACTCAAGGACAGGTCCGTAAAAGCAACAAAGCCTGGCTGCAGCCCATGTGCATGGATGGGTGTTTGAATTGGTGTGGAAGCAGATGGGGTGGGATGGGATGGCAGCAGCACCAGTGCTAGCTTCAGCCTAGAAAACCATTAAATGATATGATTCTGATTATACCATTTTGGAAGCACAGGTTGTAACATTCGTGTGCTATTTTCCAATCACTTTTTGAAAGCGCATCTCCTTCCCTTTTTAACAGCCCCAAAGATGGCCTTTCTGTCCTCTGACTGGCTCTGACAGCACAGATTTTCTTCAGGCTCCTTAAAAGAAAATGACAGACTAAGTAATGGTCAGACCCATAGAAAGGGGAGTAGATGATTTTTAAAGGTCCCTTCCAATCCAAACCATCCTATGATTCTAAGGAAGGTCACCAGAGGTCACAGAAGTTCTCATGATCAGTTTGATCTGAAAGGCTTAAAAAGATGAGATGATGGTCAGAAGGTTGAAATAAGTAGTGATCTGTGATAGGCAAGACTTGCTCTAAACACCCTGTCCTTTGACTTTAATGTTTAGACAATTTCTGCAATCACACTCCCTTTCTGTGAAACCTAATAAGAGGATCAGATGCAGGCTCCTGTTATGTAAAACCCACAGTTCTACAATGCAGAACTTCTTTATTCACCAAGCTTTAAAGAGAGAGGGGACAAAGAAAAGAAAAAGAATAAATAGATAAATGATAAATAAATAAATAAATAAATAAAACGATGTAAAACAATGTACAAAAAGAACTAAAATTCTCTGTATTTGTCTTGCCATAAGCTTCAAATACTAAAAGCATTGAGTTCATTTCTGTATATTCTTTAGCCTTTAATCTTTATGTTTCCTTTACGCAAGCTAATCATTTTTACATGGAAAAAAATAGGAGGGATGTATCGTGTTTTAACTGAAGTTTATTGTTTGTTTTTGTTTTTAAGTATAATTCCTGGAAAAAATCCAAGCAGTTAGAACTTCATTCTTTCAAAAATGTGCTTCAAAGCCTTATTCCTGTAAATATGGAAATTGTTTCTTTTATTCCTGAGTACAGTGCACAAAAGGAAATTCTGTGTCAGGAAGATGTAAAGGGCCAGATCCTCAGCTTTCACTTTAAAGAGTTTATCAAATGTACTCCCTCAAAAGTGTGAGCTATGGTTCAGATGTAGGAGTGAGCTATTGTCGCTTAATATCAGAGTGGCTGCTTATCAGTTCTCCTCTATGCACATTTTTGCCCTTTCACAAGAGCAAAATAATACACGCAAGCTTAAACCTCCATCACTAACTCTTGGGGTTAATGCATTTTATGTTTTCTCTGTGTTAAGATCATACACTCAGTCAATTACCACAGTACAGCTGATGAGTTGTAACTCGTTAAGTCACACTAACCAGATTGTGTCAGAGTTGACGACTTCTGAGGTTCCCTGGCATAAAAGAATGGTGTTACAGCTTCTCCATGAGACCCCTAGAGACTACTGAGGAGTGATGAATGAAATGTTCACACATACACGGGTTTCATTTATCTGACCTGACTCCAGTCTCTGTGGAGTTCTACATCTGAACCAGATGTTTAAGGTCCTCACTGCAGTCCATGAAGATCTTATCAACAGAGTTAAAAGAGTCTCCATTCCATTCCCATGCATAGGGAATTTGAGCATTTGAGTTGCCACAGAGTATGCCAAGGTGTCTTCAGGGGTGACAGATATGATTCAGCCATGATCCCATGTGTCTGTCCCTTCTGTAGTGACATCTGTGGCCAAGTAGTGATCTTAAGAAACAATATATGTCTTTATGTGGGCAACTGAATGAAACTCTGTTGTGCACTTAACACAGCAGATGAAGGGATCGGTTTTTCCTACACATCCATGACTGTCTACTGCCAGAGACAGGACTGGACTAGGTGGATCTTTGCTTGGACTAGATGCAACAATTCCCATGTTTCTACTGAAATAGCAACAGAACTTATTTTAACACTGTTTTTACAAGTCACAATTTCCTATATATTATTTCCCTCTAACAACAGGTTACTTAACAACTAGTTTACTGGAAGACGTGTCTTGGGTAAGGAGTTACCGTTCAGAATTGCTACAGATTCCCTCACCCAGAAGTAGAAGTCACTGCTTGATCACCTACAGCACAGGACAAATGTGCATATCTGGGAGCAGAGCAGCCTCTCTGACAGAGAGAGGCTTACTGTGCCAGCTGCTCCCTGGTAAATACTAATATTTGCTGTCTTACTCTATGGGGTGTGCAAGGTAGCTTATTGCTTTCTCATATGTTATGCATGCCCACAGTTAGCAGAGAGCAGCTGACACAAAGTAACCTTGTACGCTGAAGCATCATGTTAGAACTGGTTCTTGCATTGGCCCTGCACATATTCAAAATTATTGCTGCCTGGAAGTAGGTGTTTTCTTCCTACTCCCCTTGAGTTATTAACAAAACTCCTAAAATCAGTACAATTTTGGAAAGGTTTGTTGTTGTTGTTGTTGTTTGTTTGGGGTTTTGTGTATGTTTTTGTTTGGTTTGTTTGTTTTTCTATTCCATTGGAAAATGAAGAAATCAAAAACAATTTAATTTCAGGAGATGATTCAGTGTTCTCATTCTGGACAACCACCAACGCCCTAAACATCTCATGCATTTCCATGCTTTTCATTTGACATAATGAAACTTTCTAGCCAGGTTTCCTAAGAATAATCCTTCACCTACATTTCTGGTCCATTTTCTAGGCAATTTGACAGCAATTTAGAGGGAAAACCTGAAGCTCAATCACATTTTTAAACACAAGAAGATCTGCCAGGTAGAGTTGCACAGAAACAAGGAACTGTAAGTTCAACTGCTCACCAAGGCCGGTAGCTATTTTCTGCACTCCAGAGAGTACAATAGATTCAACATTGCAATATGGTGGATTTTATCTGGGGAAAAAAAAAAAAAAAAAAGTTGTGTGGCTTTTTAACAGCATAAGCTGGTTCTTAGACAGTTCAAATGTCTTGACGAAAGAAATATGTTCAAATATGTTCACAGGTAATGAGGTGGACTATCTCAGAGGAGATTATGATTAACTATAAAGACCAGACACTGCTTGGGAAAGAGCAAAGTTTCTTTTGAGGTTCAGTAATATAGCAAATGTGGATAATATTTTTTTAAACTAGCTGTTTTGAAAAATTAAGCAAAACGTGATTTAATCTGATGATTTTTTTAATTTGTTTTCTTAGCAAACTGGAAAGTAAGCTTGAACACAGTTGTGGGTTTTTTTTCCAAGTGGAAGTTAAATATTTTCTCTTCTTTCAACATATTTTAAAAATTAATGTCAATACTTTTCAGACAAAACCATTTTGAAATACTAATGAAAATACTTCAGTTAAAAATGTCAAAATAAAGACTTTTTTTTACTCCTTTTTCTGTGATGACACTTGAAGGAAAAAGAAAAATAGGAAATGCCTTTTAAGCTGTTGTATTATTGGTTGACACAAGATTTGACTGGCAAAAAATAATTTAGCTAACTCTATGTGCACCCTCACAAAACTCATGTGAGGAGCACCCTCACCTGGTAAGACGGGTCAGGTTCTTGAACAAATATAAATATCTATAGAACCAATGCCTACTTTCTGAGGCCATATTAAACTGCCTTTCTAATCAATGGAGAAAAATAGGAAACAATCCATCTGACATATTTTGAGTCTGTTTTAGAAGGTCTTTATCCTGAAATAGATATCAAAAGATTATGAAGGAAATCATTCCCTAATTATTTAGATTTGACTCAGTTACCCATCTATTAGGAAATGCTACCATCTGAGATACTTTACAGAATCTCACATGGAGTCTGTGTGAGATGGAGGTTGCACCAGAAGCATACAAGCCTCATGTTTGCCTTATGTCATATTTCAGGCTGATGTATTAGGTACCTTATGCCATCTCATACAGCACCAGAGATTGGAAATAGGTGTGGGCATATGACATCTGACATCTCCATGGGCAGCAGAAACAAACACCTTTTTCCTATCGTTGATTTGAAAGGCCTCTAAGGATGACTTTCCCCAAAACACGCTGTGTCTATAGTTAGGTGGGAATGAATCCAACCAACATGTCTGAGAAAATAGATTATGGGGGGCACAGAACAGGAAAACTGGAAGAGAACTAAGACTTATGCATTAAAGAACAGTTCTCAAGGATCACAAGAAAATGTCATGTTAATGTGAAGAATTTCTTACAAACTGATACAGTAGGGAGAAAAAGTAAGTCAATCGTTAATCAAATAAAATCTCAGCAGCTTTAGTTATTTAGTTTGTTTGCTGGTGAGTAGACCTACAACTCAAGAGTGTCAATACATACCTTCTATGCTCAAAGGCAATGTTAAGGTGAAATAACGTGTCTTCATAACCTGATATTTAGATTTGAAGTAAGTGTGACAGGGAGAAACAAAACCAAAAGCCTCAAAGGAACAATATAACTTGTTTCCAAAAATATTGATTGATGCTTTGCCTTCTGAAATCAGCTTGGTCCAGTCAGTTAGGTGGCTAGATGAGCTGAAGAAGTGTGGACTGCTTTGACAGAAAGGCAAACAGATACATCAGTTTAAATTTAACAATCCCTCTACTCCAGTTGCCATTCCAAAGCTGTCTTATGCCACTGACCTGACATCAGATCAATAATATTATGACATTTTGTGGCACAACAGTGACATAACAAAAAAATATCAAGTTAAACCCCAAAAGGGTGGAAAATGCCAAATAATATATATTAAACATTGTTTTTGTTTGTTTGGTTGGTTGGTTGTTTTGTTTTGTTGTTGTTTGTTTCCCTGTTTTTAAGTAATGGTCTCATGCATTAAAGATGTTAACTTGCTTCATATTTAGTGTATCACTTTATTTAGTGAGAGACACGGACATACTGGAAAGAGTCCAGCAGAGGGCCACCAAGATGATCAAGGCACTGGAGAATCTCTTCTATGAGAGGCTGAGAGAGCTGGGACTGCTCGGTGTGGAGAAGTGGAGTCTCAGAGGGGATCTCATCCTTGTCTATAAATACCTGAATAGAGAGATGTGGTGGTTTTACTCATCTGGGCAGCTGAGCTCCACCACAACCACTCTCACTCCCCCTCCTCAAAGGGAAAGGGGGAGAAAATACAATGGAAAAGGGCTCAAGGGTTGAGATAAGGATGGGAAGATCACTCACAATTATCATAACAGGCAAAACAGACTAAGCATAGGGAGATTAATATAATTCATTGCCTATTACTAACAGACTAGTTAGATACTAAAAATCAAACTAAAAGCACCTTCCCCTAATCCACCCTCTTTTCCCTCTTCCCCCCTGAGCAATGCAGAGGAACAGGGAATGGGGGCTGTGGTCAGTCCTTGACTCTTTGTCTCCACTGCTCCTTCACGGTCACTCTCTGCCCCTGCTCCACGCGGGGTCCCTCCCACGGGATGCCGTCCTTCCCAAACTGAGCCTGCAGGGGCTGCCCACAGGCAGCAGCTCTTCAAGAACTGCTCCCACATGGCTCTGTACCACGGGGTCCATCCGTCAGGAGCAAACTGCTCCAGCACAGATCCCCCACGTGCAGCAGCTCCCCCCAGACCCCCTGCTCCTGCGTGGGCTCCTCTCCACAGGCTGCAGCTCCAGCCCGGGGCCTGCTCCTGCGGGGGCTCTCCATGGGCTGCAGCCCAGGACAAGGGGTACTGGGCACAAAGTGGGGCACAGCAGGCTTCCTCTGACCATCAGGAATCACTTCTGTACTGGGTGGGTAGCAGAGCCCTGGCATGGGCTGCCCAGAGAGGTTGTGAAGTCTCCCTCTTTGAAGATCTTTACAAACCATCTGGACATGGTCCTGCTTGAGCAGGGAGGTGGGACCAGAGGACCTCCAGAGGTCCCTTCCATTAATGGTCCTTAACCATTCTGTGGTTTAGCAGTTATTGAAATTGTATCAAGTGCACCACTTCTCTCTGAATACACTTGGTCTGAACCTAAAGACAGCCAGTTAGTTGAACTCATTTCTTTATGTCTGAATATAGTCATCAAAATATATTTGTTCTGCTTGATTGTTTCTACTTCAATCCTATTTTCATCTTCCTATTATTGCTATATGAGAAACAGTATTATTACAATTTTCCTTGAAGTGTAGCTGAATACACACTCTATGAATAAAACCAAATCTTTATGAACAATAACCAACTATATGTTAAAATGTTATATTTTAACAGTATTCTCAATGTCTAAACGGGAAAAAAAAATCTAATTTGAAGACTGACTGTAAAACACCCTCTGCTCGAGGCAGATTAAACTAACATAAGTTTAGAAAAGTATAAGAAATAAACTTTTTAAGATACAACACCTGACACAATATAACTGAAACGCAGGAAAGCATTGTTTTGTGATGTTGAGAAAGCATAATATTAACACAGATTATATTTGGTGGGCTCAACAAATAGATTTCTGTTACCATGGAGTTTTGAATCTACTCTGAATACATACAGATTAACTGAGCTATGGATAGGAAAAAGAAGTGTTCTGTATTCTGATCCTGGGCACGTTTCTGCTACTGCAACCACAAGGACCAATGGCCGTGAGTTAGTGCCAACCTCAGCGTCCATGTACTGTGTTCCCTTCTGCATTGCAGATGTTCCCTAAGTGTTTGGCCCTTTCCTCAGCTGATGTGACAGTCAGACTACAGTGCAGTCAGGGGATCTTGGCTGACCTACAGTAGTGTCTGAGGCAGTAAATGTTGTGCTTATCTGAGGTCTCCTCCTAACTCAAGTTCAAATTAAGGGCTTGATTCAGATGCTCACACACAGACATCTCATGCCATTTTGGACTCTGTAGGAGATTGTGTGTAGCCTCCAACTGCTCCTCCCAAAATGCGTGGATGTAGTAGATCATCTTTCATAGTTGCCACTCCATATGGGTGACTCAGGTACCCTACGGCATCTCACAGAAAGGCTTCATTTATAGCTGCAGTTGGATAGTTTTTCTTTAATCGTAACTTTCTAGACCAAGTTGTTGCTTTTAGCTCCAGAACATGCTGTGTTCAAATCCCAGTGGTTTAGCTAAATGGTATTTATCAGTCATGGATACTAAATGAACAGTTCTTCAATTGGTATAATCAGATTAGCTTCATTGGCTTCCATGGAACAATGCCAAATCACACCAACTGAGGATCTGATCTGTTGGTAGCTGATATAACAAATTCCTAGAAATTCAGAGATACAATGGTATTAACACTGGAGCACTGGAGCACAACTGTATTATTACTGGAGTACTGTGTCCAGTTCTGGGCTCCCCAGTACAGGATGGACATAGAACTACTGGAGTGAATCCAGAGGAGGGCTACAAAGATGATAAGAGGACTGGAGCACCTGTTGTACGAGGACAGGCTGAGAGAACTGGGCCTGTTTAGCCTGGAAAAGAGAAGACTGAGGAGAGACCTCATTAATGTAAATAAATTTCTGAGGGGATGGTGTTGAGAGGATGGAGCCAGTCTCTTTTCAGTTGTGCCCAGTGACAGGACGAGAGGCAACGGGCACAAACTGAAGCACAAGAAGTTTTGATCGAATATGAGAGGGCACTTCTTTACTGTGAGGGTGACAGAGAACTAGAAAGGTTGCCCAGAAAGGTTGTGCAGTCTTCTTCTCTGGAGGTATTCAAACCTGCCTGGATGCCATCCTGTGTGATGTGCTCTAGGTGATCCTGCCCAGCAAGGGGTTGGACTGGATCATCTTCAGAGGTCCCTTCCAACCTCGTCCATTCTGTGATTCTGTGATAATCATTGGTGTCCAGAAGCCAGTGAAGTGAGCACAGGAACAACAGAGTAACTTGAAATTAGAATTGTCAAAGTCACACAGGAAGGTTTTAACAAGAACTGATTTAGCTTTCCTTGTCTCCTGAAATAGTCTCTTCTTTCATTTTTCTTTTTTTTATGAAACAATACTCTTTTGCAAATAAAATAACATCCCCAAATTATCGGGAAGGGACCAGCTTGCTGATTAACGAGCTGACACTACTCACAAGAGTAGTTTTCAGGTGTGTAATTTAAAAAAAAAAAAAAAAAAAAAAAAGATGATATTGAAATTTTAGAAGATTTATTGAGATAGAAGAGATGTTTCACATGCTTCACAGCTCACCCTTCACATATTCAGGATTCAGCTGAGTTTCTGACTTTGCCACTTGCATGCTGGGAGTAGAGCAGAGGAGGGAAAATGCAACACTCAGAAAACAAAAACCAACTTCTAATATGAAGATTAAAGGTTTCATTGTTTTGGGAGTAGGACTCCTGTGGGTACAAATCACAATAACTCCATTAAATAAATCTTTCAGTGATCCCTGTTGCTCCCTCACACCCACTAACTGGTTCCGGAATGGTCAAGCTGTGCTCATATCAGTGTTCTTGCTTAATGGGTTTTTCCATTCCTATAACAATCTCTTCATGCAAAAAAAATCTGCTTTTGTGCTGCTGCTGGGGGGTTGTTTTCCTTGTGTAGATCAGTTTCTCCTAGCCTATAATATTACTTGTTTTTGTTCTTAAGCTGGTAGTTTGGCACAGCAAATAATGCTAGGATTGCACATAAATAAAATCCATGCATAATGGAACAAGCTATTGGTTCTGGCTGTATGAAACAAAGGTCTGAAAATACAACATTAAGATGGAAATTCTGCATTGCAGAATTCTCAGTATTTTTACTCATGAAATGCAACGTTGACGTGTAAGTCAGAAGGAGACGTGGCCTTACATGCAGGTCATGTAGCAGGGGAAATACCACATTGCACAAAGGGGGAGGTGAACACAGACTTAGTGAGTGCTAGTGGAAGCTCTTCTCTGAAAATTGTTCCTCATTTTTGTACATAGATAAAGACTTGGGTTAGAACAGGGTGCAATGCAATCATGTCTACCCAAGTTAATTTTAAGAATTGAATGTTGCAGCCTAAGCAGATTTTTTTTGCCTGTAGTGACATTGCCTGCCTCCATTTTTCCATTTATCTTTGCACATTTGACTTCTTTTTCTTAAATGTAGTGCTTTTCTCCATATTTGGCCAAATTTCACTTGCTGTGTCTCCTGTCTGTGAGTTTGACCAGTGGCACCAGTCTGACAGCACGTAAAGCTCATTCAGCAAATAGGCAAGTGATTAACGAGCTTTGGGTAAGGACACAAGAAATCATACCCTATGACAAATTTATAACACCACCAATGAGATTTGAGAGTGAGCAGAGAAACTGAGTCAGACCTCTTTTAGGATCACCAGCTGTGTTGCCAGTGACCATAGGGAGCACAGAGGATGCTATAGCTTCCAGTTGCCAATTCCTTCTCCTTTGCAAAACCTCCTATATACACTCGTTGGAACAACAGGAAAACACAGGTATTTAACTGACACAAAGAAATGTCACTTAAACTACAAAGGCCATGATTACTGTACAGCTCCATTTATTTAATGCATGAAACAAAGCAAACTAAATATATAAGCTGCATCCACTGGTTTCTAACTTCAGTACAATTCCATAACTGTCCTCTCCCCAATTGCCTAAATCACAGAACTCCTTAAGTCTTTCAACAACAGAGCAATTTGTCAATTTGTGTTTGTATAGTTATGCACAGGCACACACTCAAGTTGTGTCTGGGGCTCGGACAGGCAGGAGCAGCACACTGAGCATACCAAATACCGTGACACATGTTGGACAGTGTGGCAATGTGCCTGGCGAGGGGAGCAAAGAGTCCTGCTGCACCCTGGATTCCAGGTTTTGCTTTGCCAGATTCAGACTCAGGTATAATTAACAAGAGCCTGAAATTTGTATGCCAAGCTTTTCACTGGCATAAAGGCTAGATGCAGCCATGAGTCTTGCCGAGAACATGAGGTGAAATTCAGACAGCATTTAAGTCAGTGATGAAACTTCCATTGACTCCTGTAGATCACATCGCCTTCCTTGAACTTCACTGCTTTATTCCACTGGTATTATCGAGGACAAAGTGAGCAGAATGTCAGTGCCTTGTTTTATAACCAGACAAATTTTGGCTGCTGCGAGCAGCTACTTTTTCACCTGAACATCAAGCACACGGCAAATATAGGAGTTGGTAGACTCAGTGGAATTGACCTATGTCGTACCCTTGCCCCCTTTACTAAGCAGACTTAGTGACCAGGCATAATTCAGCTCCCAACCTTTCTGTCCCGTTCCTTAAAGTCTATATTAAATAAAAGATAAGCTAGACAGTAAAGTTAGAGTGGTTTTGAAATTAGGCTGCACAAGTTCACCCACCACTAATAAACCATCTGAAAGGGTGCCATTTCTCCTCAATACTTGACTATACATTTATTCAGAAAATAAATTCACTAATCTCAGGCTAGATAGAACAAATTGGCCTTTGAAAAAGCATATCTTATACCGAATACTCATTCACATATCAGTTTGCACTCAAGAATCTTGCTTTTATGTAGCTGTCCTTACAGAGAACACATTTAAATGGATCACATGGATATCTTTTCTCAAAAGATTTGACTGAAAGAGTAGTGCAAGGATTTCGAAGACCAGGATGTTCAGACTACTGCAGTGGCCATGTGAGGCTGACACCTTCCTTGAGCTCTGATCAGAGAGAGATTTAAAACTTCCAGAGAATTTACTCTCAGATAGTAAAACATTTAGCAGAGTCAGAACAGTATCACATTTCCCTGTTATACCTTTCCTTCGGCATCTGATTTTGATCACCACCAGACATAGGACACAGATCCAAAGACAGGACTTGTGCCCGACTCCTCAGTACAGCCATTTCTGTACTGTACAACTATTATACTATACTGTATAATATTATCTATATTGTATACTAATATAATATATATTTTTATTAATTTTATATTAATATATATTAATATATAATACTAAATACTGTACAACATTCCAGTTCTGGAAATACATCGTCTCCAGGTTTTTTTATGGCAGCTGGGTGCCTGCCACTAACAAGCAGTTGCTTATGATAATTATTTCTCCACGTGTTCTTATAATAGAAAAAGCAAAGCATGTGTTTGCAGAGAGTGTCTCTGCTTTTAACTCTGGGTATCTAGATTTCAGGGCAATCTTCCAAGTTATTTTTGAATAAGAACAGGGACATCTGTAATGTACTGGACCGTGCATTTTGTCCCACTGGTGATCCATTTTCTACCATGATGCCTTTTTCATTCCATTTAGTGGTGTGGACAAATGGAAAAAGGTCATCATGCTATCTTCTAGATGTGTCTCAGAAAGGGGATTCAAATCTCACAGCCAAGGAGAGGCAAATGGTATGTTGATAAGGAACAATTTTCTCAGGACTTTGTATACTGAGTGATGGTTTGCTCCAGTTCTGTCCCTCCTCTTGCCTCATAAATTCATTTCTCCTGTCTGATTGACCTTATTCTTCTCATTCTTTACTTGTCTCTGCATTTGCAATTAAATTCAGGCCTGTGCAATGTAGCACAGCACAGTACAGCAGCTGATTCCTTTGCTATACTCCATGTGAACAGAAAGACACATCCTGAGCTCAGAGAGAGCAAAAGGAAAGGTGTTGCTGTGCTTGCTCGTGGTGACACAGTAGCAGAGCTCTCTGTAGTGGGAGGGCAAGAGACTCCTTGTTGTCTAGTGGAGCGCAGGAGCTAAATAATTCCCCAGCTTAGTTAAACTCCTCTCTATTCCCCTTTACCCTCTGCCCCTAAAAAGAATTCAGGACTAATACAGAGCTTCCATTTAGAGTGGTTAAAGACTTCTTGGCTCTCACCCTGGCACAGTCTCCATAATTAATTGTGTTAAGTTGTAGACACAATGGAATTGGTTGATTCCTTAGGCACAAGAATATTAAATATGATTAATAACAATTAATGCTCGTAGAGCTTTTTGGAAAAAAAAAAAAAAAAAGGAAAGAAAAAAAAGATAGTTGCTATAGAAACATTAAGCTGTTTACATATAAAACCGTTTTTGAAGCTTATTTAATTTGAAAAAGTGAAAATTAGAAAATCCATACACAGTAAAGGTTAATAATGCATGTGTGTTTTTTATAAAAGAGAGACCTGAAAGTATTTTCTTTACTTACTAAATTGCAGATAACAGGCCACCTTCATCACTGAATTATTCCAGTCTCATATAGCTATAATATCCACCTGGGTTTGCAGAAAAGTCTAGAGCAACACAGAAGTGAATCACATCCATAATTCTTACATGTGCTTAAGGAAAGGTGGCCGCTTTTCAGTGTTCTGTCTGCATCTGTGAACAAGGTGAGGCCATTAGCAATGCACAGGTGTTAGGGAGTATTAAGTACTTGGCTGGTCAATCTTTCTATCTAACAGCCTATTAAAAGCTCATTTTGTGTCGAAAATCCATTCCTGAAAACCTTCAAAAGTGGTTTATATATTTTATATGTTTTTCTTACTCCTCTACGTCAAATGGCTAGCACTCTTAAGTACCACAACATCTGAAAATACAAATAATTATGGATGGGTAATACATCCCTTCCTCTGCCTCTGTATTTGAAATGAAAGTGCCAGACCAGCATAAAAAATAAAATTTAAAGAGCTTCTCTGGTTGACTAGAGCTTCTTAGGGGCTGCTGCCTATGGGGAATGCTGAATCTTCAAATGGCCATCTGGTTAGCTATTGTTGTAGACATTACATGGAAAGAAGTAAAATGCAGTAAAGACTTTTCTTTTTTTTTTTTTTTTCCTTTTTTTCCCTGTCTTTCCCCTACCTTTCTAGTTGTTCACATGCCAAGAAATCAACTCTTAGTAACATTCTGAGGTTAGCCATAATTCAAATACCTAATTTCATTTTCCTTATTTTAATTGATTCTTAATATCTGTTTTCAATTCATAAAAAAAGTTTTCATCTGAAGATATCTAAACCCATCTCAAGGTCACATCTAACAGTGTTACCACAATTCACAGTGTCTTTGGAAAAGACTTCTTTTGGGGCTGAACAAATCATAATTTGTCATCTCAAGTTTTTAGAACCATCTGTTTGAAGAAGGCATTAAAGCTACACTATTTTTATCCAGCAACTACAGCATCTATTTTTATTTTTGTTATGTTCTAGAGGAGCTCTTTTGTTAGTTTTAAAGTCTTCTCAAGAGGCTCAAGCTTTCGATGTCTTTTTATTTTTACCTTTCTGAATTGCTACCTCTTATTACATTTACCTGCATTTTATATATTACAGGGTAACTCAATGTGTTCTTACTGTGAGGGTTCCTTGAATCTTATAGATGACCCGTTTCCCATTTGATACATATTTATGACTGTATTTCAATACAATCTTTGAAATGAAAATTTAGAATGCAAAATGATTTTTTTCTGTTCAGATTCTCTTTCGACTGCCAGAGTGATAAAAGATACGTTGAAATACTAGTATGGTATCCAGTACATAGCAGTTTATTTTGACCCTATAAGTACACCTTAAGAAATAGAATGTACATATTTTTTCCCAACAATAAGTGACAAATCTTTATTTTTTCATGATGTAAATAACAAAAAGGGCCATTTCTTTTACGGAAGCATATGTCTGGACCCTACATTAGGGCTGGATTTGTTTCTTTGAGAGTAGTGGGAGAAAGATTTTAACAGCCTTCTCTGAAGAAAAGGAGAAAAATTGTGACAGGAAAACAAAACTAATAAATCCAAAATTAATTTGGACAGATATTACAAGAATTAAGCACAAAGTATATGAATTACTTTACTCTTAAGTACTTCTTTCTAATCCTTCTCTGTTTTACCTTGACTGGGCAAAAACTTCTGCATATGTTTTAAATAGGTTATACTCAAGATCTTAACCTCTTGAAATAGAATCCATTCTTTAAGAAGACAGATCCTACAACAGAAATGCTAAAGGGTACTGGCCCTAAAAACTGGAAAATATATAAGTTCATATGCTTGAGGTCCATACCAGATTTCTTAAACAAAATCACAGATAGAAATAAACAGAACAAAGCAAACAATAAATTAACATATAGTGAGCTAGTTAGATGTAGTGATTCAGTGAAAAATCCCATGCCAAAATTAATAAATAAATAAAATATCAGTGTTGTCACTGACTTTTTTGAATTGTAAAGACCATAGAGTGGTTTGGGTTGGAAGGGACCTTAAAGATCATCCAATTCCTACCCTCAGATCCCCTGGGACACCTCCCACTAGACCAGGTTGCCTAAAGCCCCATCCAACCTGGCCTTGAACACCTCCAGTGATGGCACATCCACAGCTTCTCTGGGCAACCTGTACCAGTGCCTCAACACCCTCGCAGTAAATTTTTTTTTTCCTTATATCTAAATCTACCCTCTTTTAGTTTAAGACCATTATCCTATCACTGCACTCCCTGGTAAAGGGTCTTGCCCCATCTTTCCTGTAGGCCCCCTTTAAGTTTTGGAAGACCGCAAAAAAGTCTTCTTGGAGCCTTCTCTTCCCTAAGCTGAACAACTCAGCTTCTTCAGCCTGTCTCTATAGGAGAGGTGCTCCAGCCCTCTGACCATCCTTGTGGCCCTCCTCTGGACTTTCTCCAACAGGTCCATGTCCTTCTTGTGCCGGAGGCCCCAGAGCTGGATGCAGGACTGCGGGTGGGGTCTCACAAGAGTGGAGCAGAGGGGGAGAATCACCTCCCTCGAGCAGCTGGCCACACTTCTCTTGATGCAGCACGGGATACAGTTGTTTTTCTGGGCTGCAAGTGCACATTTCTGGCTCAAATTCTTCATCCACCAGTATCCCCAAGAGACCAAAAGCTCATCTTCAACTGAAACACATATTTTACACAGTAATTTTTAGAACTGAGTAGGAATTCAAATGAGAAGCTTCTAGTTCGAATTCAAACTCAGTCAAAACAGACCCACAGATGGACTAAGTAATTCAGATTTGAGTTATAACATTTCTCTTTCTGGACAGTTACAAATGAAGAAAAGGTGATATAAATTATGTAAGGGTTGCTGGCCTGGGCTTTTAGTAATGAAATAGTGGGTCTGAATTATTTCACTTAGTTACTAGTCTTAAATTTTGTCTAAATGAAGGAATTACTTTTGATTAAGCTAAATGTGAAATTAAGCAGAAATTAATCATTCTTATTAAATCCCTGCAAGAGCTGTGTTGGGTGGTCCTTTCATTTTTCAGGCCACTGGCTAATTTCCTGGTAAGGAAGTCTGAGCAGCATGACCTTGTGCTACTTCAGTATCAAGTTCTGGAGATCAGCTTGGACTAGTGTCTCCTGAGTGTAAACACAGGCATGTCCCTTGCATGGAAGAAGCTTACTTTAGACCTAAAAATAGAGGAAACTTTCTTCTGTTGTAGTCCAGTGTTCCACTGGATACTCTCTCTTGACCCACAATTAAGTTTACTATTCCAGGATATTGTACATGGTACTGCCCATCAGTTAGAGGGGAGTCTGCCCATCATGCAAAGCCTGTCAGGAGAAGAGATTGCCTATAGACATGATATGGTGAATGTCTTTACTAAAGATAGCTTACAAATGCTTGGCTGAAAGTACTGTAGTTGGTGATCAGTACTTCTTAATGGGTATGCTCTTTAGCACAATTCACTAAGGAAGTCTGTGTCTGATAAGTGCTATGCAGACGAAAACTGATATTCAGTGTTCCGCATTTTATCCTCCTGAAGCATAACCATGAGAGTTAAACCTGAATCTCAGTATTTTCTGAAGTCAGGATTTTTGTTTGTTTGTCTGTAGTAAAGGAAAAGCTCCTGTTTGTCTAGACAGTAATTTGCAACTAATACGTCACTCACACTAGTAATTGCTTCTTTGCAATCAGTAAATAGTAAGAAATAATCCAGAAGAGCTTGCTTTGACCAAGGTTAAAAAAAGTGAGTTTCAAGGCTGAAGAAAAGAACTGTCTTATTTCTTGAAAAATAGATTAAATTCTCTGTGTGTTATGTTCTATCTTCAGCCAATAACCATATTTTGACTGTATAATATGTTTTTATGCGAGTAGTACAAATCCAATAAACTCTTCCTTTCCTTCTCATTATTAGGCACCACTTTATCACCTCTTTTAATCAAGGCTTTCCCAACATAGAAGGAAGAAGCTCTTTTATTTTGTCTCTGCTCAGTTTATTTTCCAATAAAGGGCAAATTGCTTTTTTTTTTCTTTTTTGTTAAAGGTTGACTTTTTTTTTTTTGTGGTTTTCTGTTTTTAATTTGCCAGTGCAGTGCTGTACATCAAACAGTCTTGATAGCCAGCTCTTATTTATCATCGAGAAATCTTACTGAAATGCTTAATGTTTATAGTTCCATGAAAAAAACAACAACAACAAAGTAAACAATCACTCAGTTATGGTGGTCACTAATGTTAAATAAATTAAAAAAATAATAATAAGGAAAAAAAAAAGAAGGAAACATACACTATTATCGGCAAACACTGTCTCAAGAAGTAGTGTAAAAAGATGAATGCAACTTCATGAGAGAATATTGCACCAAGACAAATTTTACACTTGTCCTTTTGTTTTCTGCAGTTATTTCTCAGTGCAAAATCTCAGTTATACCTCTGGGCAAAATCATGCCTCTCCTGGCAGAGTAGAAAAAGGAGTAGAGTTGATTCAGATGCCTCCACAGGCATGACCAGCACCGCATCAGATGTTCATTCTGACACCCAGTTAGATACAGCCCTATCAGAGACCCAGGCTGTCTGTCAGAGTCCAGGCTGGACTGACACAATGATCTCAAATGCCATCCACTTGTAGACAACTGAAGTCCATTTACTTCAGGATGAGCTGAATAGCTTGCTAAGTTGCTTTGATTGTATTGATTTAAGACTCCACTGAGTATAAGACCTGCTCAGACACCTAACTTGCATTTAAATCAGGTGTCTCCAGCATGGAGCTGAGTTCTGCTCCAACAGTTCCAAAGAAGGAACGAGGCCAGATAGTACTCCAGGGGCAAAATGGGATAGAAACAGTCTTCTATATTTACCTACACTTATGTAGGATATCATTGAGATCAGCAGTTAATCTCTAGAGGAGCCATCACAGACACATGTACACCAATGAACAAGTCTAACAGGCTAAGGCATTAATTAGCCAGACTAGTGTGTCCTTACTATATTGAGAAAAACATGCACAAATACTCAGCCACTATTGATAAATATACACATTGGATGTTGTCTACCTTGACAACATTTTGCCATAAACAGGAACAGAAGCAAACACCTATAGCTTGGATGAATAAATAAATAAATAAATAAAACCTGCAGATTCTCACCTAAAGTATTATTCTGTTCACAGAGACATTAATTATAAAAGCTAATACTACTCACAGCAAAGATTCTGCCACTATCCTTTTTGCAAACCTGTGCTGGATAATGTGTTATAAAAAAATGGATGGAAAAATAATGACCATTCCACTTTTGAGTATTTTAAGTTAAAGTATTAGAAAGAGGACTTTTTTTGTTTGGTTTTTTGGTTGTTTTTGTTTGTTTGTTTGTTTGTTGGTAACTTAAGAGTTCAGACACTCTTTTTCTACAATGCAAATAATGGAAAAAAAAAAATTCTAGAAGCACAAGATTAGATCAGAGCTCGGCTGCGTGATATCCTTGGCAAACACAAATTAAGCTTTAGAAGCCTTAAAATTGCATTGGCAAACGAAGGCAAAAACAGATGGGGAGAAATAAATAAAGATCATGGAGCAGATCAGGAATAAAGAGTCCAGGTGCTAAATCCAGGCACGAGCTTAGACACAGCAATGCAAAACCTCCTACGCTGATGTGACAGTACACAGGACTGGACCTTAAGGAGCTTTAGAAAGCATCCTCTTCAGAGTGGTTAGATGGTCTTTTTACTTCCACATATGTTTCCTCACCTGCAGTTTGAGAAGGTCTCTTCCTAAAGTCTGACTGGAGCTTCCTCTTGAATTTATGCCCTAATTCTCTTCTCTGAATTGCAATTGGTGGGGGGTGAAAGGGTGTCTTTTGTAAAAGTAAACCCTCCATCCTGTTTCAACCCTCCATGGTAGGAGGGTTGAAACAGGATGGGCATTAAGGTCCTTTCTAACCGAAACCATTCTGTCATTCTATAATTCTATTCCAAGGTAAGATCTACATTAATGAATTAAATGACATATATATAAACACACAAATGCACATGTACACACAAATGCATATATTTCTTTAAGCTCTGTCTCTCTGCTCCTCTCATGCCAATCATTCCTCAAGCATTTTCTTGCTCTTTTTAAAGCTGTTTTTCTGTAACCTTCCAAGTGACTAAGCTTCAGAATTATTATTTTCCTCTTCACAGATTTCCAGGTATTTACACACACAGGATGAAAAACCTTAGTCTTCCATGGCATTGCACTGCATGAGCATGTGTTTGTTTTTATTTATTTATTTATTTATTTATTTATTTCCCTCTTCTGAGATGTGGACATACTGGAAATAATCCTGCGGAGGACTACCAGGATGATCAAAGGACTGGAGCATCTCTTCTATGAGGAGAGATTTAGAGAGCTGGGACTGCTCATCCTGGAGATAAAGAGATTCAGGGGGGATCTTATCAATGTCTATAAATACCTAAGGAGAGGGTACACAGAAGACAGCATCTTTTCAGTGCTGCCCAGTGCCAGGATAAGAGGCACTGGGCACAAACTGGAGCACAGGAGGTTCTCTCTGACCATCAGGAATCACTTCTGTGCTGGGCGGGTGGTGGAGCCCTGGCACAGGTTGCCCAGAGAGGCTGTGAAGTCTCTCCTTGGAGATCTTCACAAGCCATCTGGACATGGCCTTAGACACCTTGCTCTAGGTGGTCCTGCTTGAGCAGGGAGGTGGGACCAGAGGACCTCCAAAGGTCCCTTCCAACCTTAACCATTCTGTGTTTCTGTGATTCTGTAAACCCATCTGTCATGGTTTTGGCTGGGATAGAGTTAAATTTCTTCATATATGCTAATATGATGCTATCTTTTGGATTTGTGATGAGAATAGTGGTGATAATACACCAATGTTTTTATTTGTTGCAGAGCAGTGCATACACAGAGCCAAAGACTTCTCCGTGTCTCGTGTTGCCCTGCCAGTGAGAGGGCTGGGGGTGCACCAAAAGCTGGAAGGGAACACAGCCAGGACAGCTGACCCATACTGACCAAAGGGATATCCCATACCATATGGTGTCACACTCAGCAATAAAAGCTAGGGTAAAGGAGGAGGAATGACATTTAAAGTCATGGTGTTTGTTTTCCCAAGAGACCGTTATGCGTGATGAGCCTTGCTTTCCTGGAAGTGGCTGAACATCTGCCTGCTGATGGGAAGTAGCGATTGAATTCTTTGTTTTGCTTTGCTTGTGTGTGTGGCTTTTGCTTTACCTAGTGAACTGTCTTTTTCTCAACCCATGAGTTCTCACAATTTTTCTGAATCTCTCCCCCATCCCACCTGGGGAGAGTGAGCGAGTGGCTGTGTGGTGCTCAGTTGCCTGCTGGGGTTAAACCACAATGCCATCTTAAACGCATATTGTGTCATAGGCTTACTATTGGAAGTCAACTCAGATATCTTATGATTTCTCAAAAAAGGGTAGCAGGTTTTGCCTCATGGGCCAGTTCTCTACTCAGCACAAATATGAGTAATGGCAGAGCAGGTATCAGGTGCACAACTACCTGTAGCTGTCTTTTGACAGCCTGTCTCCCCGAAGAGCTGCTTGATTGCCAATGGCCAAAGGCTATCCTGTCCCAGCATTTCTCCTTTGCATAGTACTACCTCTTGCTTGGCATAGGAAAGATCTGTCTTAATGTCCCTTATAAAATTGTATCTGGCCACAAGACATAGTGCAGCTGCTGTATGTGCGGTGTTCACAGCAAAGTTGGGTGTTAGGAGTGGACAGAAAAATTGACTGCCACACCAAATCAGAGGCTTTTCAGATGAGGGAAAGACTTGAGCATGGACATCCACCAGCTAGAATTTTAGCATCATTCACTCTTTTACCTGGCCTGAGCATGGAAAGCTTTTTCTTCCAAGAGAAGCAGCAACAACAGCAAAGGGCAAGGAAGGCACAAAGTTTTAATAAGAGGTTACAGGGCAGCTTTGGCCATGGAAAATAAAAGAGTTTTTAAAAACAAAGTTCATTCCCAACAAACAAGATAAAGCAAGATGCAGTAAATGTAGGGGGCCAATATAAATAATAACAAATGTAGGGAGCCTCTTGCAGGCTCAAAGTTTGGGAGAGAAACAAAGAAACTTGAATCAATGGAGCACGAGTATTGGAGTAGGAGGCACCCTCTGGGTTATATTTTAAGAAAAGGTAATTGCAGAGACTGAAAAGAAAATAAGCTCTGGTTTCTAAATGCTTATGGATAGCTGATAGCTCAGAGTTTTAGTAGTTGCTTCCATTACTGCCATTTCATGCAAATATTGCATGTGAATCATTATCGTAATCACCCAGTTTGGAATACAATCATTTGTGTGGTGTTCCATGTGAGAAATATTAATTCTGTTTGCTTGCTTCTGCCAATGGTGCCAGATGAGAAACTCCACAGTATTTTTTTTATGTGTGATAATAAAATCAATTGGATTCCACAATTGTTCAGAAATAGGGAACTTAAATATTTTAAGAGAAGTTGGTCTAAAGGATAGGAAAACAATTCTCTCCAACTGTAATTTCTTGCTTGACTGCACAACAATTTTCTACAAACTATCTTCTACTGTAGATTCAACTGGAATTCATCCAGGATGGATCCTATTAGAAAAACACTTACACCCATCTTTAAAAGACTTGACATCAGCCCGATTCTCACTTCCTCTGCTTTGTCTACCCAGAAAGTTAATTAGGGTTTACCCATCTCTGAATAGCTGGATGGGGAAGGCCCAACAGGTGGTAGCTTTTCAACAGCTTCACTTGAAGAGCCCTTTTACAGAAGTATACGTCTTGTGTTTTTTGTATTAGTGAGGTTGGGTGAATTCTAGGAAGCATCTTGTGTTCCCCTAAATGAGAGGAACATAGGAGGAAAATGAGGTGATAGATGCAGAATTGACACATCAAAAAAAAAAAAAAAAAAAAAAAAAAAAAAAAAAAAAAGACCAACACCAACTAACTAATTAGTTTTGTACTAGCTTTTGTACATCCCTGGAAAGCCTTTTCCAGTGCTTGACCACCCTCTCAGTGAGGAACCTTTCCCTAACATTCAGCCTGACCCTCCCCTGATGCAGCTTCATGCCTTCCATCAGGTTCTGTCATAGGTCACCAGACAGAACATCACAGAAACACAGAATCACAGAGTGGTTAAAGTCGGAAGGGACCTCTGGAGATCATCTAGTCCAACTCCCTGCCAAGCAGAGTCACTGAAAGCACGCTGCACAGGATCACATCCAGGTGGGTTTTGAATATTTCCAGAGGAGACTCCACAGCCTCTCTGAGCAACCTGTTCCAGTGCTCTGTCACCCTCACAGTAAGGAAGTGCCCCCTCATATTCAGCCAGAACTTGTGCTTCAGTTTGTGCCCATTGCCTCTCATCCTGTCACTGGGCATAAATGAAAGGAGTCTGGCCCCATCCGCTTGACCCCCTTCCTTCAGATATTTGTACACATTGATAAGTTCACCTCTCAGTCTTCTCCAAGCTAAACAGGTCCAGCTCTCTCAGCCCGTTCTCGTATGACAGATGCTCCAGTCCCCTCATTATCTCTGTAGCCCTTCACTGGACTTGATCCAGTATCTCCATGTCCCTCTTGTACTGGGGAGTCCAGAACTGGGCACGATACTCCAGGTGTGGCCTCACCAGGGCTGAGTAGAGGGGGAGGATCACCTCCCTTGACCTGCTGGCAACACTCTTCCAAACGCACCCCAGGATACCATTGGCCTTCGTGGCCACAAGGACCCATTGCTGGCTCATGGTTAACCTGCTGTCCACCAGGACTCCCAGGTCCTTCTCCACAAAGCTACTTTCCAGCAGGTAAGCCCCCAGACTTTACTGGTGCATTGAGTTATTCTTCCCTAGGACCCTGAACTTACCTGCCTTTAACTTCATGAGGTTTCTCACTGCCCAACTCTCCAGTCTGGCCAGGTGCCACTGAATGGCAGCACAGCCCTCTGGGGTATCAGCCACTCCTCCCAGCTTTGTGTCATCAGCAAACACTCTATTCCATCACCCAGATCATTGATGAGTAGGTTGAACAAGACTGAACCCAGTACTGACCCCTGGGGGACACCACTAGTTACAGGCCTCCAACTAGATTGCACTGCTGATCACAGCCCTCTGAGCTCTGCCATCCAGCCAGTTCTCAATCCACTTCAGTGTCCACTCATCTATTCTGCACTTCCTGAGCATGCCTATGAGGATGTTACAGGAGACAGTGCCGAAAGTATTGATGAAGTAAAGGTAGGCAACATCCACTGCTCATCCCTCATCTACCCAGCCAGTCATCCCATCATAGAAGGCTATCAGATTGGTTAAGCATGATCTCCCCTTGGTGAATCCATGCTGACTACTTCTGATCACCTTCTTGGGGATCTGAATTTCATTGATTCTCTCAATGATTTCTATGATTCTATGATTCTTATCTTCCACGTGCTTGGAGATGACCTCCAGGATGTTCCATCACCTTTCCAGGGATGGGGATGGACTACAGTAGTTTCTTGGGTCCTCCTTCTTGCCCTTTTTGAAGACTGGAGTCACACTGGCTTTCTTTCAGTCCTCAGGCACCTCTCCTGTTCTCTATGACTTTTTCTTTGCTTGTTAATAGAAGATCCAAGAGCACACCTCTCCTCATTGGCTCCTCGAACACCTGTGTCAAAAACACTATCATCAATGCACTGCAGGAACCTCCTGGACTGTTTGTGCCTAGCTGTGTGATCTTTCCAGCCTATATCAGGGTGGTTGAAGTCTCCTGGGAGAACCAGGACTTGTGACTGTGAGGCTAATCAGCACCTGTCCCTCCACTCCCCTCGTGAGGGAGCTGCAGGCCACCATGAGGCCTCCCCTTGGCCTGCTCTGTGCTGAACAAATCACGGGACCTCCGCCACTCCTCATACATCTTGCCCTCTATACCCTTCACCATCTTCATAGCCCTCCTTTGGATGCTCTTTAATAGTTTTGTATCCTTCTTATATTGTGGTGCCCAAAACTGTACGCAGTAATTGAGGTAATGTCACACCAGTGCCTTGGTCATCTTGGTGGCCCTCCTCTGGACTTTTTCCAGTATGTCCATGGCTCTCTTGTACTGGGAGGCCAAGAACAGGACCCAGTACTCCAGGTGCAGCTTCACCAATGCTGAGTAGAGGGGAAGGATCACATCTCTTGACCTGCTGGTGATAGTTTGCCTAATACAGCCACGAATACTATTAGCTTTCATGGCAGCAAGGGCACATTGCTAACTTATGTTCAACTTGGTGTCCACCAAGACTCCTTGGTCCTTTTTGGAAAAGCTGCTTTCCATCTGGGTGGTCCCCAGTATGTACTGGTGCCTGGGGTTGTTCCTTCCCAGGTACAGGACGCTGCATTCTCCTTGTGGAACTTCATGAGATTTTTGTCAGCCCGCTTCTCCAACTTGTCAAGCCCCTCTGGATGGCTGCGAGGCCCTCTGGTGAGTCAGCCATGCCCCCCAGTTTGATGTCATCTGCAAATTTACTGAGGGTGTACTCTACCCTCATCATTCACAAAAATATTAAACATGACTGGACCCAGTACTGACCCCTAGGATACTCTGCTTGTTACCGGTGTCCAGCTAGATTGGCACCACTGACCACTACCCTGTGGGAGTGGTCTCGTAAGGGCAAAATAGTCACAGGGTGAAGGTCACCAGAAAAGTCTTGTGCTGTATGTAAAAGGAAAGTACATTTAAACAGCCTGATGTTTCAAAGCCATTATAGAATACAGGTCAAAAAAGCGGAAGTATTTTCTCTTTTTCTGATGCTAAGCACTCTGAATATTTATTGTTTAACAGAAGGAAAGGCTGCGAAGAATGCGAATCAAAATCACTGAGATTTGTTTCTAAACATAACATGTCAATAGGTGTAAACTGTTCATAACTCTTCTGAAGGGCTATGCATGTACCTGGACAGAAAAAAAAAATAAGGCAAAGTCTTTTCTTCTAAGTAGTCTTACAGTTACAGTGTTTACTGTTACAATAAAGTACTTCCATTTTCAAATAGGCAGTTGTACCTGGACTTGTAAGAAAGCAATTAATGGTTTACAAGGCAATCTTCAGTTGGAATATAGCTTTTACACATCACTAGATTCTTCAGAATAAAAAGGGCATTGAACATGTTCATAAAAGTTGATTGATTATTTAAGCCAAGCAGATTCTATGCACATGCACAACTTCAAGGCATTCAAATTAGTTTCAATTTTTCTGATTAGGAAAAACAATGATGATTTTTTTTTTTTCCTGACAGTGATAAAAAGATTAATAAATTAGTAATTACTATATTTATCTTTATTATAATCTTTGTTAGACAGTCTACTCCACTGAATTATTTGGTAAGTGCTCCACAGTGAAAAGAAAGCTCCCACAAAAAGTTCCTGAACATCCTGTAGCACTTCCCCACATGCAGCATAAGCAAAGGTAGCTGCAACAGGTATGGCTATAAAACTCATGGAAAAGTTGTCAAGTTTGGGAGGTATCCAAGTTAGAAAGTGGAAATTTCAAATTCTGTCTGTTTAGATAACTAGAGGAGCAACCAGAAATCTGGAAATATATTTTTAAAATAAATAGTTATATGAAAAAACAGACAAAGGGCTACTGCTTACTGTTTTTCCCACACAGTTTTGGGCACTTTCTGTGCGTCCATTTGCAGCCTTCAATGAATAGGACTTCCAGAAAGAACAAGCTTATAACACTATGAAAATTGAGTAACTTTCACCTCTTAATTTTGATGATCAAAACCAACAATGCTTAAAAAAATCTTAAAAAGCAAATGATAGTTTGAATTTGATTGTATCAATCCAGTTTTGGGGCATTCATATTCATTTGAGATTCTTTGCCTTTCTGGACTTTGGGTTCCCAAGACGCTCATTATCATGGAGATAATGACATGGACATAATTGACTATCACAAAATTTCTTTTTGAGGATAAATATACTGAAAGATTTGGGTTACTTGAAAACTGTGGTGATGGATTACATGACAGCGAGGGATGGTGTAAGCTGAAGTCCTCCACATCTCTGCCCTAGAAGGGAGGAAATAATGCTCTAAGGAGGCAGCTTGCTCACTGCAGGAAATTCCCTTCAGAAAGACAAGTTTTGCACTGCTCACTTTCAGTTCCAACAAAGGTTACTTCTCTCCTCGATTCTCCTGGCCTTGAAATCCATCTCTTCCTCCTCTCATGGTAGTTATGGTTGACAAATAGTGATGCAGAGGGAAGTCTGTTATGCAAAACTTCACTGCACAGTCCCTGACTTTCCAGAATTGTAGTGTTTGTATGTTTATTACTGTGTGACCTTCTACTAATGCTATTTTATTCACATTATTTTAAAGGTCAAAATAGAGTTATTTAAAAGTCAGTAGCTAGATCATTTGGACTTCCTTTTATTTCTTCTTTTTTTTTTTTCCACTTTTATTTGGGAATTGTTTCTTGTTACTATGGAAAGCAGCTGAAATCAGATAGCTGCAGAATAAAGACAGAATGAGGGTTGGTGCTTATAAAACACAAAGCTCTATACAGCACAGAGCATCTGCTTGAGTTAAATAAAACTTGAAGCTGTGTAATGTTTCTTACAAGGCAGCAAGATGCCATAACCACTCATATCAAAGCTACATTTTGGTCAAACAGAACAAGCATTCACCATTTATCAGGAGTTGAGCCTAGTAAAGTATTTGTCATACTTGCCAGTGTTCCCTAAGCACTGTCAACTTTCCATAGTTTGACTGTTTTAAAGGCCCTTTCTTTCTTAAATGATATTTGAAAGGGTAGTAAAAGCAGCTTTTTCATCTAGATATATAATTTTCTATTGTTAATATTTGGCACACCAGCCCAGACTGTTCATAAATTACATTGCCTGTAGCACCAGTAAGAGGAAAAAAAAAAAAAAAGAAAAAAAAGCAGTTAGCTGCTGTTGCATAGGGTAATTTATTTTCTACTTCAATATAGAATATTGAATATAGACATTGGCTGAATGGAGCATACTCACACCTAAACTGCAAAGACTGTGAAAGTTCAGATACTTGTTCCGTCTCACACAACCTGGAATTTGAAGCTACATCTCCCACATTCCAGGAAAGTATTCAGACTATTAGGTCTATTAGGTTATTTTTACATGACTCTCTCATTTGGACCTTGTTTTTACTTTCATCCCACTTTGCACTACAGAATCATTTCAACACAGTTTCAGCAAAATCAGTACACTCCAAAACATCTATGCTTTGTGACTGATATCTTCACAGGCAAAAATATCCTTTTATCAAAAAGCTGCTCAGTTGGCAGACGAGCATGGTCAGAAGAACTGTTGCTTTCAATGTCCCAAACTCTATACAGTATTGAACACCTCCTACTTAAACCAAATAAAATATCTACCAACTCTAGCTGCAAAACATTCTATTGAAGGACAACTGCTTTGAGGACAGAATGTCAGAGTTTCTTGGGAAGGTATTGTTCCTCTTACACAAGACAGGGTTTTCTGAGGTCATTAAGGATGTCTTAGACGACTATTACTTCCAATGGTTAATACCTCAAGTTTGTTTCAAAACACAGTCATAATAGAATTAATGGCGAATTTGGGAAAAATCCTCAAGCTGTACAGTTGTAAACCACATAATAAAGTGTACCCGAAAAACAGAAAAGAATTGTTTTCCATATGATACCATTGGAGTATCTTTTCTACTGGGAATCCCAGCATCAATTTAAAAGGGATTTTTTTTTTCTTTCTTTTTGAGGATGGTGGAATACAGCAGATCTTACTGGTCATAAAATGTGAAACGTCTGTATGTTGTCAGTAACTCATCCAGTGACATCCCTCAAGGGCAAGAGTTAGCCAAAGTTGCTTTGGAGACATCAGGATAGCAAGCAGAATGCGTGGGATTTGATCTGTAAAGAATTGTGCTAATGAGCTTTAATCAGATGTAATGCAAGATTCAACCACAATTGTTATGCATAAATGTTCTTACTGAATTAAGTATTAATGAAAAAGTATAGCTTTTCTATGAAAGTATAAATTGCAATATATGTGGATGAGAGTGGAAATTTAGCTCTGTGTTTGGATTACATCAATATTATTAAGAAAGTAAAATTTATTTTACTGCATAGGTTTAAAAGACTTATTTGTTATATGTACTACATGCAAAGCTTGAAGAGGAGAGGAATACTATCCTTAGAAATGACTAGAACACAACAGTAAGTAATCTCCAAGGGCCTGTCTGCAAGTAACTAGGTAATCATATCACTGTGGTAACATACATCTAGCTTTGATTACTTCCATCCTAATAGAACGACCAAAGGCCTTACATGCCAGATAAAAAAACTCACCAGGATGATCAAGAAAGTTTTTCTTTTCCAAGGCACATAACACAATTAACAGTGTTAAAAACATTAGTTCTGCACAAGACCTACGACTTCAAAAGAAAATTAGAGGAAAGTTAAAATGAAATTTCAGTGAGGACAACTTCAGACATCAGGGCGGTTAAAGATGTTTAATCATGAGATGTTTATGCAGAGGAAAAAAAGCACTAAAAAATACCACATGCTTATGGGTAATTTGAAGAGCTAGATAATGCAAGGTGTGATGCTACATGAAGTGACTAAACCAGCAGCATGACCGTGACTGCAGTAAGCACAAAAATGGACTGAAACAGACCATAAACCTTCTCAGAGAAATACGAAATCTTGCAGTGAGTGAATTGAATGGATTATAAACTTAAATACTGAAGTCCCTCATGCCACGATGCTGTCCAATTTAAACATATGATAGTCACAAAATCAGAAAATTGTAGTATATAAACAGAAAAGCTGATCTGATCAGACTGGAGAGATTGTTCTGACATCAGTTGAAGCAGTGACTAAGGTTAGTACAAGGAATGAAGAAGTTTTTTCTGAGCTGTGAATATCCCACCAAAAGCAATAAGTGGGTAACAGGACATAAACAAATTTTATTCAGAGTATAGTATTCACCATTTAAGTACTGAAAACTCCATTCAACTAACATAAATGTTTTCAACAGCAAAAAATTAATTACACTGAGGATTCACTTGAGGCTTCAACTCCACAGGAGGCTGGTGTTGAGGCTAGACTTGCTTATCATCCACAATTCTTCCTTTCTGGAAAAGTCACAAGCTGGATATGCAGAAATCTAGCTGGTATTTCTGGTGGAAATGTAAAGGCGTGACTGATTACTACCTTAATCCTATCTGTCCTTGCAGTGGCATGGAATGCGTATTAACCTTTCTCAACCCCAGGCATCTCTGTGTGAGGTGGTAACCCTAGATTCCTTTGGGAATCTCCAAAGAGACAGGGTCCATTTCATTTGAGAAAATCCTGATGTCTGGTACTGGAAGCACCTGTTTCCTTCTACTGTGAAAGGAGCCTGCACTGACTCACTCAGGTGGAGCCTTCCTTGCCTGAAGAAGCTGGTTTTAGTTATGGGAGTGACCATGTCAGAAGGACCAGACCTGTGCGGCTTGCTAGCCACAGGGCATGGAGAACATGTAGGCAGCCCAAACTCGGGGTGAAGTTACACTACTCATAAAGATGTGGATACAAGTTGTGCATAGAGCATGACATTAATCCTAGGACCAGACAGACAAGGCTGACTACAAATATAACTGCGACTCTGAGTCTGTTTCCATCTGATGCTTGGACCACATAAAAGTCTGTGGTTCTGCAACAGCAAAGCAGGCTCATCTATGTCACACAATACCAAGCTTGTAATATTCAGTCAAGTATTCCTACTTTTAATCTCCTTGGTGAATCCAGGATATTGCACCTATGAAGCAGTTATGAAATATAAGTTATAAGATTAAAATAAAATAAAATAAAATAAAATAAAATAAAAATAAAATAAAATAAAATAAATATAAGGATAAAATAAATAATCTTCCTTTTGTAAAGCCAGTTGACTCCAGCTTCACCTTATTCTATACAGAGCCTGCATCTGGACATATGCATTCAGATGTTACTATCAGTATGTGTACTTAATGTACAATCATTGATAATCTAAATCACTGTGTAAGAAATTATGCAATAGACCAGCTAAGCAGGGCTTTACGAAATTTTCTGATAAGTGACAGAATATAGCCTTTTACAACATAGATGTGTTGTTACTCCTTCATTCTGTTAGCCACCTCAGGTCCATCACAGTTCTATAAGGAAAGAAGGGAATAGAAAAGGAAAGGGGAGAGAAGTGGAGAAGAGGGGAGGGGAAGAGGAAAGCCTGGTCTTTGCTTATATCCATTAAATTTGCACCTCTTTGCTATGCTAGTGAATTGCATAGCAATTCTGAGATTTCTTAGATAAAGCCATTATATTCTGTTACTGAAGAAAATTGACTCCAAAAAAATTTTTTTTTTATTTTTTTTCCCATACTACCCTCCCTTTGGGAGATGGGATAAGATTGTAATATATCTCCTGCACCTTTTCTGTGCTAGTGGCTAGGGAAACAACAACAACAAAACCACAGCTTTCTCTTTAGCTGGTCATTTTGGTTCCATCTGGCACTAACTTGCAATTTCATCAGATCTTGCCCACATGCTCTCTCCATTGTGCTTCACTTATTTGACATGGAGCCCAAACTTTGTGTCTATTTCTCTGGCAGTAGATCTTCCTCTGTCTTCCATCCATAATGATTCTGTGACCATTTTTCTTCTAATAAAAATAAATAACTATGGCCATTTTTCTATCAGTAGAAATAAATAACTAAATAAAATGAAGAGAGCAAATCACTGAACACAAATGATCGCAGAAGCCAAGTGCCTCTTGTCTTGCAGAAAGGGAGGGAGGAAGAGCGTTCTTTAATCCAGACTTCGTGATATTCAGTTACATTCAAGCTGTGAGGCAGATGTTCCCTGATGAGCAATTAGAAAAAAATCTGTGACTTGAAATCATAAATCAGCACTTGCCTCTGATCTACAGGGTTGAGAAGTATGCCAGGGCATAGGAGGCTACAGACATCACCTTAATGAGATTTGCTAGTTAACTGTAAAACTTCTTTGAACAAGGAGTTTGATCCCAAGGTGTGCTGGAAGCCTCCTGAGCAGGCTCAATTCCCATCAAGCCAGCACTCTCCAAGTATCTTCAAGCCCTTTTCACAGACTCAGAAAACAGGTTCCTGAAAAGGTCATTCCTTTACCCAAGGCTGGATCAAATATACCCAGGGCATGTTTGTCAGACTGTGGTTTAACCTGTTCTGTAAAGCTCAAGCTAGGGGAGTCTCACTCTCTCTAGGCAATTTACACCAGTGTTTCACTGTATTTGTCATTAGCAAAAATTCCTTTTGAAATGCAGTATTCCTTGGTGCAATGAACTTAAGCTTATTATTTCTTATCCCAGATAATTCCTACTCTCTCTGCAATATTTTTTGTTATGTGTAGTGTTGCACAGTAAATAGTACAAAGACTCTTGGGGTTATGCCATACTGAAGGCTTAGTGGATTGAAACAAAATGTTGAAGACTATAACTACACCTCGACATCTATTTAAAAGCTAGCACAGAACCTTGGATAACAAACAAAAAGAGTTGATTGCAGAAAGGCTGAGACATTAGTCCAAGCAAGTGATGACAGCTAATTGCATGAAATTAATGACATGGTTTTCTTCTAGGTATGCCTTTCTAAAAAGAAAATGATAAAGCCATAAGAAGCAAACATCCAAATGAAAGCATCTAGCTAGTATAACAAAATAAACTTAAATTAGAAGATTCAGAAGAAATTTAAAGATAATTCAAAGATGATCTAAGTATATGCACTGCCTTTACACTAATGTTGAATTGTTTTAAATAACTGCAAACATAATCATGTATTTAGAAAACAGAGTTGCATGTGTAACATCTACCAAACTAAAAAGTGTTCCAAGGACTTACACAGCTAGAGCTAAACAAATTCATAGCCTACACTAATGGATTGGATTTTGAACTATAACTAATGACTCAAGTCATCTGGATCTGTTAGAGATGGGGAAAAAGCAATGTACGAAGACCAATGTGCTACAGCAGTGTTTCCTCATATTACAGATTAAGATGAGTTCTCAAAGAAGCTCACCAGACAGCAACTAAGAATAGAATCATAGAATCACTGAATGGTTTGGATTGGAAAGGACCTTAAAGATCATCTAATTCCAGCTGTCATGGTCAGGGACACCTCCCAGCAGTTCAGGCTGCCCAAAACCCCATCCAACCTGGCCTTGAACACCTCCAGGGATGAGGCATCCACAGCTTCTCTGGGCAGCCTGTTCAGTGCCTCACCACCTTCTGAGTAAATAATTTCTTCCTAATATCTAATCTAAATCTACTCTGTTTTGGTTTAAACACATTACTCCTTGTCCTATCACTACGCTCCCTGACAGAACAAGAAGTCAAATTATACAACCTTTCTTTTTAAATGCATCTCATACCTGTTTTCTTTTTTAGGAAAACAACAATAACGACAAAACAAACACATAAAACAAACAAACAAACAAAAAAAAAAAAATCAAACAAAAAACAGAAAACAAAGAAACAGACAAAAAAAAAAAAAAAAAAACAAAACCAACCAAGGAATCAATGTTATGTTGATTTAAAAGTACTAATTCCATTGATTGCAGAATACAAGTAACTATATTGATTATTCTACCTCTCTCATCATTGCATTTTGAACATACTGTGTCTCTAAGTACCTTCCAAACTTGAATACATATCACATAATTAATTGGCCAGAGAGGTAAGGTGCATCTGATCAAGATTTCATCATGACCTTTGATGGATATTTCATCCTTCTTCTTCCATGCCATTTCACTTTCAAAGCCTGTTGGAGGTTGTTAAGGACTTCATGCAGCCATCTGAATTCAGTGTCTGGCTGCATTCTAACAACATTTCCCAGCCCATGGGGAGGGAATGGTAGAGAACTGCCAGGCTGGAGACTGGGGGAAGCCTGACATTTCAAATTGACTTCAAGAAGCTTCAGTACAGTCAGAAATCATTTGTTTGTTTGTTTGCTTATTTTTCTTTTAATAAAGTGGAAACCAGTGTGAAAAAAATGACTGCAAATGTAAAACAAAAATCAAAGAATCAAAGATACCATATGGAGGGAGATGATATCTTTCCACTTATGCCATTACTCTGACAGATGCAGTAGTAGACTAGACAGAGATCATATAACACGAGAATTTTTAGGGGAATATAAAGTTGCTTCCACTGAATACACATTGTAAATAGAATCTGTTAAACTAATGAAGAGATGGAGTAAATATTCTGTGCCATTTTAGGGTGCATATCATGATAAAGTCATCATTTTACTTTTTGTTTTGTCTTCTCTAGAAAACAGTGGATAGGCGCAAGGAAATAGGTATCAAACTAGTAGGTGAACTCACTGTTCATTTTAATATTGTTTAAAAATCATATTTGAGACTGGAAAAATTAGATAAGGACATGGTGAAGATTTGGGTACTAGCAAGGAAGAAGATACTAATTCCTATAAAAGTGGGGATATGGGAAGGAGCTATAAGCTACTCTGGAGTTCTCCTGCTCCAACTCAACCACATACCATGCTTTCTACAAATTTTGTCATTGCTGTGCAATCATCTCCTCATGCAATGTGTATAATTGAATTCCATTACAATCTGGTGTAACTTCCACAATGGCACTTCTTTAATTGGATACAGTTACAGACACTGGAAAAAGTGTTTTTCTTTCCACAGCTTGTTTCCCCAGAGTCCCATAGTAACTTTGGCTCAGATTTTGTCTTTTGGATGCTTAAGTACTACCGATTCCTCTGATCACATAATGCAGGCACAGTATATCACAACGTATCTCAGCTCACTGCTAAGGTGAATTGGTTAGCATAGTAGTGTAAAGCTCCCATCTGAACTCCAAACTGATTTTTTTTTATCAGATCTAATAAAATTTGTGCATCTCAAATTCTTTCATTTGTTTTTACTCTTCTTCATTCTTCCTTCTTTCTCTCTTTTAATAATTTCTTTACAATATATCTTTATACAGCCATGCTGTACCCTTTTCCATTTTCCCATACCCATTAAAATTTCAATATGGATTTACTACATCTTCAGAAAAAAGGATGGGAAGAAGTGACTTTTTTTTTTTTTCTTCAATTTCTCCCTCCTGTTACATATCTAAAAGAAAACAATTGTATGAAATACCCATGTTAGCTTTTCACTGTTCATTAGTGTAAAAGTATCTCTCTTACCTGCATTTTACTTAAATGTACAGTTGCATTTTTATCTTAGCATGCAAGCTGTTTTTGTACTCATTTTGAATACTGTTAAACAATTTTAATCTAAATTATTTATTACACGACCTTTGTCTGACAGTGCTTATCTGATTGTCAATAAGCAAAGCTTTGCTACAGTAAGACAATAGTAAGATATTGCTCCTTCTACACACATGCAGGTCTTCAGCTTAGCAAAAGTGGGTCAATGGAACAAGATAATGCCTGTGCAGGAAACCTCTGCTTCCCTGTTGCATATAGATATAGATTGTTCAGCATCAAGTGTTTCACTTTATATACATATATATATATATATTTAACTAGAATAATAGAATAATACCTTCATAATTTTGATTTACTACAGCATGATAACTTCAACATAATAGCAGAGAAGAAAAGATAGCAGAGTTCATCCCAGTAAAAGAACACATCAAAACTACAGCTCAATATTACACAGCAGTGCAGAATATTACTTAAACTCTTGTACAGATTTCCTTGTTCTGCAAAAAAATAAAAATATGCTCAATTCCCATAACAATGAGTAAGGGATTCAAGGTAACAGGATTCCATGTAGCCATGTTACACTGATGAATACCAACCCCATTTCCAATGTCCTTTTTTCTTGAACTTTTCAGCCATGAAAATGAAAGACAGTATTAGTGCTTCTATTTTTAGAAGTCCTTCCTAGGGTCTTTTTTCTTTCCTCACCTTTAGCCAACCAACAGTTTCAACATTAGGTTATCCCTCTAGCCTCTAGCTGCCTGGAAGGACATAGATTTCTGCAAGACTTGAAACATCCATCAACCCTGCATGGATGTCTTGTATATCCTAAGGTGTCTCAGGTAATACTAGACAGACATGTTCGGGCACCTGAATTAAGCCCCAGAGAGATACTCAGTTGGCCAGATGCAGACATCTCTCTAGGGAGAGCTGAGGAACTCCCTGGGTTTCAATAGCTGTGCTGGTGACAGCTCCCTCATCAACGGTTACTTCACAGGTGGACACCTGCACACAAACATATACATGTATTTTATGCTGGGAACTGAATCCCCACTTCTAAAATCATCGCTTTCTCTACTGTTGATCTTAGCCTATCTCCAGAAGCTCCACATCCAAATTCATCACGTCCAAAGATAGATGTGACATAGGTGGCATAAATTGTTTTTCTACTGCTAATGGTGAACAAGTCCTGTACTACTGGGTTGGACCAGGTGCCTTTTAGATGGCTAGGCTTGGCTGAGTCTTTTTGGAAATAAATAAATAAATAAATAAATAAGCCATAGAGTGATATATGTTTAGGAGAAACTGGACAAGTTCCTCCGTTCCCAGTTTTTAAACAGGTAGAAACTACTTCCAGCTCAGGAAATCCTTGAAGAAAAAATACCTGAACTCTGGGAGAGCACCAGGAGAAAAAAAAAATATATTCTTGAGCTGTTTTTATGCTTTCCTAAACATCTACTTTAAGTTACTGGGTCAGTAGGTATTTTAACCTGTTCCAGTACAACCATTCCTCTGCTTTAAGGTGTAATGGTCTCTGCTTCCATTTGAGTCAGCTGTTGAAATTCACTTTATAGGCAGTGAAGAGAAGCAGAAATTTGCAAGGCATGGCTCACCTCACTCTAAGGTAGATGTCTAAAATAAATGGATTGTGCTCTCTAGGGCCAGCTCCTCTCCACTGGTTATTAGGGCATCCCTGGATAAGTAGCTCAGGTGCAGATGTCTGTATGTAGCTCTCTGAGATTAGATTCTATTCAAATGAGTGTTGTGATATATGTAGGACTTGTCTATTTGCACACTTGTACATTTGGAGATAAATGAAATAAAAATGCAGAAGCAGTTAACTGTACCCACAAGAAATCCAGATCACAGGGGGAAACAGATCATAACTGCCAAATGGATGTCAGAAAACTGACAGAAATGCTGTACTCACTGGGTTATGTCTGACAGAGAAAAGTGCCATCCTCCCAGCCTACACTCCCTGATGCCCTGTTCATCACCCTTCTTTCATATCCACAGTTTAGGTACAAACCCACTAGGACCTGACCCCTTCATTTTCTATTTGTTCTTCATGACAATAATCCCTCTTCTATTTAAATTCACCGGTAAATTTAGATGGCTTTTAATCATTAATGTTTCAGGCCCTAAATGTTGAGACTTCAGGGGAGAGGAGGGCTGTAAATAACTAATTAGTTTATTTAGTTAATTAATCTATTAACAATCAAAAATGTGCATTGATTTTTCTAGGGCTGTTGACTATCTGCTAAATATGCCAAGAGAGTTGACTTACTAGAGATGCACAATATCAGCAAGATCCAAAACAAAAGTTTATCCATTTCTTTGTGGAATAATACCTCGTAAAAAAAAAAAAAAAAAAAAAAAGGTGAATAAATCAAAAATTTAGAGATGGACTTTTACAGTATCAGCACCTCTGAGTCCAGTGGTTTGAGGCTGGGGTGGAGGTGAAGGTCTGCTGTGAGTTGCCGCTGTTCTGGGGTCTTCAGTAGGAGGAATATGATGTTCATGTGTACAAAGCTAAACAACAACAACAAAAAAAAGGCAGTTAGGTAGTAGCCAACAGACAGTTGTTGTTAAAGCTAAACAAAGTAAAAGAAAGCTCCAAGAAAACCAAGGCAAGTCCAGGCAAAAGCTGACCACTCCAGAGACGTACAGTTAGCTTAATACAGAGCCATCCAGCACTAGCAGTGGCTATTTACATTGGTTGGGATGGGGGGTTGCAAACTGCTTCTGCTGTCAAACAGAAGAAGTCCCTTAAGTACACTACCCTGTTGAGTTTTAAAAGTTTTAAAAGTTTTTTTTGGAAGAAACTGATTGACTGAATATTGACATTTTCATAACAAGCATCTGTCAATTTCACCACTGACTCCTCTGAAAGCATACCCTTTTTTTTTTTTTTTTTTTTTTTTGTAAGATAAGAAATTACTCAAGCACTCTTTTTTAATATTTCTTCTGTTCTAGTTTGGTTTGGTTTGTCCAAATGTAAGCGACTGTCAGAAAAAAAGAATATCAAGCTCCCTGTCTCTTTTCACTTTTTTCTTTTTTCTTTTTTTTTCAGCTCAACTTGCTATGTGATATTGAGCTTATCTTTCTGCTCCTGCCACCTCATCTGTACATTCAGATAACAGTATTTTTGTAAGGTATTTCCATGAACTGGAAAATAATTTATTTACCAAAACATTTCATAACAATATTCAGTGCTTTTTATATACTCGAGATACTTTGCATAGAAGTGTTGTTGAGCTCTCCTTGAGGACTTTTATTAATGTTGTTTCATATAAAAAACATTTAAGAAGTAAGACCATGATCATAATCCTTTTGGAAGCAAGATGTGGTCTTTTAATTTATTTTTGTTCAAGCCCTAAAGGTCATAGTATTATTGGAAGAGTTTCGTGATTCATACCTTTGAATATATAATCAACACTGAGTATTGATATAAAGATGAAGAATATTATGAGAGAAATGTTTGGAGAAGTAGGTAATTTTTTTCATTCTCCTATTTATGTACATAAAATCATACTTAATTGTTTGCATTGGAAGAAAGTAGTAAAAGTCTAGTGTATTTCAATCATTCTGTATTTAAGTGACACCTTGAAAGTCCCACAGTTATTCATTATATTGTTTTGCCTATACTCAATAAATTATAGCAGTTAATTAAGCCATCAGTTTTAACATTGCTACCTGTCCCTTGTTGCCCTTGGGATTCTGACAGAGAATTTTTTCTGTTATCTGTAAGGAAGGGGGGTGCAGGTAGGTAGGAGGAAGGAGAGAAACAGCATGTCCAAGTTTTAGTTCAGAAGCAGTATGTGGATACTATAGAAGAAATTTGAATATTGCATTTAATATGGTCCCTCTCTATCTTTTCTCTTTAGCAGTCAGACATTCCTTTCATTATTTAATCTTAAAACATTTTGAAAGGCATTAGAAATGGAAACAGTGTATAAAAATGATCTCACTTTTTTTTTTTTTTAATGAGAGAGAACTACCATTCTGTTATACACAGTTTTCATTGACAAAATATATTTGTAGAAAGTAAACATGCATTATGCAGTTTACAAAGACCCAAGATGAAGTGATGCTATCTGCATTAGCTCTACTGAGAACACCAGACCAGAGTTGCTGTCTATTTTAGGAAAAAAAAAAATGGTTTTTGTTTGGGCTCAGGTACGAGGGAGTGCAAAATAAAGAGCTCTCACAGAAGTGCCAAGCACTAAATAATACTCTTGCAAATAACCTGCTGGAAGCTGGTTGGCTACTGGAACAATAATCATTCACATAAACAGTGATGCCAACATTTTAGATTTAACTCCTTTCAGTGTTTCAGCCACCTAGACACAAGATGTGGAAGCACAGCCTCCTGCCCAGCTGGAACCTGGCTTACAGGGCATGTGTCACGCCACATCATCCCAAGTCTCTAGCATGCTCAGCAGTTTAAAAGGCCACCAGTTCATCATTAGAATGCTTGGGGACTTCCCACTGGTTTAGAATAATTTGTAAAGTTCCAGCATGACAGAAAGGAAGCAAATGGGGTACTTAGATGGGCTTTTGTCTGGCTGTTCCTTATGATAACAGACACAACCAACAGCCAAGTTTTGAGAAAAAAAACTAAATCTCAAAGTGTGTGAGTGAAATACATACATAGAGTTTACATCATACTATTCAGACAAGGAACTACGTATGGGATTTATTCCTCAGTAGGCATAATGTTTATTTATTTTTCAGTAAGCATAGTTCCATTTGTTGGACTTTGAGGCAAAGGCAGATACATTGACAAACATATCTGAGGTCTACTCTTGTGTGTAAAGTGACACTTAATGTGTTCAAACCATAAATAAGATGCCTTCTGTAAATGGTAGACCATGGAGGCTTTTGTTAGGAAATCATATTGGCTGTAACAAAAGATTATCGTACTGAAAGAGGACACAATGCCAGATAGGCAAATATATGTTTAAGTATTTTAAATCAGGGGAAAAAAAAAAAAAAAAAAGTTCATTTTTTAATATATAATAGCTACAAAGAAAAAAAAAATAGTCAATTGATCAATCGATTCCCACCAAACAAGAGTAAAATATTTTGTTCCATTTTTTATGCAGAACTGTATCCTTCCCTTCATCCTACACCCAAGTAATTCTTATCTGTTACTCTGAAGTATCTCTTACTCTCACCAAATTAATGTATTTTTTGCCCCATATGGGCATATATGAGACATATATGCTCACTATGAGACATCTATTTCTATCACCAGTGGGCATACGGACCATTATTTAAACTTCATCTTGATACCTTTTTTTTCTAAGTCATCTATCAGATATCTCCATATACTCAATATGCTCCTTGTTTCTTCTCAGGAGCATATTCATCTTATTTGTAATACAGGAAAAGAATACAATACATTATTTTCTTCTCCTATCTCTTCTAAGAAAAGTGCAAAGATATCTTCAAATTATTTTCCTGGGCTGAACTCTGCTTTATTTAATTTCACCCTCTTCCAAGATAGTTTCAAGTACAGCTTTACACTTTTCCTTTATTTACTGGCTGCTCTGTCGCAATGATGATTGCTTTCCAAAGTACCAGGAGAAAAAAAAAAAAGAAAAAAAAATCATATTGAGACAGACCTAAAAGTGAAGATTTGGCTGAAGGGAATTACTTTTGATTTCTCTTCTCCAAAAGCATTGCAAAGGAAGGATAAACTCTCTGATGCTCCTCAGTGACAGTGGTCCAGACTCCTTACACTAACTTGGATGCATACTCCTCCCTACATTCCTTTTGTCCCAAGAGACAGATTTGCAAAGCATGATTTGGCTGCCCTAAATAAGAGTTAGCCTTTGTAGGTGCCTTTGTCAATTGTGCAAAGAAAATACAATATGCCCCTAACACAGACCCTAAGGGAGGTGTGTAAGTCCTAAGTCTGCAAATCTGTGAAGGATGCTAAGCCTTAACATACCTAGCATTAAACATAGGGATTGAAAACATGAGGTAGCTGCTGCCATGGGAGTGATGTCAGATAATATGCCGGCATCACTCTGAGGAAGGAAGAGAAACTATTGGAAAGAACTTTTGAATGTTCTGGACATTCATGCCATCAGCCTGATTACACTCTAGTTCTTGAATTTTATTCTTGTGGGGATTATTTGGGTACAGGTAGTTGGGTTTCAAAAAAGCGTCAGAGCCTGCTGGACACTAGAGTTCTGGGCATATGCCTGAATAATTCTTCTCTGCCTAAAAATAATGATTTGTCAAAACCATCATGTTCTACTGGAAGAACTTGACATTATAAAATTTTTGTATTGAGAAGTCAGACTGTAAAGAAAATGTATAATTCTTTTAAAGAAATCTGTCCATTTGGTTTAGAAATTGTTTTTATTTCTTTGCTTTGGAATCTGTTAGTTTGTTGTTGTTGGAATCAGGATCAAATGTATTCAGTCTCACAGAGAGGAAAACAAGGAGATTTTCTGTTTATGAGCTATGTAGAGATTTAAAATTCCACATTTAAAATAATTTCCTAGAGGGCTATCTTACAGTCATGAAAAATAAGGAAGCAATGCATTAGTCAGCTCAGCGGAGGACTTGACTGTCTTTATAGCCTCCATTTCCTTTATCCCATACCAGAAAAGGTTACTTATGCAGTCCCAATGGTAATGACTCTCCTTGACATTTCAAGGCACACCTAACAAACAACAACGTAAAGAAACAACATTCTCAGCACAGTTTCAGGCAATTAATTTGTCTTGGTTCACAGTAACTAACTTCAATGTCACAAGGATTAATTAATCAATGCTGGTAAACTGGTATGAGGATGAGGCACTATTGGATAGCTTTAGTGAATTTGTTTTGTACCTATGCCTGATTTTTGGATGTGTTCTTCGCTAAAAGCATGATTGCCTTTGCCATGCATTAAATTAAAAAAATAAATAAAAATAAAGGGAAGGGTGGCAGGGGGAGGACAGGAAGCTGGTGCTTTTATGCCACTATAAAAAATTAGTAAAACAGCTGTTTTATCTAGGGAGAAGTCCTCTTGGAACCTATATTGAAGTAAAAATGTTCAGATTCTGCTGGGATTAAAAATGTATGATGGCATAGATTGTGAGCTATTATGAAACGAAACAGTACTGTGCTGTGCCAGTAAAAGAAAAATCTTCCCCAGCATTGACCTCTGAAAGGCTGTTTCTGAACTTTACAGAAAAAAAAAAAAAAAAAGAAAAAAAAAAAAGGAAAAAAAAAAAGTGAACCTGCAAATGATTCTTCCCAAATCTAAGTATAAGAATATTGTAGGTAGCAAAGTCCTCACATATGTCTTAGACTGATCCCTTAAAGAGAAGGATGAATATGCCCAATTTACAGTGTACTTTCCCATGACATTTTGAAGTTGGTCACAATTGCAACCTCTACAACTAAACCAGAAGCAGAACATTGGACTGCAATGAGATTTTATTTCCTCCATTCAGACAAATGTGTCATGCTTTGTGCCCTCGCTTGCCACTGCAATGTAATATAAATGACAAAAGTTAAAAAGTGCTACTGGTGGGAGAATGGGAGAACTTCCTGTTTTGTACTGGCTGTAGGACTGCATTAAAGACAAGACAGAAGAATAAACTCTGAGTTCAGTGGTAAGAGATTACTAAATCCATTCCCCTGTGCTCACAAACAGAGAGGGAAAGACAAAGAGAGAAAAATTAATGTTTTCATACTTCATTGTAAAAGATTGGGCAAAAATAAACACAACATCTTCAATGCTAGCCGTCAGAACACCAGTAAGAATTTGCCATTCACTTTAATGGGATTAAGAATGTACCCAGTGCTCTCTAAAATCCTTTTGTTGAAACTTGTCAGAAGACATGCTCTTGCAGAGGCCATCATAAAATTTACAGAAAATAACTTTTGCAGCAACAAAAATATCAAGATCAAAAGAATTGTTATGCATTCCTGAAGAGCCCAACTATGTCTTTTGCTTTGTGCCAAAATCAACAAATAAAAAGCAGGGAGATAACACAAAAGAAACTCTTAAAAGGAAGAAAACTCAATCACCTTTCAACCAGAAAAAAACAACAAACCTGCATTCTGAAGTGGTGGGTGAACACCTAGGGGATCCAGTCATTTCCATACTTTCAGATGAATTGTTGTCCCATCTACCCCATTATGCTCTCTGCAATTTAGTTCAGACCAACAGTAGCTGTTAACAAAATTGTATGTAACTTAAAACACAAAATTACTGTAAATTTACTGGAAATGATATCTTAAACTGAAAGGGTATTCTGTAGACAATGTGATGAGAGGAGGGTAACAATTTTCAATGAATTTAACTTTCTTTAAATTTAATTCAGAATCAAGGTCACCATTCCTTTTTGTTGTTTCTTCTTTTAAAACACTGCATCTGAATTCTGCTCTCCTGAAGTTGTTGGATCCTCCCATTGAAATTCCAACATAAGAAGGGTTTTTTTCTCCTTTCCTCTTCTGAATACGAAGCAGTATATTCTTAATCATTAATATTTTGCTCTGTCAGTAATACTTGCCTTAACTTTTGGGTTGTTTGTAGCATAAACAAGAAAACAGTAGAAATTTCTTTGTAATACTTTGGTGAAACAGTTTTGCTCCCATGTCAAATCTATATAAAGACTTCACTGTCTATTTTCTGTCTTCTTCCTCTCTTTCATCTGGGGGATGTATTCAATATGAGTCAATATAATCTCAGAGGATTAGTCTGACTGTCTTGTTTTTCATATTTTTCATTAATGTTTGTTAAAGTTTATTTAGTAATCTATGACAGCTTTTTTTTTCTTTTTTCTTTTTTTTTTTGCAATGAGGCAACACAGTTCATGAGCAGTTTAAACAGTAAAACCCAGTCAAACTCACAACCTTCCTCTAAGATGACTTTATGCCAATTTAAAATAAGAATTTCCCCTAACAAGCCATTTCAGACAGAAGAATCAGGACTTGAAAGATTGCTGTTGATACAGCTACTTGCTTGAAGAACCTAGTCAATATTCTTACAACCAGCAGTAACTCCATGGTATGGAGAAAAAAATGAATATAGGACTGATTCATGGTTTTATATTCTGAGGCTCCAAAGGGGAGAAGTAGTACTATGCTACCGATCCACATAGCGTACAAGTGGAGTAAAAACTGTCAGTGTGTTTTTTGCAATACTGATCTGACAAATTAGGCCATTTGCAGCATTGTGCCTGGCTCAGCAGAGAACTTGAGCACATGCTTACCTTTGGTAAATTGACTACGCATGTGCTTTAAGAGTTAAGCACACATTTGAGGTTTGTAATAAATGGGGTTATAAAATCAACAAATGTCCATCTTCTAGCACTGAAGAAGCAGCAGGAAGAATAACAGGTTATCTGACTGCTATCTTTTTAACTTGCAGTCTTTGGAGAGCAGCACTCACTCTACAGTAGCTGCAGTCACATCCTGAAGCTCTTCCCAAGTTTTTATCCAGTCCTGAATTTAGATTCAACTCATCTTCCTTCCATCTGTTGGGGAGCATTTTGTATGATTCTTAGTACTGTCAAAATCTCAGTTAACCTCACTAAACCTTAATTCAAGGCTTCGTAAATTTATTAAACAGCTTGCTTGACATGCTAGTAGTTACAGAACCTTGACTTGGGTTTGTCTTTCATTCCCTTTTATTTTCTCACCTTTTTTTCCAATGAGCTGTGGCTACTGTTGGTATTTAACCTTCATGTAAGAAATGTGGACCCTGGACTGAGTATCTCATCTCCAGATGAAAAACTTCAGTAGAATTCATTAGATCTCTCCCCCTTCAGACCATGACTGATTTCATGGTAGACCTGGTACTATGCATCCACAAATGGAAGAAAGCTAGGTTGTGGAGACTAGTGTCATTCAGCAGCTCAGAAAGCTGCTGACCGAAATCCACACTCTCAGACTTTCTGTCTAATGCTTTTTAGAACAATTATTTTCTACCATATAATTTGAGGACAACAACAACAACAACAACAAAAAAAACAAGCAAGAAGTGAATCCTGGGATTTTTCTTACCCTATGTACTTAATTAAAGGGCCACACTCACACACACATTTTTGCTTGTTTGCCTCTGGTACGAAATGCTACATTCCTCCCTGCCTTGTTTTCGGGAAGAAAGGTGAATCTTCCTTCACAATATCATGTGTTTTTGTGGACAGGGAAGTGTGAGGACAGACATCAGCTTAAACCCACTCTCACTGATTCAGGTCTTCTAATGAAGAATTATGCAAACAGTGGGTGACAGTTCTGCCTTATCTTTTTTAAGGACCACAAGTCTTCATGAGCTTGCCGATACACTCCATCTGCTCCTCTACAGGGGAAACTGCAGAACTGGTCATGAGGTTTAAGCTTGAGTGCAAATTAAGTGAGCAATGATGACATAGTCTGAGTACCCAGCAAGGACTGACACAGAATGCCTTTCAAATTAAAGCCTGTATGCAACTTTTATTTTTTATTTATTTTTTACTACTCTTAATTTACTACTCTTAATTACTTCTGACTACAGTGTCTGGTTTCAACTTTATTTCAAGTAACTGTAAGAATCTCAGAAGTCACTAAAAACCAGAAACTCAGTAAAGGGAAGTCATAAGATCAAATATTTTAAGTAGGCACCTTAGTACTGTTTGGTTAACTAGTGAGTCAAGCAAAAGATGGAAATACACAGTAAAGCAGGTTACATTAGTTCTGATGTCTGCAGGACTACTTGTTAATTATTGTGATACTTAGAGGTCTTTAATCAGCTTATTTAGAAATACCTCTAATTGAATTGTTCAGCAGCAAAACTAATTCACAAATCAGAGGCAGGAACTAAATCCTGAATCATACCTTAGGTACAGGAATATACTCTCCTTATGCATTAATGTCTCAGCTTCTGTACCTTTTCTAATGAGATCATACCATGCTACCATTAATATATTGAACACTTAATGAACAGAATCCCAGCAGTGATCCTTTTCTACTGGTGAGATTATGTACACTAGCATCATTTCCAGTCTTTAATGTGCTTTCAGGTTAAATACTAAGTTCACTGGAGTCACTGGAAAAGATGGAAAAAAAATGAAAATTCCTTCTCTGAAAAAATAAAATAAAATAAAAATCCTATTTTTAATTATTTTTTGCTCCAAGTTGAAATGTCTTCCCTGAAATGAGATTAAAAATATATATATATATCATTTTAATCAAAAGCTTATCTTTCAAGCTGCCTGTCTGGAAGAAAATTGTCAATTTTATATTTTTCCTCTGGTGGCAGAAACAGAAGACAAGAGAAGATCTTTCTAGTTTGGTATATAATTTGCTAGCAATGTATTTTCCATCAGAAAATAAATCCCATGCTAAATTCCCAATCAGGTGTCAGAGAAATCTTTCACCAGGAGTTACGTCCATTCTAGTAAAATATAAAAAGAGAGGGAGGGAGTGACGTTACACAGTCAGGCAAAACTTTATCACTGGGGAAAATAAGCCTGTAAGATATGTTTTTCTTCTTTAGTAACATCTGGAGTGTGTATCCATATGGAATAAGCAATAGGAAGAGCTAGGAATAGAGATCTCACACAGTTTTTTCCTATGGATATAACCTACTAAGTAATTTCAAATGTCTTTACTCTGCACCACTTCCATCAAAGACATTAAATAACTTCTCATTTTAGGCAAAATACTAATAAATGTTTCAATATGGGAATAATTGAATGGAGTTACCAGAGAATGACATCAAAAATTAAACCCTTTCCAAATGCCTATTTCAAAAGTAAAATACATTATGAATAATGAAAACTCTTGGATCATTTAAGATGACTTCATGTTGTTAATTGTAAGATAGTTTTCACAGCCACATGTACCTGAAGGCATAGGTCACACATTAGTGAAAATAAGTATAACTGTAAGAGAATAAAACTAAACTGCAGATGTTTGAAATTTAGTCTTTTTGTTTGATTGTTTTTGTCTGGTGACATAAAAATCAAGCTTTCTGCTCATGACAGCTCCTGTCCTCATGTCTAGGTGAGAATGGCAGCCTTCCAGTCCTCCATTGCTCTCCAGTTTCTTCAGTCTCAGTTAAAAAAGCCTGAAGATCCTCAGGATCATTAGCTATTTATTGCAGTTCCTCAGTCATCCCTGCCTCATCAGCTTCAAGGGGCAAGTGTTCCTACAAATTCCAGGAGAGCCTCTGCATGCCTCTGGGCCTTCCAGCCAGGGATACAGGGTTGTAAGCAACTTCCTGACATGTTTAGACATGCTTCTTTGTATTGCTGGTGCCACAAAGCACAGCACATTTCATAAGCATGTTGAATTATTCCTTAAAATAAAGTTCTGGCATTTGTTCCTATTATTTCCACTTTAAAATGTGGAAACAACTTTCACTTCCAGAACCTCCTTCCTCCAGCATGGAAATGGAAACCCATTTCTAAAGACCATATAAGTGGTTGATGCCCCACGCCTGTCAGCATTCAAGAGGCATTTGGATAATGCCCTCGATAATATGCTTTAACATTTGATTAGCCCTGAAGTGATCAGGCAATTTGACTTGATGATCTTTGAGGTCCCTTTAAACTGTTCTGTTCTGTTCTGTTCCATTCTATTCTATTCTATTCTATTCTATTCTATTCTATTCTATTCTATTCTATTCTATTCTATTCTATTCAGCTGCTTTTGTCTGTAGTGACAAAAAAAACGTGTCTATGGGTGACAAAAAAGTGTCTGTGGGTGAACATGATCCTTCAGTTTAAATAATACTTTCCCCTCCCTCTCATCTTCTAAAAGAAAAGAGAATGATGTTGTTGACATGTGCAACAGATTACAGAATCATAGAATCATACAAATTAGTATCAACAACATAGGTGGTGCCAGAAGGGAAGACAGGTTACAAAGACATTAGGTGAATAAGTTATCTGTACCAACGAGCTCTAAAGAATCTTCTGGGACTGAAATTCCCTGGCTAAACATGAACAATATCACTTTAGGGCTATATTAGAAACAGGATTGTGGTAGTGTCTGTGAAACACTAAGGGAGATTAGAAAGAGCAGACAGAAAACTAAGTACCTTGCTGACCCCTTCAGGTAATAGGTTGAAGGCTTGAAACATGAAATTTAGCTGAAACTGTCCCATTAATGTTGATTTGTAGCTGCCATAAATATGCTGAAAGCAATTAATTCACAGATTCATGACTTCCAAGCTCAGAAGAAACTGCTGTTCTAAAGCAGTCTGAGCCTTTCTCTCCCTAAAAGACATATATTTTTTTCAGAAGCAAATATTGTCATATTTGACCATATAATCTCATCTTGTTTGAAGGAATCACAGCAATTCTGATTCTGGAATCTCAGCAATCTTTTACAGAGTTTCATTCAGGGAACTATTTTCTTTTTATTCTCTATTGGTAAACATGTTTAATTTAAATCCTAAACCATTGTGTTTTACTATTACTTAATCTGTATATATGAAAATCTTATGCTTCTATTCTTATTTAGTTACCATAATACATACCTCAAACAGATGCCAGCCTTCAATTATGAACTAATTTATCTGATATTTTTCAGAGAGGAAATCTTTTAAAACTGTAGATGAAAAAGCACACTCCAGCATTTATGGAAGATCTTCACTAATGCAGACTGCGAGCTTTAGTTCCTGTAACATTAGACCCAAAAGAAAGATCACTTCCACATGTGAATTTAATATATTTTTATACATCTAAGGACTGGATTAGCATTTTATATTTAAAATTCTTAGTTCATATTGATAGATTTTTCCATACGTCTCTCTCTAAATTGATGCTTTTTAAGACAGAGTGATGGTTAGTGGGCCTGAAAGGTGTTGTTATGGGGGATCATGTGTGTGGCTGCAGTCCAGGAAGAAAAATCGATGAATTCTTTTCATATATCTGTTACTGGATCCGATCATTGGTTTGTCAGAACTGAAAGGGCTGTATCTTCCTTTGTTAGTTTATTTTAGCTTTTTTTCCATGCATGGACTTTTTTCCCCAAGGGGGGAAAAAAAAAAAAGAAAAAAAAAAAAAAAGCTTTGCTTAGGCTCTTTACTATTATGGCTTATAAAAAAAAAATCAAAATAAATAAATCATAGGACTCCTTCATCTTTAATTTCTGTTCTCTGGTCATTTACAGTTCTTGGTGACATGATGGATTACATTACTGTTGGGAAATGGCAAGAAAAACTTGTTTCTGTTTATCTGCTTGGATACCTCATTAAACTCAAGAGGATTTCAACAAAACTGATTTCTTCACAAGAAAATTTTTTTATGTACCAGTTTTATTGAAACTTTCAACAAAACATGTATTTTGTGTAAAAAGAATTCAAAGATTTTACACATTTTTTTGTAAAAAAAGTCTTTGAATTGTTGTGGTTTAACCCCAGCAACAAACAACCGCTCACTCACTCCGCACCAATGGGATGGGGGAGATAATAGGAAAAGTAAAAGTGATAAAATTCATGCATTGAGATAAAGACAGTTCAAGAGGTAAATCAAAAGCCCAAGCAATGCACAATAAAGAATTCATTCACTACGTCCCACCAGCAGGCAATGCAATTACAGCCCATAAAATTAACCACTACATGTGCAGTGGTTACTTGGGAACACAAATATTATAATCCCAAATATCTGATCCTTTCTGCCTTCTTTCCCCCTCAGCTTTTATTGCTGAGCAAGATACCACATGGTATGGAATTTGGTCCCTTTGGGTCAGCTGTCCCGGCCATGTCCCCTCCCAGCTCCTGGTGCACCCCAGCCTCCTCACTGGGAGGGCAGCACAGGAAACAGGAAAGCCCTTGGCTCTGTGTAAGCACTGCTCAGCAACAACTAAAACATTTGCTCTTATTTTCATCATTATTTTCATCACAAATCCAAAAGATAGCACCATACCAGCTACTATGAAGAAAATTAACCCTATTCCAGCCAAAACCAGGGCACCATTGCAGGTTTTCTGAGCAAAACCAGAAAGAGGCCTTCCTAAGATGTTGAAAATGCAGTCTGAAAATTGAGCAGACTGGAGACCTGGACTTGCATGTTTCACTTCTCCAGGAATGCTCTGATCATGACATAGAAGAAAGTCTTTGAACAGATAGGAAATTTGGAAGGAGAGACATAAAGAACTATTAATAAATGTCCATAGTAATCACCTGGAGCACAGGGGAGAGGACAGTGTGAACAAAAAGAAATCAGGCGCTTAAACCTGCATTTCACATTTCTCAAATCTGTTTAGGAGTTATTCACAGACTGCTTTTCATTTGGAAAAAAAAAAAAAAAAAAAAAAAAAAAAATTTGTTCTCATCCCAGTGTAGAGAAAAAAAAGGTTAGATTTTTTTTATTTTTTTTTTTACTAAACAGGAAAATAATTGTTAGCTTACCTTCACTCAAGAAGCACGTAGCTCTCAAAGACAACATCTTCAACCAGTCTGCAAAAACTTTATCAAGCCTGTCTTGTGAATTCAGGGCTAAAGTTAAGACAAATCATTATTTTAGCAAGATATGCTGTGCTTGCACATGATTCTGGATGTGCACGTATATGAGGGAGAAAGACAAAAAGAAAGAAGTCCTGATTTTTTTTTTTTTTCAATTTTGTAAACTCTGGAGTTTATAAGAACTAAACAAAAAGGTAAACATTTTACCAATGGAAACAAATATCCGTGTGGTAGATTGTAGCCAAAGTCTAATGCTTAAAAAACAGTAGGAGGAAAGATTGTTTTAACAAAGTAATTTTTCAAGTTCACCATTGTGAGTAATCAAGTTACTACTGCTCTCTGTCAGGGTGAATATGAACCTGTAAAAATAATGAAAGCTTTTATCGATGCAAATAACGAAGGCAAAACAATATAAAAAGCTTGATTGCCTTCTGCAACATTTTTCCCTGAGAAACTTAGAGAAATGCAGAAAGGAGCAAAATGAAATGCAATTCTTCAGTTCTGCTGTGGGCTAAAGTGATGGAGACACCAAAAGAAAGCTTTACTGAACTGCAGCAGAATGTATTAGCAGGGCCTGAGATGAAAGCCTTGAAATCTGTGGCACCTCTTGGTCTGATTTCTGTCACAAAGACTATATGCAAACTGGATATGACAGAGAAGATTTTCAAAGTGAAACTCTTGCATTATAGCATTAAAGGTGAGGATGTAAATGTCATGATGGATGTTTTAAAGTAGCTTAAACCAGCTCCAAAAGAAAGCAATGGTTAATATGGAGTCTTGTTATGCATCATGGGTGAAGCAGAATGCACAAGGTGCTGCTACAGAGCTCAAAAAAATGCTAAAAGCAGGCAGATCTGCATGTGCTCTTTGAAGGGTTATGTTTGCATATTTTATATCTCTGGCATAGGAAGCAATCTGTGCAAGACATACATTTCACCATGAGAAAGAAAAAAAGAAAAAAAAACAGCAGCTTTCAAACATTATCAACTATCCCAGCAGCTTGTAAAAGAGATCAGAAATCCAGCTTGCTGCCTTTGTGGCATTCTGATGGCAGAGAGCTGGCAGGGAGATCATTCCATGTCCAGTTTTTGCAACAGGAACATTTGAGTTTCTATGGTGTGTTTTTTCGTTTTTGTTTGTTTGCTTGCTTTTTTCCCTGTCAGCACACTGTGCCACAATCCAGGATTTTCAGTTCACATATGAACAGATGCGTGTGCATGTCAGTGTTTGTATTCCGTGGTTATGTGTGTCTGTATCTGTTGCCTCAAGGCTTTTTTTTTTTTTTTTTTTTCCTGTAGGAAAAGAAATCCCTGATTTTGGGGGGGAAATGGAGAAGACAAGTCCCTCCCCTCCTGCTTTTTGGTTTGTTTGTATGTTGTATAAGGTGGGAAGTTATCAAATAAGAAAAACATGATAAATCCAAAGATGCAGAACCTCCTGTTCAGTTTCCTTACCCAAGAAGGCCTCCGGAGTTGAGCTCAGTTTTTGTTTTTTTGTGTTGTTTTTTTTGTTTTGTTTTGTTTTGTTTTTTCCATCTCCTTCAGCCCTATCAACCTCAATCATTTAGCTGCACAATGACCCAACTCAGCAAAAAATGTAGTCTTCACTGTAGCCCTTATTTCCTTTCAATCTACTTGTTAGCCTCATTATGAATGTTATTCAAAAAAAATGGAGAAGGCAAGTCTCAATCCCTTCAAGACAAGAAGAAAAATAAGTAATAATGTAATATAAAAGAATGATTCCACCGTATTCTCTTTCAGCTGGCTTTTTCAAGACACAAGGCCGTGGCCACCATCTATAGAAGGATCTATGGGAAACCTTGTGACCAGGTGGGATGCCTTAAAGCATCTATAACGGTTCTAGAAACCGTGCCTAAACAGCTGATTTAGGCTGAATGTGTCACCTAGTTTATTCATCCTAAATGGCTTTAGGTAGGAGAAACGTTACTAAGCTGCCTGGAGTCACTTCATCTGAACTGTAGGTACCTAATTGGGTATAGCAAACCTATAGTCACTTTGGGCATTATTCATCTCATCTAAAGACATCAGAAATGTATTAGCTGAGTATCTAAGTTCACATTAATGCAGACAGTAAAGAGGAGCAATTTCATTACCCATACATTACCCTCTAGTGCTGATTGAGAAGCCCTAAAACAAGTACTCCATCTGCGATTCCATAAATATGAGTATTCTCTGGATCCCACTGCATTTCTAGTAGAAATGCCATATGCAGATGCCTCAGACCACACCATATCAAATGGCCCTAATGTAGGCTACTGAGTTGAGCACACACAGTGGAATTAAGAGAGCTGTCTGGCTTACTGTAGAACAGACACAAATTTATGGCCTACCAGGTAATTCTCTGGACTGCATTGAATGTGTTGACTAAATCCCTAGTGATTGGAGCAGGATCATAAACACCTAGAGCACACAGATGGTCCACAATCAGGTGCTTGAATTTCTGAGCCGAATAGTTACCTTCTGTCAGGTACTGAATTAGCCAAGAGGGATTTTTGAGGAATGATCTGGAGGTTCAGAAACTTAAATTCCCTCTAAACTGTAGTTTACATTTTCATGCAATTTTCATAATGTCATGTTCATACCATACCATACATATACATTCTTAAGTCTAATAGATTTGTGGCATGTAGTGGTTGCCATATTATCCAATGAATATTCTTTAATTTTCTAATTCAAATGACATTTTAATTTTTCAGTTGGCAAATTAAAGGAAAGTTAAAGGGGTTAAAGAATTCACAAATGAAACCTTTCACTTGAAGTAAAACAGTACCCATTTCATCCTTCTTACTGCCAACAACTCTTCAGTTAAAACCAAATCATGTCCACATCTCTTCTCGCTGGCCATCATTTTTCAGCATCATGACTGAGTCAGAAGCCCTTTTTTCACTCATGTCTAAAATGGATTATGATTACTGTTACATCTGAAAATTAGCAAGCTTCATTTAGAATCAGATTTTTGAGACTCTCTGTAAGAAAACTTATGAGAACCCAAAGCAGATCAAATACAAAGGGGCATTTTTCCAGGCAAATTGTTTTGTATGATTCCCTAAATTATACGTGTGTTGGTCTTTTAGTTCTTTAAGACAACTCTTTCTATTGGTTTTTTGGATGACTGACCATTAAGGAATTAGAAAACAACCTTACTGGGAAAGAAAAACAGATAAATACTCTGTTTCGTGCTGAATCTTTACCAGCAAAAAGCAGGTAATTCAGGTTGTTCAGACTGGCATTAATATTCTTACTCATTTGTGGACTAAGTGGCTCTTTGTAAAGCATTAGATCAAATTAATTTTAAAAGGAATATCAGGATGAAGATTCAACAGTTTTTTAAGTGAGAGAAGTAAGCTAAAACTTCATTCTACAGAAATATACCACAAAAATATGACTGATTTGCAGTCTGATCCCAGATTAAGGCATGTGACTGCAGTTCTATGAATGGAAAATACAAGTTGCTTCCATTTCACTGGAAGTTTATGAAATAGAAGAAAGCATCAAGGATGCAACAAAATATAGTTTTGGCCACTTACATGATATCAGCCACAGAGGCAAATGCAAGGATGTTATTTTTGTCGTGTTTTGGAAGGTGTAGTTCATCTTCTTCATAACATACTAAAATTACAGTATGTTCTTCCCTACATCTTTGGATGTGAGGTTGCATTTTTTATTTCCATAACTGGGATTCAAGAAAACTATTTTCTTAATAAAATAATGCCGTTTCATTTCTGTTAAATACTTTTCAGGTATTTCTATGCAAATTATTAGGACAAAAACCTTAGCAAAATGATTATGAAGACCTAGTTCTTACTGGTGCATTGGTTTTGTGTTAATTTCATGCCAATTTCTACTTAAAAATATAATTCTCCTAGTATTTCCCCAATATCAGCTCACCTCTTTCAGAAGCAAAAAACAAATTGGTATTCACATTTGTATCTTTGATTACTATCACTAGCAAATAATAGACACAATTCAGGCGCACAGTTAGAGGCAATTACCCCACAGAATTTGCCATCTGTTTAGGAGAGTCTGTCAAAAAATTAGGAGGAATGGGGTACTAATCTCCCAGTTTTACATGGAGAACAGAAGAGGGGAAAAGAAGCTCACAGAAGTATAGAGGGGAAAAAAAAGAAAAAAGAAAAACAATGAAAAAAAAAAAAGAATACATTTCCTGAAGTGTCTTCCAGAATCAGAATATGAAATATTCTCCGTACCTGTCTTAGCACTTATGATGAGGATGTAGGGAATATTTATGAATAAGTATGAAGAAATACCAGGGTAAAATGTTTCCTAATTAACAGCTACAGGGATGCATGCTGCACACCAGTTGGTGGTAAAGGAAAAGCTAAAGTCCTCATCACTCCTTTCTACCCCACTGCAGTATTCCCAGTCTTTACTGCAGTTTGCATATCTGGAAGGCATACTAAATTATCTAAACTTTGAAATTTATTTTAAATAGAATTTCTTCTTTTACACAGATAGAAGTATTCTTTAAACTTCTCAGAGAGCTTCAAGGATATCGGATGTAAAGTCGTGGGACCACTGAGTCCAGGGATGTACTAGCCAAGTCCCAATTCCATTATGGGCACAGATCTGAGATCATATCATCTTCCTTCCACAGCTTCACCTTGGCTCCCAAAGAAACCATGGGGTGTTGAACAAATTGCAGCACACTGAGCATTTCTGCTCTCATTGGTCAGTTTGGCTGCCCAGAGCTACGAGACACAGTCAAAGTTTAGCCCCTTTCTTTTTTCTCCTCCTGTTTCCATTGTTTATGCTGGTCTCTGTCCTTCATTCATGGGTAGCAGAATGCTATTTTGCCTATGATACTGAAAAGCCTCAGCCCATCTCCAAAAGTGACCATTTTCCATCTTAACATACCAAGAAGTTAAAGCCTGAATGAGATTTGTCAGTTGATAAATCATGGCCATAATTAAAGCCACAGCCTCCATGTTCAAGGAAGTTCTGGTGAAGTGTTGTAAATCTCTATGATTTATTATTTGAAAAACTCTAGGGAGGTCATTTGATATAAGAAAAAAATGTTCTTTGAAGGAACTTAAAGTTACATTGCAGTGGTGGCTGGTGGTTTACCAGTAATTAAGAAAGAAGGAGTAGAAGGTTTATTACTAGCCTTTATCTATACCAGACGTAACGTTACATTTTTAAGGACTGCTATGCATCTAGCTTGAATTCTAAATTGGAGCAAAGATCCCCATATCCAGATAAGAAAACAATTTGCTCTGTTGCAACTGAAGTCAATATATTTTCTGTGTTCTCCTAAGTAATACCTAGCAATTAATTGAATGTATATATCATATTTTTCTCCCATGGATGTCTATTTTAGATTTGTCTGCAGTGAATTACTGAGTGTTTTAACATGCTGTGGACAAGATCATACTGGGCTAGCTTCACACTTTCCCTCACCATGAATGTTGAATTTAGGCTGCCTGGTTTTGCTTCTTGATAACAGTCATGGAGAGTAGTTTTGATTACTAAATTGGCAGACCAGAGTAGGAATATTGCCTTAATCCAGGATATCATTTCCCAGAATATCTTATTCTGAAGAAATTTAAGAGTTAAAAAAGCCTGAAGAGGTGAGTTTGAGAAGGTAGGTTTGCTTTTGGGCAGCTTCTGAAGAAAATAAATCAGTTCAAGCTGTACAAATACGTAGAGGAATTATATAAAAATGAAGCTGATGATCAAAACACCATCTTTCAGGGCTAGGAATGACAAAAGTTGAACTCTGGGGTTAGAGGTAGAATGGCTGAAGGGGCTGAAGATTTGAAACAGATTTTAAAGATGTAAGTGAAACTAGAAGAAGCTCCCTGAGTTGACTACATCTCTAAATGTGATAGAATTGACAGATATGACTGCCAGATTAAAAAAATGAAATAAAAAAATCTAACAAATCCATGACACTGACTACAGATTAGCGAGCACAGTTTTTACATAAAAAAAAAAAAAAAAGGGGGGGGGGGATCCAACCATTATAGGCCAGTTAAGCTGACCTCAATAATATGTTTGGGAACATAAGAAATTTACATAAGAAAATTAAATTTAAAAGAAAAAAAATAAGAAAATTAATCAGTAAGACACAAACTAGTAAAAATAATCACAGTCTGCTTTTTAGACCTTTCAGTTTTTCAGCCCAACCCTTAGTCTCAGTCATTCATACAGAGATGGTTTCAGTGAGCCCCATCTCACCGACGCAATAAAGGAACTACTGCAAGGTCATGAGGACCACAGTAAGAGTATCTGCTTGTCTTGGAAAAAGTGCAAACAAGCTTTGAGAAGGCTTTAAGAAAGTGAAGGGGAAGGAGAGGGAGACTGTCTGAAAGACAACAACGAATAAGGCATCTACCTAGCCCCCTGCCTGGATTAGGATATTGGGCACAATGCCAGGGTGGGCACTAGGCACGGACAGAGAAGGCAGCTTGTGTCAGGGCAGCAAAACGTCCATAGCCACTTCACCTTTAGCAGAGCAAGTTGGCCTCAATTTCTGTTGTTTCATAGACATGGGGGAAAAAAAAAAGCAGCAAAATCCAAATTCAGGCTGCTGAGAAACCTTCAGCCATCTCTTCTACTATTCAGCAAAGGAAGTAATTACATCTACTGCCCTGTTCCTGCAAACTGATGCTAACATCTCTGCAAGCTGGGCAGCTCAGACTGCTGTTTGGGGCTAGGGACAAGCCAAAGTTTATGACTTCTGTTCTTTTCACCCTCCTCTACTCAGTCCTTTAGCTGAAATGGTCACATTTCACCTTAAGTGCATCCAGTGAAGGACAGAACAGGCCGTGTTCAAACCTTCAGAGATGCTATATGAAAACACGGGCACTGATTTCTTGAGCAAGGCTTTAAATGGAAAAAGCCAGATGGAGTTTAAGTTGAATCAACTTATTACTAGTAAAATTTTTGTTCAATACAATTTTATTGTTTAAAAAAATGCATGTACAAAACAGCAAAACACAAGAATATACAACACTGCAAAAACAACTATGCCAAATGCTTCTCTGACACATTTAACATCTCTCTAATAATATTTTTTATAATTGTTTCAGAATGAAAATGTGCAACATAACAATCTGCAAATGGTTCATGCATATTCATAGCTTCCATGTGTTAACTGCTGGGGAATGCTCTCAGATTGCTCCATATTATAAATAGTTACTTATTTACCATGCCAGTTAGTGACTCTGAGGTAGCATATGCAAAATGAATTTGCAGTTGATAATAGAGCTTTTTGAAAATTTCCAGAGAAATACTTATACAATGTTAAAAAAAAAGAAAAAAAAGAAAGAAACCACCCCTACCCATTAATCAAGATGGATATGCTCTACAGAAAAAACATTTGTTTAGATGATCTGACAAAATATGTATAGGTTTTTATTAGAAGCAGTTTCCAGGTATCCAGTCAGATCTTATGAGTGATTTCTGGGTGCTCCTGAACAGCTCCACCATGGGAATAACCCCCACATGGCTTCAATCTGACAAAATCTTATTGTGGAATGTTTTTCAGAATAAAGATTGTGGTATTTTCATGGCATGCAACTCCAGGTCAGCTCTGAAACAATGACTTCTGCATTGAGGTTTCCAAAATCACAGCTATGGAACAAGAAGCTCAAAAGTTTGGGAAGTACAGCTCTTGGGAAAGGTTACCTCCTGCCTCCACAGGAACAGCCTGCTGCCCTTTGTCTTCAGTTTCCATCTCAAAGCTTCCAAAGCTCGTGCTGTTGTATCGGCAGCCAAGGCCTTGCACTCCTACATTCCAGGCTATCGAGATGTCATTCCCAAGCTCTCCTCGCTTAAAACATTGTATGGAAAACTAATAATGACACATATGTATTATTGACAAAGAGAGAAATTTTGGAGAGCTTGCAGTAACTTCCAACTTCTAAAAGCAGATCTAGTTAGAAAAGCATTTTATTTTATTTTTCCATCCAGGTACAAAAAATGTTTTGACTCAATCTTTCTGTATAAATTTTTACCTAAAATAGTTTAAAATTATTAATATTTTCCAAAAGCAGACTTTGGAGTTTTAAAACATAGACATAAAAGAGGTGCTGCAAATATTATTAGGAGAATAGAAATGTTAAATGTGAAAGAATCAGATCCCTTGGTTTATTTCTTGAGTACTATATTACTGAATTCATAGTAAGAAAAGATAATTAGCTTGAGGACCCAAAACTTTTTGAAAATAAAGGAAAAATGTTCCCATGGTTTGAATAAGGCCTCCATTAGCAGATACTATTATATACATGTGTATATACATACACAGACAAGGAGAGAAACTGAGCAGAAATGTAATGGGATGGACTAGGGAGTAGATAATGTTTAAACTATCTTCTGTTCAGTCTCTAAGTGTACTTTCTCTCTTTCTGTGCAGAATATTCAGCACATAAAAATGAACTTTATGCACTATTTTGCTCAGATATTTGCAGGTCACCTTTCCACTCACTGTAAAAACTGAAAGTTTCTTTTTTCCCCAGTCATGTTCCATCTATCACACTGCTCGTTTAGAGAGGCGGGAGAAGACATGTTAGACACAGAAAATGAGAGACAGAACAAAGAGAAATAGGCCCCTGAAGAAAAGAGAGAGAGGTTCTGAAAGCAGAAACAGAAGAAGTGAGAGAGATAAGGAACCCTAAAATAGAGATAAATCAACAGAGAATCATGTCCCGTTAAATAGAAGGTGAAAAAATTTCCCAAAGAGAAAAAGGCAGCAAGGGACATCTGTCCATCAGAAGGACCTAAAAGTCTCCAAGAATTTTAATATCAAATTGTTATTCCAACCACAAGATGAAAACATCTGTATCATTAATGGATATCCTATTAAGCAGCCATTTCAAGTATAATGTTTAACACAGATTAGAGGAAGAACAAGCACTTTCCTCTGCCTCATCAGCCTTGTGGTTTTTTGCCCATTTAGGAAAAGAGACAGAAGGAATTAATATGTGATTCTTAAAGACCTAGTGAACAGTGGATCAATTTGGCTTTCCCAGATAAATGTCTGATTTACTGTGTGAAAACCACCTTAGCACAGAATTTCATGTTCAGATATTCTGCAGTCAACTATACTTTCAGGTATGTTACATTACGAGGTTTTTTTATACAGTAAAGGGGAAGAGCGTAGTACGAAATGAAGCAACCCTCCAAAATCAGCTGAATGGGTCATCTAAGGCAGCTGAAAGTGAAAAGAACAGAGGGAGGATGCCTATGCACTAAAACAGACACAGTTCTTACTCAATCAGATACTCAAGATCACCTCTTGTTTAACCATCCCCAGCACTGGAGCTTGAAACTGTGTTTTGGATGACTTCTATTTCTTTGTTCAAAGCCCACTTCATCTGAACAGGCTATCATCCAACTTTAAAAGGCCTCTGAGAACAGTAGACAGTTTCCTCCCTCTCCTTTTGCCATGGTTTTTCATCTAACATTAAGTTTCCCTATTTATTTTTTTTTTATTTCTTTGATTGTTTTTCACTTAATCACATCATTTGCTTATGTAGCTGTTTCTAAAACAGAAATGGAAGATGGGGAGGGGAGGTGAAATGACCATGGTATTCTTAAATCTTGAACATTACTTGCCTGCAAATGAGCATTGTAAATAGCTCACAAAGGACACCAAAGGTCAACTACATGCAAAAGAAGCTCTCTGGCTTCTTATACAGTAGTGTCCAATTGAGAATGCCCAAGTTCAGACTCCTTGTTTGAACACTTAGTTTAGAAATCTAATCAAATAATCAAGGGTTTACTGAATAATAATAATAATAATAATAATAATTATTGGTTTTATATACTGCTGCAGAGATCTTACCTGGGAAGAGTTAAAGCTCTGTTGAAGAATATGCAAACATTCATTTCTAAATTCTCTTACCTTGAGGTAAGAGAGATTTACTCTTCTAGTAAACCAAAAGCCTGATCATTATGGTGCCTGTTGGAGATATGGAGACCTACACTTCATAGACATGGTGCAAGATGAGCAGGTTGCTGTGTATGGGCTGTTACATCCTAGCTAACTACTCTGAAAAACTGGGAGCTGTAAAATCTGTCCTGTACTTCCAGCCTCATTTACATTTGAGCTGTCTGTGACTTTTCTTGTCCCTGTCCCCTTCTGCTTAGAATACAAATGATGAATGGTAAGGCTTTTTTTGCTGCATAATTTGAGAATGAATGTCTGGGAGCACCTGGAACTAACTTGACCTATGGTTTAGGCTTTTTTTTTTTTTTTTTTTTTTTAGTGTTTGGTAGTAACAAGACAGTTTGTTAAGTGGCAGCTGATAGAAACTCAGCACCCAGAGGATAAAGATAAGTCATTAGGCAGCACGGAGGTACAGTTATGAGAATTTAACCATTTGAAGAAGCAATAGAAAAAAAAGAATCAAAAGTAAAAACAAAAACCCTTCAGCTTAGCCTTTTGTGTTTTGGTTTTGTTTGTTTTTTGACTCAAGCTTCTTTCTTTAGAAAGTATCCCCTTGTTCTGCATGTTGTAGTACAATATATATTCTTGACAAGTCAGGACTTGTAAACTCTGAAGTAATACAACTACTGAAATGGTTGAAAGAATGGCTCAAGCAGTGGTTGGAGGCACTGATATGCAACTCCAAACAAATGTGTGCATGGATCTATCACATATCAGTAACTAGAACATAAACGATAGAAATAATGAAATAATTAATCACAAAATAGAAGTGAACTTGATTATTTACCAACTCTGGCAAATCGCACATAAAATGCTAGAAGGTAATCAGAAACGAATGTCCTTGAAAGAATAAATACCCTGACTTTATATTCTTTTGGATGTTATATGCTAGGCTTCAGTATCTCAAGGAGGAGAGAGAACAAAGGTCACTTTCAATCTATTTTTATTCTCAACATTCAACTAGAAGACCAGGCCAACTTGGCTGTGATGGGTTGTTAAATGGATTTGCCTAGGGCAAGAAAATGAAACTAAGTGTACTCTAAAAGTTTTGGGAATTTGGGTCAGGGACGATTCCATCTGTTTAACTGCAGGACAGACACAGTGTGGTTGATGAATGATGGAAGTGCTTTTTATCACTGTGGTGTTAATGACATAATGAAGGTCTTTTAAGAGTGTAAATGTGGTGCCTTATAAATCTGCTTCTATACATTTTCCTTCACTTATCAAATATTAAGGGAATTTTCACCTTCTGTTCTGGAAATTGCTGCAGAGCTGCTACATTGATTTAGGAGGTCTTTTAGCTGCTTTGATGTCTTTTATATTTTACCACACTGGTGAGTAGGGTTTATTTCATCACATATTCAGTTTAAAAGGTTTCAGTATTGATAAAATCTGGGAAGACAGGTATGTAATAAATTTTCTCCTTTTAATAGGATTATTTCAAAGAACAAAGTGTGAGGAAAGAATTTGCACTGGGCATATGCTTGATAAACATTTTAACCCTTTTAATGATATACCTCCTTGCAATCTGTTTATCAGACAGGTGTGAAAAAAGACCCTTACCCCCACAACCTTCAAATATTATTTCTGCTTGCCCTATCTTTCAGTTTTTAAAGGTAAACTGTAGAGAAATTTTGGCAATTCTGTGAATCTGTGATACACATTTAATTAATCCTTTCAAATATAACAAGAAAGTAACAGAGATGGGTTACTCTCTTCTCATTGGAGATTCTCTTTTTGTTTATCTTATCTTTTTCTTTCTACTTGCCTTCCTATTTTACCATTTTACCCTTTACCATTTTCTTTTACCAATTCCTAAGCAGTATTTAATAACTGATGATAAATCAGTCTGAAGTGTTCTATGAAGAAAAAAATATACTGGGAGGTTTAAAATGTTATGAAAAATGGTTATACTACTTTTTATAGAAATGTAGATCTAAAGAGCATGATGTAATTGCTCAGAAAAAGATGTTTATTATTATAAGGGAGAATCCTGAGTATCTTTCAGAAGATACCTGCTCTCCAGATCCTAAAGGGCTCTGGGATCTTGTAGGTTCTGTGTCACATCTCGCAATCATGTCTTGGTGTCTCAGACAATGTAGGACATCTCAAACAGCCCTAGAAAACTTTGGTTGGGCAAGTGAACTGAGCCCAAAAGTGGGATTTTATTAATTATTAGACAAAACATAAATGATTACAAATGACCTGGGTATCCAATCTCTCATTACAGTCAGAAGAGAGTTAAGAGGAGTTCAGCAAGTCTTGAGTCTCAGGAACTATTCGGGTAACAAAGTGTTGATGTTTACTCAGGGTAACCTACACAGCTCTAAAATTTCATTTATTTCCTAAATCTCACTGACAATAAGAGGAACTTAGACATCTACTTTACAGTGTAGGTACTGACATTTAAGTGACTGCCATCTCAAGATGAATGCCAGACACAACATCCTACAGATTGTAGCTAGGTATGAAGAATTTAAAGCACCAGTGTAGACGACAATATTAAGTTTTCCTTATCTGGTCTGTAGAATTTGGACCAAGATAATTTCAGTGACTTTGTTGTCTAATCTGTGTTGTTTTCTCCCCACAAGCAATGAGATAAGAGAGCATCCAGATAACCATTGACTAAGGATGAGTGTGTTACTTTCTTGATTAAATGGCAATGTCACATTTTGTATCGATTGAATTCTGGTATGTCCTGCTTCAGACAAAAGTGGATCAACTGGTTTCCTCAGAAAGAGAAGAGTTTCCTTCTCTGAGACACCATAGTGTGTGTCCTTGCCTCACCTACCTCCCACTCAGAACATTTTGTGTTGCAATATGCAATAAAGACAATATTTATCTTGTTTCTCTTTTTCAGAATTAAAATGGATATAGATGTGAGTCTTACTTTGCAGAGAGCAGACACTGACATTTTGAGCAGTCAAGCTTTAGAATTAAGTTAAAGCCTACCTGAAAAGATTTTAAGAAACATTGCAGAATGGAAAACTTTTTCTGTATTATTTTCTCACACAGTTTCAGAGCACAAGAAGGGAAATGATGAATACAAAAATACAAGAATTTCATTCTCTGTTAAGCACAAGGCCTCCCTCTTCCTTCAGGCTATCTGAAGACCTCCTGATAATATGAGAAATAGACGTCCTCTTTATGACTCTCAACTTGATACTACCAAAACTGCAGCTCTTCTCATCCTAAATGAATCTCGTTGAACATAATTAAATGACACATCAGATTACATTAGGGTTAAAAAATAAAAAGTAAAAAAAATTAAAAAAATAAATCACACAGCCTACTTCTCCATACTTTGCAGAACAACAAAATAAATTATTTAAAAACCACTCGGAAACTTGCATCAGGAACGTCAGTGGATGTGACTAGCTAAATGAAAAAATAAAAATAAAAAATAAAAACAAATTTTAAGTCATCTATTATGGAAGTAGAATCCAAAAGATAATACATTACAACTGGATCAGGGAAAGAAGAAGGAAAAGAGAAGGGAAGGAAACTGGAAATCAAGAACATCAAACCAGAAAACAATTCAGATATTTAAAAAATGGATCTTGAACAGAACTTTGGCACTTAACCTTAAGAACATTTTTCCATATTCTAAAAATCTTCATCATATCATCACTTGGTTACTAAAAGCAAATTTATATGAGAGTGCTGATTGAAAATCTGCTTCAGCTTAATAATGCACAGTTACTGCTTTACAGCAGTTGTAAAACCATACCTTTTACCATCTTTCAGAAGGACCCACTACTGTGTACATGGCAAGCAAATAGCACAGGAGGTCGTAGTAAAGAAAGTCATTCTTACAAAAGCCATTCCACCTTTGCCCAGTTTTCTTACAACTACTTAATTGAGCAAATGCTCAAGTTCTGTTCCCATTTCTGAGTTTTTCTGCAATGTCCTTTTCTAAGCCAAAATCCAACAGCTGCATTTATGGTTTAAAAATGAGCATGGGTCAGACACTGTAATCATGCAGCTGAGCTAATGGTTTTGCTGCATAAAAAGGGTTATGGGTAATGTATTAAAGAGTCACCATGGGTTTGAGTTAAGAAGTCAGATGAGATCGTTCAAATCAAATCATAGCAAAAAATCTCTTGGCAATTAATTTAAATCTTTCCAAGCTTCAAATATTTTCCTGTTACTCATTACCTTATTGAGCCTTTGAAACCTTCACATGTTTTAGTCCTTCCTGAAAATAGAAGCCATATAATTTTCTCACTGTAGTTTCATTGAGACCACTGTCTGGCATGTGGCCCATGGGATTCAAGCCCCAAAACAGAGGTACAAAAATAATGGAGAAGACATCTTCATAATATTACAAATAGACTGTAAGGGAGGTAAACTGCCATAAAAAGGGATGTTCTGATGTGATTTTCAATTGAGTTTTGCAGATAGGGTTCATAGACTAATGCTTTTGCACACTTCAGCAATTTCATACGTAGGCCGCAAGAATATCAACCTCCATTAAACATGTCCTGTTCTGCTAATGCACCTCAGTGAAGTCAGTCTAGAAAGGCAAAGATGACACTGTAAGACTGTCACTCTTTGGAGAGATTACACATTACAAGAGCAGAACAGAGGGGTTAAGTGAATTATTAGCAGGTCTGTCACCCAGAAACGCCTCACTCTTGCTCTGGTCACCATGGGCAAGCATGTTCTACAGGATGTGTAAGAGGAGGGAAAAAGTTTGCAGTCAATAAAGCAGTCCGTCTGAAAGTCTCAGAACAGGGTATACAAAAAAGTCCTCTCTTTAGGAAATGCCAATGAGACTAAGATTCAGTTTGTTCAAGTTCCTTGGTTTAATCATTGTCTTCTTTAATGAAGGCAAGACACTTCCAGAAAGTCCAGTATAAATGCTGAACAATTGTTCCTGGCTAAAAAAAGAGTGGCTTATAACAAGTGCCTAACTATTCACTTTCCATAGTGAACATTTGGGGTAGGTGTCTCCCCATGATTCTCAGATAGGACAAGAATTACAATTTATGTGTTGCAATGAAGTTAAAAAAAGGATGCCTTAGAAATGCTCTATCAACTGAAAGATAAGAGGCTATATTGATCTGGGGAAAGCAGAGGAAGTTCAGTTTCCTCAAAGTTTTTTTCTGAATCCACAGTGATAAGCATTCAGTCCTTCCTGATTAGAACATCCTTTTCCTGATTTTTTTTCCTATGTTTTTTGGATTAAAAAGTCAAAAAGTCACTAAAACATTGGATACCCAAGAATATAGACTGTTACTGTGGAAGGCTCAGGTACACAAAAGTGTTTGTGAGAATTTTGACTGATGTGCCACAATAAGGTAATATGAAAAGAGTTGACTGATATGAGCAAATGCCACTATATAGAGAACTATTTTTACAGAACTTTCCCATAAATATTATATGGGATTGGACAACTCTGGAGCAAACATTAATAGGAAAAATTCTCCAGGCTAATGAAAGTGCATCAGAAATAAGAACATGTGCTCTCTTCTCAGTGAACCCAAATACCTACTGTGAGAAGGAGAGAAGTGAAATAGAGTCATTAACATTATTTGTTTGTTGTTATCCCTTACGTGGGTGTGCATCAATGTATGTCTATATATTTAGGCCCTGTGGTTTTACTGCTTGAAAACACCTGCAAAATATGGCTTAGTTTTGAAACAGACTCCTGGAAAAGATCAGCCCCTGGCAGTAATAGGAGCTGCTTTCAAGAGAAGTTCAAAGAGGCAGTCATTAAGGAAAATGTCAGTTCTAAATGTATTTTCCCTCTTTCCTTCATCTTTGTCATCTGCTAGGAACTAGTCCCCAGTGGCTTTGCCATTTTAATTCATCTGGAATCAGATGTGAGCAACAAGTCTTTCAAACCACTGCCATGGCAAGAACTTCTGTTCATTCAGTACTGGGTAAGAAATACTATGTAATCCCAGCCATCTGTGGGTTATTGTACTAAGGTAAGTGTTTTCTTTATAGAAAGATGTGCAGCATGCAAAGAAATAAATGAAGTCAAATACAATGGCTTATATAGCACTGCAGTCACTACAGTGTGTACTATAGTGGAGTACTGAGAAAAGGCGTATCTCTCTATTCCACACATATTGCAAGGAAGGAGTCACCATCCGAATTTACACTGCAGACCTCAGTCTCAAGATAGTTGGGTTCAATGCTTTTTCTTTACATGAACTTCGAGGTAATGATATCCAGACTACAGCTGACTAATTCCTTCAGTATTTAATTATTAAATACCTTCAGAAATGCAGTTCTTTGTCCCTCTCTGTCACAGTTTTTTGTTTACTAAGAAGCTAATGCTTTATTTCTCTGTCAGAAGGACTTTTTGCTGAATGGCCACATCTGCAGGACCCATAACCTTCCATATTTTGCATTAATCAGTATGGTTCCTCAGGCTGGATCTGGTTTTCTTGAGGACTTTGTGCAATCAGCTGATTTTTTCCACAGAGCATCAGGGGAGACAAAAAATGGCTGTCAGTGGAAAAGGCAGCAGACAAGCACTTTTTTCTATTTCTGATACTGCAAATATATGAACTGTAAATGGGAACTTCAGAACTATTATTATTAACAATGCCAAGGAGAGATCACACTGCCTAATGAGGTATAATTCTCTATTTATTCAGGCCTCTGTAAAGATACAGATATAACTTTATATATCTCTACATTCATATGTACTGACAAACACATTTTACTGTTGTCTGGCATCTATATCTATGATTACGCAAGCACTACCCAAAGTTAGTTCATCAAGGCTCCTCTGTCCCATAATTAGAAATAATTTTGCAGTTCCCAAGAAGCCTTAAATAAAAACCCAGAGCAACACAACCACAGAGCTCAAGAGTCCTCTTATTTTGGAACGCATCGCAACTAAAACTTCATCCAAATGTTCTCAGTGTTTACAATTTATACTAAAAACTGTAGATCCAGATGAACCTAAATTTAGTCATCTTCTATCACTACTTATAATCTGCATTTTAGAAAAATGCAACAAAGTATGACACAAAGCAATCATAAGAAATAAAAATGCAGTCTAACAGCAGTCTTTATGGAAAAGTAAAATATTTCTTCATTCAGATGCAGCAATTAGTTTCGGCTACTAGGATTTGAGAAGGTCACATTAATAATCTTCTGTAAATATCTCTGTATCATTGGCATTCTTCAGCTGTGGTCCACTCCCAACACACCGCAGGTAAGTACCACACTCACAGCCATTCCTTTTTCCTAAATAAATAAATAAATAAATCAAACACCATCTTCCTGGCCCATCCAGGAAATCAGTGGGAATCCTGATTTCATTTCCAGTACATATTGCTAGTAAAGTTTCTGAATGTCATTTCAGCCATCCTTGAAATCAACAATACATTGGATGTAGAAATGCTTGTATTAGAAAATCATATTCTATGTGCAAGAATGTCCCAGATTGTCAAACTTTTCCACAATCTTAACAAATCTTTATTTTGATTGACATATATCTCTTTTCTCCTATCTCTTGTTCCGCTATTTGTGATTTGTAAGGCTGTCACCAAAATGACATGGACACAATTAATAAGCAGTTCTTGAAGAAGGTATAAGAAGCAAGATCCCCAGTTTCCAAAAATGGGAACATCCAACTTGTGGGCTTCAGAAACAGCCCAGGCTGACTGAATACTGGTTCAGTCTTTTATGTTCAATATTATTGTTTCTAAGAATCCTGTTCTGGCATGAGTGCCCTCTCAAGATTCTGGAAAGGAGATGTTCCCAAAAGAATATCTAATTTTTCCAATCATAAGAGTTCACTCTGCTTCACTCCCTGTCTTCTTCATGCTCTTATTTTGTCATGGCTTCAACATCCCTGCTACTAGTTTCTTCTGATATTGCGTAGGAAACTTGGGCACCCCAGAATTCATTTCAGGAATCACTTAACAAATCTTGAATTTATAGGGCTAGACAGTAATGATTGGGATCATTAATAAAGATCTATGAGTGTCAGTCTCTGGGCTATGAAAGGTTACAAAACTCTAGACTAATGGCCACTTAAATCACAAAAGCACCTTTTTTTCTAGTCCCAACAACCAAGAAGCTACTGGTGGGAAATGGGTAAATAAAAGAAATTAGAGTTATGAATGTTATGCCTTTTGGTCCCAGAGAGATTTGAAACTAATGAGACCATTGGTTTCCTTCAACAGTAAACATTACTTTGGATTTTTCAAACTTCTGACCATTTATTCAAACATTAAAAGAGGGTTCAGTGCTCTCTCAGGAAGCAACGAGCAGATAGAGATGAAATTAAGATGCATCACCTCATTTTTAAGTCTATAGTAACTGCCTTAAACAAGTGACCTTTCTGTTCATTAACTTCCACCCTGAATCAACCCGTAGACTGTTCTTTTCTTTTGAACAGCTTGCAGAAGTCCACAACTAAGTTCTAGCTTCCATAAAAGATAAAAACCTGCAAACGGAAAAGAATCCTAACACATCTTCTCTATTCTGTTGCACAGAAATAGAGTCACCATGAAGGCAAACTACACAGGAAGTTTTGACTACATTTGAGCAAAGTGATTTCTTCAGGCTTCAGTGAGTAAGAAAGCAGTATCAGCTTTATTAGGACAGTTGAAAATGATTTTATGTGCACAAATAATTATTGATCTGAATAAATAATGAATGTTTTTGATCTATTGCCTTATTTCATTTTCAGTTCCTTTTAGTTTCTTTTTCTTTCACCCGCCTGTCCTATCTCATCAATTAATTCTTAAGTATGGTCTACTGAGTAATCCACAGATTTTCAAATCAAATAAATAAATAAATAAATAAATTTTAGCAACAGTTGGTCAATCTTCCTGAATGACTGCTTACTTCAGAAAATCTCAACCAGTACTTTCCGCATCAAGTTTATTGACTCTAATTCAGTATTAACTCAATCATTTGAATTAATTTTGTAATGTGCTAAAAGGTCAAGATGTTTTCCCCCATACCAGGGGGAAAAAAACAACTCTTTCCTTACAGGAAGTGTTAAATGAGATATTTAAAAGTGATAAATACGTATGGTCTCCTCCAGTCTTATGTTCTTAAAGATGCATATGGCTCCTTCAGGAGCTTGAAAAACATAATGGGTATAAGAGACGTCCTAATAAGTTTAGTGTTTACAGGACACAGCTATTTTCTAGGATGGTCCAGTTTATCCTTCTACTTATAGAAAGGATAAAAGCTGCAGGGAAAAAAAAATCATGTGTTGCATGCTAAGCAGATGGAAGTTTAAGACTCAGAGTATTTGTAGACACTGGCTTTGGTATGGGACTTGGACTGATGAGAAGGGTCTTTTAAAACACTTCCTAAACAAAAGCAATTTAAAATAAGAATTCAGAATTCCATGTCCAACAGGGAATGATGTAATATATATAGGCTTCGTTATTACCACAAATCCAGACTAAAATCCTAGTCCAAATTCTGATCATATTTCTACTCCCAATCCACTTTACATGTCCTGTTCTGAAGAAAGCTGCCTTCAGAAATCTTTGCGTAAAGGACCAGTTATGAATAGAGACACTCTGAAGCCATCATTGCCTAAGAGAGGCAGGGTGAAGCACTCCCTGGAGCTGTGTTTGTCTCTCAGCTATCAATAAAAGAAGCCTAGGCAAATAGACCATACAACTAGCCTTCACACTGCACATCTAGCTTTAAAGTTAGGTGACATTAATCCCACTTTAGTAGCGTACCTCCTCATGTCCATGTGATTTACAGAAGTGTTAATCATAAGACTGGCTATCGATCCTTCACATCAATATATCAGATACTGAAGATTCAGTTATTGCTCACAGAATGAAGTTCCTGAGGGAGCCTTCCCATTTGTAATCTTCCAATCAACCATGCAAAATATGTCACTGAACAGAACAGGACTGAGTTAAAATCTAGAAGTTTTTGGGGGTTGTCTTAGGCTGCTGTAAAGATTGATGCAACCTGGAAAGCTGAGCTTCCTCACAGTCCTAACAGTATTGGACACAGGGTTTAGAGCCCATACCAAAATATTTTGCAGTTCTCCTAATAAGGATGAGCAGCACTGTGCAAAGCCAAAGTACAGTAACAGTTTTATGAGGACAGTACATTATGAAGCAAAAAAGTTCTGTGAATGTTTTTCTCAGCACCTCATGCATTTCTAATGCAACAAGCTGAAAAGGGCTGATAATCATGAAACTGCAGTAAATGTGGCATGAGATAAGTCAAATAGCTTTCCGAAATTCTAATAAGTTCTTTTCACAAAACATTAGCATATTCTGTCCCGTGGATCTCATTTTTACCTATTAGGGAACTTTTCTGAGATCAGACAAAAGAACTTTTCTGTACTACTGGCATGCTGAGTGGAATTCATTATTAAACATTGTGCTAGGTTAATCTGATTTCAGGAAAAAAAAATAAGATGCAGAAGATCCTTTTATAAAAATAACATTTCTGAGTTAAATTAGATAGCTGAAAGAAAATGCCCACCAGAAGAAAACAAAAGCTTGTGGATTTTCTTTTTTTTTTTCTTTTTCACCAGATTTCCTTCCTACAAACTAAGAAGGCTGGACAGATTTGGTTGACTGAACTGCCCAGGTGACAACATTTCTTCATCCTATTTCTTCATCTTCAAAAAACACTCTGGAGTTCTCTTCACAGAAGACTTTTGAAGTTCCTGGTAAAATTCACAGACAGAAGAAAGAATGGTGCAGTGTTCATAAAAATGAAGATTTATTTGAGTCTTTGGTCTTTGGGCTGTGCAGTGTACTGCTCTTGTAGCTGTCACTTAAGACATCAGGTACAGTGAGGGGACCAGCAAAGCTACACAGCTCCCGGTGCAGCAATGACTGCTCAAACCTTCTGTTTGCAAAATATTTTGGGATTCTTCTTCTGAGACAGATTCTACATTCACTGAAATTTGACCTTTTACTCTTTCTTCTACCCTCCTTACTTCACCACCAACCAAAATTATTGGGAATATTTAAAGAGAAAGCAGGCTAAATCCAAATTCAGCTGCCCATATTCAAACTGACTATACACATATTTTCCCAGCCTGGCACATAGGTCTGTACTTTCACAACACTTTGTAGTTTTGCCCCAGGGAAAAGAAGGGTGCACTTGTCTTAATGCTTTGGAAGCAAAATCTTGCCAGAAGAGTATGTGAGCAAAGCCCTAGCTAGGAAATTATGTTTAATGTCCTCTTTTCAGCACCAGTGTTGAAGTCTCATTACTTCTGGTGCTGTTGTGACCACCCTTATCCAAAAATCAGGGCCATGTGGGTGCAGGAAAATGGCTCTTCATTGGCAAACAACTGTAAAGATTACCTGAGAAAAGTGACACTTTTCACAGGCTTGCCTGTGGGACTTCTAACCTAAAGAGTAGAAACAAATGCCAGACTCAGCTGGGAATTTACTCTCCAAATCTCAGGCTCATTTTAACTACATTTTCTCCCATATGAGAATTAAAATCTTGCTAGATTGGCTTGACATAACGTAATGGACATGGCTCATATGGTTTGCTCTGTAACATTGCCTATCCCCTTTCTGTGTCACTGTGTCACTTGAAGTTCTTGTCCATTCTTGAGTGAGCAAGAAGACACTTGCTTTCTGAATTCATTCCACGGGAGGTTGTTTGCATGCAAGGGCTCAGAGGATCAGTTTTGAAGAATGGAGAGGAAATAGTTAACAGGGATATCAAGAAATTATCAGGGATAACCAAGCAACAGGTTTTGAATTCTGTACTGTATCACAGAGGGAACAAAATTCAGTCATCAAAGCCTGCTAGCTGGTTCTCTTAATAGAAAAAAAAAAAAGAAAAAAAAAAAAAGGTCATTTTTCCAAATGCTTAAACTGTACCCTCAGGCTTTCAGGAGAATGTGCTCTGTCATTATCAAGCAAAATCCCATTGCATTAAGAAGAAGCCATTGTTTTTAAAAAGACAGAGACACTCATTTTGTCAGGCACATTATGGCTGTTAAAACAAAAGCAAGAAAGCCTCATCACAGAAACAGTGAGAACTGAATGTAAAAATAAAGTTTGTAATTAAAATTGACATTTCCCTGACTCCTGCTTCCTCTGGCAGCCATCTTATTCAGGTCTGACAAGTATTTGCAGGGCTGCCAAACCCCTAGGTTAATTCTATGCATAAATAACAGTGAGAATGAATTATTTCCGTAAGAGGAGTTCTGAAAATTAATTGTAAATGTGAACTACTCACCCAAAATAAAAATATATAAAAGCATGTCCCAGACATCCTTAAGCATGGGAAACCAGACACAGAATGCCCTAAGCGTCAGCTAAATGTCAGTTGGAGTATTAGAAACCTCAAACTTCACTCAAGGCAAAGGAGGATCTACGCCAGCAGCCAGGCACTAATTCTGCACAGAAAGTTGTGCATGAATGACCAAATTTCCAGGGCATAGGAACAACTTCGCTCAGTATAACAGTATGTCTAGACAGTCATATGTGAATGAGCTCTGGTGTAATATCATAATTTATCAGTTTATTTTCAAGCTCAGTTTGAAACAACTCTTCATATACATTCATAACTGTATTGTACACCTGGCCAGAGAAATCCAAAACAAGCTTCAAATTCAACAAGCTAAGACCTTCTATGGGCCTGCTCTGTACTGCCAGGACAGTCAAGATCTGTAAACAACCTAGTAGTTAAAGGCAAATTCCCAAAAGATCAAGAGAAAACTGTAGGCCTGCTTGGCTCTTCCCATGTGGAAGTTGTGTAATACAATTCCAGATACAAATTCTCACTGGTCAGCATGCCACACAGCCATGTGGAAACAGCCTATATCCCATTCTTTATCCTAATTTGGATAATCCCAATTCCTGCTGCTCTGTAGCCCGTGTAGAGCAATGTCAAAATTTAGTTGCCCTTTCTAATCCATAGCCTCCTTCTGACTCTACCAGTCAGTGAGATATTTCATAGAATCATAAAATCAAAGAATCACAGAATGGTTTGTGTTGGAAGGGACCTTGAAGCTCCAAGACCCCTACAATGGGCAGGGACACCTCCCACAAGACCAGGTTGCTCAAAACCCCATCCAACCTGGTCTTGAACACCTCCAGGGATGGGGCACCCACAGCTTCTCTGGGCAACCTGTTCCAGTGCCTCATCACCCTCTCAATAAAGAATTTCCACCTAACATCTAATCTAAATCTCCCTTCTTTCAGTTTAAAATCATTCCCCCTTGTCTTATCATTATCTGCCCAAGTAAAACGTTGCTCTCCATCTTTTGTATAAGCCCCCTTTAAGTATTGAAAGGCTGCAATGAGGTTTCCCTGGAGCCTTTTCTTCTCCAGGCTGAACAGGCCCAGCTCTCTCAGCCTTTCTTCATAGGGGAGGTGCTCCAGCTCTCTGAGCATCTTCCTGGCCCTCCTCTGGACCCACTCTAACAAGTCCATGTCCTTCTTGTGCTGGGGGCCCCATACTTGGATGCAGGTCTTCAGGTGGGTCTTTGCAAGGGCAGAGCAGAGCAGATGGAGACAATCCACTCCATCACCCTGCTGGCCACTCCTCTGTTGATGCAGCCCAGGATGGAGTTGGCCTTCTGGGCTGCAAGCGCACACTGTTGGCTCATGTGGAGCTTTTTGTCCACCAGTACCTCCAAGTTGTTCTCCTCAGGGCTGCTCTCCGTGTGTACAGGGCTTCTCCTAATCTGTACTCCTGTCTGGAATTGCCCTGACCCAGGTGCAGCCCCTTGCATTTGGACTTATTGAACCTCATCAGGTTCACATGGGCCCACTTTTCTACCTTGTCCAGGTCCCTTTGGATGGCACCCCCAGGATATATGCCTGACACTTATGGGGAAAATGTATTGGCCAGATATGATAAAATGTCTTGACTCTTCTGGATGTTCTCTAGCTAAAATATACTGCAAGGTAAAACTTCATATGCTTTTGTGTTTACGGTCTTTTTTTTTTTTTCTTCTTTTTTTTTGTTTTTTTGTTTTTCTCTCTAAATTGGAAGTGAAAACAGAGAAGCACCTGAGAGATAATTTCACGATCCAAATTACTTTTTGTGCACAAATAGCAAAGTGCACTAATATCAGTTCTGTACTTAAACTGAATGGTTCACTGAGAGACAGTTTAATTTATCACATTAATTATGTAATTAAAACATGAAGGAAGCAATGGTTTAATTGAATACAGGCAATGCTTATTTGTTCACATAGGTAGTTTGCATCCTTGTAAATTCATCAAATGAAAAAAAATGTTTGCAACACTGTAATTGGGGGACCTAATTTATCCTTTTTTAACTACCTCCAAATATATACATGTTGTTTGTTTATTCATGCCTGGAAATTGACAAATTTCCTTTCTAGAAAAAGGTAAAGAGTGCAGCAAAGTCAATTCTTGTTGTATAAATTTGTACAGAAGTGCGGAACATACAATTCATTCATCTCCCTCTATAATTGTGCCATAAAGTAACACATGCTTTATTATAATTCTGAAAGAAATTCTTATCTGCAAACCATATGCTTTATTATGCCCTTATGCAAATTGTTATTTTTATCTGACAATATTCAAGAAAAATATTTTTTCAAAAAACAAAAACAAAAACAAAATGATATAGAATTTTGTTTGCCACTTCCATCTCTTTCATCTCTATGTGCAGATATTTACCATTATTGGCTGATAGTGGGATGTATGAACTTTGTGAAATATAGACTATGGGTGACCTTTCAGCTTCATTATTATACAATTTACTTCATTTATACTATTATTATTTTCAGTCATACTAATCAGGCTGACATTACCAGCAGCTTAGGTCTTTTATTCTTTCTAGAGATATATTACAAAAATAAATTGCTAATGTAATATAATTTACATCAGGAAGGTTTCTCTGTTGTTGGTAGTTTTGTTTTTTCTTGTTTTGCATTTTTGTTTTGACTTAAAGTTTTCTGTGGAGACACTGCAGTATTTTAAAGGGCTGGTTCTGAAATTGCCAGGTAGTATATTCATCAATGCCTTTGGTCCTTCCTCCACACCAGAGCTCAACTGAACTTTAGGCTTACGAGTTGTCATGCCCCACTTGTTTTCAGTGGGGCTAATGATCTCTCTAAAGGGACTTAATAAGTCAGTACTATCAGGATGCAGGCCATAATATGTAGGCAGGTGAGGCGGCCACACTAGTAGTCACTACTCAGCCTTTGAAATTGAATAAATTGGCCACAGAATTACTAGAATTTTGCCTGTCTTCAAACTCAGTGCTACATGTCCTCTTCATTATATATTAGAACCATAGAATCATGGAATATCCTGAGTTTGAAGGGACCCACTAGGGTCATTGAGTCCAACTCCTGGCTCTACCCAGGACCCCCAACAATCAGACCATGTGTCTGAGAGCATTGTCCAGATGCTTCTTGAACTCCAGCAGGCTCAGTGCCACGACTACTTCCCTGGGGAGCCTGTTCCAGCGCCTAACCACCCTCTCCGTGAGAACCTTTTCCTAATATCCAGCCTGAATTAACATTTGAAAATCTCGATAAAGCATATTTTTACCAACCAAGTAATTAATAGCTAAATAAGAAGTGACATTTTTATTGTTGGAGTGTTTGTCTGGGATTTTTATGAAGAGTGGTTATTAGCTTGGCAGATTCAAGTTTTCATCAGTGAATAATGAGAATTACGTGGTTAACAAAGTGACACAGTCTATAGTCACCTCATAAGAAGTAACTGTTCAAAGAAAATGAATTTTAATACTGATACAGAGACATGTATTTTGGAAGAAGGGATGACAAGTGTTTTCATGAAAACAGACAGCCTGAAAAGTGGTTTAGGAGATGAAGTGGTCAAGCCATCAACAAATGGTATGGCAAAAAAGGACCACAAAAACATTGACTGTATAAAGAGAGAAGTATATAAATAGTAAGTTTTTCCTTTGTGAATAGCATTGCTAAGAATGAAAATGAAATATTGCATCCAGTTCTAATATTCTCATATTTTGGGGTTTGGGATTTTTTGTTTTAGTGTATTAGTTTATTTCTAATTGAGATGTTTGGCCCTGTAAATGAAATGTTCCACCCCTATTTACCTAAGTAGTTTCAGTAATTTCTAATCATTCAAGCCAACCAATATGATTTAATATGAAGTGTTTGGTTAGGGAATTGTGTCTTCTGTACATCTTTACAATTCCTCTGGCACTCAAGAATGAATGAATGAAACAGGAAGCACACATCTTATTTTTTGTTATTTTTGGGAGGGTGAGTGGGGGTGTGGTTGATGTTTGAGATGACGGATGATGAGGTAATTTATATTGCTAGTCAGAAATACATGAAGAAATGTCATGGTATGATCTCATTTTCTGTTCCAGTCCTGGCTGTGAAATGAATATCAAATATTGTCTATCTTGCCTTATTTTATTAAGAATTCATTTTAACCTAAACTTAAAACCAGGGGCAGATTCAGAGATGTTCTTACTTGCTCCAAAGTCTTTCACTAATCACTCTCAGGTGGCAATAAAACAATTGCCAGGGAAAACAGAAGAGTAAAATTATTATCACATAAATGAAAAGATACATTTACAGATGATTTGCATGATGAAAATACTTGAGAACAGACAAGCAGCAATTGGTTTGCAATGTCTCTGCTGGGAAACTTCATACGATTATAATTAGCGCTCTGTCTCTTATTATTCTAACTTTGGTTGCAAGATAAACTGCAAATGATTTTTTAATGGCTTTGGTTGTGTATATTTCCTTTGTTATCAGACTATAACAGAAACAAGAACAGTATTCTCACTCTACTTAATCTGCCAAAGTGTCCTTTCTACCAGATGGTTTTGGTTTCACTGAACTAGATTTAAATCATTAAATGATTGCACTGTATTCCACATCATCATCTTGACAGGCCTGGTAACTAGAAGTTGGTTTCCATCAGTAGACTTTGGTCTGAGATAAAAATTTAGTCGATCAGGAATGATTTAAGTTTAATCAGTTATTTACTTTGTTACTTCTGCTCTCCACTCGTTCATATTCTTAACTTCACCCAGGCAAGTGCAAGACTGTTTATTGTTTTTATTAGGTAGAAGAAGATGGTATTGTCAAAACATAGGATCAATAAAAAACTGTAGGTGATCATTTCTGTATTGTTCTAATGTTCCTTAATGTTTCCAGAGTGAGGTCAACTGGGGAAATAGTGAAGCTACAAAAAAGATTAAGGTAGTTAGGAAAAATGAGGGGAGTAATGAAATTCTAGTCATTTGACAGCTATGAGTGGAACATGAATAATGAGTAAATGCATTTGCACTGTATGCTGTAATAATCTAAATACCATAATGAGGTCTCCTGTTAATAGAAAATATTGGAAAATATTAAAAGCATCTTATTGTCATAAAAATGAGTGATTTCAATTCATTTTCATGTATTTGTAGTACTACTATGTTAGTCACTATAAAAATGATACAAGGTTTTTTTTTAAATTTTGTTGTTTGCTTTTCCTTTTCTGCTTGCTTGATAAGGAAACTATTGTTCATATTTGCTAATCATAAAGTTTTTTAGACTTTTTAAAGAAAAATGGTGGAAAACAAAGAAAAATTCCACCTACAGTATTAGTATTAATTGTTTTACTAGTGTGAGCATACAGTAATGTTTCAATAGTATTACCATGTCATTTTTTAATTGGATCACACTGCAAACTTGGATGCCATTTCAATGAAGAACATTTCAAGTACCCTTTTCTACATAAAATGTAGAAAAAGAATTATTGACGCAGGCTCTGAAATCAGATATTAAAGAGGTGTGGAGACAAGATGAAATGCCAGAGATATGCAATTATGAGGGCTACCAAAACACTGGTGTGTGGATCAGTACAGTAAATGAGTAAAATTATTGGTTAATGATGTGATAGACTGAACAAACAAAAAGGGCTAGAATGGAGACGGCAATCTTAGCAAAACTCACTTTGTACGAATTATGAAAGGGTTCTAATAGGGTTCTGATATACAGCTCAGATATTGACTGGAGAAGTGTTACAACTCATGATTGGGCTCTGTAATTGCTGGATTTGATCACCAGTATGGTTCATCACTGAGTAAGTACTAATACCAGAAAGTGGTGCTCTTCTAGATTTGGTTCAAGAAGAGCTAAGAACATGCTGAAGTAAAAATTAAACTGCATTGACTGGTTGATAGTTTGTTTTATGCTATATAGTAGTAAGGAAAATTTTGGTGTGTACCCAAGACCTTTGATTGCAAAGGAATAAATATGAAGACATTAAGGAAACCTTCCAGTTAAATTTACTAACCTGAAATTTACTAACCACCTTTGAATAAAACTTCTAACCAGTCAAATGGCAAGCAATTCACAATGATCACATCAGACCCCACACCGTGCCATCACTGCATGTAGCCTCTTGGAATTAAGCATCCTTATTTTTGTTGATGGCTCATAAAACTGAAATTCCAGAATGGGTCACATTTTAGCCCTTTTAAACCTGTGTTGAAGTCAGCAGCTCTCTGGACCACTGTTGGCTAATGTGATCGTTGATCATCAATAATATGGAAAAACAGAAAAAAGATTGTGTGGGAAATGAAGACGAGAAGAGAAGAATAAAAATGCAAGTTGTAACAATAGTGAAAGCCTCTGTATTTATAAAGTTACTCAGTATCCCCCTTTACTTCTTGGTTTGTATTGCCTGCCCCTTTTCATTGCATGTGACCATATGTTTAACAATTAACTCAGTACAGATTTTTCTGTGCAATTTTTATTGCCCTTATGTCAATCCTAGACTGTATTTTGCATAAAATTAGTCCAAAAATCAGTGGAAAAAGAAATGATCATTTTAATTGCAAATTTAAATGCTGTGATCAATATTCCAAACATGCTGAGCTATAATATCAGAAGCCTTACTAAGAATAGCATTTATATGCAGCCATTCCATTCTGACAGATTTTCTGCCTAAATACTCTGCCCACTAAGAAAAAAAGACAAACAGTGAAAAATCTCGTTCTGGCAACACACTGTGTGATCAGGAGAACAATATAGAAATCAAAGATGTCCCTGAGGGATATGTATGCCTGAGTCAGTTCAAAACCCTTTAAACTGATCTTTCAAAAGAACAGGATGCTTTTATTTGTTCTGTTTAGCAGCAATGTGCTGATTAATGCTTGTGCAAATTTTCAGAAAACTAGTCTGGCATAGGGATTTGCTTTCTTTCACCCCTTCTGCTCCCTCTTTTTTTTTTTTTGGGAGCAAGCTCACAAAGCTAACTAAAGACTCACAAGCTAACTAAGCCTAGATCAGGCTTAAAGATGACACAGAAATTCATTGCAAAGGGATACAACAAATATCTAGGCCTCTGCTGTTGGCTGATGTTGGGGGAAGGCAGAAGTGTACAGCTGTATCAGAGCTCTATATTTACAAAGAATTCATTGTAACTCATCTTTCACTGGCACAGGAGGTTTAGAGATCTGGAAGGGATCTCTGGGGACATCAAACCTTCCCTAATAATGTGGACAACTGTGTCATAGATTACCATCCCTTAATTCTTCAAAGAATACTTTAAAAGGAATTGCATATAAGATAGAGAAAAAAAAAAAAAGTTTTTGAATATTAATCTTACAGTCTCTGCTGACCAGGGTGTTACAAGTACCATAGTGATGATCTCGTATAAAAATTCTTTACTGAGCAGCAAACACCTAGCAGAAGGGGTGAGAATAGTGATTCCAAGTTTTCTTCACACAAAATCCTCGATTTAGTTCAAAATATCATAGATATTTTTAGCTGAAAACTTGCTTTACTGGAGGACTGATGTCACAGCCTGGAAACTTGCTCCTTCACTTTTTTTGCCCTGATCATTTCAGTGTAAGCAGCAAGGTTCACAAAACAATTTCTTATATCACAGCAGGAGGGGGAAAAGCTGACTCTAAAATACATATTGCATCGCCTCCAGAATACTAGAAGACTGGCTTTCCTTAGAATATTTACCTGCCTTGGATGGAGTTTTAAGTTTTCAGGTAGTTTTAGAGAAAAAAAAAAAACAAACAAAAAACAACTGTAGTCTAATATCTCTTATAATGAAGTCCTCTAAGAACCCATAGTGAGTCATATACAGGGGGAACAGAGTAAAGTGTCATTATTAAAAAACTAACAAAAAAGCATACCAGGAAAACCTAGTAGGAAAAAAGTGGACAATATTTTAGTTGGTAGGGAAAATAGGTACAACAAAGGGGGAACAGTTTCTAATTTACCCCTGGAGCACACGAGGACTAACTGTGCTCACAGATTACAGATCTCTGTTCCTCAGTGGTGGCTGAAGCACATAGAAATTTGAGTCAAATATATAGTGCAATTGTTGTGGGCATCTTAATGGAGGCAGTGTGTCAACTCCAAGGTGCCACAATCAAAGCCTCCTGAGAATCCATCCAGGGGCAGTGACCATCTGAGAGACTTAACCTTGTTGGGTGTAAGTGGGCTGACTCTCTAGGATCAAGCTAAAATCAACTATGTCGGCTGAAGCTTACATCTGCATATGGAATTAAGCAGGAAAAAGGCCTTGTTGTGCTGTAAGACTTGCTTGGTCTAAGCAAGAAGATGTTCAGGACCCGAACAAAAGGAAACATATGACAGATAATATATGTTTCACTCTGCCCATCCACTTTTCTACCTCTGAGACTGATATTTTGCAGAACTTCTGCCAGTATGAGGAGTGGCCCAGTTCTCCCCTCCCCTGTTCCTGGCTCTACCAGTTTCCTTGTAGTGTCAAGGACAGATCAAGTCTAAAGACATGGTTTCTCAAGACATGGTGAGACATGAGAAATTAAGAAGCTGTCATTTTGCCAGAGGCAAACTCTCACTGCATACTCCCATGTTCCCCTGTGCATCTGCTCTCCCACCGCCTGCCCTGTGCCTCCTGAAGGGACTTTTCTGTGAGTTAAGATACCTCACTGAAACAGAAGACTGCAAACCTAGTGAAATACTGGATATTTTCTGCCTTTTTAGTGAGTGATATTAATTTAGTAGAAGGTCTGACAGGTGCCAGAGGCAATGAAAATGGTTGAATGCTAAAATTCTGTAGTCAGGATAAGGGGAGGGCTGGGGAACGGAGGAACAGAGCAGGAGGAGAAAGAAAACTGCTTGTGCAGGGACATGAGGCTGGAGCCTGGGACTCACAAAATCACATATCCTGGGAAAAGCAGGAGGAAGTTCATAATTATGGTCCTGGAAATCAGGCTGGTAAATACTGTAAAGAGATAAGTCACAGCCAAAGGATCACTTCCAGTTATGGACTGTGTGAGGAGCTGAAAACAGAGAAATATCCGTAGACATTGGGATGGAGCACACCCTCAGCAAGCTTGCAGATGACACCAAGCTGGGTGGTGCAGTTGATACAACAGAATGAAGGGATGCCATCCAAAGGGACCTGGACAAGGTAGAAAAGTGGGCCCATGTGAACCTGATGAGGTTCAATAAGTCCAAATGCAAGGGGCTGCACCTGGGTCGGGGCAATCCCAGACAGGAGTACAGATTAGGAGAAGAACTCATTGAGTTCAAATTAAACTGTCTCTCAGTGAACCATTCAGTTTAAGTACAGAACTGATATTAGTGCACTTTGCTATTTGTGCACAAAAAGTAATTTGGATCGTGAAATTATCTCTCAGGTGCTTCTCTGTTTTCACTTCCAATTTAGAGAGAAAAACAAAAAAAAACAAAAAAAAAGAAGAAAAAAAAAAAAAAGACCGTAAACACAAAAGCATATGAAGTTTTACCTTGCAGTATATTTTAGCTAGAGAACATCCAGAAGAGTCAAGACATTTTATCATATCTGGCCAATACATTTTCCCCATAAGTGTCAGGCATATATCCTGGGGGTGCCATCCAAAGGGACCTGGACAAGGTAGAAAAGTGGGCCCATGTGAACCTGATGAGGTTCAATAAGTCCAAATGCAAGGGGCTGCACCTGGGTCAGGGCAATTCCAGACAGGAGTACAGATTAGGAGAAGCCCTGTACACACGGAGAGCAGCCCTGAGGAGAACAACTTGGAGGTACTGGTGGACAAAAAGCTCCACATGAGCCAACAGTGTGCGCTTGCAGCCCAGAAGGCCAACTCCATCCTGGGCTGCATCAACAGAGGAGTGGCCAGCAGGGTGATGGAGTGGATTGTCTCCATCTGCTCTGCTCTGCCCTTGCAAAGACCCACCTGAAGACCTGCATCCAAGTCTGGGGCCCCCAGCACAAGAAGGACATGGACTTGTTAGAGTGGGTCCAGAGGAGGGCCAGGAAGATGCTCAGAGAGCTGGAGCACCTCCCCTATGAAGAAAGGCTGAGAGAGCTGGGCCTGTTCAGCCTGGAGAAGAAAAGGCTCCAGGGAAACCTCATTGCAGCCTTTCAATACTTAAAGGGGGCTTATACAAAAGATGGAGAGCAACGTTTTACTTGGGCAGATAATGATAAGACAAGGGGGAATGATTTTAAACTGAAAGAGGGGAGATTTAGATTAGATGTTAGGTGGAAATTCTTTATTGAGAGGGTGATGAGGCACTGGAACAGGTTGCCCAGAGAAGCTGTGGGTGCCCCATCCCTGGAGGTGTTCAAGACCAGGTTGGATGGGGTTTTGAGCAACCTGGTCTTGTGGGAGGTGTCCCTGCCCATTGTAAGGATCTTGAAGCTGGATGGTCTTTAAGGTCCCTTTCAACCCAAGGCCATTCTATGATTCTCTGATAAGATTCTAACAGTGCTAAATCCCATCCTTTTCCATACATGGTTCCCTAAAGTGCTCTTCAGCAAGGGCACCAAAATGGTTTGCCTGCAGGATTCTTTCTCCTATACATGAGCACATGCACTCTGTTATTTCAGCTTATTTCTGTCATTCCAATAAACAGTGAAACTCACTTCTTCAGGAGGCTATGTAGAGACTAATTAGTAAAGTTCAAAAATGATTAGACATATTCATGCAAGAAGAATTCATAAAAGACCAAGCCGCAGACTGCTGAGATCTGGGAGCTAGGAGGATACACAAAGGAAATGTTGTGCACTCACATTTTTCTTATAATGTGCCCCAGATTTTTGTGTCTGACCCTGTTAGAGAAAGGGTTTTAACTCCCAGTTGGGAATTAGATGCAATACTTTTAGCTCCAACAGAGAGAGAATTACAGCCTGCCTCAGAAGGCAGATACATTATTTAACGCAACAAGCATGGGCTCTGGGCAATGAAAATCAATCACAGTCATCCAAAGGATTATCCTACTTGACTGAAAGTCCTCTCAGACAGATAGCTGGTCTCTCTTTGTGACTCCACGAGTACAGCAAATGTAAAGCTTCTACTTTATTTATGGACTTTATTGCTGGTACAAATATTAACTGTTAGTTAGACATCCACTTGGAAATTCATTCCCAGTAATGTTCCACTTCATCGCTCACCAATCTGATGCTATTAGTAGTCTCTGCTAAATCTCAGCTAAGTCTCTGCTAAGTCTCAGCTAAAAGCTGACACCATCTAACCATTCAAAAGAACTCCCAAAATACCAACAAACCTCAAAACTCATAAAGCTCCAAAAGAAAAGGAAAAGGAAAAGGAAATGGAAAAGGAAAACGAAAACGAAAAGGAAAGAAGAAAAATAAAAAGAAATAAAACAATAGGGAAGAAAAGCCCAAAAGTCAGTATCCTATTTTTAGGATAGGCTTCTGGTCTGATTTAGCAGGGCAGTGATGATATTCCTATGATGATCTGGTTTGAAGCAACAAGCCTAGTTCCATTATCTTGTCAATGCAGAATTGACACTCTTGAATGGCATTCTTCTGGCTAGGGGCATAAGTCACTACCTTGACTTCTGGTAGGAGTGAACTATGGTGCAGCTCAAAGGACTCCAGACAAAAATTAACGTTACTTCCACAGTCTCTGGCTCCACGAGATCTCATACATTAACTGTGTATCAGATTTGTCTGTCCCACATTTTCTGTCATTTAATATCACATAGGAAAATTCTCTTGAGGACAAGGCTCAGCTGGATCAGGTGCAGGTATGACATCTGGATGCTGACAGAGCAGGTGCAGATGCTGGGAGTGGAGTGTGAATAAAACCATGCATGACTATCCTACAGAATCATTGAATGCCCAAATTTAGACTCGTGGAGTACTATTTGTTGATCTATCCAACTGGATTAAATCACCAACCTATGCCTCATCTCCCACATATTGGGTAACAAGAAGTCACAGTTTCTGGAATCTCAGAAAGAAGTTGAGATCTTAATTAGAACTAACCAAATATCCAATTTATTTTTTTTTTTTTTTTGAAAATGAGTAATACATAACAGATGGAATACTACATACAATAATTGCTACAGGGCTCTTTTCTTTCTGCTTACTGTGGCAGGAGGATGGGACATCACAAGTGGGTTTTCTGCTAATAAAACTGAGCCCATATGATGTCTGGAATGAGAAGATGCAGTGAAGCTTTAAAAGTTTTAAACAGTTTTTACTGGCTCTCTGGTGCATTTGAGTAAATCAATCCAATCTGTATCAAAGCCAAGAAGTTGTCCCCATGCAGCACTTTCCTAAAACATCAGAGAGAACATTTCAACAATTTGAAATGAATTATTAACTTTGAACAACCAAACATTGGAGAGAAAAGTAGAAAAAAAAATAAGAAAGAACTTTACCAAAAGTTGCAGAATCTTCAGAGACACAGAAGTCTCAGTCCCTCTGAGGCTAAATGAACATTAAGGACAGGTTGGTAGATGTCATATAACATTGTTCATAGATAAGATAACTTCTCAGGAGACTTGTATCCTTTGGGAAGGTGCACTAAGATGCAAAAGTGGTGGTTAGCAGTATGCCCGTGTCAGCAGGACAGTTAGAAGCTAAAGGGAAGATTACCAAAGACCTCTAAGAAGTAGCATATGTAATCTTAGAATTAAAGAAGTCAAGTGCCATCTCAGAGACTGCAAGTGTAGGCAAACCAGATTAAACACCTGTGGGTCTGTGTCATTGAAATGTTTACAGTTCTATCACAGGTCTACCAAAAGGGGGGGGGCAGGGGGGCAAGACAAAATCAGAGCTCTTAGTTGCTACAAACACTTTTTCTTCCAGGAAGAAAAGGAATACAAGGTAAGAGACAACTTTAACTCCAAACTTCAAATCTCCTGAAAAAATTAAAAGAGTCCAATAGTGTGTATTTCCCTCATTGTTCAAGACCATCTTGACATGGATCTGGGTTCTGGATGTTGAAATGTTTACTTTCCCCATAAAACAGTGCATCAATGAGATCAATTTCCCGATAAGTTTATAAATAGTACAACTTTTACTCTCCCAGCATTTGAAGTACAACCAAACCTTTGTCCTAAATCACACAAAATTAAAACAGAAGGTATTTTACAAACACTGTTTCTTTTATCTCTGAAGCAGCAGAAAACAAGAGAACAAGTCTTATGAGGAGCGGCTTAGGGAGCTGGGGATATTTAGCTTGGAAAAAAGAAGGCTCAGGGGAGACTTTATTGTACTTTACAACTATCTTAAAGGAGGTTGTAGCAAGGTGGGGATTAGGCTCTTCTCCCAAGCACCAAGTGATGAAATGAGGGGAAATGGCACCAAGTTGCACCAGGGGAGGTTTAGGTTGGATACTAGGAGAAATTTCTTTACTGAATGCATTGTATGGCATGAGAATAGGCTGTACAGGGAAGTGGTTGAGTCACCATCCCTGGAGGTCTTCAAGAAACGTGTAGATGTAGAACTTAGTAACATGGTTTAGCGGTTGACATTAGTACTAGGTTAAAAGTTGGACTAGATGATCGTAGAAGTCTTTTCCAACCTGAATGATTCTATGATTCCATGAAAAATACGAAAATATTAAAATAATTCTTTTCAGGATTCTTGAGCCTAGATGAAATGCCTAGTTTGGCTCAGTTTAATGTTATTCATGTCCTTAAGCCACTGCAGTATTTCAGTGACAGCTGAATGCAGTGTGGGCTAATGAAACTCTTGCCTTCAGCAATCTAACCCTAATGCGTGAATAGGTTTCAGAAAGCTCTACTGACTGTGTGTATGAGTCCTAATTCTGTAGCCAAAGTTATGCACCTAAATTAGTTAACGCAACCCCCTTTTTTTTTGTTCCTCGGAAAGTACCATAAATGTCGAGCGCTTTTTGCACATGATGTAAGGGTTTTCTTTCCGTGTGTGTGTTTTTGATCCTGGAGTCAAGAGAATTTCTTTCATTTCCTTTCTATTCAGCTATTACAAGGCAAGAAGAAATACTTGACACAGACTGAAAGCTTTTTTTATTTGCATTCCTATGTAACCTTCTCTTTTATCAATTTGTCATTTTGCTGATATGCCTCTTATGCACCAAGGCATTTATTAGAGTCATTATCAGAGAGCTCTCAGATTACTTTGTTGTCATGACAAACTGAGTTTTGCTATGCCTGGCTTGATGGATGGGCTGGATATTTTTATACTTTTCTGGAAGCCAGATCCTAGTATTTTTGACACTCATAGTCCTTCCTTGGTATGTAAAATCAAGGATGAGCATGATTAAATTGTAAGAAACAATTTCTTCATTGTCATCAAAGAAAAGCCCTAACCTCCCAGAACTAAAGTACAAACTACTGAAAGTAGAACTAAACCTGAGATTTTTTTAACATCTCATCAGCTGCAGTTTATGGCAGAATAAATTACCCCTATATTTAGCCATCCAATAGCTTGACATTCAGTCCCTACAAAGCAAGATACATCTCATCTTAAAGCATATGTCTAAGAGAAAAGATTACAGTTTGATCATTGACTATCTTAACTGACTAAAGAGAATCCAAATGGCTGCTCAAGCTTCACACCAAGGCTTAGCTTCATCCGGAGAAAGGTAAGATCAACGCCTAAGCAATTCACCCTAAACTTCCTTTAGAGTCCATGAAGATTTTATTAGCACACTCAAGAGAATCAAGCAAGTAATCCATCTCATGCTCAAGCAGACACCTACATTTATTTGATCAGATGAATCTCACCCCAAACTCTATTAACTATATTGATTAAATGTCCGTTGATTCTAATAAAAGCCTACATGACTAGTTCAGATATAGAAACCGACAGTGTAGACTTGTAAAGTTAGACGGGAAGAATATTATCTCTAACTTCCATATTGCTAAATTCAATGAGCTAGATCTCAGGCTGTGATCAGGAATGTTTCAGCATTTGGATGTTGGTTTTGTTTTTCTTTTTGTCCCTCTCTCCGCTCTCCCACCCACCCACCCCCCCCCCCCAAACCTTTCCAGAAGAACTGGCAATCAAAGTCTGTGAGCAGCAACTGTTTACTCATCCATGCCTTAATTTTCCAAAACGTAAATACAGAAAGATTTTAATAGTGAGCACTGAAATAAATTTCTACACTGATCTTTTGCAATCCACCTTGAGCATAAGCTTTTATAACACTAGAGGAAAACAAGCAAACAAACAAACAAACAAAACACAGATGTTTCCCAGCTTTCTCTGTACTGTTTCTTCAGCACCAAACCTTTCACTTTATAAGACCTTCTTCCAACCCTACATCAATGGTTCAGCTACACTGAAGTGTATGGAGCAATGTAAGGACCAAGGACTTGTTTACTTTCTGCTTTTCTTCATGCATCTGCCTCTAACAGAAAGTAACAACCTTGAGTAGCAACCTTTGCCACCCTGAAATAGAACAGCCCCTGAAGGAAAGAAAAGTTATCCTTGAGTTTCTCCACTTTTCAAGGGAGCATACAAAACACCTTAATATCTTCTCTTATACAAATGAAACCTATTAATTCTCTTTCTTATTCTCTTTTAAAAACTTTGTAGCTTAGAGAAAAAGTTCTCTGAGTGGCTCTGCTTTTCTTCTCTTTGTGAGATATTTTATGAGGAATATCTGAATATAAGCAGTGATTCTACATGTTTTCATGTTATCTTAGTCTTTCTGAGGCTCTTTTATGCCTTTGTAAAGCTGTGAACCAATGGATATCTACTGGATTTATGTCTTTGACAGCATTTCATTGGTTTAGGAGCCATTCTGATCATAAGCCTATGCATTTAAATTACAAAGCAGTTGGGCCAAATTCTATAAAAGACAGGTGATAAAATAAATTTTGTGCTTCAGGGCGGTTATTGCTGTCTGTAAAGTTATAGCCAGCATTGGACAGGCATCAGTATCTACTTTCAATTTCCACTCAAGGCTGTGTGCAGATGCTAAAAGAAGCAGTCGGCAAACACAAACTGACTGGCAGCTGTCACTTTACAATGTCTCCCTTTTCCAAAAATGATTCTGTCATGCTGGACAAACATGAATACAGGCTGGGTAATGAGTGGATTGAGAGCAGCCCTGCAGAGAAAGACCTGGGGGTATTGGTGGATGAAAAATAAAACATGAGCCGGCAATGTGCGCTTGCAGCTGAGAAAGCCAACCATATCCTGGGCTGCATCAAAAGCACCGTGGCAGCAGGGTGAGGGAGGGGATTGTCCCCCTCTGCTCTGCTCTTGTGAGACCTCACCTGGAGCCCTGCATTCAGCTCTGGGGCCCCCAGCACAAGAAGGACGTTGATCCATCAGAACGGGTCCAGTGGAGGGCCAGGAAGATGCTCAAAGGGCTGGAGCAGCTCTCCTATGAAGAAAGGCTGAGAGAGCTGAGGCTATTCAGCCTGGAGAAGGCTCTGAGGAAACAGTATTGTAGCCTTCCAATTCTTAAAGTGGTGTTATAAGGAAAATCAGGAGAGAGTCATTACCAGGGTGATACTACCTATAGCAATTTTACCTATTATTTACCTATGGTAATATTACCTATTACCTTACCTATTGTGATAGGACCAGGGGTAATGGCATTAAACTGAAAGAGGATAGATTTAAATTAGACATAAGGAAGAGATTCTTCACTCAGATAGTGGTGAGGGGCTGGTACAGGCTGCCCAGAGAAGCTGTGGTTGCCCCACCCCTGGAAGGCCAGGCTGGGTGGGGCTTTGGGTAACCTGGGCTCATGGGAGGTGTCCCTGCCCATGGCAGGGGGCTGGAACTGGTTGATCTTTAAGGTCCCTTCCAATCAAAGACATTATATAATTCTTTTATTTTATGACAAACAAACAAACAAAAAAGATATACCTAGGAATTCATCAGCATTCATCATTGCTGGATTAATTTAGTAGGAGGTATCAAAAATAGGAAATAACCCTAAAAGTCATCATACCTTACTTGTCTCCACAATCCCATTTCTCACACAGCTTTCCCATTAGGAACTGTTTTGCATGCTACTGTAATCTTTAATTCAAAACAAAATATTCTGATGCTGCCATTAAAAATTGGCAAATCTAAGCTCAAGCAGGGAGACCAACACAAATATCCCACTGTAGTAAATACTGAGTATCACATCTCCCTCTCCCTCCATTGTTCTTGTGTTCAGCTTACTTGTTCTTTGGGACAAGGTTCTGATATGTTAACTGATTCATATTCATATCAGTGATATGTAACAAAAAAATATAAAAAGGGCATAATATATTGAATAGTTATCATTCAATAACAGTTTATGTCATATTATGTGATATAAATTGTGAACACTTTCCCTGGTGCACTTTATTATCACAAAATTATCCAACGTTGGTCTTTTCTATATACTTATATGCTGTAACCATTCACTTAATTTTTATATAAGTGATTTTTTCCATGTCATATGCAGACTGTAGCCTTCTTTAAAACTGAAAGATAGTTTCTAAATATATTTTTTAAAAAAATGTGGCTTCCTGTATTTTTTTGCATAATCATGAATATCTGCAAACACAAAATTGACAATAAAAATAATCAAAGAATAATGTGGCTACATATGCATGGTTTATTTATACTGTTTGGGACACTACACCAAAGAATATAATCCCCCCAGTACATAACCCCAGGTAATTCAACTCTCCTTTAAATTGTGGTAAACTATTAAGTGTAAACTATTTAAATAGGATGACATCTGATAAGCATCAGCTGATTGATTTAGTCTTAGAGATAAACTTCAGTACAGCTAATGGATTAGCCATTACTGAAATATGGAAGAACTCTACGTTTACTGATGAGCTGAGTCCATTAATCCTAAACAAATTATAGTGTACCAAATGCATAGAAGTAATTAATCATGGTATAGTATATTTATAGTATATAAAAAGCTCATGGTGACACTCCATGGTGACTATTACTAAATACATTTTTAATTTAGGCTAGAAAAGTTATGGGGGTCAAATCAATATAGCAGAATTGCTGCAAACAGTTTTTTGGATAATTACCAGATGATATTATTTACGACTTGAGTTATGCTTGCAACCAAAAGGCTCTGTCAGGATTTCTCAATGCTGGACAACAGATGAATGCATATAATACAGTCCCAGTCCCAAGGAAATTACCAATGAATATCATAAAACATAAAAACAGTCTCGTCAATCATCATCTGATTCAGGAATCCTTGTTAGCATGCAACAGATTCTCCAATTTATCTAAATTAAAGTCAATTTTCTATGAGGAAAAAGTATTATTCATCACTAGAATTGTTTCTATTGTCAGTAATGATAATACTTACATAGCAGTTTTGAGCTTCAAAGTATTTTACAAACATTAAGAAACAAGCCTCCTAACACATCATAGAATTAATTTTAAGCAGATGAATAGTTGTTTCACTCATTATTTAAGAAAAGACAGACATTTATGGGTTTGAGTAGGAGGAAAGCATTCCAGAAATCACAATCGAAAATCATGACCTCTAACCCTACGTTAACCATTACATCATGCCTGACAACTTCAGGACACTAATGTGCCCTAGTAAGTGATAAGTGAGATTTGAATATGCATGCCATCAACTACTTTTTAATAATATGTAGTTTTCTCAGAAAGAGCTTGCTTGTCAGAAGGCTTCTCTGTTTTGGTTGTGGTTGTGGTTTTGTTTTTCTCAGATATGTAACTTGGTCTATCAAGGTGTATTATCTCTCCTTACAAATGTGATTTAACACAGTGGCACTTTCCAGCCCTTTCACAAGACAGGCTGGTCTTTGCATGCCCACTTAGAGCAGTCCTACATTAGAAGAATAAATGGTAGTATGTGCAGACTGAGGTAACAGACAAAAAGCTGAGGTCAGTCATATACACCATTCCATCAGGCCTGTTAAAATATCTGGCTTACACTGAACGTGACACAGGAGCAAGGGTGGCAGAATTTTTACAACTAAAATTATGAAACTGAACCCAGAAAGCCTGTTCAATTTCAACACACTGGGGAAAAAAAAAAAAAAAAAATATATATATATATATATAATATATATATTTATATATATATTTATATATATAATATATATATATATATAGTAATTTATAGTAATTTGGAAAAAAGAACAAAGGGACAGATAGGACAGATAACCAAATAATTTTTCCATTAATCACAAGCTGTGCAATTCAGATGCATATCAATCATTTTTAGACTTCTTTTTGGAATGAACTTCTCTACACTCCTAGCATGCCCTGACATCATATCAAAGTTTCCACTGCAGGAATATACTGCTCCTTTCCAGTTTTGCTTGAGATCTTTTACTGTTTCCAAAGTTCATGTGCCTTTTGATTTGCATAAAAAAAACATGGTTTGGGGCTTTACAACAAAGGCCAAGTTGGATCTGCCAAGAACTTCTTTTTAAAGCTATTCTACATATCCTAGATCCTCAGTTGCTGTGGATTGGAGTAGTTTAATTTGTTTCATTTACACTTCAAGATGAACTCCATCTATAAGGAAAGATTAATTCATCACAAGCATGGGCAGACTATTCTGAAGCTTTCTGTGGTGAGATTCAGTTGGCCAAAGTCTTGAGGAGGATTTGTTCCACCTTTTCTTTCAAGTCATTAAATGTTTATCCATCTCTAAATCTATTATAAAAACATATCTCCCATAAAACTGTGATATGTTTGTTTGGACAAATAAAAACATAGGTTTTGAAGACTCCCAATTCCTTCCCATCTGTCAGGTACTTGAAGAGTAAAACTATAATTTCCCCTCATTTTACAGCCCAGCAGTTTTCCTTGGTTTCATGGAGTGGAAAAAATTCAATGCATTTCCACCCCCACCAACCCCCCGACCACAGAAAATGATCCTTCTCTGCACTGCCCAGGGCGCAGCTCAGGACTGTGCTTTGCAGGGAGCCATTACCTGCTTCTTTTTGGATTTTCCTGGGCTTTCCATGTACTAGTCTTCTTGTATCTACACCTCTCAGGACATGGCTGAGCAACATATGATGCCACTGTAGGGTGTATTTCTTCTGAAAGAAGTAGTCAGTTTCCTTTCTTCCTTTTGGATATTGTGTGTTCCTAACGCCATACTACTTCATCCTTGGTTTTCCAGGATTTCTGTGCCTGTGAGGTGAACCAGAATATAGAACAGGTATAGATGAGAAATCAGAGGCACAATTTCCTTGCATTGGTTTAACAGTGGCACAGTGAAATGGGTAACCTGAGGGTAGGAATGGATGGACAAAGGGGAAGAAAGACATGTCTATTTCAGCGATTGTAGCCTACTCTGGTATAAAATACCTTGTATTGCATCCTAAAAGTTTCTTAAAGAAACAAACAATTAAAGGACCTCACGGAGAACACAATCTCCTCTTTAGTAAAGGCTGGTCTGTCAGTGCAGATGTACCTCCTTCCTATTGCCGCTGCCCACCCACATGCTCCCTTAGTCTTTGTACCTGGTCCATCTGGTCCTATAACTAGACAAAGACTCAGAAACATTTAAAGTGTTCTTCCAGGTCATGAATCAAGTATTTGGCAGAGCCACCAAATATAAGTATTTCTAGTTCTTGAACATCTATTTTGAAAAACACGCATAGAGTGATTTCTCTTTTTGGTTGGTTGGTTGGTTGGTATGTTATACAGTGTTTTATTCTAGCACCAACAAATAACAAGATTGTTGTACTTCAGTTGCAGATCTTTTTGTTGATGACTGTTTTGGGGGAATATTATCAGGCTTAAGTGTTTTGGAAAAAAAACAAAGACTGTTTTTCAAAAGTACTGTCCTAGTAATAATAATGATAATGATAATGATAATGATAATGAATAATAATAATAATAATAATAATAATAATAATGTCCTGTCTCTGTATGGTTCTATTTGAAATGAAAAAATACTTTTGCTGCAAAAATATGTTAATGTGAAATGTTGAGTATGAGCAAAATTTATGAAAAAGACTGAAAATACAAAAACAGTTATCCCAGATATCAATAGCCTGCATTGTGCTGTGTAATTTAAAATAATATATGTAGCTATTGTTGAAAAAATCCTATGAAAGTAAATAGTGGCTTTCAAGAAATTCATTTCCATGAGTTTTTTTTTTTTGTTTTTCTCTTTTAAGTGTATAGCAAAATCTAATATATTAGATGTAGAAAAGCAATTATTTTCCATTTTGAGCATAAAACAATAAATAATTTTATTCTCTTTTGTCCTTAACTTTCATTTATGCAAATGGTTTGCCATTGAAGAATGGTTTTGAAAGACAATATTGATTATCTTGTGGTTTGACCAGGAAGCTGTTTGCAAAACAGTATGAGAAAACAGTTAGCAAAAGTACTTTTTGACTTTACTTAAGTCCTGTATCTCCCAAGGAAAATGCCTATAGGGATTTTAAATATTTGTTTTCACTGCTTCCAAACAGAAAAGGAGGTGCAGGAAAATTCTTGAGAGTTCTGAAAGGGTGAACATCTGAGGTACAAACATATTTTCTTTGCTGTATGTTGGCACAAGAGTTCAGGACTGTGGACTAGAAAGATGTGACTAGGACATACAAGTGTAATGCAAGTTATTCTGACTGGCAAACCAAACCTGGCTGTGGAAGGATCAGATCAGATTAATTATCAAATATCTTAATAATTTTTGAGGATTTACATGTAAAGGGATAGAAATGGTACTAGTTGCTCTTAGGAAACATGCCGGTTTGCCACATGCTTCCCATCTGAAAGTAGTCATTACCTTACCTTACCAGTAATGGACAAACCATAATATGACTATGGAAAACCTTATGACATACTTAAAATATAGTTGTTTGTTTGGTGTTGGATTTCTGTCCCTTAATTTGCCCAGCAGTTGATGTACCTTCATCTCACATGCAAAATTGCAGCTTGTAAGACTTAATTTACAGAGGGAGGTTTTCAAGTGTTTATTGTATCTCATAATCTTAGATTTCCCAAGCAAATTGCAAGAAAGAGAAGAGAATCATTCATTCAGAAAGCAGAGTTGAGTTGGTCTTCTAATTTTGAAAACAGTAAAATCATTAGAAAAAAAAAATCAGTCTTATAAAGAGCAAAAATTATTCATGAACATGTATTGGATTTAGCAAATTAATTGAACTGAAAAAAGTGTGAAACCATCTTTTGTTTTTTAAGTGGCAGTTAACGTTTTCTGAAATAAAACTTTCTGCTTTGTAAACACAGAAATAAAACCTTTCAATTCTCAAATTACATTTACATTTCCAAAACAAACCTTTTAAATTTCCAGTTCACTGTGATTTTTTTTCACTTAAAATAGATGCCTAATTTTATTTACTTATGTAAGTTACAGAAGTTCAAGTAAGAGGTTAAAGAGTAGTAAGTCATCAAAAATGAAGATAAATATTTCCTTTCAGGTTGAACAGTCTAGACCTAGAAATCCACTAGTTGTTTAATGCAGTCACAGGACTATTTTACAGTCTCAGTCTTAAAAAAAAAAAAAAACCTCTGTGTCATATATGGGATAATAAAAGAACCTTAGATGCTTTTCTGAAAAACCTTAGTGTTTTCCAGATTCATTGCATCCTGGAATTTGTAAACTTTGACAGGAAGAATGGAAATCTTATAGACAGACAGAATTTATGTTCCTTTAGGTATCTGAGCACTATGGAAGGACAAGCATGGGTATTTTTAAGAGAGCAAAAGGTCACTGTATATTTTAAGTAAGAAGAATATCTTTCTCGGCAGAAGTTCACCTACTGAACAGAAGAGTAGGAGGAGAGACTGGCTAAAGCAAAAGATCTTGCACAACTTTCTTCTGTTCAAGTCTGACCTACTGAGTTCAAGAGCAGCCTCTGTATGTTCTTAGAAAGAGGTAAGGACAGCACAAAAGACCATAGGCTTTTCCATGAAAACTGCCTGATTGTGTAGACTTAGCTATCCCAGGTAGTAGGTGTCGAAGCTGTTAGGAGTAATAGCAGTAGTAGAGTAGAGCAGAGCAGAGCAGAGCAGAGTAGAGTAGAGTAGAGTAGAGTAGAGTAGAGTAGAGTAGAGTAGAGTTGGAAGGGACCCACAAAGATCATTGAGTCCAACTGCCTGAACACTTCAGGGCTAACCAAAAGTTAAAGCACATTACTGAAGGCATCATCTAAAGGCCGGTTGAGTACTGCCTGGCAGGGACATCAGCCATCTCTCCAGGAAGCCTGTCCCAGTGTCTAAGCCCTCACAGCAAGGCAATTTTTCCTGATGCCCAACCTGACCCTCCCCTGGTGCAGCTCCTGCAGAGAGCCAAGGTCACACCTCAGCCCTCTTTTCTCCCAACTAGACAAGTGTCCTCAGCCTCTCCTCATAGCACATGCCCTCCAACTCTGTTACCAGCTTTGTTGCCCTCTTCTGGACACTTTCAAGGCCCTTAACATCCTTTTTACACTGTGGAGATCAGAACTGCACACTATCAAGGTGAGGCCACACTACCATACAGGAGACAAGCACCTCTTTTGACCAGCTGGCTATGCAGTTTTTAATGCACCCCAAAATGCAGCCTGCCCTCTTGGCTGCCAGGGCACGCTGCTGCCTCATGTAGAGCCTGCTGTCACCAGCACCCCCAGGTCCCTCACTCTGAGCTGCTCTGCAGCCACTGTCTCCCCATCTGTGCCTGTGTCCGGCATTGCTCTGTCCCAGGTGCAGAGCCCGGCATTTTCCTTTGCTGACCTTCATGCTGCGGCTGATTGCCCAGTGCTCCAATCTATCTAGATCTCTAGATGTAGTAGTAGTGTCAGTAACAGTAAGATGGTCCAGCAGCACAGTTGCTACCTCTCAGCTTGGCTTGTGTTTTGCAGACACAAGTAGCCATTTTATTCCCTCTGTGAACTTTCTGCTGTATAGCACAGCACAGAAATGTGTGAGATACTTCTAAGCCAGGCAGAGAATTCACTAATGTGGCTATATTGCCTTCAGTACCCGAGATTATTTAGTTTAATTGTTTTTGCATCTCTGTCTCTCACTGTGTAGTCATGTTCTTGGCACAGTATGGAATAGCAGGGTGCACCACACTTTCCTGCTCCTTCACAATGTATCTAATAGCAGTGTCTTAAATAAAGGTCCATCAAAATTTATGGCCTGTTGCTGAGACTGAAATTCTTCTCCCACTGAGTCTAATCAGAGGTTTACTGAACCTGACAGAGAGATTCCTACCAGCCTCACTTCAGGATCCCCCAAACCAAGTAACAAATACAAAAGGCAGTTAAAAATAAGAGGAACAAGTGAGGACTGTAGTGCAAAGGATGTTTCAACAGGGAGGAAAACACTGTGACACTTAAACATTACTTAATAAATAAACTTAGTGTCTTTATTAAGTGTGTACAGTATGTTCAGGGCTCACTTGCTCTCAGAAATCTCATGTTCTAGTTGTCAGAAGCAGGGAAGGCAAAGTAATATGTGAAAAGAGAAAAGACAACATGCTACATTTTCCAAAAGCATATCTGAAATACAGAAGACTGGGATGAAAAGAGCACCTTACAAATGGTTTGGGCTTCTCGTGCACAAAAAAGAGAGTCCCAAATGCACCAGCTGGCAGGTGCACAGAAGATGGCAATAGCAAATGCTTGTGCTTTGAAATAAAGTGAATGTTACATTAAAAAGCTCACATCTGGGGAGTCATATATTGTTGTTGGAGGATGCAGTGAGATTAGCTGCATCTTGCTGCCTCTCCTAGTGCCCACCATCAAAGTCAGCTTCACTCCCTAAAATTACTAGAATTCATTCTGCAACTGTCCATCTAACCAGATGTCCCATCTTCAGAGGCTGTGTCTGGACTGTGAGTGTTGGCTGGCAGTGGTGATGTTACAGGACTCACTCTTTCATTAACACGTCCACAGGTTTCTCTTGACAATCTCACAGTCCCTTTCCCAGCCCTTGCCTTGCCTTGCCTGCTGCCACCGAAGTGACAGAAGCACCTTAGATTCAGTTCTCATATCCTGTAAAGTGTCAGCCTGCTCCTATAGTGCTTATATCTAACTGCATGACAGAAGGAGACATAGGGCAAGACAGCTCTGGGCAAAAGCAAGTTTTGCTCAATTCCTAAAATACATAATTTGCCTGCATTTTTAATCTGAACTAGTTCTAGGTATAGGGGTAACATAGGAACAAGGGAGACTGCTTGCCAAGGGCTATAGATTACCAGGAAATTGTAAAGTGGGCGTAGCTATCTGCCACTGTGCACACTGGCACTGGTTGCTTCTGTTGGTCCTGTGAAGGAAGGTTGGGATGTGTGGAGAGGTAACATCTCAGGTAGGAATGACTTCTGATTGCCACAACAGCTCAAGGAAGCCTAACCCCAAAACATTTATTTCTAACTACAACACTGACGTCTTCCACCCAAATGGTGAACCAAACAATACAGTCACAAAATATAATCATCTTCAAAAAGACATTTGTATTACAACTCCTATGGATGATGTACCAGGATATTTGGTGTAAAAGGAAAGGGTCAGTCGGCTAAAGCCATTAGTGGTGATGTCTATACATCTTCATTCTATGACATTCATGAGAGCTATTTCAGACTAAATTTAATCTGATCCCATGGAGAAAATGTCTCCATTATGCCTGTGGTTCAAAGACTGAGATTCATGTGGCCAAACAGGAGTCAGAGTGCTTTTGCTTCCCTGACTGTTTAGTTCTGTCTAGTGGCCACAAATATTAAGGAAATTGCACAATCACGTAGTAAGTAGTGACAATAAGGGGACTCTTTTGAAGCTGCACCATGGCTCTGAATCAGTACATTGACAAAGATGTAACCTGAGTGACCTTTTTAGCTGAGGCTTCTACCTGGCTTGTCTGAGCCAATGTCATGAACACCACTGACTGGTGGAGGTGAAGTTAGTACAGTCATGAGTCTGCTAAAATGGGCTGGGACAAATTGCTGCCCTGATATGATTTCCTCATTGACTGCCTTTTGCTCTGAGTGTTAGACAAGTCCCCCCTCCTCTGTAAATTGTTTTATAATTTGAAATTTGTGTATAACAAGTAAATCCCATTTGATTATCTCCTTATTTTCTTTACAATGCAAAATGTATCTATTCTAGTCTGTTCCAATTCCACCAAAATCACTGATCCAATAAGTTCAAAGTCTGACTTTTCTTTTTTGTTAAGCAGATATGCTCAATGTAATGAAATATCTTGTTCTGTAATAACCAGCTGTTATCTTAGTCTTCCTCCCAGTAGAGGTTGTTTCTAATACCAACAAGGGATTTTCCACCAGCTTAATTATTTGATCTCATGGTTCTGGAAGTATTTGGAAGAAAAGCAGAGGGAAAAGTAAGTTGGTTTGTTTATTTTAATGGAAGAAGGAATGGTTTGGAGAACTAAGCTCTGGTGAATTTCTAATTCATTTAATTTTCTGGATGATAGGGTCTTTTTAATTTGACCATCTGTTTATTAGTGTTTGAATATGGATGAAGTTGGGAAAGATATGCCTTTTCAAACAAGGAATTGAAGTATGCAGAACCTCTGATGGAAACTTAAGTCATATCCTGAAAAAAATACATATATAAATATAAATTAAAAAAAAAATACACATGACATACTTCGCTTTGTCTATTGTCTCTCCTTTGTCTCTGGCCAGGATAGAGTTAATTTTTGTTCACAGTAGTTGGTATGGTGCTATGTTTTGGATTTTTGATGAAAACAGTGTTGATAACACACCAATGTTTTAGTTGTTGTACAGCAGTGCTTACACAGAGACAAGGGCTTTTCAGCTCCTCATGCTGCCCTACCAGTGAGGAGGCTGGGGGTGCAAAAAGCTAGGAGGGGACAGAGCCAGGGCAGCTGACCCAAATGGACCAAAGGGATATTCCATAACATACGACATCATGCTCAGCAATAAAAGGTAGGGTAAAGAAAGATGAAGGGGTTGGACGTTCAGAGTGATGACTTTTGTCTTCCCAAGCAACCGTTACATGAGATGGAACCCTGCTTTTCTGGAAGTGACTAAACATTTGTTTATCAATGGGAAGTAGTGAATGAATTCCTTATTTTACTTTGCTTGCACATACAGCTTTTGATTACCTATTGAACTGTCTTTATCTCAATTCAAAAGTTTTCTCCCTTTCACCCTTTGTATCCGCCACCCTCCCCCCTCCCCCCCCCTCCCCTCCCCCCCCCATCCCACCACAGGGGAGTGACTGAGTGTCAGTGCGGGGCCTAATTGCCTACCGGAGTTAAACCTCAACAATTACATTTAAGTTACACCTCACAAACAACCTCTGTTTCTTCTCTGGAACTTAAACATACATCTTTCTGGTTTAGGGGTTTTGTTATGAGCCACTACATAGGACTAGAACCAAGTGAACAATACCATAATTTATTTCAGAAGGGGAGGTATAATTTTTGATAGCTAAATGCCACTGCTTTGCAATCAGATTGATATGCGCAAAATTTTGCAACCTTACTTCAGCCCAAAAGCTTCCAATGAAGATGTAGGAAATTTCAGAGTGGATAATCCCAAAAAGGGATAAGATCTGCTTGAGTTTTTCTCCTGTTGTTCAAGGTTAGCTTCTCTACCAGTTAGAAGAATGTGTCTCTTCCCTTAAACTGTGTAGGTTTAGATCAACCTAATTATTGGCAAGTGTCTATATCAGTCTGAAAAAATGCTCAAAAGAGACCAGGAGACATAAATATCTACATCTGGTATATGAACATAAGTGCAGCTTTTCTCCATTGGTTATAGATGGAACTTAGAAAGCCTGTTTTCAAAGGATGCCTAATTCAAGTTTTGGCTAAATAAAAGAGGCTCAAACACGTCGCACTTATTGTACTTACACCAATGATAAACCTGTTTTGACTAAGTTACAGCCTGCCCTTTCCTTTTTGCCTTATGGACTGAGTAGCCAGCATAGGTCTGTGAATCCTGCCAATATGCTTTAAATAAAAGTCAGACATAGTCATTCTGAATCAAAGCACCATGGAATATGAAGAAGTACCTTTTCTAGGCTAAGAATAATAGGAATGTGTTTTTCTCAGTTTCTCCTGTCTCAGTGTCTCTCTCAATGTCCAGATGGAGATCAATGATGAGTGGTGTCCCTCAAGGGTCTGTATTGGTTTGACTGGTACTGTTTAATATTTTTATTAATGACATAGTGGGATCAAGTGCACCCTCATAAAGTTGTGGTGACACGAAGCTGTGTGGTAAAGTTGACACTCTGGAGGGAAGAGATGCCATCCAGAGGGACCTGGGCAGGCCTGAGAGGTGGGCCTGTGCAAAGCTCATGAGGTTCAACAAGGCCAAGTGCAAGGTTCTGCTCCTACATCACCCAAACCATTCTGTGGTTCTGTGTAATTCTGTGATATTTAAGTTCTCTTCCAATTCAAAGCATTCTACAATTCTATGATTTTTCCTTCCAGCTCAGGAGAGAAGTTAGGATATAAAAAAGGTATGGACAAGCATAATTAAACACATAATTGCAGAGGAAGTCCAGCTTTTCAGTAGGAGCTCTGAGTACACAAAAATAACCTTACCCTAAAATAGAGCATAAGTTTATATAATTTAGTAGGAAGAATTGCAGGAGACCAGACAAGATTATTTTGGTCTTCTATTTTAATAAAAAATAAATAAATGAATGAGATATTTCTAAGAAATCACCAGGAACTTCCAAGTTTTAACTTTATTCATTAGGTTATATTGTAGGGATCTGAGAGGTTCCTTTTTAAAAAAAAAAGTTCCCAAGATAAAATAGCTAAGTTATTCTTTCCATTCCCTCCATGGACTATTCTTAATGTGCTTGCACGTTATATCTACAGTGGTTTTCAAACAGCAGTCACTAGCCAACTGCAAATATTCTGAGATGAGTTTTGAGGGCAGTAAATCTTTCACACCATGAAAACAGGTTTTTCAAAATTAGCCACCTGCTCCACATAAAAGAAAAACCTGTTACTGCTATGCAGCAGGGAGTGTATGAACTCCATGAAAACAAAACCATTTGATTTTCTAGTAAAAATATAAACAAGAGTGTAATTATAGTTGGTTTTAGAAGTTGCAACCCCACAGTTATTGGGTATCCAGCTACAGTGTATGGAGCATAAACTTTTCACAGAGCTTTATTTAATACTAGAGGTTTGGTTTTACCTGTTTTCTCTGACATCAGCTTTGTTCAGAGATCATTAATATATGCAGGCATGGAGTGTGTCAAACCGAACACACAAAATGTCCAAGAAACAGAGAAGTGCAAACTAACACAGTATCCAAAGTCCAGTCTTGTTTCCAAAGGAAACATGCTTAAATAGTAGTTCGAATCTAGTTAGACGCTTAGCTTATGGAAGTTCAGAGACTTTTGAGCTCCAACATGCATCAAAGACCCAAATTGTGTCCTGGAAACAATTAGCATTTATATTAAATTGATTTTCTGATGAATGAGAGACAGAACAATAATGCTTTTAAATATATCCCTGTCCCTAAGCAGCTACAGGTGACAGTCACAGTATAAAGTGGATAACTAAATTGCAGAAAGTCATTTTTATTCTCAATTTATTGACAGTAAAATGTCTTATAGAAACTATACTTTGATTTGGAAAATTAAATAAAACAAACATTATCCTAACACATAGACAAGATAGATAGATTAATAGTTTATTCATTTTAACTAATTAAGAATTAACAATTTTATAAGAAAATTGTTACAATTGAAGGAAATGTAGAATAAGTAAAACTTTCATTTCCATATTTTCTTCAATTTTACTAATAATTAGTTATTATTAAAACTCTGTAAAGGGGAGTAAATGAAGGGTTTCAATAAAAGAAATGTTTTCGTAACCTGAGCTGTTTGAATTCTTAACTTGTTTGAATTCTCAGAATTATGAATACATAGATCATCCACAAAAAGCAAGAAGTGCCTCATTCTAATCTCATGTACATTGAGCTGCTCATGGTTTACTCCAATCTTAATGCTTTAAGAACAAAGCCTTTATGCTTGTTTTTATTTTCTTAGATCCAGCCAGTCTTATGAGCTTAAACAAAGATGACAGAGAGCAAGAGAAAAAAATATAAAAGGGGAGGAGGGCTTAAAAGCTTTATTTAGAGCTTATCCAGCATTGAGAATTCAGAATACAAAGTATTGAACCAGCTGCAGTCATTTATTATATTTCCATCCTGTTCCAGGAGCTTTTCACTTCCTATCTGTATACCTTTTGGGAAATTTTGGCAATCCTGAAGAGAATTTGCATTTCCAGATTGTCTGTTTGCAACATCTGATTTTCTTTTTAAAACATATGAAAAGAAAGGATGGTAACTTCTGCACGTCAGATATCAGGGAAGCTGTCACTGAATAGATTTTTCCTAACCTAAGTTCCAGTAAGATTTATGATAAATGAAAGCACTGAAAAGTCCTTTTGTGCCTAAATTTCTTTCTGAAATAATTAAGTTGGACATTGTCCCAGTACCCCATACAAATATTTATGCAGATAGACATAGCTTGGCTACATATACACATTGAAAGACACCTGCCTAGAAATAATCTCTAGATCCCATGTGTGTCCGGTTGCAGAGTAGCTCACATTGCACTTTTAGGTCAATCTCTCTCTGGAATCTCAGAGCTTCACCTGAGTGTTCTCTAATCCCCCATGCTGCAATACTACGGTTGTAAGGTACTCTTCCTTTCTGCCTGTATTTCTTTCGGGTCCCAGTGCCTGGAATAATGTGAGAGATTTGCCATATTCTACTGCAGTAATATTTTTATAGAATGCATCTGAAGATGTATGTTGTGAGCCTCAAGACATGGCAGAAGGGTGTGTAGAAGGTGCAAAACCCAACATGGTACTAGAATTGTGCAGGATTAGAGAAAACAGGTTTGTCATGACTCTCTTGCCTACACAAAGCAATCTCTATGAATGAACTAACTCCCAAACTATACCTAAGCTTTTTTGAAGAGGATTAATTTCTTCTCCCCATCTGATATCCTGGAAGTGAAGAAAGGGAATCCAGAAAATTGTGCAGCCCAGTAAGAGTGAAACCATAAGGTGCGGAGAGCAGTACATCCCGACACTGTTTACATTTCAAAGTAGTTCCTCTTCACACCATCTACAGCCTGGTACAATGGACTGAATTCACTTTTGGAGAGCTTTGTGCTCTACAAATGTAGTTCCAGTTTAGTTTTTGTAACATTAGCACAAGCAGTACTAATGCACAGCTTTAGGATCAGCAATACATTGCATCTTGAGATAGGATACATTAAATTTATTGGCATCTACTAAAAGCAGGGCAAAGCTATAGTGAGACGAGGTTGATCAGCTCTTGCAGTTCACTGATGGGGACTCCAGGTCTTTGTTGGATCTGATACTCAGCACTGTTTGATCATGGCTTGCTGTCCTCTTTCAGCTTCTTCATCCCTCTGTCCTTACCGCTCAAGCTTTATAGACTCCTATCTGCAATGAAGAATCAACTTTCTTGTCCAAACAGAGGCTTGGTCACATCCAGCATAGTTTCAACACTTGTATGTCTCTTTCAGTGGTTTTAACCATCACACTACTTTCTCCATCACTCTGCTGTTTTCAAACTGATTTAACCTGATGTATGTTAATTCTCAGACAGGCTGAATGCAAGTCATGCTTTTTTATAAAATAATAATAATAATAATAATAATAATAATAATAATAATAATAATAATAATAATCTGCTTTTCTTCCCTGGGCTTTGTCTGGTAATTATCAAGGCAGGCTATTTGGCAGTTTCTATAATAAATTCAGCATTCGGGTCTGCTTTTTCATCTTGGGTGTTAAGTTAGGGGATACTGCAATATATAACAATACATCTTTACAAATTACAACTCGTCTCCCTGATTAATCTATGCTATACACATTATGGGACTGTCTCTTTAGATCAGGGGACATATGGCTTATATGAAGTCATAAAAGGTCAGAGCTCTTTATACCAAGGCAGGGTATAGGGCTGGTGGTACTTCTAGGCAAGTTCATAGATGATAATGCCCTCTCTTCTATTGTGGTGTCTCTCCAAACAGATTGCTATATTAGTTGTTAAAGTTACCCTTGGAGTCCATCTGTCTCTACACTGAATTCATATTGCCATAGATTTGGATAAGAGAGCTTTTCACAGTAACTGCGGCTTCTCCTCTAATATTACACAATATGCAACCTTGTGAAAGTGTGACTAGTACTGCCTTCAAGGCTACCTAAACAAAGACTATTTGACTCAAGGTAAATTAAAATTTATTACGTAAGAGACTAAGGGATTGGTTAGGGGCACTGGAATTTTTTCTAGTAATAAAAAATGTTCGGTATCTGTGGTCATTACTTCTCTCTTTGTGCATCCTAATTATCATTCCCTTTTTCTGTCACTTGCAGACTATGAACAAGTGTCTGATTTCTCTGGATAATGACAGCTGTAAAGCTGCTCTCTAGAATTATGTGTAAATGAGTTCAGCAGCTAGGCACTAGTCTTTTTTTACTTTTGTAATGTGCTTATATTTGGCATTTCTTTACTTTAAACACCAAATTAGGATTTAGAGAAGGAAAGAGATGAGAGATTGTCATGGTTCATATGCATTACAAACATCCCCATTCTCTGTTGAAAGCTAAAGAGAGCTCAAATGTTCTCTCCCTTTCAGTTACATTGAAAAATGTAAAGGATACAGTACTGTAAGGAATGACCTGTCCTGCTTTTATGATTATGATTTTGGAGGGTCTGCTCTAGCAGAGATAATGCTGCGTAAAGGACAGAACACTCTCTGGCCTTTAAGCTACTTGGGTTCATTGCCCATTTTTTTCACTGTGTCCTGGGTCATCTAGACCTTTCATGTTTTGCAACTATATGTCAAATGAGATATCAACATATTTTCTATTTCAGAGATTGAGAGAACTATAAAATTTCCTGAATAAATGATGTTTCTTGATCAATGAACATTCCCTGCGTAGGATACCACATTGAGCAAGATATTTGCCATCTCTCTTCCTCTTAGTCACATTTAGAGATACTGTTGATTATGGAAGGAAACAGCATTTAGGAACACACAAAGGTAGAAATGTTTTTCTTTTCTTGCTTATATACTGGATGATTCATTCTGCTATATAAAGTAGTCATTGTGAGAATCTTTTAATCTTGAGCACTTGCCCTAGTTTTTAATTTCTAAAACCAGCTGTAAATTAACATGAAGAGATCCTTTCCTCAAGATTTTTCCTCTCTGGGCAAAGTCTGTGTGCCCAGTATGCAGTAGCAGTAGAACTAAGACACTGTTAAGTATCCTACTCCTCTCAGTACCTGAATATTTTTAGTACGAGGGGACACAGCATCAAGAGCACAGACAACACTTCTCGTGTGATTTCCAGGTATAGGATACTGCTTTGTCATTTGACTGCAGAAGGCTTAGTTTTCTGCATCAGTGAGTCCCAGACATGTTATTCACTTTCACGGTGGCATAGGGATTTGGGGAAAGATCCTCTAACAAAATGAACTAACTAAAGCCCTCAGAGCTACATCACTGTTTATTAACAAAGGAGTATCCCATAAACTGTATTCAGACACTTGCCTTTGCTAACGTACATCTAACAATAACTGATATAAGAACAAGTGGTAAGGAGGAAAGTTCCCTCACATGAATTACATTGGTTCTCTTCTGCTATATTATATTATTCTAGACCTCTAGCCTTTTTCTTAAATTGTGTAGAAGTGAATTCCTAAAAGGTTTTCATCACATCATAAATCACAAATGAACATTAGTGGGAAGTGCTGTTATTCAGACAGTGCTGAAAACTACCTGATGCTACAGAAAATGTGTTACTGCCTTTAACACAATTTGCTGGTAAAATAAACTAATATTTCTGATGACCACCAAAGATATGAGGAAACACAAAATTTGCAAGTGTCAGGTCCTTCACTGAATAGAATAAAATAGTTCTGAGGAACACCTCTGAGTCTTTAAAGAGAAACTTATGAGGTAGGCAACTGTAGGAAGGTCCTGACCCACCAAAACTGAGGAACAGTACCGGGACCCAGAAACAACACCAACACCAACATGGACTGTGACAATGCAACACATTAAATACGATCAAAGCCCACTTAAACAGCAGCTTTTTTCAGCTGTAGTAGACATGAAATTAATTCAACACAACATATAGTTTTCCATATGAAATTCACACCACAGATGACATAGTGTTAACCCATTTGAGCTCTGAAGTGGTATGGTAGTCTGTATTAGTTACTCATCCTCACTGCAAGAACCTCTTTCAGAACTCTTAAAGAACCCTCCTTTAACAACCAGCTGGTGAATGGCCAAATGCATGCATATCCTTCACTAGGCTTGGGTGACAAATTGGCATGAAGATCATCATGCATTTTCTGGCCCATCAACTGTGTAGGACCTGAGACCCAATTCCTAGTTACAAAATCTCAGACAAGACTGGTCTGGCTCTATAGCACCTGAACATTTCTGCTCTGAGGATGCATCCACGAAACAGAAATGTGCCATTTGTCCTCGCTGCAGAGGTTTTGTTTCCCTGTCAATTGGCATGCAATGGAAAAAAAAAAATGGACATACAGGAAAGCTTTTGGGATGGGGACCTCTTCCTTCCCAGGACACCTGAGAGGACATTACATGCCTATATTTTCACAAATGAATTGTGCCCTACATAAATAAAACAAGTTACCCTCTTAAAAAAAAAATATATATATATATATATATTTTAATTTAACACAAGTTCTTGTACAGGGTCTATATGCTCTTACCTCTCTAGCTTCTGCATGTTAGCAAAATTCAGCAACGTCTAACTCCCCCAGCTAATATTAGCTGTTCTTATCTTGATAGCTGCTTACTTGTGTTAATAGTAAGGATTACTTTTGTCTTTTAAAAGGGTTATTGTTAATCCCCAGTAGAAATTCAGAGGGTATTTTGAACTAATCTTAGAGTGTCTCATGTATATCTCTTCATCCTTCCAGATGAGATCTCTTTATAAAAAACACTTAAACCACAGATGTCCCTTCTGTAATCTCATACTGTTTTTCGTACAGGCATTGGGTGGTGGTCTTCTTTTTTCTTCTCTGTTTTCTTATCTACCAGAGAGATCTGATATGATTGTTGTTAGCACAGCATTTATTGAAATCACTGAAGGTAAACGATTTATGTCATCTGAGGGTTTACACAATCAGTTCTCATGAGCTACATTTTCAGCAGACTTTGAAAACTTTAATCCTATTTATCTGCTGAAAGGTAGATGAAAAAGGTTTCAATTTTCCACGAAAATAAAGGTTCTTATTCTTTCCTCAGTGATGTGACTTCTGGCTTATACCAACAACAATGAGAAGAGAGTGAAGTCTATAAATATTCTTTAAAACATAATTATTTATCACTGTAATTTTAAAACCACATTCCATAGTTTTTGTGTCCTTGTTTTGGTGGGTTTTGTTGTTGTTGTTGTTGTTGTTTTTGTTTTTGGTGTCCCCCCTGCCCCCAAGCATATCTGCCATTCACTAAATCCTAAGAAAGAGAAGACTCAATACATAACTTAGAGCAATGGTTTCTGAAGAGAGATCTTGGTGTTGCAGGACCCTGTATGATGAACTGTACCAAAAGTTCTAGTGGGAAACCTGTAGCCTGCCAAACTCCATTCAGAAAGGTTCCCAGATGGACACATACAGGCCATTTGTCTTTCTCTCCAGAGTGCATTTGCTAGCCTAGTTTGACCCACTGTTGCTGGTTGTTTTTTCATTTGTTTGTTTGTTTGTTTGTATCCTGTGAGCACAGGAAAGACAATACCTTATAATCAAAGCAATCAACAGAAAACTCTTTAGATAATCCTAACATTCATCTAAGATATTGCAATAGATCTGTGACTACCTGAAAACCTTAACAATCCTACTGTGATGTACAGATTCACCATATGCAGTCTCACAGGAAAAGTAGATAAGGAGAATCTCCAACAAAGACTTGTTCATCAACTTCCACAAACATACTGACTGTGATATGCTGTGGTTTCTCAAGTTGATGTCATAAAAGTGCATTTGTGTTTCACTATACATGAGCTATTCAAATACGTTCAGTGAGGAAAGAAATACCAACTAGACCAAGAGAAGAAGAATGTGGCAAATCTGTACTATTTGTATTTCAATGACTTTATTTTCATACCTAATTACAGATTTTTTTGAAAAGCAGAGATGTAAATCTAAATCAACAAACCTCACCTGAAGAGACAAGCCTTCACTTTTGCTTTTTTATTTTATTTTAATCATAAAGTAGAATGACAGATTCTAATTTTAAGATCTCATTTTTCAGCATTATCATACAATAGTGAAAACCAATTTGGAATAAATGTGAAAAATTACTATCAAAACTCAAACTAAAGATAAACAGCTATATCTTCATGGGAGTAAAAAATGTGGAAAAGTAGGTAAATAGTCACCTTATACTCTTAAAATAAATAAACAAAACAGTAGGAAAGTTACTTAGGAATATATTTTTTCTGTCTTGTTTTGACAGTAAAATGACAAGTTTTCCCTTCACATTTCCTGCAGTCTCTGCCAGTTTCACATTCCTGTATTTCATTCACAGCCAGCGATTATGTTACATGGTCTTAAGTGTCGTGACTGAAGTGTGAGCCAGTCATGCAGTTAATTTAAAAACCAACAGATTGTACGAACTTTATTAAACAAAAATCAGGTTTACAACAGCAACACAGAATAGTTTGTCACTATGTGCAAGTCATGCTGAAATACATCAGAATTTTATGGTCTATCCATTCAGTGTTTATTTCTTCAGAGTTTTCTTCCCCCTCCCTCCCCCTCTCTCCCCTTTCTCATAAATTAATAACATTGTAAAAACAGAACAACACAGACTAATGGTTAGATACCAAGAACACAAAAGTCTGGTTCAATCAAATTCTGTTGCAAGATTTCTTTTCCTCCAAATGTGTTTTTTTTTTCCACATGCATGCTTAATGTGCAAATTTATTGTTTTAATAGACCGGCAGTTAGAATTAGAAATCTTTTAGCACTCAAGATTGCTTAATTTCTATTACTGTTTCTCAGCCACTAGACAGTATGGCCTGGAGATTTAGGAAACCTGGGTTCTGGTAATGACCTAGCCACTAAATTTTGCATCAGTTTGGGTAAATCACTTCGCTTCTCTGAGGTTGATTTTCTCCTCTTTTTCTTCACCTGTCTTGTGCAATTTATTCAAGCTATTTTTTCATCAAGCAGTGCTTGCTTTAGAACACATAATGCAGGAGTGAATATATACATCTGTGCACTCTTCTCTTTCATCTAGAGAGTCTTACAAATCTTTTGTTCAATCTGCTGCAACATCTTTACTATACCAGCTTTCATCTTGCACTCCAGTAAAATGAAATTGAATACTGGGATCCCAGCATGACTTTTCTTATACACACATTTGTGTGCACACAGACATGCACAGATACATACAAACATACAAATCAGGTTTTTAAACAGCATTTAGTCTTTTCCTTGCCTTCTCCAAAAGCTAGAATTTCAGTGCAAATGCATTGCCCTTTTGGCCTATCATGCTTCCCTGTGTGATGAGCATAGGTTTTCTCTCTCTATCCACGTATAAAATTACCCAAGTTCTACCTACAGACTTTCTCTGCGGCTCAACACTGAATGGAAAGTGTCCATTTATTGAGACCACACCTGCTTTGTGGATTTTGACTTTCAATGAAATCTAATCAAATACCAACAGATGGCTTAAATTTAAACATTAAGTGCATTAACCTGGCTGCCGCTAAGAGTATAGTGGAGAGAGGCACAAATGAAAATCAAGTCCGATGATATTGTGATAGTGTACTACAAGGCACTGCATCATCTGGAGACATCTAGAACTAAGGATACCACCAGATGTTTCTTTCACTGTGGGCTAAGTTCAGTTTTATCAAGAGATGAGTCAAAACACCTCATTTATGGTGAGAGTGAAGAGCATGAAAACAGACAATTACCAAGCAGAACAGTCAGTTATTATTAAATATACAAAGTTCCACATGTAAAGCCCCATTTATTTATTTTTTTTCCTTGAGGCAGGCATTATCCATATCCAGATATACAGAAAGATTTATTCCAAGTCTCCTAAAACATGCCTAAATTTGCTCAACACATTAAAAGGAGAAAGCAAGATAAGTTATACAGAATAAACTGTTAACAGTGATGGGAGCACAAAGTTATTTAGAGATAGATTATCACATGCATATACACTTCTCTGAGCAAACCACAACTTTCTTAAAATGCTGCTGAGAACACAATCCTCTTCTTATTGTTGCATATGTTTTCCAAGCAATATACCATTATAATACTGAACATCATAAACTTTTTTATTGCTCAGAGTCTTGGTGAAATCTATGACACCAAAGCCCTCTTTATTGCACTTGGACCTTGTATATTACGGAATTGCTGCCTCAGTTGGTCATAAAACAGTGTTCTGGTCACAGAATATATACCAATAGCCATTTTAGTCTTAGCCTGCTGCATCTTCTTATGTGGCATCATTCAGTATTACCACAATTTATCCTCACTGTTCAAAGTTCTATTAAAATCAATAATGCAAGTACTTCACCGGCAAAAAGGAATTTGTATCATAAAGACGGACTGCAAAAGCATTCTATATGCTACTCAGGAAGTTGCCTTTATTGAATATACATGTGACCAAATTGCAGATATAAAGTTTTGGGCATCTTTTATCCTCTTTTCACACACACACACACACCAAAAAAAAAAAATTATATATATATAGATGCATATGAACAAGCCTACAGGCCTCCTGTCTACCTACCAAATTCTGGAATTCCAGAATATTTATTGAACTAAAAGAGAAAGCTGATAGAAAAAGAATATCGGGGGAAGAAAACTGCATGGACAGGTCCAGTCTTTGGCCCACAATTTATAATCAAATAATCTATTTGCAAAACTATGAAAAACAGCCAATGGAGACTACCTTTGGTAACTGGGAAGAGCAAAACAGAATTACAGAATTTAGGATAGAACAGATTTTAAGAACTCATCCCGATCACCTATATACACACACTTCTTCAGAACAGAATAGCTTTTACTTACACACAACTGACACAGCTTTTGTAGTCTATGCTTAAAATCACTATTGATACAGAAATTTTCAGAAATTTAGTCTAATGTTTCTTTACTCTCATAAAGGCTGTTCTTAATTTTCAGACTAAATAAATATCCCTTGCTTAACTTAAGCATGTTCAATCTTGCACTATGTGGCATACACATGGAGAATTTATAACCTCCTGCTTTGCAGCAATCTTGTGCATATTAGAAGATAATTACCAAATCTCCCCTTGGACTTCTTTACCTTAGAATAAGCAAATCCAAATCTTTCAGGCTAGCATTGAAGGAAAGCAGGCAATTAAGAAATCATACAAGCGAGGAAGTTCTTAGCACACATCTGAAGATTTGGTTGCATTAATTTTCAGACAGGAATAGTCTTTGGAAAACAAAAATAGCATAGTGTGAACATCAGTCCTAAAAGATAATCACTGGCAGTAGTGTTTTGAAGGGACTGAGTGAAGTGTATGCAGCAAAGACTGAAAAGATTGATGCTGCTGTTGTCATATAAACAAGAACTTTTAGACTGAAGTAGCTCTGCAGAAGGAAAGGAAAGGCAACAAGGAAGCACCATGATCTTTGGATGTAGTTTGCCCTTCTCCCTAAGGTTTCCTCCACACTGGGATTTTGATCTCCAGGAGAGCTGTGAATATTCCCAGTAAAATGAGCTCACATGGAGACAGTTTACAAAACTCTCTAGCAACTGCTTAGCTCCCAGTTCTCTCATTTTCAAATATTTCAGATTGGAATGATGGGAAGCCAGAGAACTAGGGGACTTACCTTCTAAACATACTTTCAAAATGCAGCCAAGTGAAGACATTCACAGTGCTTAGCAACATGTTTTCTTCCTTCCTAAAACCACAGAAGTTGGCTTCTCGTCCTTGAGCACCATCTACCGGCTTCTCATCTGCTCACTACTTACATCTAAACAACTAGAGATCATATCTGTCCCACCAGCGCGTAACAGGAGCTCGGGGTACGGAATAAAAGAGAGCTTGAGACCAGCCCATAAGTCGGACTCTGTTTCTATAAAATGTTTGTCAAACAGTTTTGAGTAATTATCAATTTCATAATAATCAAAGTCTGTTTCTGGACAATTTTCAAAGAGATAATAAGGCTTAACTGAGCCAGTAAATTATTTGCTGTGAACAGTTCAACCAGCTGTACGCTGTGTATTGCAGATTCTATCCTTTCTGTTTCTTCAACTCAAGCGACAGTTGTTATGTTAAAATGATGAAATAAAGCCTAAATCCCTAAAAATAATAATTAAGCATGACAGATAATAAACAAGCACAATAAAGTTATTGGTAAATAGTTTCTAGAGCTGTAAAAAAGGGTGTAGCTTATCTTTCAAATCTTCTTTTCCATAATTTGTTTTCATTGGATGGTTTCCAGATTCTCTGCATTCTTCTTCCGGATAATCACTGACAAGCTAGATATCTTGTCTTATTTTTACTGAGCTTCTCCTACAGATTCCACAAGTAAAGGATCATATAGGAACCACTCAGATGAAGACAAAATAGAAACAAACACACAGAATTAAACAATTCAGTGAACTCTGGGATTTTTATAGCTAGTCTCTCTCTTCTCAGTAAGGCCATATACCCACAGGTTTTCCCATGTGTCTGGTCTTTCATTTCCATGAATGACACTGTTGATTTCTGTGTGCAGCCCATGGTAACAATGGAGAAAGACTTCTAAATGACACAGAAATGTGCATTAGAAATGGCATATTTTAATTTTGTCTGTAGTGACACTTCTGGTGCTGCATCCCAATTTTTGCAAAGCACTTACCCTTAAAGTTGTCCTTAAAGCCTTATTAATTTCTAATGCTTAAATTCACTTCCAAATCAAAGATCTAAGAAGGAAAAGAAAAGAAAGGAAAAAAAAAAGAGAGAGAAAGAAAGAAACCACAAAACACTTCTATCTGTCATTTTTTATAATTCAGGAAAGGCAAATTATCATAAGATATATGAATAAAGTTAAGCAACCTATCCACTTCAAAAAGCTGGTTTGGCAGCTTCACTCATGAAACTTGCACAAAGCAGATTATTTTTATTTTTGTACAGCCGTGTTCAGGCAGGCGCTTTGTCAAACTATCTTCGCAATGTAGAGAAACACTGAATTAATTTCTCAGTGATAAAATTATATACACAGTCATAATGGAAAATGTAGTGATTTTAAATGTTTGTCAGTACTCAAGTGTTCAACTATTCAACATTGAATGAACTAGAATTGATATATGCTTACATATATTCAAAGTTCAAGCCTTCAGAAAAAAGAGGGGATGAAAGCAGACAATTCTTCTGGGATACTACATTTTTCTTCACTGGAATCTTGAAAAAAATAATAATAATAAAGGTTTCTAAAATGTAAATAAATTCCTTTTTGATACTGATGGGTCTTAGTCCTTAAACAGATGATTAATTTAATGTTTCGTTAACATGATTTAACATGGTAACTTTTGGTTCAGATGGTTATGCCTCTCCAAGCTAACAGTGGGGCACCCCAAGAAGCTGACCTGCACCTCCTTTGCATAACAGAGGATGCCCAGTGACAGGGCCTTTCAGCTAATAAGGGCCGACAGGAGTCTCCACACATCTCACTCCTCTTTCAATTCCATAAGCCTGAAAATTCAATTAGAATTAGCACTCATGCAACATTGCTCTTACTGTCACGGACAGGACCTGTGCGAGATTTTTTAATTAAGCAGCAAATGAAGCCCGACATAACCTTTGACTGAGCTGCAGAACAAGGTGTGATGAGGTGGCTGCCATTGCTGGTGATGTGTTTTTGACTTCTCCCCACTGTCCTTTGCGTCAGATCGGCTCCTTCACAAAGCTCATGGGTTGGAAGTGCTTGAGAGTCTGAACAAGGACTGAGAATGCCAAAAGTGAGAGCAATGATTTAATCCCAAAAGACTTAGCAGGGTATTCTAAAATACTGACATTGCTAAGGCTCTCCCGTGTCAATGCCAGTAACTAAAGCTGGTTAAAAGTCTCCAGCTCTGAAATGAATTTTATGAAGAGAAGAACCATAAAAGCCTTAGCTGGGGCAGCTAAGTATAAGGAAGCCATGCAGCTTGAGAGCCTTGCTATCATTTCATATCACCAGCAGCCATGACTACCTCTTCTCAGATGACCCAGTCAATTTTGTTTTATATTACCTGGCAGCTGAAACTTGAATACACAGATCTGCAAGCTCAGCCAGGGAGGACATCATTAGCCCAGTTTTGTTGAAGGGATAATGTGAGAAATACATCAGGCTAGATGTTTTTAGAGGTCAGATAAAACACAACCTATCCTTCCCATCCCCTAAACAAAAGGAAAATTAGAACAGCATGCACCAAGATCAAAAATAAAAGCTGCAGAAAAAAAAAAGATAATATTGTTTTACATCAGGTTGTTCTGTTTTGTTTTGTTTCATTTTCCAGCACCAACAACCAATGGATATGGTTTGAATTCTCCCCCATCCCAAAACTTCACTCTTCACTAAGAAACATAGTTAAAATTATTAAAAGCAAGACCTTTTTCTTCACAGAACTGCATTCATGCAAACTAAACAATCCGTGAAACAGAAGGCTAGGGTGCAAATATTGCTTCTTCCAGGAATTTCCTGGAACTCTTTACCAACCCATCAAAAAAAAGTGCCCAAACTACCATATAGTATCCTAAAGCAGGTATCTGCCATTGCATTAGTGTTTATTCATCTTGGTCAGGTAATCCTTGTTAAGCATTTTTGAATTCTTTGTTGATTCTTACCTCTCAAATAAGCAAGACTGAGAATAAACTGATGTTAATAGTTGAGTCACACAAAAGATACTGAAAAATGACTACTTTAAACTTAAGGGGTTTGTTCTGTTTTGTCTGTCCATTTTGCCAAAATTATTTTGGGAAAGGACAAGGATGGAATATTAAAACATTTCCTTTCATAAGCTGGTCCAGGAAAGGATTTTTTGAAGCTCTTTTTACAGCAAACCTCTAAAAAATAGCAGTGCATTCTTCTACGCTCCAGATTAGAATGCATATGAGTAGTTCCAACAAATGAAAGCATGAAAGACCAAAACCAAAGTTCATTCATAGAATAAAAGACATCACAAAGAATATACAAGGAAGGAGTCAAATTTTTGCTGTTTCACTAAAAATACATTTTCTTTATGTATGCCTATAATCTCAATCTTTTTTTTTTCCTTGGGTGCCTCACTTAAGTTGGATAAATCCACAAATAAGACACAGAAGAGACTAGCAAAGTCATGGTAAATATCCATAACAGTGCCTGTTCTCTGACCCAGAGGAGAGGGATACCTCACCTAGAAACCTAGATGTCTATAGATTAGATATTGGCATCTGAGACATCCTCAGGTTGCCTTTGTAGTCAATGATGTCATTTTTTTGACCTATTTTAGGGAAATCGCATCTTAGGAAAAGAAGAGTCACCCATGAATGTCTCTCTGCAACTATAAAGAGAGTTTAAGATAATTAGCTAAGTTTTCTAATTATCTAAGATTTAGATAGTTAAATTTGGTCAGAGAAATTCCACCCAAGGGGTCTATCATATATATGTAGAAACAAAATGAAAATCAAACAAAATCACAGTGTGTACAGATGAGTGCCAGTCCTTGGTGTATTAGCTGGGTCTCCAGGTTCAGAGACCAAAGTCTGAGCCACCAAGGTACTATTCATAATCCTGCTCTTGTGATCAATTCTCTTTTGTGTAATACCTGTACAGTTGTGTCTCTCTAACCAATGGAATTCACATTCTGCTAGGGAGACCTTGTAGATTTTTGCCTCCCTCTGTATGTATTTGAATCAGGCTGTTTTGCTACATGGAAGGTGCTTTTGAATCCATTTTTTTGTTGTTGTTGTTCTTACTAATCACTGAGAAGGAGTAAAAAGTCACCAAAAAAGTACACCAGTTTCAGAGCCAAGAAGAGATTGGGTGGGGTGGGGAGGGACTAAATATTGCCCTACACGTCCTCTTCTCTATCTGTCTGTAATAGTCCGCTTACAGAAAAATGCTAACAGCATTTGGGGAAAGTTCAAGGAAAGGTAAACCAACAAAACAGGGAGGGCCAGCAGATGAAACTCACAATAGCAACCTATTAGGTGTTCTCAACTTCATTACTGCCTTTGTACCATTTTTTCTTTTTCCTTCTCCACAACTAAGTACCTTGGCAAAAATAACAGGCTTTGACAGTCGTAACAATAAAACCCACCTTCTCAAAGGGGGAAAAAAAAAAAAAAGCTATCAAGAAAAAAAAAAAAAGAAGGTACTGTTGAAAAGTACATTGTCAAAATCCATAGCAGATATTTTAGATACAGGAAGGTACATCCATTTGCGATCAGATGTACAACATTCTCCTTTGGTTTGTAAAGAGGCTACTTTTTAATCTCTAAAATGCCAGGAAAATAAATCTAAGCAGACAACTAGGGTCAGACTCTGACCTTAGCTACGCCTGTCAGAGGTCACAGGCTAAGGGAAAAGCTTGCCTTTATCTATTCGCTTCCATTCACAGAGCCATGCTATCCTAGAAGAGCAAGTGCACAGAGCTTAATGAATGCAGTGGATGTATGTGCTGTGTTTATAACGTAGACTGGAAATGTCCACTAGCTTCCAGCTCCCACTGATACTTTGTTGTATTCTCAAGCAGCATCTCATTTTTTACATGGACCATAACCTCTTCAAGGTATCTTTCTCTATTGCATTATATATGCATGTGGTGCTTAAGGAAGCCTGTTGTTGGCTTGCCAGATATCATATTGAGATTCATCACAGACACACTGTGATTGAAATAATCAAGCAACTACTTTTAGGAAAATAAAAGCCAGTTTGACTTTTTGTCTCTAACACTTTTGTAGTTATCAAAGAGAGAAGCATCTCTAGAGGTAATTCATCCCTCAGTAACTTGGGGCTGGATTCAGCTTTGCAGTGTGACATCTAATGACCTCTAATGCCTTGAATATTCAAAATATCTGCACAAAAACCAACAGTCTTTTCTTTCAAACAGACTCTCCAGTTCAACACTGAGCCTAGTTTAAGAAGTGAACTATGTACAAAACCAAACTGCAATGCTCTATTACAAGCAGTGCTTGTAAGGTATGTCTAAACGGCTAAGGGATATGGCATGTTGATTTTTTTTCTTATTTTTATTGTCAGAGTTCCTTTCTCTCACCTTCAATTTCCTGAGACAGAGCAACAACTGCAATACTTAATATTTACACCAAAAATTAATCATTCTTCAAAATGTCTCTGGCCTATTACGATATCAGAAAAAAAAAAAAAAAAGAAAAAAAAAAAGTTCAATTTTACTTTGAACTTACTAGGAACAGAAATCAAACCAAGAAATAAAGGCATTCTTCCCAATTCAAGGTGGTCAAAAATTCTGGAGTGAAACAGTCTTTCAGTGGTACTTTTCATATACAAAATGATTTGACAGGGCTCCATCTCCCATGATATATGATATACTTTTTCATAGCTTAGTTGTCTCTGTCCCTTCTAGGAGTCTCTGGCCAGGAACTTCAGCTATGGAGCATGTCTGAAATCTATGATGGGAAACAAGCCTGGATTGTAGCCATGAATCAGCTGAGAGAATGAAAGCTGAGAGGACCCCAAATTAGGGAGTAGTCATATAACGTATGTGTGAATTTAATATCAAGCCAACAGCAAGCTTTTGGACACTTCTATTCATTAATAGAAGAACAGAGTAATGATGGTTAGTTTAATTTTTTCATTTGATAAAAATGTTTGCTATTTATACCTCTTTTTCCAATTCAGAACAAAAACTGTAATGAGAATTTCCAGCTTTTCCCTTGGTTTGGAAATACTGTTTTTTCAATCACAGCTAAGACAAATGCCTTTATTCCTCACTGACTGTAGGGGATGATCATTTTTAAAAATGTACCCAAATTCACATTGCTACAGTTGATTGAACTAGGCACATACAAATATAGTTAAATGATAAGAGTTCTTTTACAACAAAGACAGCTTATGAGGTGGACAGAGCACATGATTCCTTTGTCTTAGACTTAGACTTGATATATGATTTACCCTCAGCTTGCATCCTGACTTTTTTATATTCATAAATGATATATAGTGTTGCGCTCAAAATGTGTTATCAATGAAGGTCATTATCTGTCCACATTAAGTAAGGCAGGATTCAGATCTTCTCATTATGGACTACTGGAAATGCATTTTTGTGATAATATAAATGTATTAAACTAAAATGAAAACAGAAAATATCTGTAAGGCACTTTAAAATCTGATTGTATCTTCAAATTTCACAACCATTAATGCTGTTCATACAATAAGTTTCTAACTCATTCTGCATTTCCACCCACAGAAAAGCAAATCCTTTCTGGGAATAGAACATATTGTAGTTAACTGATGTCTCTCTATTAATTTGTGGCTTAATTTAGGCATGCAGGTAGCAAGTTTGCCAGGAGAAGCCTTGAAACGTCTATTTTAAATAATTTTCCAGATCAAAATTTCCTTTCTTATTGTCTTCTCTCATGAAAACTACTAAAAATGCTTAAATCTTACTGTAATGTTTTGGCTCATCTTCATTAGATACAAAAGCAAAAGTCTTCAATTAACAACAACAAAAAGTGTTAAAAATCAATTATATTAATCAAAAAAAAATCAAATTTTCTTTAATTTCAATGAACAGTGGCAACAGAATCACTCTATTCACACCAATTCTTATGAGACAGTGGCTTCTGCTAAACATGGATAAATGAAGTTGAGTTGTGAAACAGCATTCAGTGTGTCAATGAATGAAAGCCCTAATTATACATTCTGAATACCAGTTATTAAAATGTGACCAAAGTATCCAGCTGGTATATCTACAGAGGAGTATTGGGTAGCCATCACCTCCAGTCTGAGATGTCCCATCTGGAGCTGTTTGATGTTCCTCACAAGATAACAATGCCCAATAAATCTTGGTATGACACTGCAGAGAGGCATTTATTCTTGGTTTTGAGCTCAAAGAATGTTAAGAATTTACAGCAAAGAATGTTAAGAATTTACAGCAATTAAGGTGTTATATAGAAATATATCTCACTTGCAAAACTAAGCTTTCTTTAAAAAAAAAAAAAATCACACTATTTTTTTTCTATTTCTTTCTCCTTCCCCTGTTTATATTTTTTCATCCTCCATTTCTGCCCTTTCACATTAAAATAAATCCTCCTCATGTCTCAGCTTTGCAAATAATATCACACATCTTTAACTTTATGCAGATGACCAGGTCATTTTTATCCCAAAAACAGAGCTAAGCCCAGACATTAGTGTTTGGAGTGCAGAGACTCAGTATGGAAACTTCTACCTTTCCAGAACTGGTTGTCAAGAAAATGAAATTCCATCCGTCCAGGCAAACCTAATCTGTTAAAACATATTTTTCCTTTGTCAGTTGATATCTCTTCCATTTTTCCCTTCTTTCCAATGTCTTTTTTTCAGTGTCTGGATTTAAGATTAATTAATAATAATAATAATAACAACAACAACAACTTGTAGGGAGCCAAGAATTATTCATTACCTCTTCTCCTCTCAATACAAGCCATACAGGTCTTCTAAGATGTAGAATTAAAGTATGCCCTTTGGAAGGATTTAATCTTGTGTTGAAAAGTACACACACAACACTCAAGGACTTTCTTACCACCCCAAGAAGGTTGTTTCCATGTTTAATTTCCCTCAGTTCTGGTAAAATGAATTTTATTGCTAGGCTGAACTCATCTTATTTGATGTGCCTCTGCACATACATATTACAACTCCTTTTGCAAGATCATAAAGCCTCCTGCCATCAGATTCCTTTCCTATACATTTTCCACTAGGAAAACAATTCGGGATAGGATTTTTATTTGTAAATATTTTAATTTTCCATGCTGTGTTTAAGAAGGGTTGTGAGCAGTAAATAAATGCTCACATTTCCTCATGTTTTCAGATATTATCAAATGGATAGGGAGGTTATATTAATATCATATGAATGCCATATTGCTTAAACTTCTTTAAAAGCAAGAATGATGTTGGAGGTGAAGCCATTTTCCTCATACAAATGCTTGTGTTCCAGCAGGCTCATTACAGCCTGCAAGTAACCCAGCCTTGTTCCAACACTATTAGATGACCATCAGTCAGTACAATATGTCTGGGTTGGCAGTGTATAATTCTAGCATCAAGGCTATACCTATAATTATCTACCAGACATATAATAGAGAAAAATACTTCTTGGTGAAAAATAACAGACTTATTTTTTCTGGTCAGTGCTGCATTGTATGTAGACAATAATACTTTTTGATCTTAGGATCTATGGATAATTGGACATGCACTTACTTAAAATACAATCATTAAAGCCGTCTTTACTCTTGTAACATTAATTTTTCATAATAGTAAGTTCAATGTCTCTGGGTTAGAAGACAAAATAACAACAAAATAGAAATCCTCACAAAGAAACACATATACAAGTGTGCTGATGCTACAAAAGTAATCTTATCCAGCAGAATATGTTGCCAATTTGTACACTGTTTTACCATGACACTTCCTTAATGCAGCCTTGGAATCCCAAATAATGTGTCTTTCCCGCTCCCTTTTTGTGATGGCATGGAAATGGACAATTGGAATACCTCAGAGGACTACAGTGTGACAGATCCAAAGGTGATCCGACAGTCACTAAGCTATTTGCTGGCTTATGGATGGAAATCTAAGGAAACAATATGATGGAAGCTATATATGCTGATAGCACACCTGTGATGAAAGTTCTCGGGAAAGGTATTAAAAAAAAAAAAAAAAAAAAAAGACATAATTCCAAAGTTAATCAAGATGAGTAGAAATTAGTTGCTGATTGACACCCCTGAAAGCCAGGCCACATGTTTAGTCAAGTCAATAAAAAAAAAAAAAAAAAAAAGCAAGAGAGAGAGAATGTAATCCTTTAGGCCGGTTAGAGGAAAGTCATTGCCTGGTGCAGGTTTAAGGCAAGCTATGCAACATGAGCTATTACTGCATGAGCTAACGAGCCCAGCTCTGTTAATCAGCAGCTCAACAGTATCAGTATTTTCTATCACTATAGAGATTAACGCTGCAATTGTATGAGAGCAAATAAACTCGGCGGACTGAAACAGTGCTAAGATTGTGTCTGCTCAGCCACTTTAAGAAGGGAAATACACCCAGAGTCTGTCTGCATTTAAAATTGATTATAACATATATTGGTTTGTTTTCATTTTCAGAGGTAGTGCTCAAGTCAGCAAGTACATTTTTGCCAAAGGCTTCCCATTTGTTAGGCCTTCAGTGACCTTTATGTTCTCAAATTAAGTTTCCTTGTAGCTTTTTCCAAACTTATGATGGCATTCAGCTTAAATAAAGCAAAACACTTTGCAAAATATCAGTTTCCATCTCACAAGCCTCTGTGCCCTCCATGGTGACAAGTTAACTGATCTGGCAGTTTTAGTTCTCATAAAAGTGAAGATTTATGTGCATGATCTGAGGTACTTATGGCCTTTAGGTTAATAATGGCCAATAGAAAGAGACAGTTTCTTCAGATGTAACAAAATGTATGCTTTGTTTTCAACCCCGGAGATAGCTCCTTTTAAATGACAAAAACAAATTATTTCATTTATAAAAGCTGTAGGAACTGAGTCAGTTAGAAAGGGCATTTTTAAAGCTTTTATGAGTTATCTGTACCATTCTTTCACAATGGATATAGTTATCATCTGTGACATGGATGAAAGGTTTTTTTTTTTTCTTCACACTCATGTACATGGTGCAGTTTCATAACACCAGAAGCAATTGCTAATAGAACAATAAAGATATATATAGTAAATTATTTCCTTCTCCTTCATCTCTCTGGGGGAATTTATCCATCCCCAGTGAGTTGGAATGCTGTAGTCCAGAATCTGTTCTCCTTATCTAGTTGCATGGGGCAAAAACTTCAGGATTTCAGTAGTAGGGGTCTACAAAGGTGATCTGTGTGGGAGGAGGCCATGAATGGTCCTGGACAATTCACAGCTGCTTCCAGACAGCTCTGAAAGCAACGTAAACAGCACATGGCAGACCAAAACCTCAGTCAGAGGAGCACACAACACCTCTGCTCAAACATATTTTAGAATGAGTGGCAGTTGTTGGGGGGAGAAGTGGGAGCTGGGTGAAGGGAACGGAAGAGATGTGTGAAAGGAGGCATTGCAGGGGGCACAGCTCGAGACTCCTTTATGAAAGAGGTGTTACATGCTAGGCAGGGACTGTGGCACGTGTGAGACTTACTCTGGAGCAGGGACATCCCTAAAGACTCAGGGATGATCCTCACCAGGGCAGAGACACCCCTGAAGAAACTGTGGCCTGTGGAAAACCCACACTGCATCGGGGATGATCCCAGAGGGAAGACAGCCTGTGGGTAACCCATGTCAGAGCAGGGGAAAGCAAGCAAGAAGCAAGGAGTCACAAACTGAAACCATTATATGCATAACCCCAACCTTATGTGCTGCTCCTTGCCTCAGCAAAGGGCTTGGGATGGACTCAGTAAATATTGTTTTCACAGTGAAAACAAGCAATGTTGAGACTAAGAAATGGAGACGAGAGATGTTGTGCTGGAGCTGAGCCTTGCATAGGGGGAGACGTGTCTCCATCAGTTTGTTTAATTCTTTATGTGTTCTTATTTTTCTCAATGATGGAATCAGGAAATGAAAGTTTAAGTGGCAGTAAATTAAGTAAAATTCCCCAAGTTGAGACTGTTTTGCCTGCAACACTACCAAATAGAGAGTTTGTATAGCTGCAGGGAAGGTATGGACTCAAGGTCCTGCCTTCTTGATTGTCCAGATGGGAGACTTAACTAGAACATTTTATAGCTCTTCACTACCTACAGCCTTTCCACTGGATAGGTTTTATTGCTGGCATGTAGTCAGGATACAACCAGGCTATGTAGCTGGCGATGAAAGACTCAGAGCAGTCTTGGCACCTACAGCTTAGACATAAACTAAGAAAGATGAGCACTTCCAGCAGACAGTCAGACCAACTGCACAAGTGTGGATAGAATAATTTAAAATAGTCAGTGGCTACAAGATAATCTGCCAAAATAATCAAGCCCCAGATGATTAAAAATTGAAAATACCATCATGATATAAATCCTGCATTAAAAGTTCTCAAATAGGTATATGTTTAGCTGTTAAGCCAACATACTAGTGTGCTTCTTTTCCATAGTTAAAACAACAGGTTTAATATTTCCACTTCCATGGCGCTATTGGTATTGCAACTTGTATTTTGACAGACCAAGAGTGTTTTACAAAGAAAATCTCCCATGACAGGACTCCTTCCTTGCCTTCTGGTTCCTCCTATATTCAAACAATTGAGCTACTATGAATCTGTTCACCATTATACTTTGACTACAGGTTCTCATAGGGTACAGAAATCCACCGATATTCACGGGAGCTATAAATTTTTTTTATGACATATCCGTACAGGAAAAAAGGCTTGCATTTCTTTTTACAACTGTCATGATGTATTTTAAGCATAGAGAGGTCATTTTTCACAAGGTAAAGAGATATGAGCCTAACAAGGTTTATTAATCAGTGTGTTTTTTGTGTTCCAGGTGTGAATTAGATTCCTCTAGTAAAGTGTCAGCTGAGCAAAATGTTTCAATGTTTTCCATGTAACATTCAGGTGGGATCCTGCTTGGATGAGATTGCTTCATCTGTCCCCTTTGATAGGAGTCCATTTCCAGGGATAAGGATGGGTTGAAGAGGTAGAAAGCAGGAGCAAAAACTTTTCTCTATTCTCTTCTTCCTATATTCCTCCAATTAAAGTCATACCCCTACACAGAGAACAGTTGTAAAAGCAGAACAAGAGGGAGGAAGGGAAATACCTACCACCCTGTGGTGAGAATTATCCATCAGTTCTGCAGCCAGCTGTAATTGGGACAACTGCTTTGTCCAAAACAAATAAAATCACTTCCAGCACTGATGTGAACAGATGCCCACAGGAAAGAAATGTAAGCTACAAACAAACTGTGCACAAGGTGCTTGCTGATGTATCATGCAACATTAGGGTGTTCACGTGGGTAGCTTTGTTGAACAGCTGATGTGCCACAAGTTCAGTCCTGCTAACTTGCTCTTTTTATCCTACATTCGAAAATATTATCTGCTCCTAGGAAGTTTACAAGCTAAATGATAGAACAGTGCATGGTACATGACCAGAAGAGTTACAAACCCTATTTGGTGGATGTGGCTCTGCATCACAAAAGAAAAGCTGTACAATGTTATGTATCATTTCAAATTTCCTGAATCTTATATTTCTAATATGTTTCTATATTTTTCATTTGGAGGTTTGTCTTCCTTTTAAGTGAGGGAAGGTCTGTACTGCAAATCCTCGGCAGACCAAAGACGCCTTCTATGATCTCTTGGCTTCTGTCATTGTAATGCTTCTGAGTACTTTAAGTAGCACCCTGATAGTAGAAGATTTCTACTCTAAATACGCACACTACCACAAGGCTTGGGGACTTATATTCTTATATCAGAAAGCAAAACTATTACAATATTGATACAAATTGTTATCTTTCTTATATTCTGACTATTGCTTGAAAATCAGCCTAACCATAAACCCTTGGGTTCATTTCTGTCTGAGGTGAGCCTGGCAGAAACACCTCAAGAGCATGAACCTCAGAGCTTTTGCCTAAAAACATAGGAACCAACTCAACTGGCAGGATCATAATCAGCCTCACCCAGGAAGCTGTCAGATACAGCAGGATGGCACATGACAGTGCTGCTGGGTTTTCCTAGAGGTCCTGTGGCTATCTACAGCAATTCAACTATTTTGTCTTTATTCATGCCTCTATACCAGTACTTAACAATACAAAACCATAAATACAAATACAAACGACAATGCCATCCTGAGAAACATATGGGTGGATGCCCTTCACCTCAGGTAACGTGTAAATTGCTTACTCTGGAGAAAGGTGTTTAAGGTGCATTGGTTTCATTGTTTCTACCCACATGCCATTATCGCACACCTCTTTTCATTTGAAAGATATAAAAACATCCCATTTTTTATACATTTTAAACAAAGCAGCTCTGTGACAGAGCTAACTGAAAGAAGCCATCTTTCAGTATGACAGTGTAATAGTATATTTTCTTCTCAAACAAACGGCTTCGGCTACAGAATAGCTGAGAATTCATAATAACTCCTCTGTATAAAAGTAGAATCCTTTCAATTCTGCATGTCACTGTCACTTGAACAGTGGATTCTTCAGTGTCAGAATTTAAAAAGTAACTCATGGATACACTTGTCCAATAAATGTGATGCATTCATTTCTTCTATACATTATTCCCCTGAGAATTTTTTAGCAATGATTTATCATTGTTTTAAAACAAGTTGGATGCCTGAGTTGACAAAACCACACATGACAATTTTAGTATTTGTACACAAAAAACACTGGTGGATATGCAGATTTCTAATAGTAAATGTGTACTATCAGTGACACACAACACGTCAAATGTACAGTATTAACAAATACCACTTCAAACAAGACTCTTACTTAAGTCATTTCAGATAAAATAAGTCCACTGGGAATCTTCTTTTGATTTCAGTAGAAGTTCAGTTAAAACACAAATTAGGAGATGATACCCCTTGCCATCATTTGCAGAAACAGTTGAGATTAAACACCTGTCTATCCTTAAGATCTTATGCTTCTGTGATAGAAAGTATGGTTTCATAATGAATAATGACTAATACAGACCTGTTCCCTACTGAATCACCCAGCTGAACAGATTTGGTCTGAGGACATGGTTTTGCATTTCTGCCAAATTAGTAAGAGCATACATTACAGCATATTCAACAGATCTTACTTTTAACGTCAGTTCTATACTGACAGCAAGATGACAGAGATGATACTAAAATTGCAATCAAAAGAACAGTATATCCATGCTAACAAAGTCCAAAGGGAAAAAGTTATCCCCTTAAGGTCCACTGACTACATTTGAGCCAGAACAGCAACTCTGCACCAGCTCAATATTTTGCAGCATATGGCAATAGCAGATTTGGTCTAAGACTTTCTGTCATGTAGCTGGCTAGTGTACCAAAACCTGTCTGATAAAATTTAAGTGAGATGAAAACTCCCATGTATATCGCAAACACTGGGCAAACCTCAATCTCAAGCGTTCCCAAATTAGGAACAGGAGGAAAAGATAACTAAATAACTAAGCAACATATCTATCAAGCCACTAAAAGTTAACCAACCATGAAGCAAGATTAGTGAGTGGTAGACTGCAGTTCCATTATGACAGAACCATGGACTAGGAAATGAAGAACATTTCTTGCTGTTTTTTAGATTAGGTAACTGACGTTGCTGACTAGGTAAATTAGTTGATGTTGATGTTGATGATTAGATAACTTGGTTGTGCAGTGCAAAACTTATCTCCATAAGTTTCTGCAGTTCTTTATATTCTTTAAAATACTTAAAGGGTTATAATAATTAATTAATTACTGATATGAACCACCAACATTGAACATTGGAAAACCAAAAGTTTCAAAAACTTCAAAGTTGTTTAGTTTTGTTATAAAACTAGAGTTGCACCATATTATGTAGTTGTCTGAAAAATGGTAGCTTCTTCCTGAGGACTATGCTAGATGAGAACATCATGTATTCCAAAGGGATTTTATTTTTTTTTCTGTAGGAAATATATGGAGGATTTTCATTCTTAAAATTGTTTTTCCTTATTATGTTGATTCTCTTCTATTTCTATTAATTATTTCTTTCATAGAATTCAAGGATAAATTTTTATTTTGCAAGGTTTTAGGGGTGTACTAAATTTTAAATGCTGTCACTTGAGCTGTTGCCTTTGAGGACCACATACAAAATTTGCCATACTCATAAACATTTTCAGGATTGTGGAACCTGAAATAGCAAGTAGCAAACCTCCCAGTTACATGCCAATACTTGCAAACACATTTTGTCTATCTAAACAAGGATGCATTTTGAGAGGTTTAGAATATCCAATACCTTTGAGTTAGAGCAAAACTTTTGCCTCACTAGTGCCAGTGGAAGGCTTGCAATCAAAGGGACCAAGACTTTATCTTTCTTGTTGTATCAGCATTTCTGAATCAGCATTTCTGAATATCCAGCCTATACCTGGATATTTCTGAATATCCAGCCTATACCATAAACATGGACAAGAAAAAACATATTTCATAGTCAGGAAGAAAAACATGCAAGAGACGCCTTAGTAAAAAAACAGAAATGGTTACACTCTAATAATCTCGCTGTAATTACTTATCCACAGTTATTTGCATGGAGCTCGAATACACCATTATCTCTATTTCTCTCATTTGCAGCAGCTTTTGCCTATTTTATCTCATGACTGTACTACAGCACTGTTCCCTCCTAATGCATGGGTGATTAGTTATTTCAGTGGAGCAGTAAATTTCTAATTGTTTTCCTTCAAGTGGTGGGTCAGCAAACTTAAAACACAGAAAGATATGAAATATTCATTTTGGGTTAGTTACAAGTTGATTTGGAATGGATCTCTTTTATGAACAAAGAGTCTGATACTCCTATTTTGCCTGGAACAATGATCCTACACTGTTCAACTTGGCAAGAAATTGCAAGAAATTTAAAATATTTAGAAATATAGAAAAAAAAAGAAAAAAAGTCCAAACAATTCCAGAACCTTTCAATCAAAACCAGAATGATGAGTGTGGCATTCTTAAAACAATTGAATAAACAAATGTGTTAGAGTTTCATATGAACTAAACATTAGCTTTACTGACTCAGTGCACTGCTCTCTCTCCTACAACGTTTATCTCAAAGTTCAGATCATTCCTTTGTGCTCTGCTCCACTGACTCTATTTCTTTGTTTCCGTGATGGGAATGTGCTTTAAAAATAGCATTGTTTAGCCTTTAGCTAAGACAGCTTCAGATCACCACAACAGATGCTTTCCTGAACCGATGAGGTGAATTCCCATCACATTTTTCAGCTGATGGCATTGTATTTCAGCTTCATTAAATGAAGTTTAAGTAGCGCGAGAAAAGCCATTCCTAGGCTATTTCATGCTCCATATAATCTTCAGTGTGCTGTTTTTCACTAGTATTGAGAGAGAAGGTGAGGGATAAAGGAAGCTGCTGTCACCACAGGTAGCAGGGAACAGGGCTGCAGTCTACCAAGCAACATGTAGCAGTGCTAATAAGCCTGCAGGAAACGCCAGGCTTAAATAAATAAATGATTAATGAGGAATGGTGACGTAAAAGAGCAAAAGTGCATATGCATGGCAGGGAGGTTACAGTACAGTCAGAGCTAGTGGAAACAACCACAGCAAATGAAAAAAATATTTAGAGAGAAACAAAGTTTGTGACTGGATGTTTAGAAAGAAAGAGAAAAGTAAGTAAGATAAAAGAGCCCTTCCAATATTGTTGTTGATATTGCTTTAATTTTTCTTCTGATAACACTGATGTTCCTAGACATTATGAGCTATTTAGTAGAAACTTATTTTGAAACAAAAGTGTGAGCTATCCATGTACAAGTATTTTTAAAATAGCAAGTATTTCACGATTGCTTCAGAACAGAGAATATGAACAAAGAATGGAGAAAAACAAACAAAAACATTTTTTATTCTGTAAAAAATATAGGAAGCATGTAATACTCATCATGATTTCCTTCGGGATTCTAACTACTACATTTTTAATCATTCTGAGATTAAGGCATTACGCCGTGTCCAGTAACTGTCCAACATCTTGTATTATAGCTGTTTGCACAATACACTTATGTCAAAGATGGACTTTCATTCTTTTACTTAAAGACTGCCTACAACAATGCATCTGTAAGCATGAGGTGTTAAAATCAGCTAAAACTAAGTGAAAAAATCAAGATTTTTCCTCTGCAGAACATGCTGGCATTTAAAAAACAGTTAGTCTTCCAAATCAAAATAAGATCCGTGAAACAGAATGTGTATAATTTGTTTCCATTGGAAAAACAGTACCTTCAAAATCTTAACATTTCATTTTCAGAGTGGAATGTTTTCACTTCATGTTGCTTTAATTTTATTTATATGATTTAATTACTTGTCTTGGCTATGAGTAAAGATTAATATACACTGTTACTAATATTTCATAATATTTCATAACATTTTGTAATTGTAAAATCATTAACAATGGCTTGCTACTTAATGTTTTGTAGAACACTACCAATGATTAAAAAATATTTTCTTCCATGACAGTAAACTAAACTATGCAAAAAAGTACATCAACACCACAAGTGTCCGTCAGGCAGCTTTTAAGAATCTAAATTCAGGAGAAGAAAGCCTAGACTAACTATTTGGGGTACAGATGAAACATGCAGTACTCAATATTTAAGACAGTTTCCCAGACAGAACATTAAAACTGGGGTAGTGGATTAGTCCAGCAATATTGAAAGATTATATAGTCTTATAGGAAGACTGATTAGACTCATGAACATGACCAGAAACTACTGAGTAACAACAGTTCACAATGTTTTTAAAACTGTACTAACACATGAATGTTTGGGGTTGGGTATTTTGTTTGTTTGTTTTTTCCATCATTCCTTCTAACTGGAGGAAAACTTTTTGATTGAATCCTGTTCTAAATTATCTTGTAAGAATATGAGAGAGGAAGCAGTGAAGAGAAGATATTGTGTTTACCTTATATCACCATAATTTGGAACAGATTAATCAACTGCAGATTGGATGTAATACTGGTACAGTACCAGTATGAAAGAAGAATCGGGGTCTTCAGACTTTTTTTTTATATTTTTTTTAATGAACATTCTTGATTGTGAGACCTTTGGGGAATAGATCACATCTTAATTTTGTGTTATCATGAAATAGTTCTAAAAACCAGTGATAGCCAGGTGTTGGCTGAATTCATAGAATCACAGAATCATAGAATGGCTTGGGTTGAAAGGGACCTCAAAGATCATCCAGTTCCACCTCCCCTGCAATGAACATGGACACCTGCCACGAGCCCAGGCTCCCCAAAGCCCCATCCAACCTGGCCTTGAACACCTCCAGGGATGGGGCACCCACAGCTTCTCTGGGCAACAAGTACCACTCCCTCAACTCCCTCTAAATAAAGATTTTCATCCTAATATCTAATCTAAATCTCCCCTCTCTTAGTTTAAAACCATTCCCCCTTGTCCAGTCATTATCTGCCCAAGTAAAAAATGGCTCTCGATCTTTTTTATACACCCCTTTTAAGTAACAGAAAGCTGTGATGAGGTCTCCCCAGAGTCTTCTCTTCTCCCGGCTGAACAGCCCCAGCTCTCTCATCCTTTCTTCATAAGGAGAGTTGCCCCAGCCCTCTGAGCATCTTCCTGGCCCTCCTCTGGACCCACTCCAACAGCTCCACATCTTTCTTGTGCTGGGGGCCCCAGACCTGGATGCAGCACTCCAAGTGGGGCCTCACAAGGGCAGAGTAGAGGGGGATATACTCTAGGAATATATCAGATTTTCTGCAACTCTCCCTCTGCTCCCCAAGAGCAATATAGCAATTCTGCAATACAGCAGAAACTCTCTCTTAAACAGCTCCTGCTGCCACAGGGTAACCAACCATCAAGCTTCAACACCCAATGCCAATGAGATCCTCTCTTCATCTTAAGTAAGCATAATCAGAAAGGAACTCTGTTATCTTGACACTCAGAGACATCCAGTCTGATCAAGTTATCACAGATTACTGTGCCCTAATTCATGGAGAGAAATAGGTTCTTCCATAAGTTTGGAAGACAAGGTCTACAATAAACTTGAGGGGTTCTGTCTGTCCCCTTCTGTTGCAGTGGGATTTAGGCAATTATGTAGACTAGACACTTAACACTTAGGTGGTCAACATACAGTAAAATTAACCTCATATGCAATAACACTTCATTTCCCTTTCTCCTTTCTATTACTAACTTCCTTGTCCGTTACCCTGGAGTCTCATCCTCCATTTTCTGAAGGCTCAGTGAGTCTTTCTTTTTCTCAGACTATCAAACATTTTTGCTTATTTAAGGTTTGAAAAATCTGCTTCACAACCTTCAAGTGAAAAGCTAGGACATATTCACCTCCTGCATCCTCAGTGAGCCCATGTATCCTACTCCAAGTAATTCTGGAGCACAAGTACCAATGTCAATACCTCAGTACATCAAGTCACTTACAAAGGAAAAATTGCTAAATCATTCACCACTTTAATTGAATTGAAAGGTTATTTACTCATTACCACTACTAAATTGTCATTGTGAAATGTTTCTCAACTTCAAATTAAGGATTGTTACCCAAATTGGAAAGAAAGTGCAAGGTTTGTGAAAAGCAAACCCAGGGAATTACAGCCTTGTCAGTGCACTGTTCACCATGAGGACAAAGAAAGGCTTTCAGCCTTATTTGACCTTGATAATCAGAAAGTTTTCTCTAATCATGTTTCCACAGCAATAATTTTTTATTATTTAAAAAAAAAAAAAAAAAAAAAAAAAAAAAAGAAAAGCTCCTACCCTTTTATTTTTCTCTCTTCATAATGAGAACAATACTGGAACACATGACTGCTAGGGGAACACGACTGCTACTTTTCTAACCATTTTGCCTGACTTCCTAACACGTAACAAATTCTCTAATACTTGCTATACCAAATTTTTGATTTATCATTAAGAATGATATCTACTCTTCACTTTATGACTGGATGATCATAATTTAGCCACCGGATGATAAGTTTTCCTAGGGTTTAGTTAAACCTGACCTTTGGGAATAGTTCAGCTTGATTAAATCCAATTGACTATCTGGATCTTTCCAGTTTGGTTTAAAATACACTCTTGAATACATAATCCCTCTCAGTCTCTGGAATCCATCCACACACTCACACCACGACAATGGCTACATCCAACTCTATACTTGACCAAACCAGTCCTTTCACAAAAGTACCAGTTTCAGAATTGATGAGTCAGTTGGAATTGGAGTTTATGTTTAAAGGAGCCTTACACTGTATGTAATATGAACATGATACTTAGATCATTTTCAGCAGCCAATTAGCTTCTAGATTAATAAACATTATATTTGGAGGAGTGTCCTGGTTTCAGGTAGGACAGAGTTAATTTTCCTCCTAGTAGCTGGCAGGGTGCTATGTTTTGGATTAGAATGCTTTATAGATTAGAATCAGTTTGCTTTCACTTGGAGGGGAGTCCAATATACTTGGAATCGGCTGCCCCAGGGGTGGAAACATAGCCCTACCATTTGCCATGGACTGATCCAGTCTGCGCTGGAGCAGGGGGAGGCTGCTGAACACCTGCAGTACATCGATGACATCATTGTGTGGGGTGACACTGCAGAGGAAGTTTTCGAGAAAGGGAAGAAAATAGTCCAAATCCTTCTGAAGGCCGGTTTTGCCATAAAACAAAATAAAGTTAAAGGACCTGCACGAGAGATCCAGTTTTTAGGAATAAAATGGCAAGATGGACGTCGTCAAATCACAATGGATGTGATGAACAAAATAACAGCTATGTCTCCACCAACTAGCAAAAAGGAAACACAAACTTTCCTAGGTGTCGTGGGGTTTTGGAGAATGCATATTCCAAATCACAGTCTGATTGTAAACCCGCTCTACCAAGTAACTCGTAAGAAGAATGCTTTTGAATGGGGCCCTGAGCAACGACAAGCCTTTGAACAAATTAAACAGGAAATAGTTCATGCAGTAGCCCTTGGACCAGTCCGAACAGGACCAGATGTAAAGAATGTGCTCTACACCGCAGCCGGGGAGAATGGTCCCACCTGGAGCCTCTGGCAGAAAGAACCTGGGGAAACTCGAGGTCGACCCCTGGGGTTTTGGAGTCGGGGATACAGAGGATCTGAGGCCCGCTATACTCCAACCGAAAAGGAGATATTGGCAGCATATGAAGGAGTTCGATCTGCTTCGGAAGTGGTCGGTACTGAAGCACAGCTCCTCCTGGCACCCCAACTGCTGGTACTGGGTTGGATGTTCAAAGGAAGGGTCCCCTCTACACATCATGCAACTGATGCTACATGGAGCAAGTGGGTTGCACTGATTACTCAGCGGGCTCGAATAGGAAACCCCAGTCGCCCAGGAATCCTGGAAGTGATTATGGACTGGCCAGAAGGCAAGTACTTTGGGATATCGTCAGAGGAGGAGGTGGTCTGTGCTGAAGAAGCCCCACTGTACAACAAGCTACCAGAAAATGAGAAGAAATATGCCCTGTTCACTGATGGGTCCTGTCGTATTGTGGGAAAGCATCGGAGATGGAAAGCTGCTGTATGGAGTCCTACACGACGAGTTGCAGAAGCTGCTGAGGGAGAAGGTGAATCGAGTCAGTTTGCAGAAGTGAAAGCCATTCAGCTGGCCTTAGATATTGCTGAACGAGAAAAGTGGCCAGTTCTCTATCTCTATACTGATTCATGGATGGTAGAAAATGCCCTGTGGGGGTGGTTACAGCAATGGAAGCAGAACAACTGGGAACGCCGGGGCAAACCCATCTGGGCTGCTGCATTGTGGCAAGATATTGCTGCCCGGGTAGAGAACCTGATTGTAAAGGTACGCCATGTAGATGCTCATGTGCCCAAGAATCGGGCTACTGAAGAACATCAAAACAACCAGCAGGTGGATCAGGCTGCTAAGATTGAAGTGGCTCAGGTGGACCTGGACTGGCAACATAAAGGTGAATTATTTATAGCCCGATGGGCCCATGACACCTCAGGCCATCAAGGTAGAGATGCAACATACAGATGGGCTCGTGACCGAGGGGTGGACCTGACCATGGACACTATAGCACAGGTTATTCATGATTGTGAAACGTGCTGCAATTAAACAAGCCAAACGGTCAAAGCCTCTCTGGTATGGAGGACGATGGCTGAAATACAAATATGGAGAGGCCTGGCAGATTGATTACATCACACTCCCCCAAACCCGCAACGGCAAGCGCCACGTACTTACAATGGTGGAAGCAACCACCGGATGGCTGGAAACATATCCTGTGCCCCATGCCACCGCCCGGAACACTATCCTGGGCCTTGAAAAGCAAGTCCTATGGCGACATGGCACCCCAGAAAGAATTGAGTCAGACAATGGGACTCATTTCCGAAACAACCTTATAGACACTTGGGCCAAAGAACATGGTATTGAGTGGGTGTATCACATCCCTTATCATGCAACAGCCTCCAGGAAAGTTGAACGATACAATGGACTGTTAAAGACTACACTGAAAGCAATGGGTGCTGGGACATTCAAAAATTGGGAAACACATTTGGCAAAGGCCACCTGGTTAGTCAATTCTAGAGGATCTGCCAACCGAGCTGGACCTGCCCAATCAAACCTGTTACGCACTGTAGAAGGGGATAAAGTTCCTGTAGTGCACATAAGAAACATGCTGGGTAAGACAGTCTGGGCTACTCCTGCCTCAGGAAAAGGCAAGCCCATTCGTGGGATTGCTTTTGCCCAGGGACCTGGATGCACTTGGTGGGTAATGCAAAAGAATGGGGAGGTCCGGTGTGTACCTCAAGGGGACCTAATACTGGGTGAGAATAGCCCATGAGTTGAATTGTAGTATGTTAATTATCATATAACACTGTATGTCATCACTACCATGGTTGCTATATATCATAGATGAAAAATGGTGATTAATTAGAAGGTATTGGAAAGAGTGTAACCTGAGCATGACATAAATGGTATGGAATAAGGGGTGGATATCTGTCCTGGTTTCAGGTAGGACAGAGTTAATTTTCCTCCTAGTAGCTGGCAGGGTGCTATGTTTTGGATTAGAATGAGAAGAGCGCTGATAACATGCTGATGTTTTAATTGTTGTAGAGCAGTGCTTACACCAAGCCAAGGACTTTTCAGCTTCTCGCTCTGTCCTGCTAGCAAGCAGGCTAGGGATGCAGCAGGAGCTGGGAGGGGACAGACCCAGGATAGCTGACCCAAACTGGCCAACGGGTATTCCATACCATCTGACGTCATGCTGAACAATATATGGGGGTGGCTAGCCGGGGTGGAGGGGGGGTGCTGGCTGCTCGGGGATAGGCTGGGCATCGGTCAACGGGTGGTGAGCAATTGCATTGTGCATCACTTATTTCGTACACATTATTACTATTAATACTATTATTATTATTATTGTTGTTGTTATTCTTTTCCCTGTCTTAATAAACTGTCTTTATCTCAACTCACAGGCTTCACTTTCCCGTTTCTCTCCCCCATCCCGGAGAGGGAGGGGGGAGGGTGAGCGAACGGCTGTGTGGTGTTTGGCTGCCAGCCGGGCTAAACCACAACAAGGAGTCACGTCCATCCCACAGAAGAATCAACTTTCATTTTGGATTTTAATGGGATATCTTTTTTATAATTATGAAATGTTTTTTCCTGTTAAGTTACATGATATCACACAAATTCACCACTTTTCCACATAAGGTCATATGTGGCAAGTGCCAGAATTTTATAGCAGTTAAATTATGAAAAGATAGAGGATGCAAGGAAAGGAAATGCAGGTTCTTCTACAGAAAGAGCGATGTGAATTCAAAAAGAAGTAAAATGAGTAATCTAAAAGAATATCCTTAGGGGACAGGATAGGAAGGGTTGCCATGTAAGTTTGACAGGACTCTGAATTTTAACCACTGTTCCACGCGTATTTGACATTTTTCTGGCTCTTTGTATGCCTTGACCTAACAGAAAAGTAAGCAAACCGTGTCAATCTCTTGTCCTGACAAGAATCTGCCCTGGGCAACTTTCTCATTATCTATTTAATTAGAACTTGGTTTCACCTACCGGCTTTACATGTAACTCTGGAAACAATAGTCTGATTTTAGCCTCAAGTTTCTCCTTGAGCTTTTCTCTTCTTCTGTGCCTCTCACCTGGGAGAAGCCCAGCATGTCATAATTCACTATAATGTCACAAACCTTATCCAGGGGTTGTTACCAGAGGGAACTCTTACACGTAAGAATTTCTATAGTGGTTTTATCCCAATTTCTTTTAGAGAAAGAGTTAAAAATATTATCTTCCAAAACAATTTGAAATGCATAGCTCCAGATGCCTGCTTTCAAGAGGGGAAGCTATAACAACCATTAACACCTGATTTGCTTTGGGAAAACACAAGCAATTCATCTGGCTCTGTAGTTTCAAACACAAGGACATAAATTAGGACTCAGGAAAACTGAAGGCAAGTTGCTGGACACTGAAGAACATGGCATAGAACCGTGCTTATGTGCATGTCCTGTTCTTGCATACTCTTTTGCAGACAGCCATTACTGATCAGGGTTAGTAGGCTATTGGTCTAGATGGACCTTGTATGTCATCTAGCACAGCCCTTCCTAAATTCTTAGCTTAATCGTGATTTAAGCAAGGCTTTCAACACTCTCTCATAACATCCTCTTAGACAAACTGATGGACAGTGAGGCAGACCAAAAAATGGTTGAAATGCCATGCTTAGAGGGTTGTGATCAGTGGCATGAAGCTGAGGCCAGTCATTAGCAATATAACCTGGGAGTGCTGGAGCCAATACTGTTCAATATCAAAGAATCATAGAATCATAGAATATCTGGGCTGGAAGGAACCCACGGGGATCATTGAGTCCAACTTCTGGGTGCCCAAAGGACAACCAAATATATATATATATATATATATAAATAAATAAAAATCAGACCATATGTCTGAGAGCATTGTCCAAAAGCTTCTTGAACTCTGGCAGGCTCGCTGCCGTTGCCACGTCCCTGGGGAGCCTATCCCAGTGCCCAACCACCCTCTTCATGAAGAACCTTTTCCTAACACCCAGCTTGACCCTCCCCTGTCGCAGATTGAAGCCGTTACCTCGGGTCTTATTGCTAGTCACCAGAGAGCAGAGCTCAGCACCAGCTTTTATCAGTGGTCCTTCCTTTGGCCTTCCTCTAGAAACTTAGCAGTATGAATAATGTTGTCAGGCTAGGTGGAAAGACAAACATTGAGCCAAGAAATCATCAAGGAAAATACCCTGCTTAATGAGCAAGTTAAGGAATCAACAGTGTCTTTCCTGCTCTGGATCATGTTTCATTTTGGTAGACTTGGACTGACAGCTGCACAAGAACACTTAGCTGTCTTGTTCTTGTTTTTATCACCATGCATGAGGTACAAGAAAAGTATTACACATCTCTTAATGTTAGAATATGGTTTCTATTTTAGAGCTAGTACATGTCTGTCTAGCATAGACTGTGAATGTTTTAACTACACACCTGTAAGATTTGCTCCATACAGACAGGCCTTCAATGTTCTTTATAATGTCTTTCAAGTTAGATTTCAATTTCCAATTTGCTTTAAATTAAATAAATTATGATTCTATCTCTTTGTCACTTCATTCACCTTTTCTTCTTGTCTATTTTATTTTGTAATAAATTAGAACCACACTCAACACTTTGGGATTCATAGAAGTTACCATAATCCAAATAAAAATAACGTTAATAGGTGACCAATACCTCAAAAGCATCCTGGACTGTTCCTAGAATGCTCATAAACTATAATGGTACAAATCAACAATAAAAAAAATATGACCAGCCTGCTAGGATCCACACTATTTTGCTAGGATAATGGTTAAGAAAAAATACCACTTTTCTGAAGGTTTGCACATATCTAGATTTTCACAAAGCTCCTTCAACATAAAATCAAAATGAATTATATAAAAATATGTATAAATCACTGCTGAAGTCAGTGACACAAACAGTCCCTCCATTCCTTTCATAGTTAACTTCCATGTATACCACATGCTAGAACAATGTAGTTTACTTGCAAGCAGACTCCCACACTCCAAAGTGAAGTCTCCTGGTGCTACTTCCAGTAGCTATCGAGGGGAAAAGAAAGTTCAATATGGGGCACAAATTCAAAGCGTGAATATAGATAGCAAGCATTGTGAAGGGTTTTGAAGCAAGCACTTGAAAGCAGCATGGGAAAAGAGCAAGAGCCCAGTGGACCGTATCTTGATTTCTTTCCCTGTGACAAAGAAGCAACATGTAACCCAAAGGCTACTGAAAGAGCGTTCCTTGTTTCACTGGAACACTCCCTGGCAGCTCTTGCATTTGAGAAGTTCTTTAATTCATCCTTTCAAAGAATTCTACACCCATTTGCTACAATTTTGTTCTGTAATAACATAGGCTTTAAGCAGGAGGTATTCGTACCCCCGATGCATTATTCATTATAATCAGGCCCCTGCCACACTTGAGCTGTCTGCTCCAATATGCTCCATTTTTGATATGCACCTGTAAGGTTTAAAGTTTCAGCTTTCATTACAGCTGCTTTTCCCATGTTGATCCATGTCATACAAGAAACTCTTGCCTTCAGATTTTGTACCATCTTAACAAGAATAATTCATTTTCTTTTTCTGCTATCATTCCCATTCTCTCTTAGTAAGTCTTAGATTCTTTTTTGTGTAGATTACTAAAGATCGTATTCTTTATTATACAACATATAGTACATTTTCATTAGTATCACTACAAATTAACATCAATGCATATTTTCCATTATTCTTCCTTCAGCAGAACATTCTTTCTTCTCCTCCTTACTTGCTTTTACTTATTGTTTTCACAGATCCAGTTATGCCATTGGGTTTTAGCAAATCCCACTCTTTATTTAACAGTCTGAAGGGAGATTTAAAATCCTACCCTGACAGTAAGTTATAAAGTAAGGAAGGAAACTGTAATCAATTAATAATGAAGCAGAAAATTGCTTACTGAGCACCGTGCAGTTTTATCCTTGGAGCAAGCAGTGCATATTCCACTACAAAAAGCAGTTTCTTGTGTCTATAAAACATTTGTTACAGGCATTTATACAGTTTAAATAACAAACAACTGAAAATACAATATGAGCTCACGAATGCTGAAATGATGAAACATAGCTACTCTGTTAAAATAGTTAGCAGCACAGCAGTATATGGGAATATATATAGCAGTATATGGGAATGGGCTAAAGTTGCGCCAGGGGAGGTTTAGGTTGGATATTAGGAAGAACTTCTTTACTGAAAGGGTTGTTAGGCATTGGAATGGACTGCCCAGGGAAGTGGTTGAGTCGCCATCCCTGGAGGTCTTTAAAAGACGTTTAGATGTAGCCCTTAGTGATATGGTTTAGTGGAGGTCTTGTTAGTGTTAGGACAGAGGTTGGACTAGGTGATCTTGGAGGTCTCTTCCAACCTAGACGATTCTGTGATTCTGTGATATGATAGTAATCTTATTGTGAATAAAACTGAACCTGATTAAATTCTTGTCTCTTTGCCTTTTTATTACAAAATGGAATCATCATCTCCTAATATCTACAATCTACAATTGTTCCCACTCTGGTCTGTTTTTTAAAGAACAGGATAGACTATGGATAAAATAATCTTTGAAAAGTAGCCTAAGTGCCATCTGTGATAAAGGTTTCTTATGTGCTACTTTGTAGTGTGGTTTTTTTCGTTTGTTTGTTTGTTTGTTTTCAAATTACTTGCGTTATGGTAGCACTATGGATGGATATCCAGGCTCTTAAAAGCCTCCCAAAGTGTTTGGTGCTATAAAATAATGAATAGAGACACAATTCTGGACTCCTCTTCAATTCATTCTATTTGATGAGTTCAAATGACATTGGGAGTACCTTTACAAACCTAACCCCAGTTTACGCTATATATTCTTCAAAATTAATGTGTACTTAAAAGTTACTCCCAGTGAAGGAGCAGTAAAAAATAAAAATTATATGTATATATATACATATGTTACAATAGTATTTTTTAATGAGTTGCATTTTCAGTTTCTAACTTCAAAGCAGGGGAAAAATAAAAGGATCGGTTACACATTTTCATCAAGACTTGGTATTGTGTTTGTTTAACTTGCTTAGGAGAAAAATATTAAAATCAACAACTGACATCTACCTGAAATTAATATTTTCCCTATTTATTCATACCTATGTGGCCTAATCCTGAGATGATGTAACAGTTTAGTTACATGAAAATTAATAAGAATAACCTGGTTTTAAGAAACAGGAGAGTTAGCTTTGTGAAATTGTGTGTTTTGCCTTTTCTGACTACATCTATCTTTCCATGCTCTTAAAGACACATCACACTCAGAAAAAAATGACTTCAAATGCTTCACCCATTTACTGTTATTTCACCCTCTAACCAACAAATTGTGTAAGCAAAAGTGTGTTTTACAATTCCTAGCCTTACTTCCTATCAGAAAGTCAGGTTCGGTTCTTTTTTTGTGTATGTATAATCTTTGGTAACAAATATTCTGCTGGACAAATTTCATTCTTACTTTCATTCAGACAACCATCCTGCCCACAACAGATTTAAAATGGAGTAACACTAAACAGCATTTGTCTATCAGGTTGGAATTGAGTGTTTCTGCAGATGTTTCATGAAAAAGAAAATGATCTCAGTTAAATTTCATTGTTGTGTCGCCCAGATAGGTCTAACTGTAGAAAAAGAAAGAGATAAAACTAATTTTTCTAGCCAAAAGATATTTCCCAAGCCACTAGCATCTGTTAATCTGTGCCTGCTTATCACATTTGTGTAGCTCCCTGGGTGGTAAGAAGTAAACGCTTCCTTGCATTAAAGATATTTTTGCTAAAGATTTAAAATTTAGAAATACTTGTATTTCTACTGATTTTTTTATTTATTTATTTAATAGGAAAAATTAAATTCTGCTCAGGATTTCTAAGAATCACAGCAGGCTTTTCAGAACAGCCAGGAAAATGGTACCACACTTTCAGCAAACAAAGTTTAATTAATTAACAGAAGTAATTTAAAAATATATGCAAATAATCAGCCATTGGAAATAGTTGTAAGAAAAAAGAAAGAAGCAAGTAAATCAAAAGTATCTTGACTCCTTCAGTCAAGTCTGTAGACCCTTTAAAAACAATTCACTCTTAATTACACATTAAACTCTTGGATGTAGTGCAGAAATGCCAGAGGAGAAAACCCTGACTTTTAATACTCTGGGTCAACAGAAATTATGACTATCCTCTTTTCTGGCCTTAAAATCTGCAATGTTTTACATAACACTCTGTCCTATTACAAGAGAATTTGATTAGTTTAAGTTTCCTCATGAATTTTGACACAGTTCAGCTTTATGGCAATCCATATCGGAGCACTCTGGAGTAGCTCTTTTGCAGGGCCAGGCAGCATTTCAGAGAACATAGCCAGAGGCAAATTTTGAAGACTGCTCAATGCTATTACTTTGGGTGTAACTCACAGACGACGTTAGACCACCATGGAAAAGTTGCAGTGGAGTCAAGCCAGAACTTGTGGATTAAAGTCCTCAGACTTTTAATGTTTGAGATAAATATCTGCTTTAAGACATGGATCTAAACTCCCCTTTGATTTGTGCAATGGATTTGTCCTGCAGAAAACCCATCAACTGACCCAGCATTCCTACCTACATTCATTTTCATCTTCTTATAAACCCAATGTATAGAATGCAGAATTAGGATTCACCAGATGTTGAACTCCAAGCTATTTCAATTATTACTGTTAAAATGAAAAGCAAGAGCAGAACATACATAGCCATAAAGCACTACAACTCCCACAAGCATCCTCCAAGCTTTAATTGAAATATCCAACAATTACAGAATTCCAACAGAAGAGACTGAGAAATCAATGAATGCATCAACATCATTGTAATTTCTGAATGAGATAGGAGGTTAAGTGACACTGTTACTGTGCTAATGTTAATCTCTAAATGTTCCAGCTTTCATGGAAAAATGGGTCAGAAAAAAAAAAATAGGAACACACTACTTAGCCTGAGAAATACCGATTCAAAATCACAGTGAATAGTTTGAATTATATAATAGCTCCTAAATTTTATATTAATAATACAGAATTGCAATCAGAAGTGTTTGACATTCATTGATTTTAAAATACCAGCCCAAGAAATGAAACTCCTGATCTGCAGAATACTCAGGAATCAAATGGTAGACATCATCTTTTTGATGATGTCTTTTGTGTAGGGGAATTGTCAAGTAGAGCCCACCTTGCCCTGGGATTCTATAGCACTGAGCTCCTCTCCCTTGTCTTGGTGGGATGTCCAAGAGCCCTGAGCCACATAGGCTAAGAAAACTGTTGGCACTGGTGTGGACTGGCTGGGACTGATTGCTGGAAAATAAAGCTTCTGTACACAGGCAACAAAAGGTAAGACAGAACTTCAGCCAGTCCAACACGTAGTCCAGCATTTTAGTACAAACCCATTTCCATTGGCAGTTTATGCTCTTTCTGAAGGGCTTATCCTCAAGTGAAAGGCACACATTCTCAGCTGCCAACACTGCACGGAGGACAACCTGGCAGCAACAGCTTCTTCAAAAAGATTTTTTAGAGCCTCTTTCTCTGAGCCTTCAAAAACAAAAATAAATACATTTTTCTTCTTTAGTCATATCTAACTATTGGACACTTTTACTGATGCTTGTGACTTTTGGAGCAAAGTAAAGTAGTCTTATGGTGATTTAGAGGACTCCAAATGTGGACAGGTCAATATGATTTTGATTATTGTATTTTAGTCTAATATATATGTCTCTAGTTTTTCTATCCAAGGATAAATAAGCCAGGAGCAACACCCCCCACATTTTCCTTTTTAAGGCACAAAAAGGACAGGTAAATCCAAAAAAAAAAAATCTCATCTGGACTTGGACATAGCATAGTATTAGCCAGATCCCCTCCTCCAACCATCGCTATAGCTCATGTGCAATGAAAGCAATCTTGCGCTCGCCCACTCCTTCTGTGAGGACACTAGTCTGTATAAATGAAGCAATAGCCAAATAATCTCTTCTAATCTCTCTGCCTGCAGCCAGGGATGGGTGCCTCCTGTCCTGCTATGTACTATTAAGGTACCACCCTCCCTTGTTCAGTATATTTCTGTGTATATCAGGGAGAATTTAAATGGACAGGCATGTATCACAAAACAGTTAAGCTGGCTATAATCTTAACAATATACAGCAAATGGATTACATGCAGAGAGGTTTACTAGTACATTTTGAACAGGCTTAGGTAACAGAATCACGTGTATAGATTGCTTGTGAAGGAAAGGACAAAAAAAAAAAAAAAAAAAGCAGCAAAACCTTCCTCCAAAACAACAATGACTAGTCCAAAATGAAATAAATCTCTTTGAGTTGACTGCACAGAATTTGGAGAGACTGGAAAAAAATATTCCTCAACTCAATAAATAAAGAGCATGCCCACATTTTCCAGAAACTGCAGCAGATTGTTTCAAGAGTAGCTAATTGTCTTCGGCCAGGATGTAATTCAATAATGTTGGAGGCCTGACAGGTAGTCCTAGTGCTAGCAAATTAAGAGCCTAGTAATTAGCAGTGACTAGGGAATCCACCCTCAGTGATCACTGAGAATATGTCCTGAAACAGCTCGGTCCTTTCCAGTGAACAAAAAAAAGGAAAAAATATGGTTAAATTGCATTTTGTCATTGAATTGCTTTGTTACATAAAGCCTAAAGCCTCAAGCAGTCCCAAAACATACGGTGCTGAGAACCTTGCTCGGAGTTTCATCTCCCCCTCATACCCAGTTCTTTGATAACTGCAGCTGTCAATCTGGCCTGGGTCCAGTGAGTCCAGGGCAGTGTTTTCCCAGGCTGAATCCATTGCAATGTTCACATCAAAGTCCCAGGATTGAACACAAACTCCTGTCGGCACCCTCCTTTTGTTCTGGAATTTTCTTAGGCACGTCTTGCAGCTTTAAGTAGCAATGCCAGTACAGATGGAAACGGCTGGGCTTCTCAAACTTTTCTGCATGCAGTCTGTTCTAGTGCTGAGGCAGTTCATAAAAATATGCCAGATGAATCCGGCTCTGTGATCATATTGTTAAACATGCCACTATAGTAAATAAGACTGAAGCTCCCGTTTTGCTGTGCATAATGTAAGGATAAAGTAATACAAGACTTAAAGGCTCCATCTACTTTCTAAAAAGAAAATTTCAAAGTGTTTCTTGTTCAAACCCCACAGTAAAATTCATATTAATTAATGGAGTAGACCTTGAATAATGTAAAAATCTTTATCAGACAGATGGAACTTTAAAGCTTTAAAGCATTAGTATGTAAGGTCAATTTAATTCAAAATCTGTTTCCAAAGTAAAAATCCTCTCAATAATCACAAATCACATTTCAACCCATTACATCAAAGCAACTGCAGAGAGGTGTTTTCATCACTGTAAATCAAAAATCTTGTCATTTTTGTATGATACCCTTGATAGCTCAAAACAATATTTTATGTATGAAATGTATTATATATTTGTATATATAGATAAATGAAATTTATTTTTTATACTGTGTATTCTGTGTGCCTACCAATCTTTTTACCTGTCTTAGAAACCACCCAGCTTCACTTATTAGCTCCAGGATCCTTATTTTATCCCACTTCCAGGGAAAATTTACAGGAAAGAGAGTCAAAACTTTAACTCCAGGGAAAAAGTGAAACATCCCAATATCACACCCCTTCTCAGAGATTATACAGTCCCTATTTAATGTACAAATACATGTTTTTGGTTCAGGTGTAGAACCTGGGTTCAGGAGGGCCTTTGTACTGTAACTTATCTTCTGCAAGTCACTCGGGATAACTGTTTTAAATTGAACTCTGAAGTTTTTGCGGTATGAAAGTGCCTCTGTACTTTCAATGTTCCAAACCATATTGTAGTATGATTCCAGTTCCATCTGTAAAGCACAGAATAATACTTGCATTATTGTGTAGCAAAACTACAAACATTCTTTTATGGCAAGGATCAGGGGCAGATCTTCTGGAAGACACTAAAGGGAAATATTCCAGACTCTATTCACCACCTCGTGAGATGATTTACCCAAAACCACATGATATGGTTGCAATGGTACAGTATCCCTATTGCCATTATAACTAGGATATGGGGGATCTGTTTCTAGTGTCCACCACTAGAGTCTGTCTTACACTCTTAATCTATAAGGCATTATTGCATTCTATTATATTTTAGGGCATATTGTATTATGAACAGCAAACAATAAAAAACTGTCAATATGAACATCTATTTAGTCTCTTTTCTTTTCCTAAGCACCTGTTTTTCAAACTTCCTTCTGAATAGTGCTGTCTATATCAAAAGTAAAAAGATTTTTGACTTATGTAAAGTTCACAAACAGTACCAGAAACAGCCTAATAAAATGAATGACGTATGATAAATGAAACAATGTGATAAATGAACCATTTTATCAGTTTCTGATGTAGTCAAGTCTACTAGAATCTTCAAAAGCATTCAGAAAAAATGCTCACTGTTGTGTGAAATTTCTCTAATGAAATACCTTTAGATTGTCAGCCCTTTATTACTCATAGAGAGTGTTATCCGAAAGACAGTCCACCAAAATACATGCATTCTGGAAAAGAGTAAGATGGGTTCTCTCTGGTCTCATAAGTCAAATTAGAATTGCACTTGTATTAACCTAAAGCAGAGCAAGAGACAGAAATAGCCACATGTCCTTTGAGGCCATTTATGCTTGGGCCAGATTCTCAAACAGGAATTAATCACTATAATGACACACTGTGACAGAAGATTGCATTTTAACCCCAAAATAGATTGTGCTTCCTTACATTGAAATCAGAAAATATTTTTAATACTTACAAAATTCAGAGTCACATATTGTTTGTAATTGTTGTCTTTTCAGCTGAGGAAGAAATGGCATTTATCTCACCTGAAATTTAAGATCTGTTCAAAAATTTTCTAGACATCCATGCACAGTTGGTCTACAGGTTCTTCATAGGAAGGAACATCCCTTTGAGATCTCTGTCTAAATTCATTCCATGAATCATTCCTACAGAGGGAATTTAGGAGATAATCTCGGACAAGACAGTTGGTTGTGTATGGAACACTGAAGTTAGACAGGGTGGGATTGTTCTCATTCAGTATTCACCACCTGTAGAGTAGTTTATGAGTGACCTGGTCCCTTGAGTCCCTATAGTAGTCAACAGAGCACTTCTGGGCCCTTCATCCCACCTCGAAGCAATCAGAGAATTACTCAAATGAATCACTCTAATGCTTTCTATTACTTTCTACTGATAACAAGAAGAGCTGAGGGTTACTATTAGATCAGGTGTAGACACCATACATTTGAAGAACCTGATATAAATCGCACCACTGTTGACCAAAAATAAAACTCTGAAATACCTACCACAACTCCTACAATAAAATCCAGGGGTCTGTATCTGACCACAGAGTGGTTTTATGAAGCAGAAGCAAGATGTGGTGATGCATACATTCAGCATTTCTTTAATGACTTTTGCCATCAGTTTAATGACTGTTCTGAACTAAAGAACTTCACAAAGATTGCAAATGCAATGAGGCAATTAATACTTTACACTGAACAACTGTCTACAGAATTTGATTCCTTCCAAATCTTTTCTATCTGGACCTGTACTTGAATTTGAACTTTATGAATCCAAAGGGAGATCTGGGTTGACTGGAGAAAAAGGCACCAATGCCACTGATCTCAGCAAGTAAATATGCAAAGAAGTTTTCATTTCCCTGTTTTGCTGATGCACGGTCCAAGTTCCAGCACAGCATTAAGCAATGGTGAAATAAGGCACTACAATAGCCAAGAAATATATAAACCTACTTGCATTTATGTGGTTATCACCAATCTGTGCTGCTTTTATGTCTTTGCACGTGGTTCATTTTCTTTAAGGCAGCCTATATGGTGTAGTGGTTTGGATTTGTGGCTAAAACCATGCTGATAACACCCCAGTATTTTAGCTGTTGTCAAACAGTCTTTGCACAGCGTCAAGGCTCTCTCTGGTTCTCATTCCATCCCCTCTGCAAGTTGGCTGCTGGTGAGCAAAGAGGTTGGGGGAGGACAGACGTGACAGCTGACCTGAATTGACCAAAGGGATGCTCCAGGCCATGGAACAGCAATAAAACTGGGGTTAGCCTTTCCAAAGTAGCCATTGTTTGGACTCTGGCTGGGCATTGGTCTGCTGGTGGGAGGTGGTGAGTAAGTGTCTTTGTATCACTTGTTGCTTTTTTTTTTCCATATTTATTTCCCTTCAGTTTCTAAAACTGTCTTTATCTCAACTACCAAGTTTTTTCTGACTTTTGCTCTTCTGATTCTCTCCCCAATCCTGCTGCAGGAAGGAATGAGCAAGCGTCCAAGGATGGATGGCTCTTCTAATAACATTTCAAGAATAACAAAAAGAGTCCAGCTCATCACAGGAAATTCATATACCAGGCTGACCACTGACAGAACCAAGTAACACAGTTTGATTAATTATAGAAAGCTCAATTTACAACAGAACTGGAGCTCTGCATAAGGGGAGTGCCACTGGAGTGCCAGTAAGTGTGGCTAACAGGATGGAGAAATTCACACCGTGGGTGGGACTGTCTCAAAAACATCCTCTCTTCAAAATGGAATAATTTAAAGAACAGAAGGTCAATATGAGAAACAAAACATTTTTGTTCCCCTTCCCAAAAGGATTTAAAACAGTCTTCAAAGCATTGAAATGCCAATAAAATCTTCATGCTTGGAGACTGGAATTCTTTTGGAGAGTGATTTTTAAAAGCATATAACAGATGCAGGGGTGCACAGTTCTTGGCAGATTTTGCCCCTCAATGCTTTAATGCAGTGCTCAGAAAATGCACTCAATAAACATCATCATAAAATACCTTTTGCAGTGTCTTACAAAAGTGTGTTGTCTTATGATCTGACTGTTCATTGTGGTAGTTGGATGAGACAGAAAGGAAAAAAAAAAAAAGGATTTCAAAGGCTTTTTCTCTTCATGTGAGAGGTATAAAAAAAAAATCCCTTCTGGGTGTTACTGCAGTTCTGCAGAACACAACTGTAGCAAGAAAAGCTGATAACACTGCAGTTAGCTTTCTTCGCTATGGCAGGGGATGAGAAGGTTCAAAGTATTACTCTGTCTCAGAAACCACAGCATCTACAGCTGAGGATCTCTGAACCACAGTGAACAGCTTCTTAATCCCCAGCTGGCTGTGCAAGTGCTGGCATACAAAGTCCACCTATCTAGCCCATGGATTATCGGACTATTGTCAAAACCCACCACACACACACACACTCTCTGGCTTATATCCAGACTGTGGTAGTTTGCCTCACACTGTAAAGAAACATCTTCTAAGGCACCTCATCAAAACCAGGCATTACTCAGGGCAATGTGAACAGCAGCACTGGGACCTGTGAATGAGCACACTGGTATCGCAGCCACTGCAGGCACGGGCAGGTGTCCTGCCATCTATAGGTTTTCACACTAAGGCTGATGCCAAAGATCATTCATTCTTCCATGACATAAATACTGAGCAGCAGCATTAGCAGCTGGAGAGCCAATAGAAAAATCTGATTATTCTTCACCAGTAGTACAAATCTGACAGCATCCATGAAACTGAGCTAGGCCAAGCTTGTACCTTACAGTTCACATCACAATCACAAAATCACAGTATAGCCCTCTTCTAACAATTGTTTATCTTTGTTTTGTTGTTGTAGCAGTTGTTTGTTTGTTTGCTTTTTCCTTTCCTTTCCTTTTTTCATTTGTTAGCAGCAAATACTGACAAGCCCTTGAACTGCTGCTGTATCTCTTCCCCATCTCACCCTGAGTTCTTGCCTTTGCAACTTTCTTGGCCTTAAGATGCACAATGAAATCACACACCATATGGAAAAAAAAAAAAGAAAAAAAAAAAATTTAAAAAAACCACTCCATTCTGCCAATTTTAAATGTGCTATTTTTCCACTGCATTCAATATCACTCTGCTCATGTTAGGAATAACAAAGGACATAAATTCCAAGTTTATTTCTTAGATTATTCATTATTTTATACACTTTTCAGGTCCTTTCCTGATCCATTTTGATAACAAACAAATCCCATCAGTTACATTTCTCTTTATATTAGTTATTATAGAGTTTCTGTTGTTTAACTTCCTAGGAAAAGTGCTTTTGTTTCTCTCTCCTGTCTGGAAGAATCTCACCACTACATTGTGCTGAAGAGAACCAACCAAAGAAATCATTTCTATAATTGTCTGTATCCTGTAAAATGGATGCCATTAACCTCTTGTGATCTGCTGGACTCAGAAATGCACACTGCTTCTCTCAGACTTTTCACAGAAGTCTTCTGTTTTCAAAGTAATAAATCTCTGGAAGGGGAGGGGGGACTGCTAGTTTTCACTGTCTTGGTTGTTGTTTTTTTTCTTAAACATACTTTCTCAACTCTCACAAAGTGTCTTCTTTGGACTTTTTACGTGCCTTCAACGGTGATGGATCTGCTGATGAACACAAAGCAAGGTGCTATTTCTTGTACATCATCAGTGGGTCGCAGCCCATTCCCTAAGTCCAGATTCCATAGCAGCAGAACACAGAAGATGGTGGCTCTTGAATCCAGATTAGATCAAACTTTAATGACCCCACAGAAGCTCCAAGATAAATGCAATTCCAACTCAGATTTCAGAGTATGTTTTCACCAGCTGAGCAACAACATTAATTAATTAAGGACACAACATGGGCAAAAGTACCTGCTGAAATCAAAGCAATGTATATTGTTTCATCTACATAATGATTCTGATAAATTAAGAAACACACTCATCACTAGGTGTTGGAAATTGGAACACTACACCAAAATTCAGATGTCCTGCCTAGCTGTTGTTCCCTGAATGCTATGGATCTTTCAATTCTGATCTAGGACTCTTGCTCTGGAAGTCTACCTTTCAGTTAAACTAGAACCTTGAATATAAATCTCTCTTCACCTCTCAAAAGGTATGTTCTCAGATTGAAATATGATTTTTATTACCTCTCCTAAAGCATCATCTACAGAGTCATTAGAAAATAGTAACATTAACAGTAGCTGAGGAAGCTCTGAAGCTCTGGGAGTCACCTCAGTTTGGACATGACGGTAACTGAGAGTGCCTCTGCATCATTCTGGAGGAGAGGGGGTAGGAATAGCTATGTAATTAGATCTTTAGGCTATTTCAGTCATGCAAGCCTTTCAATCATAGAATCATCTAGACTGGAAAAGACCTAAAAGATCATCAAGTCCATCAGTCCTTGTCAGACCCTGACAGTTTACCTGCCACCAGAAACCTAGTTTGGGGTTAAATTATGGCTCAGGAGTCACAGAGTGCTCCATTTTTCAGGAATTCAGGACTAATTATACTGATACTGAAAATCAAGAGGTTAATTCAGAGTGAAGAACACTAGAGGAATTGATAAGAAGCCTGTATTGACTAAAATAATACCAACTAAAACCTTAAACCCAAACATCTACCTTCCAAATATTCTGAACAGAGCTGGAATATTCTGTGCAACCATTAGAAAGAAAAACTTTCTTCCAAAGTATGTGGACATGTTCCCCCTGGAGTGGCATGCCCTATATGAATTACTCTAGCTGAAAACCTGAAATATGGTTTTCATTTTCAGAGATGCTTTTGTAAACTCCATTTAGATCAAAGATTTTCATGGTGTGGTTTTTGTGTTTTTTTGTTTTTTGTTTTTTTATCTCCTTTAATTGAACAGACAAAACATATACCAATTAAGATCAACTAACATTATAAAAATGTTTTTTATCTTCTGACATTTTACACAGATGAATGTCTTTGAGAAAACTCATAGAGGAGATTAGAATGGGACAAGTCCATGATACGTATAAATATATACTATAAAGACAAAATAAAAGTGCTTGCAACTTCATGTAACTGTGCATTTATAGTTTCAAAATGCATATGTGAGGGAGAAAATGTGACTTCCCCTGAATATTGAAGAGAAGAAAAATCTGCTACTTCTGTAGAATATTCACCAACTAATCAAAATTTCTTCACTACAAGAAGTGGTATAAATGTAATATTTATTATTTAATGTGCCTATTTATTTGCTATGTATGCACATACATAATTTTGTCCTAATAAATTTGATTTATCTGTAAGTGCAAAGTGCAACTACTTCAAATTAGTTTGATCAAAGATCAGACATTCATTGCTGAGTAATGGAAACACTGCTAATAAAAATTCTATGGCTTCTGGCAGAGGCAGGGGGAGGAGGATGATAATGTCCTCAGAGATCAACTCCTTGCAGTCTTCTGTAGGGCCATTTACATGTAAAGAAGATATTTACAAGTTCACATAGGTGTTAGGAGAATTTGAAATACTGTGCTCAAATAAATAGTAGCATTTGGTTTTCTGCATCAAGTCCTTTCAGACTATTTAATATTGTTATTACTTTCATTGCACCCCCAGCTGAGATCAATAACTTTTTTTTGCTTAGATACTGTGCAACTGTTCAAACAAAGACAACCTCATTACACAGTATTTATAATGTAAATAGCAAGCTTCCAAGCCATTACTAGGTAGGATGGAAAAAAGCCTTTTTTTTTTTTTTTTTTTTTTGCTCCCCAGTGAAATCAGAATTATTCCTTTATCACATTCTAAAGGGAAAGGATTCTTGCTGATGATTGATTTACTTTTCTGGATGGGCTCAGCTGCAGTTCACAGAGGTAGGTGCTTACTTTGTTTATTCATAAAGCTGGCACTTCATAAAAATAGAAAATATTTGAGGGGAAATAAAGAACGGAATTTCATATAGAATAGAATCATTCAGGTTGGAAAAGACCTCCAAGATCATCTAGTCCAACCGTTAACCTAGTACTAAAGTCCACCACTAAACCATGCTAAGTTTTACATCTACATGTTTCTTGAAGACCTCCAGGGATGGTGATTCAACCACTTCCTTGGGCAGTCTATTCCAATGCCACACAACTCCTTCAGTAATGAAACTTCTCCTAACATCCAACCTAAAAATGCTAAATATGGATCTAGCATAAAAGTGGTAGAGTTAGGAAAAGAAATGAGAGCTATAGATTCCTAATCAGCAGTACAGCTAGAAGAAATTTGATGACTCTTTATCTGATTCCTATACCAGCCGCTCATGGTAGGGTAGAACTCTTGTATGATATAAAAGTTTCTTAAATATGTTAGTTTTACCTAGATAGAACACTTTAGGGAAATATATAAATACCCAACAGTCTCTGGAAAGGTCTCTTCCTCACACATGCATAACCCTTACAGACCTTGTTATGTCAGCAGAATCCCATTAGATAGAATAAAATTGCATAATGAGATTAACTTGATGTTATTTGATGCTCCATCAATGAAAAAGAACATGGAGAGATTTCAGGTGAGTCTAACATGGAGCCCACAGATGCTCCTATCCACCTTTTCCTTAGAGGATTTCCTGCCTATATTCTAGCCTAACCTACTGACAGATTGCTGCCACATCCCCAAAAGGAAAAAAAAAATAGAAAAAAAATAGAAAAAAAAAAGGCACTAATTTCAAATAAATAAACTTAAAATTTAAAGTATATGATTTAAAAAAAAAAATAAAATAAAAATCATTCTAAAAGCTTTGCTTACTACCCACTTTATTTTTCATACACCACAAGCACCTGTACCTCTTCATTTGGATACTAGTTTAAAAACACGGAAAATCTTTAGATCAATCTGACCAACAGAGAAAATATCACATGCGGCTCAAGTCTTTTAATGTTTATTTCTTCTGTCCTCATAATAGGTAGAGTATGGTCTCCTAAACTAATTTCATGAATATCACAGTAAAAACAGCTGTTATCCCAAATGGCTTAAAGCTACCACACAGTTCATTCTACACCACTTTCCTCAGGGACTTGCAGTAAGCTCATCTTGCCACCCTTATAACATCATAAAAATAATTTAAGGACTCTCAGATAATCAACCAAGTTACCAAGGACAGAGAGTTCTTAAAGGCTATTAGGATTTCAAACCCTCTATACAAGTTCTTACAAACTGTTAAACTGTTGTCATCCCCAATCTGCCAAATAAAGCAGGGAGTCCAGGATAGCATTTCTCAGCGAAGCCATAATACGAGGAGTCTGCATTTTCTTATTGGGGCAAAATTACCCACTGTTAAGGAGTAAATTTGTCTTCTATGTTTTCACAGTACCTACTTTTAAAAATGTTCCTATCCAGCTCTTGTCCAAATTATCTCTTGCCAGCCTCCCCACCTCCATAATTTTACCCAGAAAAGGCCTTAATCTCTACACTTATCTCACCCTAACAGACTCCTCCCTGACAAACCTCTCTCACCTGTGTTAGGATAATTGGTTAATATAAAGCATCCTCATGGGTGAAAAAAAAATGGCTCACAGGGAGAACAGTTAAATCCACATTTAAAATTCTGGATTTGACCTTCGCCCTACATTTCCTTTTATTTTTGCTATTGTGAACAAAGACTTCAGGATGCTTACAATTGAACCAATCTTGCAAATACCTTCCCTAACCGACATCTGAGCAAGATAGGCAAATAGACATTTGTAAAATCCTTTGAAAAACTTCCAAATTCCTAAATTTAATTGGAATCAGAAGAATCAGGGACCTGAGTATGTATTAAGGTTCTAAGTCCAAACTATACAGAAAATACAAAGGGCTCAGGGAGGGCCTTTGCTTCCAACCTCCTCCCCCCAACCCTCACTCCCCAAATAAACTAAGTATCTGGAAGCATTAGGTCTCAGGAAAGACATTACTAAGTTTCCTCTGAAAAATGAAGTTATTAGTCTCTCTTTCTTACATGTCAATCTTTACCAGGATTTAGGCACAAATACTTCATAAAGAATTAAATACCTGATACTTTTCAGGAACTCTGCTTTTGGATTTACTAATCAACACTTGTATAACGGGGAGTTAGCCTCTCTGGTCTCTTGTTTTGCAACAGTAAAACAGGTTAATGTTACTCTGTATATTGTGTTTTTGTAGAATGACAGCTCTTAGAGACAAGGAACTTTACCACATCTTCCACCACGGGACCAAGTACAGCTGATACACTGGGAATTCTGCAATTATAAATACTTTTTCTTCCATGGATAATGTATAGTTGTTCATGAATTCCTTCCTTTGTATTGTTTTGATGTTGGTGGTTAAGATCTCTGCTGAATAATTCAGAACCTTGCAAGATGCATGAATTTTAAGTTATGTTTTTAATGTTGAGAAATGGGTGAAAAAAAAAAATCCATAAAACTGTATTTGCCACTGAACAAATGATTACGGTACAACACAGAGAAGGCTGACTGTTGTTTCTCTCATACCTGTCCCCACCTCCTTTCCAAGATTCAATACAGCCTTGTGAAACTTTCACCCTGTTTATTTACAGTATAAATAAATTTTCAGTTCAGAAATCAAATTTCTAAGTTATCAATACTTATCTTTAAATATTTGGGAGACTCTGCTCTTTGAAAGAGCAGTTAAGACAAAAGCTTTCTATTCACAGGAGAATCAAAAAAGTTGGAGGAAGAGGGGAAGGGAAAGGAAGGTTTTTCACAACTCTGAATTTGTTTCTGTCAGGTACAGTCACCAGAACTGGAATAGAAAGGCTGTATTTCAGCTCATTAATATATACCTGAGGAGTAGCAACCTCCAATGACATTCCTTCTCTTCTTAATCCTGTTTAGTCTAGTCAATGATATGGATATCTCTGGGGGAAATCTTTTTTTTTTTTCCCCTTTTTTTTTTTAATTTCAGAGCACACACTGAAGCATGACTGAAAAGTGTATCAATATGGAAGTGGCTCCTGGAAACCAAGTACAAATCTCAGTGTGTATCACAGTGAAACTACAGAAACAGGGAAAGAAAATTTATCAACACACACAAACTGGCATCACATTTCCATCCAGAAAGGGACCAAGTTCCCAATTCTTTCTGTTCCACCTTTTCCAAGAACTAACCTCAGAACGTTTAACAACAGTGAGGAGACTTCAGCAGAATAAATCATTTAAGCCACAGACTTTTAATTGGAATCTTGTCTGAGTTTTGGCAACTTATTCTTTAGCAGAGTTTGCAAATTAAGCACACAGCCAAGCATAGATGTCCTTGGGACTAACTCTAGGCACCAGTTTAGCATTGCCTTTTTGTTGTTCTTTGTTGTTCAAGCTATTTCCCACTTTATACTTTGCTTTTAACCTGTTTCTTCCCCAAGCTATGTTTGGAAGGAAATTAACATGATATCCCCTCCCATAAGCACAAAGGAATTTTCAAACAGAAGCATCCAGAGAAGTATTTTAACTGATATGGTGATTATGAAACTCTTCATAATTTCCTTTGTATTGTTCTTTTCAAAAGATAGTTTGTCCAAACTACCTGTGTCTTTTTATAACACATTTATAAAGCAGTGCATCTAAAATGATCAGAATATTTTTACAGGTGTGCAGGATGAGGAAGGCAGACTAAAAACCCAAAAGGACACATTTTCTTCAGTTCATACTAGTCATAGCACAGCAACAGGAACCTTTCTGAGACTAAAGTATTCCTAGCCATCTCACACCCTGCTTTTAGAGTTGTCAATAGTTCAACTTGTACCTTTTCAGAAGAACAGACAGGACACTGCATAGCAGATCCAATATATGAGCCTCCTGTCTATAATCATGGAAAAGTATAAGAAGGGATGGAGGGGATGGGGGGAAGCACACGATTCTTACTCATAAAAATCTGTCCTAGGAGCTCTGGAAAATAGATAATGGACTTGCAATTGCATACCAAGTTGATTTACAATAGCTGATGGCAATGAAATTTAAGTAAAAAGATGTGAGAAAGTCTAACAAGGATTACTCTTATCAATACTTTGTCATGCCCTCCAATTCCAGCTTCCAATCTCCCCTGGTATGTGACAGCAACTGTTCAGAGGAAAGGTCCCTCTAGCCCAGTAACCTGTCTTAAATAGGGTTTTGCTATTGATCATAAGGAAATAATATATAAACCTGTCAGGCATATATGATATCCTCCCCCATCACTGTTACCTATTACTCTCTGATGCTCACGTTTATAGCTCAGAACCAAGGTTTTATTTTATATATGTAATAATTCTCAATTGATTTCCCTTTAATTAACTTGTCTATTCTCCCTTTTGTAAACCTGAGTTTACTGTGCTGTGGTAAGAAGTTCCACAGCTTACCTTACTTAAGAATTTCCTCCTAATCACTTAGAACATCTTACTGCTGTATAGTTTCCCATCAGCATATAACACCTCCCAAATCAATTTGGAGTTAGGTGCTATGTTCTCCAGCTGAACATACACCATTACCTACTTACAAATGAGGAAGATATTCTTTCTGCTTGAACGGTTTTGATGCATGGAAATGAATAGCTGCTTTGTAAGGGTGAGATAGCTTCTTTTCTTAGACAAATTATCTGAGCCTTTACATATGAAGCAGTGCAGGATCATAGATACTTCAGCCTGTCTTCCCGTCTTGCAGCAGGACTAACCACGGCCAGATTATCCTTAACCTTCTCTCAAATCTCTAATATGGGAGATCCCACAAACTCTTCAGCAGATTCCAAGACTTCCCTCTCCTTGTGGTTACAAAGATTCTCCTAAAGTCTAACGTAAACCTGCTAGAATGAACAGTGAGGGATGCAAACAGTACTGGAGAAAACAAATTTTTATAAGAGCACTACAATGGATGAAAACATGGAAATTCTGTGTTTCCAAATAAAGCGTAGGTTACGAAATGGAAATAGTTAAATAGATGTTCCTTATTTTCCACTTCCTAACTGGAAGACAAACAGGACGCAAACCCATAGGTCACATGTTCCTACATAAAGGCTAAAATTAAAATTATATAAAAAAAGGGGGGGTGGGGGGGGGGGCAAAATAAGAAAAAGTGAGTGGCTGGGGGGTCTCATTTACTTTCATTTAAATTTTTACAATAATTTTTTTACATTTACAACAAATCCACAGGAGTTGCATTCAGCTTCAAAAACAGGAGCTACAGAAAGAAACATGGAAGCTTTTAAAAAATAATAGAAGTTGAATAAAAGAATGAAAACCTCATGGGTGATACTAGACAGGGCCAGCACATACCAGGTCTGAAGACAGGGTCAATAAAGGACAATAGAAAACTAGCCTGGCCAAGAAACAAAGCAAAAAAGGTTATTATATATGAGAAGACGTCTGTCAAAAGAGTTGTGTCCAAAGGAAGAAAACAGGAACATTCAAACTCTGGTGGATTAAGTGTGAAGATACAATAATGGAGGCCCCCCAAATGGGTCTGAGAAACAACATGTGAAAGCTATAAAGTTAAAGTTCAGGAGAGGACAAGCACTGCAGAGAAACTAAAATAATTCTTCTTATTAGTATTCACTGCAGAAGAAAATGGGCTTTGATATTCTCACCGTTCCGTTTCTGAAACTGGAGTGACTTAAAAAGACATAATGGATAAATGGGCAAAGGGTATACTAACAAATCCCATGACTTGCTTAGAGGTTAACTACTATGAAACATCACACACACACAAAAAATATATATATATATGTATATACTTTACTACAGAAATTCCCAGTGTGTAATGCCTTGCTCTTTACCTGAGGACAGAAGTGACATTAATTAAAAACAAATCTGAAAGTTTCTAAGGGACATGGAAGGAACAGGCCAAATCAGTGGAAACCAGCAAAGAATTGGTGAAGTGGACATTTGGATAAATGTGAACCACTTTGGAACAGTCCCCATGGCATTTGCAAATTTAAGTTCTGCCTTGCAAACCTGTTGGAGTTTCTTAAATGGGGTCAGCAAATTTTCACATAACAAGAGATCTGGTTGATACAGTCTTTCTGCATTTCGAAAAGCCTTTTGATAAAGTCTCTCATCAAATGCTTTTAAGAAAACAAAGCAACCGGGACTAAGACAAAAGGTCACGATGCGTATAAATAATTGTATGAAAGACAAACACAGAAGGTAGAAGCAGTTGGTCACTTCTGACAACAGGTAGGTCTCCAGGTCTGCCAGGACAAGAGGCAATGGGCATAAACCAGAACACAAGAGGTTCTGCCTAAACATCAGGAAGCACTTCTGGGCTGGGTGGAGATGGAGCCCAGGCACAGTCTACCTAGAGGCTGTGGGGGCTCCTCCTGGGGGATCTCGAGGAGCCACCTGGACGTGGGGCTGGGCCCCCTGCTCAGGGTGGCCCTGTTGGGGCAGGGCTCAGAGCAGAAGGACCCAGAGGTCCCTGCCAGCCTCCTGTGGTTGTGTGATTCCCCTTAGGGCCACCGGCAGGGGTTACTGGGCCTTATGTATGACCTGCACAGTCCTCCTTATGTAACGTACAAACTTCCCAAATCAAGCCCATTAGTTCTTATTGTCACCAATGACAGACATCAGCAGATTACCATTATCTCATGATTTCGTATTTACTACTGAAACTAGAAAAGTAGACGGAGACAGGATTTTTGAAAAGGATATTTCAGCTTAAGAAGAAATAGTAAGGATGCAGCTGAATTCTGCTAGCAGTAGATACATACAAGTAATACAACAATACAATACAAGTAATACAACAAGTGCTGCTGTTTAGAACACAAAAATTAGAACACAAAAATTAGCAGGCAGCAGCATTTGTAGGCTTGATTGCAAGCACAGCATTGTCAAAGCAGTGTTGCTTGGTATAATATCAAGTTTTGTGTTTGCTATCCCTCTGCCAGACTGTAGAACTATGTTCTGCAAAGCCTAAGATGCTGGAATTCACAAATTGTGCCAAACGAGGGAGAAAAAAAAAAAAAGAGTATTCTTTGCACAACAACAGCAGCTTGTACCAAGGACTCTGGGGTCTAAATTACATTCAGAATTGTATTAAAACTCACTTAATTAATTCTAGACTGATGCCACGGCACTTTCTTTTAAGCAACAGAAATGGATTTGCTTGTCATTAACAAAAATATACAAACCAGCTTCTCCACATTCACAGGGGACTTCTAATTGTTTAGTGGAAAGGGAGAAAAGTAGCATTATGTAATGTTTCCATTTTGGGCTTTAAAAAGCCAGGCTGTGTGTTGCAGAACAGTAACACAGAGGACCCTGAAGAGGGTGCAGATTCATTTCAAAGGTTTATGGCACTGACCTCTCTTCCTTCCCTTGATAATAGGACAGGCAGCTAACGTCTGTCAGTAGGGGAAATACAAGGGCCTAAGACCCACCCTGCCACAGCAGTAAGCTGGGAAGCCAAAAAAGACTACCTTTGTGCCCTTAAGATCCCTCACATGAAGTGCAGCCAAAATTTGTCTGCCTTCTAAGGATCAGATTAGTCCAGGTGACATCATGGGAAGAATATGTGCCAAAAAAAAAAAAAAAAAAAAAAACACAGTGTCCATATCTACTTACATCTTACTCTCTGCTACCTGTATCCCCACCACCACCACCGCCCTATGGGCTTTCATGTAGTTTTAATTTACCAACATGTTTGCTCCAGGATTTGCAGTTTTCACACATCGTGCAAGTAATTCTGGGGCACACACAGATCCTTCTCCAGGATATTGCTGTTGTTCTGTCTGTTGGTACTGGGTGAAAAACTTCTTCCCTTTAAAATACTTGCATTTCCATTCCTGTTTCTTTCTTCTTTTAAAGCCCTTCAATGTGCCTGTCACCAAAGTAGAACAGTATCAGGCTGCATTTGAACAAGTCACAAGACCCCTTTACCTTTAAAACATTCTTTCTTTATGACATTGTCATTTTTATTATTACATTAGAGTGCTGGATGTACTGATGTTACATTAACTAGTAGTCATAAAACATGTTGTCTAGTGGATGGAAAGAATCTGCCTACAAGAAGATGCACTCAAATCAATAGACAAAGTCAGCCCAACTCGATACAAAATGAAGAACCTTGAACAGCATATGTACAACAGTGTACAACAGATTGCTCTTCAAGGTGAAAATCACATACATGAAAAGTAGCAAACACGGATCTTCCACTTAAAATAAATAAATAAATAAGTTTCAAAATGCCTTTAGTACCTAAGAGTACACCAACAATGCCAAACAACTAGACTGAACTAGACTGTCACCTGAGCAAATTGTACATGTGGGTGAAGGAACAAGAAGTTATGGCTCTCTCCTTAAATAAGAATGCATCTGTGAGAACAAGGAGTATGGCAGTGAATGGCATAGGCTCAGCTCAGGAGCTATCCCAGGAGGAAGATTTTACAGAGAGTCCAGATCATTAATAACTATTCCCTGGCAGCACACAGGAAGCAAGGAATTAACTATGGTCCTATCCCTTGCGTGGCTACTTGCTAGTCCAGCTCACGCACTCCTTGGGCAGCCTTTATTTAGTACTGCCTTAAATAACAAAGCCTACATCTCCCCCACCTTTAGTTAAGCTCAGTAGAATCCAACTCCGTAAATCATCTTGTGAACAACTGGTGGAATAAAGGGGCTGCAAATCATTCTGCTTGCAGTTCTGTAGTGAGCATCTTCATGTCTTTATGAATAATGGGCAACAGCAGAGCCACAGCCAGGCTCACAGGATAGAACTGCTTGAAATTGAGCAGAGGTGACCGTGTCTAAATCCTCTCAGTTCTGCTGCCTAGACATTGGCTGGAACAGGCAATAAGGGAAGCTTTAATAAGTGTGGAGAGACAAGAAGAAGTGGTGGTAACAGCTTCTTTACCACCTTAGGAGGAGAAAAATCAACAGGATGATATGGAAGTCATGGAGTACAAGGTTCCCAGGACATGAGACTATTAAAACAGCTCACAGTAGCTCAGTGTAGCACTTTCAAAACTACCACAGCTTTAGCTGACATTTAAGCATTGGACCCCTGTCCAAGAGGCAAATTAAAGTCAGAGAGAACATAGAAAAAAAATAAAAAAATAAAAAAAAAAAATACAGAACTGTCATGTTACAGAACTCCTAGGCCTTTTTTGGGGGTTGGACCTGATGATCTCTCGAGGTCCCTTCCAACCCCTAGAATTCTGTGATTCTGTGATTTTTCTAACATTGGGGATACTGAAATTCCTGCTGTGATAATTCTGCTGCTCCTATATGCTTTATTCATGTTACCACATTAACGGAGGCACAGAACAAACAAAAGTGTCATAAGACTTTCAGGTATTAGTTAATGGCATTTATTTTGTGTTTGCATAAACAGCTGTCTCAGCTTTCAGATCAAAAGAGGAAATACTAAATATATATATCCTGTAAATAATCCAGCCCATTTGGCTCAGGAACAGAACTGTCTCAAAAGAACCATGAAATGAAGGATTTGTTTTAATGTGGAAGTTACACCTTGATTGAGTAACTAACATATTCTAAAAGCGCACACCCTTGTCATACACTTATTTATTTTCCAATAGCCACGTTCAAACAGAGGAAAAATAGCTAGAAAAGGAAGCTAAGCACTGAATTGTAAAATTATCTCCAATGCATTCTTCAGGTACAGCTGTAAATAATATACACCTAAAAACAATTACAAGTGGCCTAACACTTCTGTCACTGAAATCAGTAGGGAAAATCCAAGCACAGATGAAATCTTATTCTTAGTTCTGCTCAAATAAAAGATTTATCCTTCAGCTTCTCCCTGTCAATAAAAAAAAATAAAAAAAAATTAAAAAAGGGGGGGTCGTGACTAATAATACTTTGGCTAATGCTTTGTCCTTGGGCTTTCAGGGCTCAGTTAATGGATTAGGAGTAGTAAAGAGACTAAAAATAACACTTTAAATCTGGTTGTTACTCACTGTGTTCATAATACCATAACTCTGATCTGGAGTGTGGTTAAAACAAGGATAATAAAGAACTTTAAGCAGGAAACATCATCCATTATTTATATATTTAGTCTTATTGATATATACAATATCATCAGTTGTTCCATCCAAATATGTTAAATACTTCCAAGGTTAAGGACAATGCGGCTTGCTTGCTTGGGAAGAGTTCCAGATATTTCATTTCATTTTCACTCTTAGGTGTTTATATTTTTTTTAAAAAAAATGTGTATTTTAGTTATATTTTTCATGAATCAATAGTAAGTTATAGTCATTGTTTAGGGGGCCCTGCAGAACAGTTTAGTAGCTTTTTTTTCCTATACGTATATATTTTTTCTATGTATATATTTCTTAGAATCAGCCTGTGCTGAGTTTAAGAAACAACACATATTCCAGTCTTTCATTATTTTCTCATATGAATTTAATGACCAGTAGATACAAGTGTGGGACTTCAGTTGTTGGGTTAAGATAAGGGAAGAACTAGTCTTTGAAAAACTGTAACCTTCAAGCATCATATAAAGTCAGAAAATAATGATATGGACTTTACTTCTAAAGGAATAAGTAATAAAGTGACCAAAGAAATTCTTTATGATTTACAAGGGAAATATAGACTGGCAAAACTGTTTTTATTTGCATGCTTCTTAAATAGAGCATTTTTATTTTCAAAAATAAAGATAAGGATTTTTATTTTCTCCTTAAGAATTTAAGGCAAAATTTCACTAAAATGAGAAAGAATGAGAGAAAAAATAGAGGCAATGATTCATCTTGGAGATTACCATCAATAATGCATTAGTCTTTGTAGCGATGTTCAGGTCTCTTATGAATACCACTTATTTCACCTTGTAATTATGTTAAAACCAGCTAAGAAATTCTTAGTTTATCTCAGGTCCTTCACCTCTGGTGAGTGTCTTTTATTTATATATGTAAGTAATACATATATAATTACATTGTAATTATAAAAGTAAAACATTAACTCCAGGCAAACAGCCAATATCTTATTTGTTGGCATGTTATTATTTATTTCCCTTGTTGTATGTTTTTTCTTCAAAATTTCTAACTCTATGTGAACGAAGGTGGCAGCATCTTCTTTGCATGCAGTTTTGCCCAGGTCTTAAAAACATTGCCTCGTAAGCCAAGTTGGAACAGCAGGGCTCTTGTGTGCATGGATGTGTTTGGATTATGGACAGCTAGACTTTTGATAACAAACAAAAACCTTACAAGCTTGACTGAAGCTATGACTCCCCAAAACAGAACGGGAATACTGAAGACCCTTGGGCATGAAAAAGCTTGCCAATCAGACTGATTTTACTTTAACAGTTGTTAAAATGTAAATTTAAGAGTCCTAGTCCGAAGATACAGAAACCTCACTCTGACAATTAAACCTTGTTAGAACCATGCCTGAAGAGTGTCAACACACCGGTACTGCTCTACTGGAAATGTACAGAAATCACATACTGACCTATTTCAACCATTCTAACTGCAACCGATGTTTTGTGGCACTAGCAGCATGGTAGTAGATTGTGCAGAGATTACAGGCTTAAAAGAGAGAGGACAAGAAGTGAAAGCAGAGGCACAGGTGAGTTTGAAAGCAAGCAAGTAGGAGAGTGGAAGCAGAGACGAGACGCTTGAAAAAAGCAAGTTCTTATGGTGTCATGGCACATGCAGTGTCTTTCTTTTTTGGTGAAGTCAATAATAATGAAAACCCTTGGATGTTAAAGGATGCAACCTCAAATCCCAGTTTTAAACACACTTTCTAGTTCTTCAAACACAGCAACTGTGTTGAAAGTTGCTAACACAGTTCCCATGCTCTTGGGAGTCAGAATTTGTATTGGCAGAAGAGATCCAAGAGACAGTGCTTAACAAGGCAAACACAGGTAGCCTCCAAAACCCATTGAAGCAGGTATAGAAAACTTAAGTTCTGAGGCCTTTCTACAAGTATCTGTTATCATTGAATGACCACACAAAGAAAAGCCAACTCCAACTCTGAATGTTGAGAAAACTGTCACATCCCTTTGGTACTGATCTAACAGCAGCAGTCCGTGTCTTGGAGGCTTACATATTGCAATCATTCTGCATTCATCTAAAGCCCAAATGACACCCCAAGAAGTTCTCACTGCTGAAAAAATGTAATCATCATATGCATGTTTGCATGCACGTGTTATCCCCAATCTGAGTCTTGCCTGGGCTTCCAGTCAGAAAAAAAAACATAGATAAAATACAGAATCAGGTAAACTTCAAGTATCACTGCCTTCCACAATAGTCACCCCACAAGAAAAAGTAAATTTCTTCAGTTTATATCACAGGAAGATAATAGCCTATTTGATCTTTGATAGTTCTGAAAGAAAATTCCTTCCAAAAATCCCATCAACATTAGAAAAAGTAACGTCAAGTGAAAATATCAGGTAACAACAAGAGAGGTCCCTTCACTGTCTTATCTTCAGCAAGACACAACATTGTTCGTTACTGCAGAAGGAGTATTTAGCTCAGAAGGAGGTCACCTATAGAGCAGGTGAGAGGAGACCCATGCATAATAAAGAAGCATCTCAATTTCCTTTTCTACTACCAGGCTTTATGCTAACACTGCAACTCCTTTAACTGTGTAACCTTCACACTGAGAAAGTTTCAGCAATGTTATTTTCTACCTGATTTCACCTGTGTGGTACCCTGTCAGCTGTTAATGATGATTAAAAGATACATCTGTAAGTGTCTGCAATGCAAACGACCACTAAATACATTGTGGAAAAAATTTCTTTAATTTCCCCTCGAATGTCAACAATTGCAACTCTGTCTGGTCTTTAGAACCCTTAAAAAAACCTAATCCCTAAACACAAAATCCCCACACACCATAGAAGCTAACACTCCTAAGGAGAGAATTGGTATGTGGTCAAGGATTTCAAAAAGAAAAAGGATTAGTGATTTAGGATCCCTATGCATTGTCTTCTCTATTGTTGAAATTATTATTTAAAATAATATAATGGTCTTGATTTCCAAAAGATGGAAGTGTATAGTATGCCTAATTTTCAGGGTATGAAAATCATAACTTTTATTCATCTCTTGATTAACGTCTGCACAGTAAAACTTGTCTGGACAAATGCTGTTAAGAAACCTTGCTCATATCTGAAGGTTCACATGTATAATGCTCCTTGGAAGACACATACTTTATGAATATGGGGTAGAAAGATGCAGAGTAGGAGAGGGAAAAAAATGAAACTTGCTGAAAAACTAGCAAAAAAACTTACATAGCAAATAGTGTGGTGTTTTTTTTTGACACTAATTTGACATTGTACAAGAATAAAAACAAGACTTTGCATTTGGTAAATTATTTGTGGCAAGTTATTTATCCACTCTTAACTTTAATCTTCTTATTTTGACTCTATTTTCTCCCTTAGTGACAGGCTAACAACTTTTGTCAGGAATGATGTGCTACAGAAAATCTTCATGGAAGAGTGAAGAACCAGTACACATGGATATTTGACAATATGCTGTCACCTGAATAGTAAGTTACAGTCTCAGAGAAATACATCAATTAAGTTTAAATCTGAGTTTCACTTGTTAACACAAGGGGTCTGTTTCATCCCACGTAAAAATTCTGCTTTCTGACACTAGACAAGGAAATGTAAAATAAAGACCATCTTTTCCTCCGCACACTACTTACCTGCAAGTAGTAAAGGAATATTTCCTATATTCAAAAATTACAGCTTGTCCTGGTATTTCCCCACCCAAATATCACCAGATCTGGCAGAAGCAAACCATCATCATGAAAACCAATTTTTTTAAGACTTGAGATTACCTCAACATGTAGCCTTAAGTGAGAACTGAAAAATACAACAATGCCAGATCTTGAAACTCCACATAATTAACATTTTCCACCACTACCTTCTCTGAAATAATCATGTTTCTAGGGAAAACAAAACTGTTGATGGCTATCATGCTTCTTTAACAATTGAAAAAGATAACAAACCAACCAAAATGGTACTTCATACTGTAAAGTATGAAAAATTATTATATTCTCATTTGAAGTGTCAAACAGCTGAGACATTCTGCACAGACATTTGTAACACTTGTTATGTCTAGTTTCTGTCTTAATCACAGAACTGAAATAGACCAGGTGACATTTTCAGTGTACTGGCATCTGTATCAGACAACCTTTTTGGATGGAATTTATCTGACCAAACACTGTGGTTCACTCCTTCCTCCAACAGAAGACCCAGAGGGCATGAAAAGAACCCTACTGGTTCTTAGCTTAGAACAAACAACAAGTAATTCTTCATGTAAAACAGTGAGAGTCTTAGGAACTCCTTCCCATCAACAGTTATGAATGCTGACATTGCTCTGTTGGTTCAAGGGGAGACCAATTAAATTTATAGAAAATAAATATATTAAGAATTATATAATTGTATAGCAACCATGCCCAACCTATTAAGTCTAGACACTACAAATGTATGTAGGTAGGGAAGATACTAGGGAGTATTATATATATTTGCTTGTGTTTATACTTTTCCATCATTACTTGTAGTTGGACGCTATCAGGGCCAAAAGGTTTCATTCATGTTAGGACATACATGTACAATGTTATTATGACCGAATCCAGTTTTCTGTTTAACGTTTAGTTATTCATTTTTCTGTGTCTATTTGTGTTTATTTACTCATTTTTCACATATACATTTATTTTGGACTTGTTAAGTACCTGTATGTGAGAGATTTTACCCTCTGCTGGGACCAGTCATTTTCCATTGCATAGACTGATCAGGCTCCTTCACTGCCATTATTTCTGGATCATTTTAGAATATACTTAAAAAGTGTTTCTGACACAAGACCACCAGGTAAAGAAGAGCAAAAAAACTTTTGACTAACCTTTGCAAAGTGAAAGCAATTGATCTGATTTCCTTTCTTCAAATACCTTTTGTCTTATGTCTTTTCTTGCTCCAGTGTCACAACAGAAATCAATATTACTTCAGGCTTCTGGGTGGTTTTGAAGAGCTAAAAAGTTCCCCTGTCATATTAGAAAACTTTTACTTTGCAATACTCTTTGTCATGACCGTATTTTACAGGCTGCTCTTAAAAAAAAAAAAAAAAAAAAAAAAAAAAAAAAAAAAAAAACTATAGGAATTAAATGACATCATCTCTGTCATGTTCATTTCAAGCTGAATATCTGGTTTCTTCAGTTATGTTAAAAAAAAAAAAAATCAAATGGCAATTCTGCTGCCTAAACATGGGGTCATATTTTCCAGTTTTGGACTACTCCCAGTCAGAGAAAACTCTCACTGATCTGGAAGATGATGAATTTTTACCATGGCATAAAACAGATTCTGACCAGCAATGACTCCGGTCAAACACTCTTTTTTTTTTTTCTGTGCTTCAGAACTATGGGCAGATGTTCTGAACTCCACAGTTCACTGAGAGTTAGCCATCAAAGGGCATTTCTGATTCCTCCAACCCATTACACTCCAGATAGCCACAAGCCAAGAAATGAGGAGCTTCAGGGAAAAACGATGGTAAATCTATAATGGGACTAGAATGATCAGTGTAGGGAGAATGAAGGAGCCCAGGAAACAAACAAATAAATAAATAAAAATAAAATATCTATAAACATAACAGGGCATAACTATGGACCCTGTTAAGGACACCACTGTTATTCTACAACTGATTATACTGGGATGGGTACCTGAGAGTAGCACTTCTGGCTTCAGCAAGATTTCAAAGAGAATTCAGTCTATAGAATCTGGGTTCAAGGGAAGGATTGCAACTAATGCGATGCTTGTTCACACACAAGTTTACAGACAATTTTTGTTCTCCCTTTTCCTTGGACTAGTTTTATTCAAAGGCTTGTCTTATTGACCAGTCTTGTGTTATCTTCCAGCTTGGCTTACTACCAATCCACTCAGGTATATTCCACTCAAATATACATAAACCCTAAGCAACCATTTTGAGGCACCTTCTCCAATTTTCTTCCAGGAGGTTATGGACTTGAGAACAGAGATGTTCTGGAAACAGCCACCAACAAACAAGTATCTAATTGTGCCTGCTGCTTCTATAAATGAATCTAAATTTTCAAGGTAGAGAGATAAAAGCGGCTACTTCTGAATCTGTACCCTACATTTCTTGAGTGATGTTAGAAACAGAAACATGCATTCAGGGGCAATGTCGGCCTGCAGAGAAAAACAAGGCTTAGGTAGATCTTAGAGAGTTTCCTTTTTGTTATTACCAAATCAATAAAGTCAGTGGGTAAAGCTCAGAATTTTAGGAATTCATAGACCTTCGGAGTAGCCTTTGCATAGTGAATGGTAGCTTGTTTTCAGTCTACCAAGCTATTTTGATGATTTCAAGAGCTATAAAAGAAAACCATTCAAAAAAAATAAAAATAAAAATAAAAATAAAAATAGCATCCATGATATGTTCTTGCTATTGCTTCTTTTAGCCCTATGCAAGGAGTAGCAAGTTTCTTTATCTCAAAACTGACTTTTTAGTCCAATCTGGTTTTTGAATGCTCATTATGTAATTCTGTCGGTGAATTAAACACATAAAAAGATAAATGTTCAGGCATTTTCTCTTCTAGTGCTTAAGCTGGTCAGAGGACAAACTTGTCTCAGTGCTGTTAGATGAGAATTAAATTGTTCACATGCTCTGTACAACACTAAGGATTTGAGGGAATTGTTTGAACGTAGCTAGGTTCCTGCCAATACAGAAATACAGCTGTGGCTACAGACATCTGCTTCTACTATGCTCTGGAGATTTCCGCAAGAGAAAAGGAAACACAGCTGGAGTCAGGGGAAAGCTAAACTACTCCAAATGCTCTGTGAGTTCTCCAATATTACATCATCTCTATTCCACCTCTTAAAATGATACTCTCTCAAGCAATACAAAATTGGTAATCAACACTAGTTAAGTCTTAGCTTTTTGGTTCTCAGCAGGACTTTGTAATATCTGTTTGGGTGGAGGTGGAGATAGGCTCAGCACAGACTGTGTGGACTTCAAACTAAAAAAAAAAAAATGCATGAGGTTGCATGAGTTGTTTCTGGAGTCTCAGTGGTTCTTAGGTCAATATCAACACGCCTTTCATTCTGTACTCTATGACAGTAATGAAATTTAGTTATGGTGATTCTCTTCCTTTTGGGTTCCTGCACACAGAACAATCTGGTCTGTTTTAGACATTATTACCCAACTTCATTCTAAGGCCCATTATCATTGGTTTCCTTCATCTTTCACATACTGCCAGATTTCTAATGGCCATTAACTTCATTCCTCAACATGTAACTTTTAAAAACTGCAGATAAGCCAAGGTTTCCTGAAAGACGTTTTTTTTATTATCATTTTTGTTTTGTTTTGTTTTGTTTTGTTTTTTCAAGAAGCTTGTTAATTTTGAGATATTGTTTTACATTAAACTGTTTCTAATCTTTTTCTTCTCAAAAAAAAGCATATCAATGAAGAAAGACTATCTCAGGTATGGAAACAGCAAAACAGTGTCACTGCCCCATAGCAACCAGGGTAGCAAAAACTATTTATGCCCAAAACTGTAAGGATGTGGCTATCTGTTTTCATTTCCAGAACAGCTATGTTTGCTAACTCTATACTTTGCCCAACCAAGCCTATAATTTTCAGAGCTCGTGACTTTCTTTCTCCTGTCTCAACACATGCTCTATCATTCACACAAGCTCACCTTTTCTATGAGAAATATTAACTTCTCCAATGCCAGTAAAGATGCTGTTAATGATTCCAGTACAACCTTCATTGTCTCTTCATTACATCATTTTAGACAGCATTTCAATTTACTTGTACTTACCATGTGTGTTGAGGCTTTTGTAACATTTTCCTTATAAAAATATGAAATGTTATACAAGTCATTAAAATGCACCTACAGCAATTTTGGAGTTAAGTCTAACAAAAGGAATTTAAGTCATTTGTCCAAGATGAATCAGTAAGTACAGGAATAGACAAACTCTGGAGATTTAACACTTCCTTTTCTCTAACCACAAGACGAAAACAGCATTATCTCACCATCCTGTTCTCTTTCAAGTGAAATTCATTGCATCGATACATGGCCTCCAAGTCTTGTTTCTTCGATAATAGACATTTTGTTCACTAGTGTTTGTCAAAATAGTTAATACTACTGTTTATTTTATCCTACTCCAGGCAAGATAAATAGGAAGTAGTAATATCCAGATCCTAACAGCTATGCATGTTCAACATACTTTTCTTCTAGAACTGTATATGAAAAACAATAATTAGGCTGAGATCTTTCCAAAGGCCATAAAACATGTAAACCAAGAACCTAACTTTTAGAGGCTCTTTTTCTGTGGAAAGAAGGATTATTTCTATAATCATGGTCTTTCGTGAATCCCAGGCTTACAAATATGTCTTCAAATATGAACTATTTAAAATCAAAAAGTAATTTTGACCCATTTTCACTCTAGGCATGGAGCATGGATCATGGAGCAATGCTTTTTTTTTTTTTTTTTTTTTAGCAGTATGGCAGGATAAGTTTGTTTCTTTATATACCTAACATATTGCAGCCTTCACACATCGCTTCTTCACTTGCAATCACATGCTGCACCTTGTTTAGAAAGCTGCCTGAAAGAATAAGCTAACTGTACTGTCAAGATGAATGTTTCCAATATTGAAATATCAAAATGCTTTTGACTCAGAGACAAGAGAATTAGTATTGACTTAAAATGAGGACTCCTGCACAGATTTCTATTCTGCCTCATTTTGTTTTCTGATGCTGAATCTTTGAACCAGTCAGTTCCATTTTGTTTCTGTCAAATGAAGAACAACATCTGACTATCAGCTGCACAGAAATTAAACCCTTGTTTTCAGGTAACATTTTTATTGGTCTGTGCTTTGCTGAGTTAATATGACAAACATATTATAGCTGAAGTATTATAATGAATTGTGTGAGAAAGCATTTTTTCACTAAATTTTGAACTGAAGTCATTCGGAATTCAATACAAAAAGGAACATAACAAGGGAAGTAATGTATTGCACATTGTACTAGTTTCTCTCTCATTAGTGTCATAAATTAACTGCAGCATACACAAGCATATTTCTTCTATGCAGCAACACCCAATTCCAATCAGTAAAGTTAGCATTTATGCTAAACATGACATGGACCTTCCTAAACAGCAAATATTGTTACAGGTATAGTTTAGTTGCTAGTGCACAAGTGAGAATATCAAATTCTCACATCTGATTCTGACACAGACTGGCTATGGATCCATGGCAAAATCAATTTCTTCATGCCAAAACCGAAACATTTCCTACTGGAAACACTAGTTTCTGCTAATGTTTTTGATTCTTCCTATTCCATAGCCTGTTAACTTCAGGAAAAAATATTCATTGACCTGTCTATACTGCATTTCTGATGCCTGAACACTAATTTTCCTATTATCTGATGTTTTGGACAATAAACTATAATAGCCAAGTAATTAATCTACCACCTTTTCAATGGCTTTGCCTTGAAAAGAGACTTGCCAGAGCTAGGTACAGAGTTATCTAAAGTCAACGTGACTTGATCATTAAACCCATGCATCCAGGTTTGGTTAGGGCACTCTCAGAACACTGAAGCTATTTGGCAATTTGGCAGAAGTTTTTAGGACAACCTCTTCATGATTTTTGTCTGATATTTCTCACTCACTGTTTGTGTGGACATATGAACTCTCCTACTGTTAAGAGTGAAAACAGGTAAGTGGGAACAGAGTAACATCAGGAACAAGTCCTGACACTTCCACTTGGTCTGGTTATTTAATTTGGAGGGAAAGGTCTTAGTTTTCATAATGTCTGTACATTTTTCCATTTAAAAAAAATAGTAGACAATAATTATAATATGACAGACATACATGAAACGCACAAATATGTGACAATATAAAAGAAAATGTTAGCTTCTTTCACTCTTCTAGAACCTTTTGTCTTCACATTAGTGTTGTTATGTATCTACAGTTTCATCTATTTCTTTCCCTTCAATTCCCCATCACCCAAAACTTTATCATCTTTAATTTAACTAGAGCAATTTCCAACACTTAATTTCCTTGCTGTTTTAAAGACTTTCTGCCAGGAAAAGAGATGAAGAACACTTCTAAATTTCAGAGGAAGTTACAGTTGTTTTTGGTGGTGGTGGTGTTTTTTTGGTTTTTTTTTGTTTGTTTGTTTTGTTTGTTTTGTTTTGTTTTGTTTTAATATAAATGCATGTGTTATGTTTCCAATATTTTTCACAAAAGCTTGATCAAGTTTTCATCATGACTGACTTCACAGAAGTAATTTTCAGATCTTGTGCTCCAAACATGAAACTGCATTTCCTCTGTGAGCATGACAAGGTTCTGCTAACACCTATCTATATACTCTTTTATCCAAAAGATAAAATAAAATCCATATATATTTTCTGGAAAAAAAAAAAAAATCATCCGTTTAGTCTAATTAGCATCCTAACATTTTCAGTGAAGAGAAGATCGTTTTGTCTCCCTTCCATTTTGTTTGCTGAGCCTGGAAAGGGGCCTGATCAGAAATACCTCTAGCATGGCTACTGATGGCTACTGTTCTGTGCTTGATAAGGACAAAGGCAGCTTTTTGAATGTTTCCTATCAGTCTGGGGTGCATTGACTAAGGATTCCAGGTAGCAGGGATGCATCTGGCAGTGAACATCTAGGCATTGGCTGCAGATCAGCCATTGCTGCTGGAGGGACCTCTTCACCGTTGCTCACAGCATTCAGCATTATCCTCCTGCCAACCCCTTAACACTGGGAGAAATCAATGCCATTTTACTGTTAGCCTTCTGCTCCTGTATTGTACTTGATTTATTGTGTCTGTAATATGGCAAGGGGGTGCAGATGTCTTTTAAGCTGTCGAAGGGCAGAGATGGAGTGCCTCCACTACACAAAGCAGTGCTGCTCTATAAAACAAAGTGTGTCAAGTTCCGGAGGACATGACATTAAATACCAAAGGTGGAAAAAAGAAAAACTTCCGGGGTCAAAACAAAAATTAAACATATGATTCACAGTTAAGCAGTAGAAACCCTTGTCAGACTCCACTTTTGCTGTCATAGTCTTTACATCAGGTCAGACAGTAATGTGAGAAATTTGGGGTGGGGGTGGGGGGGGTGGGAGGGGTGCAGAATGTCTATCAAAAGTCTTTTATTCTCCTGCTAAATTCAGAACCACATATACCAGGAGCCTGGGAAGGTATGCTGGTATCACTAGTGAAAACTTGGCCTGTCATACACTTTCAAAGCACAGCTAATGCTCTAAACACCTGATAGTTTGCTGGGCTTGAGGCTAAACAACCCTCCCCATCTTCCCCAGAACAGCTCCCTATATCTTGGTGACCCACCTATTCGGGATGTAAAACCAGTCATCCGTGCTGCCACCAGGCCCTATTCCAAGGTGCTTCTGAGGGAGCATGGAGCATTGCAACACACCAACTGCAAACAAGGGCACAGCCATGGCTGGGCCCATCCAAACACAGCGCGTACCTACTGGTGGGGTATTTCGGGGTATTTCACACAGGTGCAGCTGTTGGTGGGGGGGACAACTCAAGTCCTGTTTTGGGCACCAAAATATAACATAAAACTATTAGAGAGCATCTAAAGGTGGGTTACAAATATGGTGAAGGGTCTAGAGGGGAAGACGTATGAGGAGCAGCTGAGGTCCCTTGGTTTGTTCTAGCCAGAGCAGAGCAGGCCGAGGGGAGGCCTCATGGCGGCCTGCAGCTCCCTCACGAGGGGAGCGGAGGGGCAAGCGCTGAGCTCTGCCCTCTGGGGACAGCAACAGGACCCGAGAGAAAGGCATGGAGCTGGGACAGGGGAGGGTCAGGCTGGGTGTTAGGAAAAGGTTCTGCACCCAGAGGGTGGTCGTGCACTGGAGCAGGCTCCCCAGGGAAGTGGTCACAGCACTGAGCTGATGGAGCTCAAGGAGTATTTGGACAACTCTCCCAGACATAAGTTCTAATTTTGGGGTGGTTATGTGTGGAGTCAGGAGGTGAACTCAATGATCTTTGTGGGTCCCTTTCACTCAGCATATTCTATGATTCTACGATTTCAAGTAGAGAGCGGCCATTGGTGGGGCAGTCCTGTTTGAAATTTACCACAGCTTCTTTTTAGTTCCTTCATTTGGTCTTTAATTTTTTCAACTCATAAAATACCAAGGCATGGCTGACATTTGGAGCACAAGCACAGTATGGTTCATGTCACCAGTTACATAAGGCAGCCTTATTTCCAGAGTTTTCCAAGCCCACTCTGCAGCACAGCAGAAACTTCAGGAGATAATATAAAGATGATATAAGCCTGACTAGGTCTAGTATATTTTTAAATGACAATCATTCCTGTGTGTTGCAATATTAATTCTGAGTATTTTATTTTTATAATGCAATAAAAAATAGGTCAGAAGTCCCAGCTGCTTGTTATACTTCTCTCAGAAAGTAATTGAAAACTGAATTAAACTGTTCCAGGATGTACCTGCAGGAGGGTGGAATACCCATGTAATTTGCCTCATATTTTAGAGTATTTAATGCTTTCTTTCTTACCAGTTTTTGGTTCTTACAAGCCAGGCTGGAGTTCTGTTTTGCCTTTTGAACTGCCCAACTCTTACACTGATTTTTCTACACAATGGGAAGAGGTTAACTCCATGCTAGAAAAGCTGGAGCTGTACAAAGTGGTTACCAAAGGGGAGCATCTGCACTTCAGAGCTAATCCTTATTCCACACATGATGTTGCTGAAGTTAGTAAGGAATACTCAAGTACCTTCCAAAGTTTCTACAACTTCTACAGACAGACCACACTGACTTAGATCCTTCAGGATGTGTCCCTGTTCCCACTGAAACTGATGTGATTAGTCATCATTTGATATTCAACAGACAAATTTCCAAACACATGAAACACTTTAAGAAAATCTTGAGATAAGGTCTGATTCACTTTAATTCATTCCCTTCTTCCCTTCTTAAGAAGTTGGCTGCATTTAATGACTTCCCAGTGCATGCTAGGAACAAAATTAAACTTACCAAGCCAGCTTCATCTCGGGTGTTAATCACACCTCAGTGCTCCATACCAACATTGTTAACTTATAACACAAACTTTTTTTATCTAAGTGAACAGTAAATTATTTAAGAGGAAAGTTCAAGATCAGGCTTCTGGCACCAATGTTCTGTACAAAATAAGGCTCAGTGTTAGTGCCATCACAGAAGTTATTGGGAGAAGGAACTCCCATAAACACAAAATATGTCACTTCTGAAGTGTGTAGAGGGTGATGAAAAAACTTTAGCTAGAAACAAATTTAGCTTTGAAACAAACCTTGAAAAAGACCACTTATATAACATTTGCATATGGGACAAGATACAGGAGAAATATTAAGACAAAGTACCCACATGTAAGAGAGAGAGCATTTGATCCACTTTATTTTGTCTTATGGGTTGATGCAGCCATGAGAACCAGCTGTTTGGTGAACATACACTTCTCATCACTTCAACTTCTCCCTGTTCACATGTCAAAGGGAAGTTTTAATTTTGTGGAAGAGCTATACTCTCTGACAAGTAGTTGGAAGCCAGAGGTAAACTAGACTGGGATTTTCCTCATTTAACATAAATGTCTCATGAAAAACATCCGAAACTGAGCTTGTTCTCTGAACTTGCTTTCTAATCAGTGGAGAGAAATGGGCCCTTCTTGGAAGCCATCTATCTGACCCATTTTAGATATCTGAATCCTAAAAGTGCCTGTTTCTCTGTCCATTAGAAAAAATAATAATAATAAAATAGATGAGTAAACAACAAGATCTTAATCTAAAGCTGAATAAAACAAATTTCTGCTCCTTATTTCTCTGCAAAGTGTGTGCCGCTCTCTGCTCATAAACAAATCTATGGGGAAAACTTATCAACCATTGAAAAACTTTCATTAGAGAATACAAGGATTACTCAACTTCCACTCCAGCTCTCCTCCAGACAGGCATGATCCATTCTAAAAGTTTCATTCCCTTTCTGCCCCTTCATCAGAAAAGTTTTTACTCTCATTAAAGTCCGCTATTCTATTCCTTTTCAAAAAAAAAATAATGTGATCACTATTTCTGCACAGAGAGTGGATGTCTCTGTAAATTAAAGAAGTACAGAAACAACTAGAAAGAGATCAGACCTTTCCTATGCTTGTGAATAAATTGTATCATTTAAGCTACAGCAGCAGAAAGCTTAAAAGCAGAAACACTTTAATTTTGTGTATTGTGTCCTGCATGAAGAGCTATGATGTTGAATATTTCTCGTAGCTGTGCAGTCATTTCACAAGATGTTGATTCTGCAGGAACACCAGGGATTGTGTGTGGTTGTCTGGACATCACTTACAACCACAAGATGGTCGACAGTAAAGCAGCTCAATTGCTTTACTTTCAATTAACTTCAAGTTAAGCAACATTCTGAAATGAGATGCTACTTTGAATCTACATGGTAGAGAGATTCATTTTATGTCTGCAGCACAACTTGCTGTCAATCTCACTCACCACATGCAATAGATCAAATGTATACCATGTTTACAGCGAGACTCTTTACGGGTAGTTGCTCCTTCCTGCTTTGATTAGCAGCTCTGATCAATGTGTATGTCTGTCTGTTGCTAGATCCAGCAGTTCTTTAGTGGCCTTGTAAGCTGCCTCCTAGAAGTGATAATGGTGAATAAAAAATCAGGAAATGCAATGTAGCATTTAAATAAAATGACAAATGACATAACATGATGAGAGAAACTATGATAAGTACATAGGTGAAATCCTTTCCTGAGAGTGAACAACACCCAGGATTTTGCTGTTTCTGAAATGATCACCATTAGATATGATCACTGGGAAAAGAAAAAGATCTGTTCCAGGTGTCTTGTTCATTCAGGAGAAACTTTAGGAAGTTTACTACTAATTTCAATGTAGTATGCACATTTTTCACCTCCTGTCACAGAAATACATAATTTTAGTTCTAATCTGCTCAGTACTTGCAGTTGTCTAAAATAGCAGATGTCACACAGGCACTTGTTTTTCACTGTGCAGGTATGGAAAGAATAGGGGTATGGTATCTGAACCAAAACAGACCAAACCAAACCAAACCAAACAAAACAAACAAACAAACAGACAAACAAATAAAAAATATAATCTCCATTAAGTGGAATAGTCTTTATGTGACAAGGATCACAAACATTATCTGAACCTTATTTTCAGAGCCTTTACTTCGTCTCTTTCTGTACTTCAAATTCCCCATGAAAATGCTCCCAACCCATGCCTTAGCTCCAAATCATCATGGATTTGAAAAAGACTTTTTTCTCTCCTTTTCTTTTTTTACACTGTTCCAATTTTTCTTTTTAAACTAGAGACAAAGTCCTTGAGCTGAAACAGAAGTATAAGAGGGAAGAAGTTTGGAAAGCTAATGAAGGCAAGACACAACATTATCATGGATTTCGGATAAGAAAGACAACTGGCATGTTCACAGCATTCCTGTCTGCAGCTAGTCCTCTACGTTGTGAAGAGCCAGGGTTGCAGTGCTCGGTTTAGAGGTCTTCTTTCAGAAGTATGGATGAGCTTTCATTCAGAGAGACCACTTCTAACTCTGTTTTAACGAGGTTGTGAAAGGTTTCGCAGGTTGTGAAGGTACCTCGTTTTGCATAATCTCAGTGATTGTTCCCTTTTTTCCTAGTACAACAGAAGAGAAGGGAAACTGGGAAACTGAGGTAGTTTCTTCTTCATACTTCTTAAGTTAAGTGAAAGGGAAGCATTTTAGATGCCAATAAAAACTCTTGTTGCTATGGGCACTGTGAAACAGACCATCAAAATATTTCTGTGATCTTAGATAAGGAAAATCTTTGGAGGAAGTGATAATAGAAAAAACTCAGTGTGAGAAGTATACAACAATTCTGTGCCACCTTTGAAATAACATTGTTTTACTACCGACAGAAGAGAAGCTTTACAAAAAACTAATAAATGAGGAATCAGCTTTCCTTGGGACTACCCTAAGAAAGATACAGCCACATGTCTTCTGTCCTATGCACTTGTTACTGTTGAAGATATTCCTTAGTGTAAGGTTTTTCTGTGTAGTACAGGATCTATATCTGCAACAGAGGTGGAAATGAATATTAAATACAAACGTGTGTTGTTGTTTTTTTTTCAGTCAGACACAATTACTTTTATACAGCGGCAATATTTACAATATTAGTCTGCTGCCCAAAGTACTACTCAGGAGTAATGTCCTCTGAAAAGTAGAAGGCTGCATATTCTTAAAGCACTGCTCATCACCAGCCAAAACTAGTTTTCCCTAGAGAGTGACATAATAAATTCATAATAAAAACTTGCAAAGCTTATTTCTTCCAAACAATACCTCTTTTTCAGGAGAGGAAAGACTTACACATAGTACTGAGTAGCTATAAACCAGCATCACTGAGGTTAGGACAATGTGACAGCATTCTTCTATGAAAGGTTTGCCATTGCAACATTTTTGGAAGCAGATCCAGTAAATTTCAGGATACTTACCAGTAAAGGCTCAAGTTGCAACATTGAAAATTGTGATGAGATTTAAGGAAAAATATTTTAATTGCGAGGATAGTAGGTCATTGCTAAGGGGGACTTAGAGAGTAATCTCCACCCCTGGATATTATAGAACTGCCCAGGATTGATTACAGAGGTGTCTCCTTGTCTTGTTTTGCTATTTCAGAGTTCTTCTCTTGAGTTGGTAAAATTAGTTCTAGTTGTGATATATCTTTCTTACTGCTTTGTATACAAGTATCTTATAATAAACTCCATTCCTAGTGAGTATCACCTCCCCATTTAGTTTTGCTACTGTTTCATTAACATAAATTGTCCCCAAAATTTTAATTCTTTATTCAGAATATTCTTCTTCTGTCAGATGATGTGACTTTTTACAGATTTCCACGGGAAGTGTACTATTTTCCCTTCAGCATAGCTAACAGAGACTGAGCTGCCCACTAGAAGACAACACAAGCTACCACCCAAACCACTGATTTCAAAAATAAATAAATTTATATATATATATATATATATATATATATAAATAAGGAATTTGAGTAAGTGCTAAATACTGCGGTAGTCCTAATGCAACTTCTAGCCAAAGAGATCTTTAAAAAGCAATTATCACTACGTGAGATGATACCAGGAAGAAACCATATGCCCTGTTTCTAATATTAATTCCATATACATATAAAACTGTATATGTAACTAGATATGAAAATTATTCCTGACAACTTTGGACATAAACCCAGCATGTGAGAACCCCTATTATACAGAGAAGAAAGTAAGAGAGAGAGGAAGAGTGAGTGAGAGAAAGAGGGACAGTAACACACACTGCCTTCAGCAAAAATGTTCACCATGTCTCCATTAGTGCTAATACTTATTAAAGTATCTGTGTAATGTTTACATAACATGAAAATATATGCATGATTATTGAAATACATGTACTGCTTGAACAGTAATCCCTTGGATTACCCAACCAGAAGGATATTGTGTTCAATGTGTTCACTGAATCAATCACTCCAGACATTAGGGGTTAAAGAGTCAGAATTATGTTGATGGACATGTTGATTTAATGAGCCTGGCCTGAGAATAAAGTGACCAAAAGCTGTCAGAAGTATATTTTCTGGATTCAGTTATGACTCATGTAATCCTCATTTCCATGGTGCATTTTAACCTTGCATGTCTCTCATGAAGAGTAGAAACACATGGAGATGATGTGATTTACTGGACAATCATCCATCTAGCCTTTCAAAGAATAAATGGACTTGGAATTGGGTGTCACTTGGAATTGGTAGCACCTTAACCACTGAACTTTTCTTCCTTTACAGCTAAGTCTTGCAAAAGTATAATACATAGCCTGCTGGAGTCTTTATCAAACCTCTCTCCATCATGAAAATAATGTACAGCTGCAAATCAATTAGTCTGAAAAGTTCCCATATGTTAATCAAAAAGAACTCACTCCCAATCACTGAACAAATCTTACAGCTTAAAAACTCCCAGGATCTTAACTTCAAAGCATCTACATCTAGGGATCTCTTAAAACACATTAAATCAGAGATCTTCAAACACTGCACATCTCTTTCAAATGTCAGACATTTTTCTACAAGCTGTAAATACTTCAGCTGAAGTTCAACTGCCCAAATTCACCAGCTACTGCCTCCAGTCAGCTATAATGCAAAACAGGTTTAAATCCCACTTGACTGGATAACTATTCTGCACTGATATCACCACAGCAAGTGAAGAGAACTCAGTACATTTGTCCTAGATATCCCAAGTAACTTAATGCCTCAACACCACACCACATTTTCATTGTCTTTTAGCAGCAGCTGAGGCAAAATGAAAATTTTCTGATTTACAATCGCACCTTTCTTGGCCTGAAATCAAGGGTTGAAAGGCACTGAGTCTGACCACTTTGCATTGTCTTTTTTTCAATCAGAAGTTCCAATGTTTTGAGGTCAAGACTGTGGAGTCATGCTGCAATGGAAAGGAACATGGACACCCTCAACTGCCCTGACCAACGCCAAGCCGAGAGCTGAAGGAAAATAGTGGACCAGATTGCTCATCACCCACTGTGTACAGAAAGCTGTATCTGATGGGAAAGCAGCTGCATGAAGCCCAGTGCCTCTCAAAGGGCAACATGTGAGTACATGTATCAGTCACATCAAAGCCACGATTTGAGACTGGAAATTCATCAGAACATATGGTATTTGCAGAAATAGTGGTGCTGTGTTGCTTCTTCTAACTAACTTTGTTGTTCCACTGACTCTGGTTTAATTCTTTAAGGAGTACCCATGCCTGTTGGATTCACTCTATGACCCAGATGTCCTTGCCCTACGGATATGGGTGACACGCACCTTTCCTGGCTTCCTGTGACTCATACTCAGTTTAGCTACGTGGTACACAACTAATGAGGCACAATGGCCCTGAAATCCTACGTAACAGTCATTAATAAAGGTTTATTCTCATTTAAAGTTCACTAGGCTTTAACAAACACCATGGCAGGTATGAGTGGAAGGAACCAGCCCACCAGTACACCCAGGCAGAAAACAGTAATGAGTCCCCTTGACTGTCATTATTGCTCACAGAGGAAATCAGTCCTTCTTTCTTGCTTGCCCTTGGAGATATGGGGAGTATGCTGAAACAGTTGTACAGTAGCCTAATTACTTATCACAAATCTCTTAAATGAGTTTATACTCATTAATGTGACACCTGGGAACTGGGCATTAAACCGTCAATGAGCTTTTTGCTAATAAAGGCCGCAAAGCTTGTTATTTCAAGTGTACTTCTCAAACAGAGCTTTACCTCCACATCAGGCTAAACAGACAGGTCAGTTTTTCTTGCAGAATTTGAAAATGATAGATTTAAGCTTGCAGAGATTGTTGTTTAGAATACAGGTAGGCATTCAGACAGGGCTGCTTCTTTATGCTGCTTGTATGCTTTGCCATAAATAAGCCCCCTTATGGTTGGAATAATGATAATGTAAAGGACTCAAGGCACAAAGTTCACTGTAGCTGCTGAGGTGTGCATGTTGGATTGTGAGTTGTGAAGCCCTTATGTTCATTTATTGCTCATGACATAGCTTTATTCTAGCTAGCTCAGGTACACCTAAACCCACTACAGCATTGAGACCTCAGTTATGTTGATCTTGCTTGGATCACAGTCTGCTTAATCAATCACAGGCCATCAGGTTCTAGTTTCCCAGGTTTTTTCTTGTCAAGGTAACTTGACATATAGTTTTATAGGTTGCTTGCCACCTATAAGGAAATTAAAATCAATTTATGTTAATAATCTTTCTAATGGCAACATTAATATATTTTATTTCACATTTCTAATAACCTTCCAGCAGTCTCACCATAGTTAGTATCATCAATGTTATCATTTCAGCTCTAAGCTATAGGTATACTCAGGAATGATTCCAGCTGCCAAGAGTGGTCAAAGCCTGCAAAGTCACGTTTCTTCCTAGCCATGTCTCAAACACACCTGGTGCCATGGTCTTCGAGAGAGAGTGAAGTCATTCCTCCAGATCTGCATGGAATCCTCTTATATTGGAGAAATTCAAGGACACGGTTTTTGACAGATATATGTCAGTTTCACCCCACTAAAATTGTCCAACTTCTATTATTCTGAAGTTTGTGATAATCTACTTTTGTGGGTATTTAAGTCCATACTGAGCTTAAGGATATGTCTTCCTATCAAAACAATGACATTGTTAGCATGAATAGATATGCCATACTGGTCTGTGGTTTTAATCTAGCTAGGATGAATAGCAATTTCACAAATAACATTTTATTCCTTTTTCTCTCTTTTCTGACCACTGAAATTACAGCAGTTCTATGGATGTTTCCTTATTGATGTGTTGGCACGTTCTGATAAAAACTCCAAATTTCCTATGAGTCATGGCGGATATCATCCTCTCTGTTTTATAAAATAATAATAATAAAAAAACTAATGTTAATAGATTCTGATTCTGATGTCAATAGAAAGTCCATTAGAACTCACATTTCCTGATCAGTTTTAGCTGGTAGTTCATATGGTGACTGTTCTTATAGTGGAGGACAAGGGTAGCATTTCAATTTCCAGCTGTTTCTTCTGGCTTTTGTTTGCTTCTTCCATCAGGTAGCCTTTAATAAGGAAAACAGAGAAGAGAAACTGAGTCATATTTTAGCTTGGTAAAGAGAAAGCTGTGCGTTCATGTGTGTTATGTATCCATATGAATTTATTTTTATCATGTCCATGTTGCTTTGCTCCCTGTTTTACAATTATTACAAAAGCTACAACATGGAAAACTGAAAACACCAGGTAAGAAACTCAGCTTTCAGTTGTGAGCAAAATTCTCTTGATTCACTTCAAAATATCGAGGTACAATATCCATCATTTGTGTTAGTCTTAGGCCCAATTTTATGCTTCATCCTTCACAAAGGATGTCAGTTTAAAGAGTACATTGGTGATTTGGAAGCTAGATATCAGGAACTAGATCTGACCAAATGTAGACATTTGTTCTGTAGACATCTGCGCTGTACCTTGTTGTCCTGGACTTCTGTAATAGTCGATGGGAAGTGGAAGAGATGCATTGACACTGCAGTTCATCTTGTGCTAAAACAGACATCTAAAGCAGTGCAGAATAATTACATTTTAGAAATGCTGCCATCTCATACAGGTGGCAAAGGGAGCTCAGGTTGAATAGTTTCAATACAATGAAAATATCTAAACGTGTCATAAGGATCTCAGTCCTGTAGTGGTCCTTCTTGCAAAACAGCATATTCTCACACAGTTGTCTTTCTGCAAACAGCCTGTCTTTCCTCCTGTATCATAAGAGTTGAGGGACAGATAGTAAGACTGGGGACATCCATAACAGAGTAGACTATGCACGACCTTGTTACTCTAGATCTATTTCAAAGACAGTTCTGGGTAAATCAAGTTTGTGATTTAATAGAGAAGTGAACACATGGTATCACCATTATACTTCTTCCCTTTACAAAGTAGAAAAGTTTGGTAAAAAAAATGCAGGTAAAATTATGAATTCTGAGTTAAAGGTGTTTTCAAGCAACACATTTTTGTCTATTTGTTTAATGATTTCTTCTTTCCTCCCATTATCTGAGATTCAAAAGCAACAGTGAGTAGATGTCCTAAAATCTCTAGAACCTAAAAACCTAAAATATCTAGATTTTCATTTGAAAATACAGTTTCTGATGGCACCAAAGTTCAAAGGAGAGCAGAAACAGAAATTAGAATCGTGTGTTCATGTGGCTGTCATTAATGGTATGCTCATCAAAAAGATTGACCATCATCAAAAACTTCCAGTCTAAGTGCTTTGTTCATTCTGCAACACAAGGCTGGGTCTTGGAAGCTCCAGTAATCTTAAATGGGATAAGAAAAGCAGCCTGTATGATAGGCTCATTTAAATGGCTAAAATGAAACAAAATGTTATGAAATGGGAGTTTAAATAATAATAATAATAATAATAATAATAATGTAGTGGATTTTTCAATTTCTTGGTAGAATCTGCTATTTTAGTGGCTTTAGACAATCCTCATAGTCTTGGTGGCAAAGCAGTTTCATGCAGAAAGAGGAAAGGACCATTAATGAATACCAAAATATTATAAAACATTATTGTTATTACTGGTGCATTATATATTATGGAAATTAAGTGCAAGGAAAATGCCAGCTAACAAGGAAGCATAGTCTTAATCAAGTCTTAACAATGTCTTAACTATCCCCCAAACATTTATCCTTCATCATGGATATATAAACCTATAGAGAGACATTTCGAAGTAACTGTCTTCCCCCGGATAAGATTTGCAGTTTACCCAGAATGGCATTATCATCTCACAGAACGAGGCAAAAGTCCATTGAAATGCAAGTAGTGGAAGAGTCTGTTTCTGATTCAGAGTTAGAAAAGTACTAGGCTAGGATACGGAGTTGCTATATTGCAATTCTTACCCTGAGGGCTCTCCAATGATTTTCTTTTTTTCTTTTTTTCTTTTTTTTCTGTGTGTGGATTGCATCTCAATCTACGCTCACCAAATTAGTGAACAGACTAAACATAGTGCTCGCATTAACACATGGCATCAGTAATGGGTTTATTTTGACAATATTTAATTAGTTATCAAGCTAGAAATAAACATCAAACACAGGAAATGGAACATATAGCTTAATTTGAGCAATAACTGGAGATGGAGCCTATTTATAACAACATAGTATAACAAATCCACAACTGCCAGGTTGTTTCACACCTGTTACTTCGCTGCAGGCCATAATATGTAGGAACGTCCTGGGCTCAAACTAAAGGACAATTACTATTAGCTATTCATAGCCTAGAGCTCTTGGCACCCATCTAAGCAATTCCAATAGTTCCTGCAGGGAACACGGAGATCCCGCAGGTAAGTTCCTCTACTGACCCTCTAGCTTTGCAGAGCTTCTGTAATAGGTACTCAGCATGAGTCTTGCCCTTGCAAGTCTAGGTTGCCTTGTGGTCTTACTGTCTGAAGGGTTGAACAAGATGTTTATTGTCCTCTTTGTGTCATGACATTTCCTCACCATTGCTTCATTCATTTCAGAGCTGGAGCTTGAACCAACCGAAACCCCCTTGGTGTAAAGGGCCAGCTTGCAACCCTGGACAAAAGAAGAAGCACAGTGGGCAGAATAGATGCGTGCATCACAGGGAGAAGAGGATATAATGAAACACAACAGTAAATACCATAGCAGTTATTCTGAGTCTCGTAAATAGATTTGTGTACGAAGGAGAAAATATAAACAGAACATTTTGTCCTCTGTTGGTGTCTTTTGAGTGCATAGTGCCCAGGGAACTGCAGCTGTTTTAAGTGTGTTTGCACACAGGTCACAGAGGGATAAGCTGAAATAGGTGCAGTTAAATCCAGTTGTCTGTCCCATCCGTGTACAAGAAGTTGGTACCCTGTGGTGGGCTGAGAATCAGTGACAGCTGAAAAGGTGTGGAACAGTGCCTGAAATATTTGGAGACTGTCTTAATAATGCCAGTCACTGATTTCACCCAGTCGCAGACCTGCGAGGGTAAGGATCTATTTTGGGTTTCTATCTCAGCTGAAAAGGCTGCAGGCTTTGGGGAGGAGGGTTAGTGCAAATAGCTGGAGACAGGAATCAGTGCAGTCATTGTACCTGACGCCGCTGATGAATGCACATCACCATCACAGGTGGCAGAGCCAATTGAAAGCAAATTAAACCATGACAGAAGATGAAGAGATCCCAAATTAGGAAACTGTAAATGCTCTCTTAGATCCAAATGCAAACAAAAGACCAATTACGGTGTAAACCTCACCATCTTAGTCTTACAACAATTAAGAAATTTTTATTCTTTTTAAGGGTTTTCCCCGACTCCTCTCCTCCTTCTCATCAGGGAAAGTATGAAAGGAAGAGAATAATACTTCAGATGAAACACTGGAAAAATTCAATCTGCTCATGGGCCACTGCTGAGCAAAAAGGCAGTTAAACAAGGGCCTCATCCCACCCACAGAGAAGGACACAGCAAATCTCACTGCCCAGACTAGGACTAAAAGATCATTTCCTTCTCATCTTCCCCACCAGATATTTGAAAAAGCAGAACTTTCATTTCTCAAAACATAGTGGCCACATTGTAAGTTGGCAGCGTGCTATTTCTCTATACCAAACTACAGAAACTTTCTTGATCTCGTATCCTACCCCAGCCCTCCTAAGTCTGCAGAGTTACTGAATACAGTATTTTGCAGCAGGAGCTCAGGGGAATTATATAATGCTGTGTTCAGAATGTATGGCTTTTTTTTTTCCGCTTTTTTTTTGTGTGTGTGTGTGTGTTAGATGTCAGGTTCATTTATTTCAATAATTAATGTGTCTCGCAACTCTCCTAGTGCCCATATGCCTGAATTCTTTCCCATCACCTGAAGGGTTTATTTTTGACTGGGTACTTTAAGATGCACGCGTTGATTAAACTGAATTTTCTTATTTGATTTGATTGCCTTACACAGTGATCCCTCCAACTTCAGGTTTTTAATCATTTTATTGTGCCTTTATTTCTGTCTCTTGTTGTCTGTTTGGGGCTTTCTGTTTGTTTTTGTTTGTTTGTTTGTTTGTTGCTGTTGTTGTTGATTATGTGGTGTAGGGACTGCATAATGGCCAAGGCCTCTATCAGATCTTTCTGAGCAGGCATTGTCTCCTGAGTGGCTGGAGGCAACCATTCCAAAATTGATAGAAAGCAGTAGTGCATTTCCATTGGGATATATAAATGTGGATGGATAGATCAGTGACACATACATATGTGTATATATTGCATTATTTTATAACATTAACACAGGTTTTAAATATTTGCTGCACCCATCCTAGTTACCTGCAATTCCAGCATGAATTAATGATCCCCATATACAGTTTATTCATTTGTTTTATACTGCATATCAATAAAAACATCAAACATCAAATTCAAAACCATTCTCTATTATGGAGGGAAACTTTGAAACAAAGCAGCTACCTTGTTATGAGTTATAGGTTGATCATTTATTCAGGTCAAAGACAATACTGCTGTACATCCAGCTAAGCAAGATAAGTACAGAATATGACCCCACACTGCACTAACCCCCTGGCCTAAATGTAGGTAGTAAATGTCCATCCACTGATGAGATTATCCATCCCTTTGGGGGCGTGGCACTCCAGCCCTGGTACAGTGAGAGAGAGCACTGTTAATGGGAGATAGGAATCCAAAGCACATTTACCAGCACATTGACTGGCCAAAACAGACATGTGCTGCTGTCAGAGATATGCAAAAACATAGCAAAATGTTTTTTGCAGTGCCACATGTTCTACAGAATAAAAGAAAAAAAGAAAAAAAAAAATAGGAAGATATTGTCTCTCCTCTTCTCCGTCACCCTCCTCAAATCATAAAGTTGATGTTCTCTTGACAAAATTTTAGCTTTTTTAATACAGCACATCAAAATTCTGCACATTGCCATACAGAGACTGATGTAATTGTACCTAACATTTAATGGAAGAGCATTCCATGGACAGCGGGTATGTTCTGAAGAACAGTGCGAAGGACACAGAAAATATATTGCAGTAACTCCTTCCCCATTTCTGTTCTTGAAACACTGTAGAACATAGATATTTTGTGGGACCTGAAACACATGATCTGGGTTCATCCCCTTCGTTTGGAAGAAATTTCTCTCTCGGTTTCCCATCTTCTGAGGAAGGATAGCAATGTTTTATTTCACCTGCTTGCCTTTTCACCTTTCTCTCTGTCTCTTCTGCTCTTTGGCATTCCTTCTTGTCCACAAATATCAAAGACCTTTTTTTTTTTTTTTTTCTAGAGATGATCTAAATACAACATACCTATCCAGACTCTGAACAAAGAAATTTCAGATTGCATTTAACTTTGAAGCCTGCTGCTTCTAGTTTAGACTTGAAGAAGGGCTTATGATAATGAAAGCTTGCTTAATTTTTCAAATATACTATTTAGGTATATTCTCTTCCTTGTTCACTCCTGACAGCTTCCTCCAGCCCTTTTGGGTCATAGCCTGGCAGGGAGTATCACAGGATAGAGAAGCATAGGTGAAATGACAGAGCAAGGACAGATGGCAATCACCACAAACTTAAGTCCTATAGCAGAATTTGAGAAGTATGGGAGAGAGATGAGAAAGTTGTTTAGGGACAGAAAACCTTCCTAATCCCTCTTTCTACTACACTCTATTCCACAAAAGCTGGAGTAGCTGTCCTGTCCCATATTTTAAACTCCTTTTAGGGGCAGAGTCCTTCGGAACTCTCTGCATATGACTTGGCCTGCCTCCATCCCTAGCTTGAAACAGGTGGATTATGTTCTTGTTTGGGCGGGGTAAATTCCTGAGATCTGCTCTCTGCATTAGCTCCCAGGGTGACCAAACAAGATTGTCTTTGCTCTTGGAAGCTCATCAGAGCTTGCAGGACTGACGTGGCTTGGTGCTGCACAGTCAAGGGGAAGTGGTTTGGTATAGACAGCAAATAAATATAGCTATGAAGGAAACTATGTCATCCAACTGCCTGTTATTGCAAACACAAGGAGTATACAGTGGGAGTAGGAGACTGGAGAAAAAGTGGGAGAAAAGAAAGAAAAGTCCAGTAACATGGAAGAAGAGAAGTAATGTAGTGGGGGAGAACAGAAGATGAGGACAAAGAAGGAAAGCCAAATCCTGGTGCTAGCTAAAATCCATGATATGGAAGAGTTTAAAACTCTGATAAAAACAAAAAGGGTACACCCACCCCAAGTTATTTCCTTATAGTCTCAAACAGGCGATAGACAGGAAAAAATGAGAGTCTGAGAAGTTAAACCTCAACCTCATCTGCATTCAACTCCATTAGCTCCTATTTATTCTTCCTGAGCATCTGACTTCATAATTTGGAGAAAAGATAATTTATATATGCATTTTTCAATTGTGTTTTATTTAACTGAAACATTTAACTTTGTTTGCCAGGCAAAGCTGATTCCAAAAGTAAAACAACTCCAGAGTAAAATGCCGTTCTTGATACACCTTAACCTCAAATACAAGCTCTACTCTTGGTCTTATTAACCCCAGAAACTGACTTTTCATTGATTTTCTGCAAGCAGGGTCAAGCTCAAATAACCTTCCTGGTGTGAGCAACCTGAATAAAAGCAATGGAGTTCAGCAGGAGTTAGACACTTGACTACAACCCCATACAAAGTCTGATTTGTTCTGTCTCACACAGAAGTTAATTAATGTTAGCTTGTTCACTTTAAAGTCAGAGGACTCCGTGTTTTCCAGTGCTTTGGGTATAATATAGGTTCCATCACGTAGCCAGTTGTAGGGGAATTCACACCACTGAGTGGTATATTCCTTGGTTAGTCTATCAGGTTAACAGAGAGAGGATCCCACAAAGGCTGGGGTCAGCAGAAACGTAATTTAGGTGCATATAATGACCCCTGTGGAATCTATCACCCTAATTCTTTATTAGGAGAGATATTAGGGAGACTTTTGCTAGAGAACCAACAGCAACAGTTGGATATCAGCAATTTTTCTCTGCATTGACTGCAATACCAGCAAGTGATGCTTCTGCCACTCACATCTACTCCTGCAGGGCTTGTGGTCTTGGGCCAAGACGTCTCAAAAAAAATAAGGCAGTGTAGACTTGAGCACTTAATTCCTATGCCTGACACCCCATCTACCAGATGTGTGAAAAATGTTGCCTTGTAAAATGAAATAAAATTAAATGAAAATAAAATTAAATGAAAAATAAAAAATAAAAAATAAAAAATAAAAAAAAAAACCAACAACAATTGGAATAGCAATAATGACTAAAAGAAAATGTTGCCCTTCAAGGCTTTGAAGTGCTTTGCAAATGTTATCTCATTAACATTAAGTACGGTAAATGCACAGTGTTCTTGTGCTTATTTAATGGATTTGGAGGGGGGGTCTTTTTCCCCCTGTATCTAGCAATTAACATAATTTTACAAATGCACTTTAATTATACATAAAAATAGAATAAATATTTTTCCAACATTTTGATTTAGACGAGCATTTAATTAAGCCCTATTAAGACCTACCATATGTTTTGCATACCATAAGTGCACCTCCTCTGGAGGTTTTCAGTGTTGGAGGAAATTACATTATTTGACATGGGCAGCCTGGTATGTAATTGACTCAAAATTACAGACACAATAAATAATTATTATTAAAAATGCATCAACACTGTAATAACTGGGTAGTCATTTTGATGGCCCTTAATAAGCCACTATAGCTGAAAGTGCATCAAAGCAGTACTTGTAAAGTACTGAGGATCTAGCAGACTGCAGCTTCAGAGGTAGTTTAAAAGTGTTATTCAAGTTACTGCCAATTTTTGAGGCTAGCGTACGGTTACTTGTCTCACTCAATGCCAGCTGTCATGATGCAATCTTCTGAATTAGTTATGCATTACAGTTGAGTCCTACAGTCCTAAAACTTTATAAGTTATAGGGCCAGGCACTACAGTTGCACTTATAGTTGCAGGCACTTTTATAGTGTTTACTGTGTCCACACTGCAGCAGAGGTACTGTTACAGTATTATATCCTTTTGAGTGAAAGCAAAGGCAGTGGACAAAAAATATTTCATACCCAGCAGTGAAAATGCAGCTGCTCCACATGGTCCTTTCCGTCCCTGAAGTTCAAAGGTGTTGCGACCCTTGCAGAATCAGCTGGAACCTTCTCAAAATAAAGTGCATTTTTACTGACTAAGGGAGCTCAAACGTCTTAAAGTTTGTATAGCTTGCTAGGAGGTAAGTTACTGTTGCCTCGGGACTGTTTCCTGTATGGCTGTATGATTCTCAGTTACAATACTCAGAGGGAAAATTCAGCTTAATGAGCACTAATGAATCACAAAAACTCACATTATACTGAACAAAAAGCTGACCTAGCAGCTTATTTATTTATTAATTTGAAAGAGAATTTAATAAATACTTGCTGGTCATCTGTGAGCAAACTCTAAATTTTACACAGCAAGGCAAACTGAGACATTTGTGTATTAGATGTATTTCTGTGCTGTTCTTCCCACATCCAGAGCAATTTTCCCTTTCACTTCTGCCCTTAGGATGGTGACCATATCCTTTGCCCCTCAGGATTACAAAATATGGCCACACATCTGCTACCCTTGCCTCTGACTAGAGGCATAACTTCTGGATACAATTCATCTCTTATCTGACCTACATGGAAATGAGCTTTACCATCAGCTCATTTTCTAGGTTTCTTTTATAGCTACTTGAGAGAGGCAGACTCCTCAGAGGGTGACTCATGCTACAAGCTGTAGACACCTGACTTAAATAAGGTAGATTTCCACTGTGGAGGCACCTGCTACTTTCTAGTGGGTGTGTGGAAGAACCCAGACAACTAGCTGAAAGAGAGAAAGGGGCTTTAAATGTATAAAAATAGTTTAACATGCTCCCTCCATCCTGCTTTTATAAGTTCTTGTCAAAGATTTTCTTATATATGGTATATAGCATCTTAGCCAGTATTCCCGTAAAAAGATAATACTACTAGCCTAAACCATAAAGTAAAACCAATTAACTATTAATGCCCAAACTGATTTTTTTCTCCTGCCTTTTACCTTTATTATTGTCTGCTTTTCCAGCTGGATTTCAGGCTTTGTTCTCACTTTTCCTTTTTGCCCTGGTCTCCCTTTGTAACGTCATGTCTTTAAACCAAAGTGAATCTATACAGCCATTCTATCTGATCACATCTTTTCTTCTGCCTTGATCTACTTGTTTCCACACCCTCTCATGGAACAGCAGCACTATTGTTTAAACAGGTGTGGAGACTAACCTGGTTGAAAATTGAAAAGAGAGGAGAGGAAAATAAATTATTTCCTGCAGAGCAAGTTTATTAAATTGGCTCATCACGTGGCTCAAAGACAAGGCAGTGATTGCATTTTGCTAAGGTTGTTTTTGTTTGTTTGTTTGTTTGTTTTCCCATTTCTACCCTGCTAATGACCTTTATTTAACTAATTTCAAGACACTGACAGGTTTGACTCTATGTATGGAGAGGTAGAGGGACATGCATGAGATTCAATTTCCCTTTGCTTATTGTCTTTCCTTGCTCAGGTTTGTCTGGGTGTGTATGCTGTAAAATAACTCAGCAGCTTAGCTTACCAACACATTCCCAGGTGGTGACACTCCAATCATCCAAACTGCATGTACATCACTTCAACAGTGAGGCTTTGCTCTGCAGCGAACAAGCTAGGTACAGCTAAAATAAAATGCAAGTGTAGCCATGGAGATCTTTTATGCCAAGGGCTACTCCGTGAAAACAATATAGATAAAACTATGTTATGTCTGTTTTCCTATGCCATATTAAACCTACCTCATATGACCTTGCCCTCTTAAACATTTCCAGCCCACCTCATGTCACAAGCCACAATGTGAGAAACATATGTTATAAAAATATAATGTTGGTGAGGTAGGATACAGCCTTTAAGATTATTTCAAGCAGCTGAAAAATAAACACAAGCATGCCCACAAAATACGTTTGTTTACAGAGGTACCACATTGGGTTTGAAGAGACCAGGGCTAACTGGTATGTAATATAGATATGACCTTAATAGAGACTTGCCAAGAACCTGACCTGTGGGTTGTAAGTTTTCTGGGATATCTGCCATTGTATAGCCAATGCAATTTAGAAAAAGTTTAATTCTTTAGTTATTGTTTCTCTAGAAGCTATATATGCCTATAGTGCTGGACATAGGCTATTGAGAACAGTAAATTATAAACCCAATTGTTATGACACGTTTGGCAGTGCTTACATGTAGTAAAGCCAGATTCAAGGGGAGAGATGGAAGGAGCCAGATAACTTATGCAGGTAAAGAGAGCTTTGGGGTTCTTAGAGCTGTCGATGTAGCAGATGTATTAGAGAGAGGTTTTCTATGATTATTTATCACTTATGAATGATGCCATGCAATGAAATAATGATAATGCAAGTTGCATATTTCCATGCATAGGAATAAAAGAGATGCTGAAATTTATTTTTTTAGGATTTCTGTTTTGATAGTAAAGAAATACAAATGCTTCATTTTTTTACTCACTTAGAATTTCTGCATCCAGCATGGTATTCTGCTACATGTCATGTCAAGGTAATATTATTAATATATGTAGAAGCTTGTTGGCAGATATGCTGCAAAGAGAAAGACCGGTAGTTAAGCGTGTGGATTTCTTACTAGCTACTGCATCAATTATTTGTTTATTTATTTATTTTTAAGAAAAAATACATTAAGCTTTTGGATTTTTTTTCTTCCTTCAACTTTTGGCTGTAATGTGGACTGGTAAATCTGATTTGATAATTTGCGAGTGTGGATTTGTGAAGACATCATTGGTTCTTAATCCTACCCAGTATCATTATGGAGAAGAGGTACTTCTTTCGACTTTTTAAATTCAATTACATTGATTCATATCAGTCAATGTTATGTCTACTGAAGACATCCGTCTCATGAAGAAAAATGAGTGGAAATAGACTAATACAACAGATGAATGCTCACTTAAACACATATATCTTTTTCATAGAATGAAGTCTTGCACACACATTTGCCAAGAACTCTCCCTCTGCCAAATCCTTCACTTGTCAGAGGCCCTAAGTCCTCTCAATACCTTTCAAGGCCTCTACTTCTAAGTGGAAGACAATAAGTTTCTCTTTGAAAAATTTGGAATGACATCTCACTAAATGAAAGTCTGTTCACCAATCCAGGAAAGATTCTACAGAAGTGCATGTGGACAGACACATGGGAGAAGATGGACATTAGGTACAGATGTTGAATATTTTCATGTCAACTAGATTTCGTTGACCAGTTTGTCTTCATTGAGTTATTTAAAGGAGAGTTTGTCCAATTTGCTTGTCTACAAGGTAATTTATTTTGCAATTATGTATATACCTACAGATTACAGTTCTGTAATGTAACATCTATAGTGCGGGAAGAGAAAAACCTTTTCTTTAAAGCAAACAGCAGACAGTGTTTAGTGCATACAGCTTGCACCACAAACAGCTGCTCAGTCTGTAAGCATTGCATTTTCCATTAGCAGTAAGAAATGCTTTGCTTGGTTCAAGGTTTTTGGGGACAGCCAGTCCATGGTTTCTTTTGAAATGGAATCAGTTCACTGCAGATAGTCTCTTCGATTTGACAAAATAATGATTCATTTCAGCTAACTAGGGTGTAACTGTTCTGAATTTAACTAGAAAGAAATACAATAATGATCAGAGGCTCCAAGTCCTAAGCCGGCATGATGTGGAGAGCTTTACATAATGGAAAGCATTCAGATAAATGAGTAACACATTACTGTTTTCTTATAAAAACAAACAAATAACAACAAAAAAAAAGTAGCTTTTTGCTAGGGGCAATTTCATTTAATGAAACAAAACTTGTCTTCTGTTTAAAAGTAGTTGCCATTGTATAACCTAGTAAATGCCACTGTATGCAACATGGGGTGGAACAAGAACAAAATTCTACTGTCACTGCACCAGCATAAATCAAGGAAGACTTTATTTAAGTGAAGTTTCAGCTGTTTATTTGACAGCAAAGTACTGTAGACAATATTCTATAAACAGTCCATTGCCCCATAATACTAAGCTAACTATAAATCAGTGTAGCTTTCTTAGCTACACTTTCTTATCATCTTTTTCAGATGATATAGGTTGAGAGTGGAAGAGCTCAGAGCAGCTGGCCACACCATTTTGAACCTGTCTTGGTTCTAATCCTAATAATATTTTCAACATTTTAACTTCACAGAACTGTGTTCTATGGTTTTTAGACATGTCCTCTGATATACTGAATATTTCATGTGTGTGTGTCTGAGTATTTTAAGAGACAAGGACTCATACCAGGTACTCTGAGAAAGCGAGATCAGAACCGAAACCAGGAGAAATAGGCCTGATACCAACAGACTTTGAGACAGATTGTGAACGTGTATCAGTGTGAAAATTCTTGTACAAAAAGGATGTGTATTTTATGGTGAGTCTTGTTGTCTGTAGTAAGAACAGGTGAACTTCCTTTTAACACCAGAAGTGTTCAATGAGCTGAAACTTTTGTTTGTTGAAAATCTATCTGAACAGATCTTAAAATATGAACCATGCTGACTTAATTGCTAGTTTAGGATATGCTCAGAACCTAAAGAAGATAGCAAGAAAAATTTTGCTAAAATCCATAGTGTTATACTAGTGATGACTGGAACCAGACTACATGTATGACAGAAGGCCCAATCTCTTTCAAAAGAAATCACTTTGCCAGAACTACATGAAGCTGAATTTACAGTCTTCAAAAATATCGCTATTTGCTCACGAAACTGTAAAATTCTTTCAAATGAAGGATCATGTATAGGAGTTATGTAATTCATGTACTTTCAAAACACCTACCTAAATCCCAGGAGTGTTCTGGTAACAAGCCATCTCATACCAACATTGATTGATTATTTCTGCCCCTCAATCTGAAATATTTAAGGTATTAGATCTATTGGAATTACCAGTATGACTAATATAAATTATTTGACCTACACTAATTTAAATGTAAGTTGTGTACTACTATATCGTATCTAATACAGTGTTGTGCTACTCTACATCTTCAAGGAGAATTGTGAGTACATTAATACGAGAGGATATATTTTATTTTATATGTGCTTTCATGCATGAATCCTCAATTTCTGTAGATAATGTTTTTTCCCGATCTTTAATATGAACAAAGGCAGAGAAGGACCATTTCATATGTTTAAGAGACAATGTTATTTGTGTGTTATTCTAAATAAGCACAAGTAGTTTGTTATAAGACTGCACACAGTATATGTTTTCCCAAGAAAAAACATGTCATGAAGACATTAGCTATAGTTTTGTTTTAAAAATGCAATTAAATATTTTTCCTTAGAAGAAAGAAAAATAACAAGAAATTGTGATACCTTCTGTAGTGCTGAAAGGAAGAACTCTGTGAATCAGAAAACCTGGACTTGCTGCAAGCTAATTACTGTACCTTATAGATAAGTCACACAAAAAGAGAGACATTTTCGAAGAACACTATCATAGATTTTTGATATTATGTCTACAGAAGTGCCATCACATCATTCATTCAACAGGCAAAATTGATTTTTGCAGAAAACTTTCACAAGTTAAGGAAGGAGAAGAAAAAGTAATCCCTGAGCTTGTTGATGTGCATGAAAACCTGGTGGAAAAATTCTTTTAATGGATCATGGAGTGGAGCTATGGCTTTAGTGACAGTAGGGATTTAAGTTATGTATTTGGCCACTGTAAGATAAAGTGATTATGGTCCTAATAGATTGCAGGAGTTAATGCTCCCAGCTCACGCTTATTTTCAAACAAAATTATTTGAATGTAGTCATGGGCTGACACGTGCCCTAATCTCCCCTGATACAGTATCACAGGTCAGTAATGTACATGGTTACAGATTGTGTGCTTATGACAACTCAGAAGCACTTGAGGTTTTCATCCAGGGGAAAGTTAATGGAAACACTTCATTGTATACTTCTCAGCAGCATCAAACGGTGGTTTGAATTCATAGGAATTTGTAATGTATTTGCTTGTACAGCCACTCACTCACTGCCCCCTGCCTCAACAGGACAGGTGAAGAAATAGGAAGAATAAGAGTCAGAAAACTTGAGGGTCAAGGTAAAGACAGGGAGATCACTTGCCAGTTACTTTTGTAGGCAAAACAGACTCAGGTTGGGGAAATTAATATATTGCCAAACAACATAAATATTTAGTTACTGATATGAGTATTGAGGGACACTCCATCCATTCAGCTAGCCAATGAGTGGGACAGGAGGGCTGCAGTCAGGACATGGCAAGTTCTCTCTGCCACTTGTTCCTTCTTACTCCTTACTGTGCTCTGGCATGGGTCCTCCACAGGTTGCAGTCCCTTCAGGGGCATCTGTTCTTTCATGAAGCACCCCGTACTCCTCTGACCTTGGTGTTCCCTCTGTTGGTTCTCTCTGATTCCCTCCTCCTCTCTGTAGCATTTTCTGCTCTCTGTTAAATATGTTTTCCCAGAGATGCTACCAGGCTTGGTTGGTGGGCTCATCTGTATTGTGAGGTGGGTCCTCTGCAGAGCCAGCTGTATCCAGCACAGGACAGCCTCAGATCTCTTCTCACCAAAGCCACCCCTGTAGTCCCCTCACCTCAGTTACCAAAACTTTACCACATGCACCCAGTACAGTAGGATCTGAAATTTGTTGCTTGCAAATAATTCTCATCCTCTGCAATACAGATTTTACTCTTCCTGGAGGCTGCACCTGTGTGGCAGGATGTGTTAGAGCTGTGAGCAAATGACCTTGTTTCTGGTGTCACCAAGTTCTGACTTGAAGTGTGTCCCAATACAACATTGCCTAGCTCACTTACCTTTCATCACCTGAAAATCAAGACCCTAGAGTGATATTCAGCTTGGAAATTTGTTGTGGTTTAGCCCGGCTGGCAGTCAAACACCACACAGCCGTTCGCTCACCCTCCCCCCTCCCTCTCCGGGATGGGGGAGAGAAACGGGAAAGTGAAGCCTGTGAGTTGAGATAAAAACAGTTTATTAAGACAGGGAAAAGAATAACAACAATAATAATAATAATAATAGTATTAATAGTAATAATGTGTACGAAATAAGTGATGCACAATGCAATTGCTCACCACCCGTTGACCGATGCCCAGCCTATCCCCGAGCAGCCGGCCCCCCCTCCACCCCGGCTAGCCACCCCTATATATTGTTCAGCATAACGTCAGATGGTATGGAATACCCCTTTGGCCAGTTTGGGTCAGCTGTCCTGGGTCTGTCCCCTCCCAGCTTCTGCTGCATCCCTAGCCTGCTCGCTAGCAGGACAGAGAGAGGCTGAAAAGTCCTTGGCTTGGTGTAAGCACTGCTCTACAACAATTAAAACATCAGCATGTTATCAGCGCTCTTCTCATTCTAATCCAAAACATAGCACCCTGCCAGCTACTAGGAGGAAAATTAACTCTGTCCTAACTGAAACCAGGACAAAATTAAACCTACTTGTAGGTTTCTCCATGTGAGTTAGGGAGTTGATTTGACTGCCCTGTGTCTTTATGGGAGATGAACATCCTGTCTCCCGTGGGGACGCAAGCATCTGTCTCAAGACCCCAAGCCACGCTAATCAAATAGATGCCCTTTGTGGATGAGAGAAGTTATTGATTTGCAGAGGGCAGTTCAAGATGTCCAAAAGAGGATGTTTTAGCTGGAATGAATCATTTTCTTCAAGTGAATTTCTTAGTAACTATAGAGATGAGCAACTTAAAATAATCTTCCAACTTTCTTCTGACACAATTTCCAGTTGAACGTCATCCCTTGTGCTAAGATGCATAAATATGCTTGCTACATGACAGTTTACTGCCATTCTGAGGCAATTGGACTGGTAGTAGGCAAGACATGCTTGTGATTATGCTGGACTACAGGACTGAATTGTTCTTCAATAGGGGCACTCACTGACATTGCCTTTGGGAGCCATCTGTACTCAAAATCCAAGAATGTGTTCATGATATTGTGCAAAGATGTTCCTACAACCTTTCATGACTTGAAAGCCAAAGGCAGGGCCAGAGACTGCCTTAAAAGTGGTAGGTGAGACAACAGGGAAACTGCATTTGCATCTTTTACATTATTTTGTGTAAGGTATTAGTGGGAAGAGATGCAGCTTTTTTTGGCAGTGTAGTCTCTTTTGATCCACAGCTCTGCTACATGAAAAGAGTTTGGGGTACGTCACTACACTGTACTAGAGAAGCTGCACTGAACTAGAAATAGGCTAAACTCAGAGTCACAGCAAGAAAGTGTGACTTGGGAACTACTGGAAACACCCAATGTCTGTTGAACTCTTGCCTCTAGTAAATCTACTACATTTACTAAAGGTATTGTAAGTGTAAATGCACTCAGGAAGCAGACATACAGATTTGCAATTTGTACTGATTTTTTTCTGCTCCAAAAAGCACTTGTAATCCTGTTAGGCATTTTATAGCAATGTTCTATGGCTGTCTCTAGTTACAATAGATGAGCAATGGCCAAACTATCAGTTTTTTCTAATAACATCACTGAGACAGAAGAGAATTAGAAAACTATTATGACACAGGACTGGACAAAAATATGATAACGTTGCTTGTATAACATTAATACAGTGTAAAGGCCAATTTTATTGTTATTAATTGTAAAGCCCTGTTAACTTTAAAGGGAAAAACAATGTGTGGTAGATTATTTTTTCCAGGGTTAGTCAACCACTGAATAGAAAGGGCACATGACTTGCTTTCCATTATGGTGATATTGAAGTAATATTTCTAAATGTTTATACAAATGTGATGTCATGTGAAAAATGAGATGGAGCCTGATATCCTTTAATGTGCAATGTATTTTGTATTGGGTGATAACAATGTGAATCATGAGGATTCCCTCCCCAGTACAGGTAATATTTTGAGGTAATACAGATTTGAGGACATACAAATGAAAGCATCATGTTCTCCAATTTCATTCTTCTTAGGTGTATTTATGCAGTCCTCCTTGTTACAGGATCCAAGTATTTCATAGCTATTCACAGAGTTTACTCCCATAGCAGGTCTAGCAATAACAAACTGAACCATGGGTCAATTGATCTGTGATTTACCCAGTGTCAAGAAGTTTCAAGAAGCACCCATTCAGTAATCAAACTCAAGCCTCTTAATTTCCTGCCTAGTCTATTGACTATTTAATTGGTTACCTAGTAGCAGTTTTGGCAGAAGAGCAAAAGCAAACTGGACAATGTTTTCAGAGGACTCACACAGAGTGAAATTAGAACAGCTTTACAAGATGCCATGTGTCAACTGAGCTGTGCTAATTGTTTTTCTGAATATTTATTACCTACACAAAATCTGACACTGGATTTAGTTTAGCCTGTTATGGAAAAGAATTGCACTAAATCACTGCCGTCAGATAAGAATGTATATAGTAGCTATTACCACTGCTCACCTAATCTGTACTGACTTCAGCGTCCTGTGTCCTTGTTGCTGGAATGCAACATCCTAAGCATCATTCTAAATGTGACAGTTGACAGTAGCAAGGCTTCAAGCTGCACAAAAACACAGCAAGAGGTTCTCCATGTCTGAATTAGTTCATGGTTTGCAAGATCAAGCCTCACACAGGTAAGAGCAATCATGCAAGCCAAAGTGGCAGGGGAAGGGATTTTAAATCAAAGTAAACTTTATGGCATCTATGTTGGGAATTCATATTTATTTCTATAATTTTAGTTAATTTCAGTTTTTAGCTATTACTTGTGTTATTTAGTATGTAATTTGCAACATATGGTTTAAGTACAGTGAGGATGTGAGAGGTGAAAGAAGAGATTAGCTTAAAGAGAAGGATGAGGGTTATGTTAAATGAGGCAGAGTGTGGAGAAGAAGAGAAAATATAGAGAATAAAGGACATTTAGAATCAGAGTAACATGAGGACAAAGTGAGAAGCAGACCAGCAAGCTTTCACTAACAGTCAAAAGTTGCTTGATGACACTAGTAATCGGTACCAAAGGTCTCGCAAACCTTTGCCTAGCCCGTCTCAGCTGTTACCTCCTGACAGATGTGGTTGTCAGCAAAGGTGGAAGAGGAAGTAGTGATAGCTGAAGAATCACTCTAGACTCTTAGATGTTTAACTGGAGGTGCCTCCTGGAGACTTTGTCACCACTGAGATCTTCATATAAATGGATGAAGAGAGGCACAATGTCAGATCTGAACACAAAAGACCATCTGATGAAACATTCCTTCATCCAGTGACTACAGTGGGAGGCCAGAGCAATTATGCTTCTAAGATAGATGTATGGATTAAATGCCTTAAAGTATCTGTGCAAATGCAGACTTTAGTTTTCTGAATGTTCTCTTTTCTGATCATGTACCAGAAAATGATATTTTTATAAGTTAACTGCATTTCTCCCCTCAAAAATTCTTCTAAGTGGCATGGGTGAGAATCACTGTTATCTACTGTATTTTATATTGCCACCTGTTGAGTTGATGTACCCTAAGGAGAAAGAATGGAATTCTGCTTCTAGGAATCTCCATCTATACAGTCACTAAAAATAAAAAATAAAATAAAAATAAAAAATAAAAAGATGCCAGGTTACCCATGCTTTTGTTACAAACAAATCTCTGACGTGAAAGTTGACAATGACTATTTTCTTTGAAAAAAAAAAAAAAAAAGTGAAAGTCTGAATTTACCAGCTAAAATCAAAGTTTTTTTCCTTCTTTTTAAGATGTTGAACAAACCTTTTAAAATGTGAAGTCTTGTCTTTTTTTTTTTTTTTTTTATCTGAGATATACAAGGCAGAACAATACACCAAGGACTTTGAAAGCAAGGTGAGAGTACTTATTTATCCTGTAATAGCTACTCTATCTAAGGTTTGAAGGATGCTGACTTTACATCCTTTCTGGAAGACTACTTAGTTACCTGTACAACAAGTATAGTTCAAAAATTGGCATAGTAGATAATATCTGATGACTTCTACATTTATCAAGGGTAAGTGGAAGGTCAAAATCACTAATGTTCTCTTTCCTCTAGAACAAAAGATGGATTACAAAGAAGAGAACCTTAACAGAACAAGAAGAAAAAGAAACTTTTGTTGAAAGGACTATACAGGATTTAAGTTTGTAGAGATGAAAAATAATAAAAGAAACTGAAAAGCAATTTTCTTTTCTGCTGAAATGCATAAATGGGATGGCAGACATTGCATTCCCCATCCAAACACCAGATTTTGTGCCTATAGGAATGTGTAACAAGGTATTAATTTTATTTACCTACTTTGCAAGATGTGTAAAAGTTTCCTGAATTAAATCTCTTAACGTATGAAAAGAAATAAGCAATAAGAAAGCATTTGAAAGAGAAATGCTACCCTGAAAAGAAAACCTTAATATTAGTATAATATTGTCTTGATATACTGTCCAAGTATATGGATCAGTCTTGCCTTACATTATCTGAACACATCTTCTCTATTTTATTCTGGGTTATTGATTATACAACTCAAAGTTCTTTTAGTAATTAAAGACAAGTTTCTTCCCTCTGCCTCCATGTATTTCTTTCATATTTTAAATCAATGTGTTTTAGAAAGAAATGGCTTTCTTTTCCACTTGCTTGAAATTGTTTTATGGAATGCAATAATCTTATAATAATTTTTTCATTAAAGATTTTGATACTTTTTTCAGAGAGCAGAAAAAAAAAAATCTTTTTCATGGTTTTGACAAGATGCAGCTTCTTAGCAGAAAGACTGGGGAAAAAAAAAAAATCTGTTCTCTCATTTCAGTTCACTCCTTCCCTCATACACTCAGTTTAAAACATGCCACGTGCTGACTTGCTCTGTCAGTATTCACTGTCAGTATTCACTGTCAGCTTTGCCGTCTCTGTCAGTCAGGGTTGATCAGAAGGCAAGAGTCAGTGAGTTGCCATTTGGCTCCCATTTGGCTAATATGAGCCATGAAGCAGTCTGTTTCTTCCAGTTTTTTGTACAAGCCGCAGATGTGGAGATTTTGGAAGGGACAAGTCATTCATGCATTGAAAGTGCAGCTTCAGGACAGCCAAAACTATCTACAATTTAGGGCTGATATCTCTATGTCGGTTTCAATAAAATAGAAATGACAGCGTATTTCAAAAGTGTCAAAACAGTTCACTCACCAAATCAAAAATGCAGGTGATTCATACAGCTTGTATCTGTAACATTTCAAATATCTGGTGTGTTTTCCCTCAGAAAATTCCAATTCTCTAATGGTACCTCTAGATGACTGCACAATTAGATTTATCACTTTGCCAGGTGTGACAAAATGAAGTCTTCTCTTTTGTTCTTTCCCCTCTCTCTTAGTCCTGGCAAGTCATAAAGAAATGGAAAAGTCAACTTATTGGAGTGAGATTTTTCAAAAGCATGCATTCTTCTAAGTCATCACCCATTGAATTCTATGATTAAACTCTTGCTGATTTCCATGGCAGCAGAGTTATGTTAATTCTTACTACCCCTGGACATGTCACGCTTAAATACATCTGTGACATGCGCTTTCTTTTCAGCTAGGGTCATTTATACTGATTTATTTCTTTTAGCTTCCCTTTTCCTTTTCTCTGTTCTGGTTTTCAAGCTAGTAAGTCAGCTGGATGTCTCAGTATAACAATTCTTGATCAAAGTGCTCCAGAAAATAACAGCAATTCTTCCATTCATTAAAAAAAAAAAAAAAATGGAAGCAGCATACCACACAAAAATATTTTATAGTTTGCTAACAGCACACTGATTTTTAAACAAGGTTCATACAAATAATAGCTTCTAGCTTGACATTTGTTACAGGGTAGAACTTTTTGTTTTTCAGCTGGTTTGTTTGTTCTTTCTTCAGCTGCAATAAGTCTGAATAGTTTTATTTTATTTAGTAAAAATGTATTTGGGGGGTTGTTTGTTTTTTATTATGCAGTCTATTTATAATCTGGGTTGGGATACAAATGTACTCATAGGAACATTTTTACCAATTTATCACTCTCTCTAAATTCTCTAGCTCTATTGGAAAGGTAGTTCAATAATATATATATTTTATTTTTTTTAAGAAAGAAAGTTGTTTTATATTTTGGGGATGTGGGAATTACTAATTATAACACATAAAGTTTTAGAGCCTTGAATCATGGCAGAAATAAGTGCAGAAACAAAATATGTTGATGTACAGGTATGCAGCACAGTTTCCATGTAACTTAGAGCAAATGGATACTTACGAGCCTGCAGAGACCAACTACAAGAAACTTGGTAACCCAAAGCATTCTGTAGTTTCCAACATGTACTATAGCACTCAGAGTTGTTTTTTTATCAAAGCCTAATACTAATACATTTTGCATTAAATATAGTAATTCAGAGGTATCTATACAACCATGAGAGACTGGAATTCCCTTGTCATACTAGTGTTTCTGTAGCGCATAATTATCTCTTTTTCTTCATTTCCACATCTTCCAAGAGTCATTTTACAACATATGGTGACGGGCTTACTCTGTCTCACAAGAGTTATTACAGGGGCAAGAAAAAGGCTGGGGAGAAAGAGACCCAGGAAATGTACTTGTTTATAGTTACAGAGAAAGGCAGTAGCAGAGAATAGGCTCCAGAGCACGTGCATGGGACAAAAATGGAAGTTAGTGCCCACACCTAAGGCAACTGGATGCACACTTGGATGCCCTAAATGGGCACTAAGGTAACCATTTACAGACTGCCTAAAATTCACAGAGCGTCTCCTTAGCCTCCCAAGTGCTTAAACTTAAGAGTCTAATTGTGCCCTCTCTGAGAACTTAATAGCCTGGGGTGAAATGCAGAGAAATGCTTAGGTGTCCATCACAAAATGTGAACTGTGCCCACCCATGCAGAGAGGGCTTCTCCAGAACCCCAGACCTAGGCTGCTGAGAGGCCACATGCACTGGTTGATGCTGGTCCCCATGTTCTCCTGCTGCGTATGTTCACAATTCCTTCCTCCATCACTCAGTTGAGGACCTGGCAGGCCCTGGAAGAGTCACAATGGAGGAACTTCCTCACATTCTCTGAAAATCTCGACCAAGAAAGTATGTTCTGGGTACATGTACTACACAGACAACTTTAATTTTAGCAAAAGGGCCACAGCCCCCCCACTTGAACATGACTGGAGGAGAAAGGACTCATCTTTAACATATCTTTTGCAGGGAATGCAGAACAGCAGGCCGAAACCAAGTTCACTGCTCTCTTCATCCTGGCACCAGTCCACATGTTCCACCTCCAAATGCCAGCTGTAACCACCAAGTGATTTCTTTTCATACATCCAGACTGAAATGCCTGTGGTAGTTTAGACACCAGGAAGCAGCATTCAACTTCACTTGCAATACAAAGCAGGCCAATGTATGTCTTTAAAAATTTAGAACCTAAATCACCTCACAGGATGTCTGTCTCCCTCTTAGGACTACCTTCCACAAATCAGATAAATTTCCAAACCCGTTCAAAATTTTGTGGCTCTATTTTTCTCTTTTGTCAAGCATGCTGAGCCAAAGGGACCATATTTCTGTCTACACTGTATTTCACCAGAACAGCACAATAAAATATGTAGGTATGAATTGTCATCTCTCTATAATATATGAATTCTCGTAAACTCACCAGATGTTTTGAAGCAAGCACTAGGTTTTAATTGGGACATTTAAGCTTGGAAAGGCCAAACTGCAATGACACTGTGCTTCTTATTTATTTCAGGCTATTTACATTGTAGAAAGACAGGATTATAAAGTTTCTTGTCCTGATTTCCAGGAAAAAAAAAAAAAAAAAAAAGAGAGAGAGAAAGAAAAAAAGAAAGAAAAAGAAAAGAGAACAATTCATTAATACTGATTAATACTGATTAATGAAACTATGAAAGTAGTAGAAAGGCAAAAAAAAAAAAAAAAAGATTTCAAAATAATTTAGCCCTGTGAAAAGATACTTCCCGAGATAAATCTGAAGTAATCTTACCCACAAAATGTATGACCACAGAGAAAAGGTTATATTTACTTCCTGGATAAAAAATTCCTTGGGCACAAAATATTTGTAAGTTGAAAGCATGAGGCTTCTCTGCTGATACTTAAAATGGCAGTAGGCACTTATATTTAGATAACTTAAACTATCTCCAAGGCTCTGACAACTAAAATGAGAGCTGAGACAGTTAGCTTAACTACAGACATCTAAATCTCTCCTAATTCTGTCTTCCACACAAGGAGTTTTGTCTGTTCTTGAAAAGCATGTCCCTATAGCAGCAAGCAGCACATAAGTTCCATATGAATACCATTCAAGAGAACCACTAGACCTGCAAAATCACATGAAATAGGGCTGGAAGAACTCCTGAAAGATGAATGAACCTATCTTTTCACCATAAGGCAGGATAAATTCTACCTGTGGTATTTCTCAACGATGCTTAGACAAGCCCTCATTTAAAAAACAAATGTGACAATATGAAGTTCCCAAAATCTTTTTGCACAGAAGCCTGGTGTGTGACCTGAGAGTGCGCTTGAGCAACTTAAGGTATCTTTTAACTCAGACTTGGCAGAGAGCCTGGAGGGAGGTTGTGAGCACAGGTGCTCTGATAAGCAACAACACTACTTCAGAAGCAGATCAAGACAAACTCATGCAGGACCAAGACATGATAACTAAAATACTTATCATCATGCATCTCTTGGCCAGGTAATTGGAATAAGGCCCATTTCAATGTGGGCATCTGCATCCACCTGATCTGACCCCTTCCACTGTTGCATTCCCAGTGTTGTTGTCTTGGCAAAAAGAATTGGGAAAACCCTTCAAAGAAGCCATCCTTCCCCTAATATACACTCTGTTTTGGGCTTGGCAGAAGGTCTAAAGAATTAATCAGCCTCTAACTGGCACTATACAGTAGCACAAGCAAATGGAAATAGGATAGTAACTGACTTGGAGCCAAAGACAGTTTCAGTGGATGGATGAATGGATGGAAGGATAGATGGATGAATAGAAGGATAAATACTGTACAACTTATTAACATAACTATATTTCAAGATAATTGTTAATAGAGCAAAAACAACCTTGAAATATTAAGAAATACCAGAATCAAATCAACTGCAATTTTGTGTGCTTATTTTTAGCTTTTGTTTTTACCATCATCCTCCTGGATCTCAACATACAGTGCCTGGACTAGGCAGGAAAGACACTTTCTCTGCCCTGTTCCACTCAATATCAATATAGCACTACAATCTCAGGGTGCTATTTCTTAGACACCAGAAGCTCTCAGTGAGACCATGCTATCCATCATGTTTATCACAGTGCACTGCTTTTTTGCAAGTCCATCCCAAACCATGAGTTAAAAGGGCACCATAGCCACTTTTATGTGGACAGTAACGTCTGATGACAAAACACCAATAAATAAACAAGACCCCCCAGTAAACTTTGAACAACTCTTTTGCAAGATGGATGTGTTCCTGCTTTAGAGTAAAAAAAATAAAAAATAAAAAAAATATTAATAAATAATAATTAAAAAAAAACACACACACAATGACAACAACAAAAACTGCCTGTGTTTCCACTAGGAATAGAACACAGTATTTTTAACTTATCCTATTCTTGAAAAAAAAAAAAAAAAAAAGAGAGAGAGAGAGAGAGAGAGAGAACTTTCCTTGAGGAAAGCTCCCCACAGATTTAATTCTGAGGTAGACATCTAGCATGAGATATTTCAGTCTAAACAGTTCACATTTGTCAGCAGTATGAGTATCTGAAAACAGGTTCTTGTAATAGGAAGTGTCAGGCAACATTAAATACACAGACCTATTGGCCTGCCTGCAGTGCATTTTTTAAATGAAATAAACATTTCATCACACAGATTAAAAAATGCAGCCTATGTTCACTCTAAAACTTCCTTCCAATCTTTCAGATTGCTTGTGTTCTTTAGCCATAGTTAATATCTGTTATAAACTCAGTTCCATTTTTTTCAGCCTTACATGTCTCATAATTACTGAATTGTGAAGAATTAGTGGACTAAACTACACAGATACAGGCATTTTCTTTGCTAATAGCTTTGTCCAGGGCAAGAGAAATCTGGAATGTGTTTCTGCTACTAGTTGAAGTTATACACTGGGGCACTGAGGTGAATTAAAACAGGTTTTTCTTTTCAACTTCTTTCTTCCTTGCTTTTCTTTCTTATTTTCAAGGATGACCTACACAATAAGGACTGAACATGAATTCTCACACTATTTAAATGCTGTATAATGCATATATTTCCAGCTTGTTCTTCTGTCTTTAGACTTAAATAACATTTTTCAAAGGTTACTTACTCTATTTGATGGGGACATTGTTCACCTTCTGCAGAAATTAAATAGTTTTAGCATCTGGAAATGTGTTCTAAATTATAGTATGTCAGGCACCAAAACATAACATTATTTCAGAGTATTATGTATTATTGACTCCATCTTACTCCAGGTGAACTGCCCTTTCCCCAGATCCTTTTGAACACAGAGAGTCCAAAAGACATTTGCCCGCACAGCTGTGATACACAGAGGGCAGCAGATTGCTAGTGCTGAGTGACACTGCCCTGCAATACCTGCAGGGGAATCTGAGGGTAAATATCATGGTTTCACCTATGTGGCTTTAGCCAGCGCACTTCAAAATTTGTAAAAATTGCTATGGGTCTTTTAATGAACATGTGATTGGGATTATTAGTGCATCTCCTATTCACAGTCATTTCAGGTTGTGGGCCTCGTTTATATCAGGCTCACTTAGCATAAGCAATTCATTTTCTGCTGTGCTTATGACCTTAACTGCTCAAGCTCTAGATTACCGTGTCTGCCAGGGAAGGGGTGCCATTCAACCAGTGAATGGCTTTTTTAAAGCAATGATTCATCAAAAGAAGCATACTGCTTAGTGCGCCAGTTACACCACTTCTTCCTTTACCTGCAGATATTCATTTGAGGAGTCATTTCCAAACTGCAGTCTGGCGTAACCTTGTTTTACCCAATAAATACAACAGAGGCATAGCACACAGTGATCTATGTAGGTCAGCATTTATATGTTCTGCACTTCAGAGCAGGGTTTGTATATCTGAACTTTCTGTGAGCATATAAATCTTTGCCCTACTATATGTCTGTGAAGCAACAGCTGAGTCCTAGTCTTAGGAGGGGGGGGAAAAAAAAAAAAGCAAAGCATAACAAAGAGTAGCTATCATGGTTTTCATGTTAGGGGAATCTTTCAAGTAGAAATGATGCACAGCAACCATTGGAGAATATCAGTCACTGTTATCTAGAGATTTAAAATAGTTTTCTCTGTTAATTTATGCAAAACTTAAGCGTGCTGTGTAAACTATCTGGGAACTTGTTTGAAATATTGATGTTTAAAATAGCAGTCTCAGTCCTTTTTCTTTTTCCTTTTTTTTTTTTTTTTTTTGAAACAACACTTACTGAAATTTATGTTGACAAGTTGCAGACAGAATGATGGAGTGTCCCTTTTCTGATCTGCAGTTAGAAGTCATTTGCATCCCTCCACCTTACTTTGTTTTTTTCCACAAAGGGAAGTTTCTTTAACTCAGTTATCAATCAACAAAAGCTCTGAAGGGCTATTTCATGCAACAATTTGTTAAAGTGACGACAATGGTATCAAACACACAGCTCCTCAGTAATAGCCTGAAAAGATCCATGTCACTGGGTTATTAATTGTATAAGGAAAAGAATTTAAAGCCATTAGCATTGACTGCCTTTGCTTGCAAAGTGAATTTTATTTTTTCTTCCTCTGAAATCACCATTCCTTTTATCTTGTTTTATTGCAGTTCCATAAGCTGGCAGTGAGCACTTTAACCATCTGTATTATCAAAACTCATTTCGGCAAGTGATCACTATCATCTTAATACAATTAAAAAAATAAATAAATAAATAAAAGCATCAAACAACAGCAAGCAAAACAAAGAACAATAAATTATATATATAGAAAGTGCATCAGTGACTAGTCAGCATTGTTTTGTATTTACTGTATGACATAAATAAGCATTAGAACATAATGTATATAACAACAGAGGTACAGAGCAGTGGGTTTTTTAGGCATTGTGAAAGCATATAAGGTGCTGATTAGTTTCCTGAAACCAGGTGCGTGCTTCTGAAACATTCTCCTGCAGAAATGATAGTTGTACAATTGCCGTGACAGTGGCTGGAGGCTGTGAGCAGGGCAGAGTGGTCCATGGCACAACCCCGTTCCCTACACCACTAAGTCCGTCAACCTCTTCTGATTTCCCCATGCACTGAGAAATCTGCCCCATGCTAAAACATTTGCAGTCCTTTATCTCCTCTTTTAGCAGCATTTTAGAGTTACTAAGTAGATGTTATATCCTGCAAAATAACAAATAACCAGTCCTTTTTAAGCCATTGCTACACAACTATACCCCCATAAAGGTAGCTACTGCCTGATGTGCTTCTGGCTCTCCCAGCCCAGCTTATAGTTGGGCTTAATTCTGCAAACATCACTTTTACCCCAATGCCTTGAGTAGTGTCATTGCCCTGTACAAAGATATTCAACTATATGTTTGCAGAACTGGGCCAAAGGCTCTATGTTTTCCTCTTATGGGAGAGGTAGTCTCAGTATTTTCCCATAATTCCAGTGACAAATGGTCCTAAAGTGCCCTTTCTTTCTCTCTGAGCACTACAGTGTATTCCTTTATTAAGAGAAAAGAGAAGTAGCTCAATTCAAATTTCTTTAAAGGTACTTCAAATGCAAAAAGTGGATGTGCCTTTATTGTGGAAAAGCTCTTTGAAAGTGTTTTGCATCACAGAGGGACTGACGTGCAAACTTTTCCGAACTTTAAAGTGATGTTTGGGTGCAGCTCCCTTTATAGCTACGAAATCATAAATGTAAAGGTGAGAGCTGCAGATTAAGAGAAAGAAATATAGGGGCAGACATGCTATGTTATGAGGAATTTAAGCTACTTAAAATAACAGATAGCTCTCCACCTGGTATTAAGATGACTAATACCCCAGACTGAAAACAGGAGTTGGGTGTGTAAACTAGATTTAAATGGACTTCATCTTATTTCCAAAATTTCAGACAAAAGCAATAGAGTACCTCTAGCTCTTCAGAGCTGTGTAGGCAGGAATGACTTCAGTGTGGAAAGAAGGGGCAATTGCCAGTCATTCAGAGAAGAGTGGTTTCTTCATGTCCAACATTTTCCACGTATCCCAAAGAGGTAACCTTCTCCTATGGCAGCATGGGGAGCTCTCTTAAACCTGTATATCCTGTGCCTGCAGATCCTGTGTGAATACCCAGAGATGCCAAGGTCTACCTCCAGACCATCATCAGTGCTGGCCATCAAGACTGCTGGTGCCCAGGAGGGCACCCAAAATACGCATAATGTGTACTGACAGATCATGTGCCTCCCAAAAAAAAAAAAAAAATCTTGTTTTATTTGTAAAAGAGAGAAAATACAAGGAAATACACGGGCTTTCCCCATCTTTGAAGGAATGGCTGTAGAGCATCAGTAGAAAGGGTCTTTTCCAGAACATGCTAGGTCTGGCTCTCAAGGGAGGACCTCTTCTACCCTGCAGCCCTGCCCTGGACTCTCAGCTGCTGAAGAGGGGCAAAGTTTGGATTGAGGTAGGGACAAGGAAATCACTCACTAATTAAAGTAATGGTAAAACAGATGCAGCATAGGCTAATTAATATTAGCTATGTCATTGGGACTACTGTGGATAAATAGGTATAAAGGTAAAAATGGCCTTAATTCAAAATTCTGCTTTGCAGCATCATGATCTGTTGTTGTGGTTTCACTGGTATGTAGCTAAACACCGTGATGCTGTTCTTTCACTCCCTCTCTTCGATAAGATAGGGAGAGAAAGTATGATGAAAAGAACTTGTGGGTTGAGATAAGGACACGGAGATCACTCACCAATTATCATTATGGGCAAAACAGACTCAGCATAGGGAGATTAATATAAATTATTGCCTATCACTAGCAGACTAGAGAAGTGAGAAACTGAAAGCAAACTAAACACACTTTCCCCTCATCCAGCCTTTTCTCTCTCTTTTCCTGTGCAGCACAGGGGAACGGCAAATGGGGGCTGCTGTCAGTCCCTGACGCTTCATCTCCACCTCTCCTTCACGGTCACTCTCTGCCCCTGCTCCACGTGGGGTCCCTCTCACAGGCAGCAGCTCTTCAAGAACTGCTCCCACATGGCTCCGTTCCACGGGGTCCATCCCCCAGGAGCAAACTGCTCCAGCACGGGTCCCCCATGGGCGGCAGCTCCCCCCAGACCCCCTGCTCCTGCGTGGGCTCCTCTCCACGGGCTGCAGCTCCAGCCCAGGGCCTGCTCCTGCGGGGGCTCTCCATGGGCCGCAGCCTCCTCCAGGCCACATTCACCTGTTCAACCGGGGGCTCCTCCACGGGCTGCAGCGTGGAGATCTGATCCATGTGGGACCCGTGGGCTGCAGGGGGACAGCCTGCTCCACCAGGGGCCTCTCCACAGGCCGCAGGGGAACTGCTGCTGTGTGCCTGGAGCCCCTCCTGCCCTCCTGCTGCACTGACCCTGGGGGCTGCAGCGCTGGTGCTCTCACATTTTCTCACCCCTCTCTCCCAGCTGCTGTAGCACAGCAGTTTTTCCCCCCTTTCTTCAACCTGCTCTCCCAGACCAGCATTGCTCCCTGACTCAGCTCTGGCCAGCAGCGGGCCCCTTTTTGAGCAGCTGGAGCTGGCTCTGATCTGACATGGGGCAGCCGCTGGACTCTGCTCACGGAGGCCACCTCTGCAGGCCCCGGTGCTGCCAAATCCTTGCCACATAAACCCAGTACAAGGCGTTTTCTTTATCTTCTGCAGGTTCTTCACTTTCTCCTCCTGGTAGCAGTGATCCTATGTGCCTGGCTGGTTCTTTATTTTATATGGGAATACAGTATTCAAGAGTCAGGGGTGGCATAGCCCAATGTGACAGTATCAGATTGTTTTTTGGATCTGGTTCTGCAAAGTTTACTTAGAGGCTAACACTTAATTTCTGCTCAGTTTAGGCTGAAGGTGGCTAACTGGGGCTTGATATTTCCCTCCCCTTGTTCCCTCTCCCTCTTTTCTGTGCAATTTTATTCCCTTTTCAAACTAGTCCTAATGGAACTACTAATTTCCACATTGTATCTTTTAAGGGGCATAATATGAGATAAAGTTCCAGTCTTACTAAACATGGAACTTCAGTGCTCCCTATAGAAACAAAATGTATTGCTTTGCATGACACAACCTGTCTTATTACAGTATATATATATTAATGGATTATGCTGCAGCAGCAACTGTGAAACCTTTGCTGAATACAGCAAACCTGTCCTTCCTCTCTTCTCCATACTTTGTCATTTCTCTCTGCTGTTATTACTCATTGCACTGTGCAAGCCAGTAACAGAGCTCTATACTGAATTTTGGTATGCAGTTTGCAAGAACAATCATACAAAACAATTTTGCTGTGTGTCAAACAATTGGATCTAAGAAGCTTCAAACCAAAGATACATCATACACACAAATGCTAGGTTTGCAATGATTTAAATTAATATTACATATACAATCATGCTGACTTTATTACTGCAACAACGTAGAAGATAGTAAATAAAGTCTGGTATAAAACTTTTTGCAGTTTCTTCTTCCAGTTGAAAGGATTATACGAATCAAGACTCTCTGTGTTAAATGATCGGTAAAGTAACACCTGAATCGGTAGGTAACACCTGAATAATTCTTGTATGCATCAGATTCCCCCAGCTGGAATATTATGGTCTGATGAGTAAGTTTATTATGCATTTTGCTACTAAAGACAATGAAAGCAACTGGAAGGATGTTTGACCTGTTTGCTGGAGAGCATAGCTGCTGAAACAAGGCTGTGAATATCCTGCAGCTTTGCACTGTGCAAACATCACACTTTTCTTCATGGATAAGGAGAGTGATGGTTCCTTTCTCCCAGCCCACCTGTTCAGTCTCAGAGGTGGAGGAGTGACAATTTCTGTGAATGGCTGTGGTATGGAGCTGGCAGCATGCAAAGTGTCCTTGTGCCTTGAAAACCACTGCGAATGTTTGGCCGCACAGAACTCCTTGTGCTATACAGTGTGCCACACGGAGGAGCCACGCCATTGCCAGTCTTGCTGTCTATATTGCCGGAGTCTTGCCTTTAGGGCAAATCCTCCTTTAAAGATCTGGTTAGCATCCCTTGCACTGCAGCTGGGTCTTGCACGGAGCTGAGGAGCTCGTGCCCACAGGCAGATGAGGAGCGGGCTGAGATGGGCTGGGGCTGAGCAGCACCCTGGGGCAGGATCCATCCTGCTTCTTACAGTGGGCAAAGGGGCAGGAGAGGGCAGGACTTGTCTCTTCTGCACTTCTTTGCTGCAGCTGCGTCTGTGGCACCACAATGTGCATGAAGCCGGTTCTCATAGTAAGGGATAAACAGACAACCTTCCTGCAATCAGCTGAATAACATTGTTTTTCTTGCTACCATGAAGCTCTGATGCAACAATTTAATCCACTCTCTTTTAAAGTAGATGAAAGTAATATCTTTTGCTACTGTGCACTCAAATGAAATAAAACATTGCTAGCTGGAGCTAGTCAAATCAGTCCTTTCATGAATTTCGATTGGTTTCCATGGAAACGCTGACATACTCCATTTAGCACCAGGGTCCATGCCTGAACAAAGGAACTGCTGAATGAAGCCACAGCATCTTCGTACCCATATGCATGGCAGAGAGATGCATTTTCAAGTAACACTGGTGATTAAGTGTTTGTATAAACATGCATAGTGATGTGAGCGCACTGGAGATCAAAATCAGTTGGGCAAGAAGCATCCGTCAGCTCTAATTAAGAGTTAGGAAAAGATGAGGCATGCAGCAAGTGAAATGTGTGCATTGCTATTGGGAATAAAGCTGTACTTTTATTTAATATGGGGACTTAAAAATTAGGTTTATTTGCAACACAGAGGAGAAATCTAGTGAAAATCTGAGCTCTTGCATGGAAGCTGAGAAGCTTTGCATCTCCCTGAACTTGTCTGTCTTTATCACTGGCAAAGGCGATAATAATAACTTGCACTCTTCTAACAGTTTCCTTCTCAAGGTGTCCTGGGTGCACTCTCCACTTCACAAGCCTCAGTTCTTTTGTTGCTCACCCTTGTGTAATTTGGGAGTAACACCACAGAAATTGATAGAGTTTTATTGCTGTAAAATAACATAAAGAAGAAAATAAATCATGCCTCTCTCCAAGACTTGTTTCACAGCCTAGTGGGTTAATATATCAGAACTAATTAACAGTCTGATGAGAGCCCCATGCAACAGCATGGAGTATGTGTGTGCACTGAATGCAAGAGACTTTACAATATTGCTTGCAGATGAAGGTGAGAGAAAAGCTATTAAAGTGGAACTTTTTGAATCATAAAGACCCTTTATCAAATATCTTGGAACCACATCTCAACCCGTCTGTAAAATGCTAAGTCCGATAAATAGGAATGAAAGCAACATGCCTGGAAAATGTTAGAGCGTTACTGAATTGATTTTTCTTAATGTTTTTTTTGTGTTTTTTTTTTTTTTTCCCCGCAATTGGGATGTTGCCAACTTTCTCAGACTGGAATTCGATTTTGTCTTTTCTAGGTTCATTGTATTCCAGTTACAGGGTTTGATCAGTTTGGAGCCCACGTGATTGTGTGATGTTCCCGGATGGAGCTATTACCAGTTGCAGTCCCCCTGGTCAGGGTCAATGCTGGTGCTGCCCATTAGCAGCTATTGTGCTCAAATTTGGGGGGCTGAAAACACACAAGGCCTGCCCTTTCTGCCCTGAATTTAAACCCAGGAATTGTTTTAGGTGTTACTTTGTCCTTCAAGATTTATTTTTTTTTCCTCTGAGAAAGACGAAGTTCAAATAAAACTTATTATTCCAAACAATAAAACAGTGATTATTCCAAACTTTCTCTGAAAATGTACCAGATTTTATGAACTTTTGTCATCTTTGCAAGCATTTCTTACAACTGCTTGAGTGGCAAAGTGAATTAGCTGCATAAGTGTCTTGCTATGAAGAATTGATGTAAATAGCCCATACAGTGATCGTTTAGTAACTTAGATTCCCTTTTTCTGAAAATGTACTTAGGTGTGTAAGCACAGTAAAGGATCCAAATTAAGGAAGCACAAAGGTGCAGAGGTACCCATTCACTACATGTAGGTGATTAAGCCTACAAAAGGAATGAAATTCCTGAGGCTTTTTTTTTTTTTAATTGTCCTGGAGATTGATTAAGGTAGCCCTTTATTTCACTAGTCTTCAGATAGTTGGATTTTGAGATTCCTATTAGAAACCTGAATTTTCACAGTCTGCATCTTGAGAACACAGTATGCTTAGAAAACAGAGTTGCAGTGCTCTCTAGAGGCAGCCAAGCCAGGTATGAGCAAGCTCTCCTTGCCATGGAAGCAATGGAGTGGTGTTATTATGGCATTTTTAGGGCTAATTTTTGATGGCAAGAGCAAGAATAGCTACTGCCCCAGCTGGGATTTGCATTCTGCTACCGAGGAATAAAACTGGGCAATGCATATGAGTTTTACTGGGAGAACCAAGTGTGGACCTCATTCACTGTGTCAAGAAACCACTGTTTTGTAAAAAAATGTTAAAAGCTCCAAAATAGTCCAACATGTAAAAATCCATCACACCCTGAAGTTTCAACAATTTTATCTTTTTTTGTTTGCTTGCTTTGTTTTTATTCTTTATGGTGTTTAAGTTTTGGGGGAATGGGAAGAAATTAAGTCCAAAAAAAAAAGGAAAAGAGAGTAATTCTTTAAATATGCTGTGTATTAAAGAAGACGTTATGTAGAAAAGTATGTGAATGGGAATTATGATAATGTAATTATGATGATTTGTTCTTTCCACTGCACAGCACCAGTAAATAAAATGAAATGTTGGGAAAGCCAAACCAGGCAAAATGTCATATTCACACACAGTACATTATAAAGTACATATTCACACAAAGTAGATTATAAAGCCAAGAAACTCATTATTCTAGCAAAGACTACTGCAAAAGCAAAAGTAGCAGGGATATTTGTAAGGATGACAAGGGTATCCAGGCTTGTTGTGTTTAATGACAACACAAGTGCTGGAAGATAAATTAAATGTGGTGCTTCACAGATCACAATTCTTTAGTGGAAGTGTGCGATGTTCAGCACAGGTTATGGTGTGTCAACATGTTTGAGAGTTTCTACCAGCCCTTCTTGAAGCAGCTGGTCCTGGCCATGACAGAGGCAGCATGCTGGAGGAGCTGGGCCATTGCTCTGAACTGCTCTAACAACTTAAATGTGTAAATGCAGAACATTTCACGTTTCATTTCTCATCCCCTTGTTATCTTCTGGTTTAGGAGAAAGCAAACCCTGCAAATAATTAGGCACATAGTTAACCACAAGTCCTGCACCAAGGACTGAGTCAGGCTGCTGGAAATACACCGAAGCCTAAACATTGTGAAATTAGGGTAAAAATGGCACTCAGCAGATTCAAGGCAATTCTCCTGCCATGCATGACATTATAGAGGAATTGATTCTGTTTTCACTGAATCCAACAGGAGGTTTACTATTGCACTTAATCGAAAGAGTAACGATGACTATAAACAGCATACTAATAAATAGGTCTGTCAGTCTATCTATCTACCTATGAGCTTCGCTATATTCATAACTACCTATGTCATTAGCATAAATATGAAACATGATTAATATCTGTTTTTTTCCTAACGCTATAGGATATATGTGTTTACATATATAAATATAAGATATAATATACTAAATAGAAAGATCCTGCACTATTCATGGGATATTTCTTCTGAAATGAAATGTTTTAAAGGCAGTTACTTAAAGTTATTGATTTTAAGAAAGAAAATAAAGTGTTGATTTGTTCCTACCATTAATTAGATTTTAAATCAAAAGGAAATATATAAAGAAAGTCCATTTTATTTGCCTATTTTAACTATAATTAAAAGACATATGGGTTAATACCACATCAATTATTGACATCTTTAGTTTAATATTTACAAATCATTTTTTTAATAGCATTTGTGTTAAATATTATTTTTTAGCCATTTATATGATTTTTTTATTAAGTTTGAATCTAGAAATGAATTCTCAAAGCATTTACTTTTTTCCAAGTTGTACTAGTTTGTTCATCTCTCAATGTTTATTAAACAAAATAATTTTATGGATAAATGTCTCCATTTAGAGCTTGTTGGAGAGGGTAAGGTGGGGAGGGATGAGCATAATAAAGTGTAATTCTACATACAGTAAACTTAAAGCCTGCATTACAAAAATTTCTCAATGAAGGCTTCACGAACAAGATGCAAACTAAACTTTACTGTAACAGTCAGTAAATATACTGTCATGTTTATGTTGTTTCAGTCATGTCTAGGTTTACATAATGACAAATGAAAAAAAAAAAAAATGTCGTCAAGGAGGAACAAGGTATTTCATCCCTTCTGAGAAGAGTTTTGTTGCTTATTTGGCTTCTCTCCACACCAGTTTGAACCCCACACAGGAAATTGCAGAAAGGTTTAAAGATTGAATCCATATCCATTTAGGGAGAGAGAAAAGGTAAGCTAAATACTGTTTGCTACCCAAGAAAAAAGGACTAATGAAGTCAGGTGGGAGAGTCAACAATGACTGAAGAGACAGGGACCCTAACAGAGGGTGCTTCACCACAGGTCCATCTCAGCAGTCGTTTCCAAACGACTGAAGACAAAGAAGATATATTCTTTTTATAGTGAGCCCATTTATGAGCCCTTTGCTAACCAGAAGCATAACTTCTTCATTCCTTAGAAGATGTGGCCTAGGAAAGCAAAGGCAAAGCAAAGGCCCAAGCCATGTCTGATGCATGAGCATGTGTGAGCACTCTGAGAAAACCACACTTCAAACACATCTCCTTCTGCATGGGCATGATACTCTGCCCAGCACTGCCCTCTGTGGTTGAGTCTCGCTCCTGATAATTCCAGATGCAAGGTAGTTTGAAGATACCTGTGGAGGTGTCCACGTCATCTCCAGATTAGCTCTGTGACACATTACAAATGCCACGCAGAGATATTAAATTGAGGTTTAGAAAGCAGAGCACTCTCAGCACAGTTCTGTTCCTGCCTTAATCTGCTTCCTCTAAATGGGACCAATTAACCTAATCTCAGGAACATAACGGCATGGCTTTCTCAGGTCTGTAATATAAACAATGGAGAATGAGAGATGCATTAATTTTTCCTGCCTTAGTTTCTGAAAGCCATGTTTGGATGATGGCAACTGATACGGTTCCTGCTGGTGTTAGCAGGGCTGCATTACATTGCTAATGTGGACTGGATTAAAAACTGATTTCAGAAGAACAAGCAGATGCCTTCATTTCTGTCCTGCTGAATCTCTTCCATTGGCCTACTTTATAACAATTTGCTTCCTTTCTTCTTCCTGAACAGCTTTGGTCCTGTCCAGATTTTATGCCCACCCTTCATCTCCCTTTACCAAATAACAGGCTGCAGAAGACATACCTAGTTATGCTGCTGACATTTATCTTGATATTTCTTTTCCTTTTTTTTGGTATTTCCTTGAGAGATGCCATTTCCACAGTCAATTCCATGCATTGATTGATACATTCAGAGGATATTCTTAGAGGTATCAGAATCTTATAAATGATATGTGCAAGCCTGCTTCTACATTTAATAATAATAATAATAATAATAGAAAAGGGTTGGTTTTTTTTCTGAAAATATTTCCTGAAATATTTATACATCCTGAAAATATTTCAGACTGCTCATTTGCTTTCCTTTGAAGTTACACTCTCTTTTCAGTGTCAAAGTCAATGGGTAATTAAACCATGGTTCCTAATTTATAATGCCACTCTCTACAGCTCTTTAAGACTTCCATTGCCTTGCACAGTATGAAATCCTTAAGGAGTCTGTTCCTGGAAGCACGTAGGTCTGTCTGTACCCTAGAAGTGGTGTAACATGTTCAGGAGAGGGAACAGCATCCTTGTGCCGGCACAGATAGAGGGGATGGAGGGAAGCATAATGGAACTCTTGGTGGTGGTGTGAGGTGCTCATCTAAATGACATCAAACATCAAAGGGACTGGAGATAATGGTGACCATTGGTCACGGTGGAAGAAATGCAATGTGATGGTCTGATGGAGCTGGCTGGGATGCCACCCTTGCCTTACTGCTGGCAACCCATTAAATGCCTCAGTAAGGTACTACTGTTTTCAGTGGGAAGGGGAAAGGGAGGACCCTTTTTCTGATATTTAATGTTTCTGCAAAGAAACATGGCTGGTAAGTCAGGAATAGCTAAGCTTTACAACCAAAAGCAGTGAAATACCATAAAATTTCTCATACTTTGTAGCACAAATAGTGATCAATTTTAAGTTTTTTAAAATAGGGAACAAATCAAAAATGTGTTAATACCAGGTGCTTTCACCTGGTTGTGGCAAAGACTGTTTTCAGTTCTTGGAATAAATGCTCAGATTGTTCTTTTTCACAAAATGAGTAGTTGTGAGAAATATTGCCTTAAGCTATGAACTCGTTTCTCAGACAGCTAATTTTCAGAGTGTCTTTACAAAGCTTGTACCTTTTTTTTTTTTTAACAAAGCGTATACTTTTTAGTTTAACAGCCACACTATTAAAACTTTAAGACAAGGCACTGAATCTAAATCAGCAAGGGAGAATGAAATGGTGGAACTGTAGTGATGTTGAAAATATTGAACAATAACTTCCTCGAGATGAGAGACACTCACAGTGGTTAACGCATCAGAAAGCAACTCAGAACAAGCTTTGGCTCCTAGGATCTGATACTGAAATCCTCTCTGACCTCCAGCTAGACACTCAATTCTTCCGTATCTCAGTTACTGTGATTTAACAAGTGACTGCACATCAACTGACCTGCAGGAACTGCGTATAAACACAATCTTAACTGGGGGCAAATGGGATCCCACACAACTTAGTTCTGCCTGTGTAGACTTTTTCTTACTTAATTCCATGCCTGCCAAAATATGGCCCCTTTTTGGACAGATTCTGATAGATGTTGCAAACAAAAATGTGTTTGGTTGCACTAATTGCCTGCTTAGCTTAGTCTGTGAATGTGAGTTGTGTGTCTACAGACAATGGCAATATAAAAATGTCTGCGTGCTTTCCTCCAAGAGGCCTTTAACATGGTGTTTTAAGCTGACCTGAATTTTTGGAATATGCAGACCCTAATACGTTCCTTGATATTACAGTTTTTAAGAAGAAATATTTGTCGAGGCCAGAAGAAAATATCTCCAGCCTTTCACTGAGATCGTTCAATGTCTACATTATTTTCATGTACCTTTTTAAAAATCTTCTTCCTGTATTAGTTTAGAGATTAATAGCCTAGAAAGAAAAGTTGCTTTATTAAGTCACTCTTTAAAATCTGATGGGGACAGGGAGCATATTCTCTCTCTCACCCTATACTACAATCTGTTAATTACTTTTTCCAGGCTTGCACTGGACTTTGCTTCACTGCATTTTATCAAATCCTCTAGAGAGCCTGACTAAAACCAGCAGCTCAGGTTTGTATTCAATTTGCAAGGCATACATTCGTAGCTGGTGGAAGGGGAAGAACAACCTTTGTATTCTCAGGTGAGCGGAGTATGTATTTGCCAGTCTCTCCTGTCAACAGTCCTGAATGGCTTATGGCCAATTCTAATTAACAATATCATCCCCTAATTAAATCCCTGAAAATTTCACATCCTTGGACTAAAATAAAGCATTGCTTTTCTATGAGACCATGCTGGCAATTGTTTTTTCTTATTGTCTGTGGAGAAAAAGTGGTACTTACAGTAGAAAATTCATCCTTTTCCCAAACAGATGTAAAAATTGGATGGCATGAATTGTCTTTGAAGAAACCTAGAAGTTACTAAATTAACTGAATCTACACTGACTTGACATTACACACAATTTTGGGGTAGGTAAAGTTAGTAGAGTCAAGTCACAACAGGAACTCCTTAAGATGGCCTTCCAGAATTTAATTTTTCCAGATTTTCAAACTCCTGTTAAGATTTATACCTTGCTGTCATTTGGTATCTCAGCACTGCAGTGCTCTCAGATAACTGGTTTCAGTAGATAAATTAGATATATAGATCATTGTTCCAAGACATCTTTATATCCATTTTTTTCTCTGCTGGGATGAACACAGTATGAATGTCACCACACTTATTGTGATCAACCTATTTGCCTTGCTGTGTTAGCTTTTATCTTATGTTACATGGAGTCTGCATTACTATTTACTTGTTTCAATCCATTAGCTCTGATTTTTCCCAGGTCCTACTAGAAGCTGTGGTATGCGCTTCTACCATCATTCCCCAGCTCAAAAATTCACTTATTACATACCTTAGAGCTGCTTAAGCCCTACCACTGTCTGCCGTTCAATGGCGATATTTATAGTTGCAACAGTTTGGGTACGAAATACAACCTCAGCAGTAATTTATAAAAATGGCATTTCTCAAGCAGATCACTGCATAAGCACAAACTCAGTCATCTTCCCCAGTTGTGGAGACATCACAAGTGTTCCTCCTTTACAAACCTATTGAGTTAGTAAAATATGTAAAAACTTGAGTCTCTTTTTATAGCTTGCTGGTACCAGGTAAATAAGTCAATTCACTCTCTTGGTCCTTCCATTTCACAATCTGACTTTGAAAACATTAGTGTCCATTTTGTTCTTTACAGCTCTATCTTGTTGACAGGGTCTGTCCTAATGGGAAATGGGAGCAACTGGCTCTTTCAAATGCATTCTTGGTTTGTTTGTAATTAAAAGGGGTATTTGAGCTCTGCCTCAAATATTTTGTCCACCACCACTCCACTGAGTACATTCTTCTGATGCCATCAAGGACAAGGCACATCTTTAATATGATGATGCCTACCCTTTGTTCAAATACTATTATAGATGTCTCTTTTCAGACAGTTACTTTCTCAAGTATTTACCTCAAGTTTACTGTTGTTGCAGAAGAACTTACCATCCATCTTGGAATTCAATATTTATCCCCCAGCACCTGTGGCCTTCCTTTTATTGCTCATGTCACTGTTTCTGTCAGATACCTGGCTTCTGTCACAGAGTTCAAATAAAAGTTAACAAACATCCTCTTTGCGTTGAGTTTCTCTACCACTTTGCTGCTGCTGCAGTGTTCTCCATGTTTCCTATAAGGAATTAAACACAACTTCCAGCCTTCTATCATCCCCATGATTCTGGTCTTCAGCCAGCCCACCTGCTCACCACTTCCTCTGCTGGTTGGCTGGCAAATCCCCAGGTTTCCAAATCATCCAAATATTTACACACTTTGCCCAGGGACTGCCCTGCACCTTGGCTCTTGGTCTGCATCAGAACCAGGGTCCACAGCTCCTTGGCCTTGGGACTATGAAACTGGGAGGCAGGGTTTGTTGGGTTTCCCAACCACCTGGCTGCTGCTGGTTCAGGGGCTGCTGCCTGCAGTGCTCCTGCTCCATGAAGCAGCTGGTGCTCACTGATTTCCCCCGCTGCCCAGGAAGCCAGGCAGCATGGAGAGCAGGCAGTTCACTTTCAAGAAGTGACACAAACACTATGTGGTGCTTCTTTCCAGTAGGACTCATCAGTTTTTCCTCCCTTGGAAAATAAAAGTCCGTTCTCTCCTCATCCAGAGGGACCCCCACCTCACCCAACATTTTAGATGTTCCCTTCTAGCATTACCTATGGAGAACACAATCATGAGAACACTTTGAAATATAATAACACTGATAACAGATGCATGCTTCTCTGGCACCTCTTCTCCAAAGAATTCAACTTCCAACTTATGTGCCAATCCCACCATGCAGCTTTGAACTGAAAATAAGAAGAACCACTTGATGACCAATGTACTTCTACTGTCTCTGAGCTGTATTGCATTAACCTGCTCTGATTCCACTGCTCTATCAGACTATTTTGTGTGCTGTTTCATTCAACACTCAGCACTCGATAAAGCTTCTGTCAAAATAATTCCCTCAGCAGGAACCCCTAACCTTGGAAGCTTTCATTTTACAAAGGGATAGAGATGAACTCCTACAGCTGTAGGAGTACTCCCCATCTTGAAGTGGGATGGAAAGTTCCCCATGATATCAATGGATGGTGAATTAAGGCCACAAAAGTAGTAATTTTATGAGTGAAGCAGCCTAATAGGCATCTCCACAAACATGAACTCAAGAAGTCACTGGGATTGCTTTGCCTAAGGCAGACTGTGGTTAGATATTCTGTGGATAGATACATGGTGTTTGTCTCCAAAGCTGCTAAACTAACACATTTCAACAGCCCTAAATGATTTTTTTAAATATTTTTTTTTTTAGGTGCAGGTGAACGATGAGAAGGTAGAATAGCATTGGCTTCACCCAAAAAAATGTATTACAGGAGGATGTACTGTTTTGAATTCCATCTTCTGGCAGACACTGTAAATCAGAAACTGCAAATTTTTCAACTCATTTTGTCTGTCCAAGGGAATATTTGCCACAAATATGAAGTGGATTTCACAGAACAAAGCTTAAAAGAATAGCCTTTTAAAACAAAGTTTTTACATTCAACAAGGAATAACATAACTCTGCATCTGTTTTATGGAGGAAAGAATTCTGTGCTAAGCTTCATAACAGCTTATTAAATGAGACAACCAGGTATCCAAGGAGATGAGATTGAAAATAAAGACTTCTTGAAGAAATTCTGCAACAGGCACAAGGGGAGTACCAGCTTTACAACCTCAGCATTCAAAGGACTCATTAGTACAGCATACACTGCCTTGCATTTCATAGCCAGAAAATATGATCATATATCAGTAGACATTTTAATGAGGTTAATGGGATTATTACTATTTTGTAAAATAACTATGATAATGTAATAACAGTAAAGCATTTTCAAAGAGGTCTGTTCAGGGTGGTTGTCAGTACCATAATCTCACCTGTGCTTTAAGAAAAAACAATTCATATATAGTGAAAAGCTGTCCCAGTGGTGTATGAGAGAAATCTCAATGTAAAAAGCAAATAAAGCAAATTACATCATTAATAAGCTTCGTGTTCATTTTGCCAAGATGTATCCAGCACATGATAGTGCTATCACAGAACAGCTTGCAGAAAAGGAACTTATGTAAACTCAGTTAAAAAAAAAAAAAAAAAGTCTACATGTATTTCTAGAGTTTTCTTTCACGTCCTTAATTGTTATCCTGTCTCTTTGGAATTTTCTTCATCTTTCTCAGATGACAAACACCCTCAATTTAGGTGTGAAGAATTTAGGATCCTTATTGCCTTCAGGTATCATACTCTTAGAAGAGATTAGTAAGTAGGTCATTTGGAGCCCTTCAACATATTGCATCTGCTAGGGACATTTTCCATCATCACATGTACGGGATTTATTTTATTTTATTTTAAACAACATAGAGGCCATCTCTACAATGAACAACTCTGATCTGCTACATCAGGTAATTTTTTGGATAGATCTGAACGTTGACTTTCAATTAGGCACATTAAACCACATCAATTTATATGTATGCTGGGCTCTATACCTTTCTGCTTCATCCTGCCAGCTTAGCTATGATTCCTGCATAGCTTAGAGCTATCTGTCCCTTAAAAACTATGTACTGTGCAGAGAGTTCAGAAGGGGACAATTCAAAGATGCTCAGAAATACTCAAAGGAAATACCATGATCCACAGAAAAATGAATTCCGAGAACATTGAGTGATTCAAGCTGACTGATAATGCTAAAGAAAGGATTAAAATAGACCTGATGAAAAAGGTGCTTCTGCAAGCCTGTGTTAGCACGTGAATTCTGAGTTTTTAAGAAGTTTGTCATCCCCCCAGTGCTCTGGGGAGCAACAGAGAGGCTGCATTCCCCATCTCCCAAATGGCAGGCTAGAGCTAGGATAATTTTTGACTATCCCTCAACAAATGATACAACATGGAATATTGAATTACTAAAGCAAAAGAGGAGCTCTACCACTTCTGTTGTTCCTCAGACATCTCCAAAATCCTTAGCAAGAAGAAATCTCTTGCAATGCATAGCATCAATCACAAGGATTTTCTTGAAGTAGTGTGTGTAGATAAACAACAAGAGCTGTGACATTTGGAGACCAACTGTGCTCATATTCTTCATATTTAGTATTTAGTTCATATTTACACTTCAAATTGCTTAGTAGAAATCTCCACAAACCCTTGAGAAAACAAGGAAGTACTTATCAGGCTCTGCTCTGGATTTTTATTTGCTAGTTTCTTTCTATATATTAATTAATCGGTAGAAAAAGTGTGGTGAAGAAAAGTTAAGTAGATGAACCCTGGAGAACCATTTAAATCACTCAAAAACTTTGGCAAGCAGGAATTGAACCACTACTGTTCAAGAGCAAAAGAAAAATAATGTAAAATTAGTGTTCATTCTTTGGAATTCCTGATTCCTAGGCTTATATTTAAAAAGCTAGGAAAATTTGTATAAAATGCCAGATGCATTTCTTTTACAAGCAAGGAGACTGTCATTTAACCGTGACAAAGGCTCACGTCTTTGTGGAAAATCTATCAGCCACTAAGTGATGGGTAAAAGCTGAAATGAAGCCTCAGGCAAAGCACTTAGGTGATCAGTATTGCATAGAATATCACTATAATAATGTATATATTGCAATATTATATGTATATATATATATATATAACGTAATATATAATAATAAAATAATAACTTCTCTGGACCAGTGTGCATTCCCATCCTTCAGTGCTCAAGAACTTCAAACTGGAGCAAAGGACCAGTAAGTTAGATAGAGAAAGGAGAGCCTGTTTTCTGAGAGGAGATAGAGAAACATGTAGATGGACATGGTTCCTCCAAGCAGCATTAAATAAGCCAGCTCCAAAATGGGAAGCAATATAACTGGTTCAGCACATACTCAGTGTGTTCAGGAACAAATCTGGCAAAGCTCTAGTCCCACAGCTGCATGCTGACATGGCTGGACGGCTTCTAAGGCCCAGCCTAGGACAGATTTCTAGGAAGATATAACATTTTATTGGTTTAAATTTTTGCTATTGCTACATTTTCTGATGGCTTTGTTCTCCCATTTTACAAAAGATTTGTGCTCAAAAACTGCTGCCTGAAACTCGATAGAATTGAAATTGTGGAACCCAGAGTCTGATGGAGGTTTTCCTCAAGCAGTGGCAAATTTGGTTTAAAGTACTTTAATTATAATTACCTTTGGTTTCCACCAAAAGACACACGCATGCATACACACACACACACACCAAAAAAAAATGGGGAAAAGTTTAGCATTTGCCTTAGGGAAGTGGTTATGAGAAATTATCTTAATAACTGAGTTACTCCATGGGATTGTGTTACTGTCATCAGCTATCCAGTGTGTGAAAGAAGGCACAAGCATAATTTTCTTCATAAACAAAAATAAAGCCACCGTAATCGTTTCATCTGATTGTAATTTTCCACTGAGTGACACAAACTGTGCTGTCGTCTCTTTCAGTAGATCATAATTGTGTTGTATTTCATAGGAAATTAAAACATTGACTGCAATGTCAAAGGTGGTGCATTTATAAACTAAATAATTAAAATTGTGTCTGCAAATGGTAGGGTGATACATCACTGCTTCTGCAGTTCAGGCTTGTTACTGGCCACATTCACTGCACCTTTTTTGCTTCTTTCTTTAGCATTAAAAGGAGGAATTTTCACATATGAAGGTTTGGATTAAAAGACAAATGAACACAACTTAGTTGTTGATCCCTGGACTGTCTTAGACCAAATTTACTTAGATCCAGGGTCAGACCCTGGCACATTGAAGTCTTTTAGCCCTGTAAAAAGCTGAGCTGTCTTTTCCTTAAATGAGGAGACCAGTTCCCAGTGGCCCACATGGAAAATAGAACAGGGCCAGGCTCCAGACTGGGGTGTATAAAGCATGCATTGAAAACACCAGTTCTTTGCTTTCCCCTTACGCTCATGCAAACAACGGCTCAAGCATCTATTACTGTTTGAGGAAACAAGGCTGGCAAGCCCTCCAGAGTGTGCTGAAATCAGTGCAAGTCTTTCCTCTAACTTCAAAAGCCTCAGTCCCCAAACCACCAAGCACTGATTTATATGCTTATTGTTCATCATCTGGGTTTGGCAGCAGAGACCACATCTCTAATTCCTCTGATTTCCAGTGGGAAACAGCAGGGTGAGGGGGCAGATAAGCTGGGGGAAGGAAAGACCCACTGTGACCCAGGATCTATATCATATGAAAATTAGAAGCAAGCCCATGGTGTTGTGCTCACCTCTGTGTCGTAGTTGTACCCAGCTCCAATTGTCTCACTTTATTGAAAAAGACATATTCATAGTGTTTGTGGTTTTTTTCCTAAGTAAAACATTCAGCCAAGTGATTGTTTCTTTATTACTTGTGGAATTTTTTATATATTACCAAAAGTACAAACTAAAGATCCACTGAGAAGAAAATCATAGAGCTAGTAGATAAATTACTAGAAGAGCCATGAATAATTCAAGCAATGGGACTCAACATATTTCTTAAAACTTTTTTCTTTTTTTCATAAAGGGGGGAAATGAGTTTCATATGAACAAAACATATCTACAGTTATAACAGTAGTGCACAATTTTAAAGGCAAGAAATGACAAATGCTGAGACTGGCAGGTAACACTGGGAACAAGCCTATGGATTCAAACAGGGCATCGAAGAAAGCTGAATGCTAACATAATGAGAAAAATAAGATAATTGCTGTATAGCAAATGCTCATCTTGGCTTAATCCAGTACACCTGATAAGTATGGCAAAGTCTTCACAGGCAAAATAACACCTCAATAAGCTCTTGTTGTTAAGCTGATTAGTGATTTAGAAGTTGTTTCCTGATCAGGTGGCCCTTATGTGGAAAACATTCAGGTCTTGAGTCTACAGACATGGAGTTCTGGTAATTCTAGACAGGTGGAAATTTATTTTCCAACCAGAATTGGCTGCAGCTGGGACAAAAGATCCTGGGGCAAAAGATCCTTAGAGCATCGCCACATCGTAGTTCAGATGGGAAACCACTGACAAAGCCTTCTCTTACAGGAGTGTCCCTTGATGATTTTACCCCACGTTGCAGCATGCAACATATTCCCTACTGATAATAACACATATTGTTGCCGCACAAGCTCTGTGGTTTTGGGTTCTCATTAACATTATGCTGGAAAAATCCCTAATTCAGTGGCAGCAGCAGTCATATGCCAACAGACCTGAGAGCTTCCATCACGGGTCAGAATACCGTTGTGTTAAATGTCATATACCAGAAACAAAAAACGGATTCCCAGTCCCGGAAATATTATGGCTGTAACATTTGAATGCAAAATAAGCAAACAGAAACTAGGTAGAAAACACAGAGATTGTTCCTCTAGCTTCCTAGGTATAAGTGCCTATCTCCTTGCCCTTTACTAATGTGTGTTCTTCACTGCTCAGAGCTTTACATGCCTCACTCTATCCAGCACTGGTTACACAGTGCATGATCCCCAATTGCTAAGGTGCTAAGAACAAAAACAGGTTTAATCTGAAATTAATTGCATTTCAGGGGAAAAAAAATGATGTTTTCAACATTTTTGTATTTAATTGAAAGCAGATTAAAACAGGTATTATAAAGGACTAAAATGGTCTTTGTAGGGTATAAGAAACATAACTCCTTTTTTTTTTCTCTCTCTCTTTCATGGACAATTAATGAATAGAATTAAAGAGTCTACCATGTTATTATTATTTCAATCTTGTTGAGAAAGATGTTAAGATTAGAGATGACGGATGAGATAGAAATTTCTGTCTTTTTTAGCCACCCAGAGTTAATTAAAATGAACCTGACCTGTTATCTGCCACCCAAAGTGTCCTATGGAAGCAAGACTCTAATGGTAGCATAGACAAATTGGCTTGTCTTGTTTAAACTCCTCAGGGTTAATTAAAATGCAGCTTATTCTTTGAAAAGTGCCACATCAGAGATGGTTACTTTTCCTCTCATTCCTGTTACACATTTTCTGAACATTTCTGATAAGATTTTATATAACTAAACAAGAAAGCTGAGATTTGTATCAAAGGGAGCAAAGCTTCACTTAGCATAGGGAAAGACCACGACATCTCACAGCATGCTCAGAACAGGGAAAAGTCAGAAAGCTCCAGAAGCTTCTGGCAGAAACTTATGGAAACATGACCACGACAGCTTCGAACCAGCTGGTTCTGATGCTGGAGCACCCTGGATGTCAGTGTGATGTGTATGTTGAGTCTGGAAGTCTTTTCGGTCCTAGTCTGATTCTGGGTTTGCAGGACACATAGCAACGCCTATGGCACACAATAGCGAAAGAAAGGTAGTTGAGCTCTCTTTATGGAAAATGCATTGGTTGAAATGTAAGGTTCCACAACATTGTAGAAATGCTTGGTAAGCCAAACTGTGCCAGACCATGTCTTGTCAGATTCTAGTTCTAAATCACAGCTTGAAAGAGGAAGGCTCTGTATAGCCTCTGAACTCAGCCTGGTTTTCATTCTCTGTCCATCCACTGTGGCTTGCAAAGCTGCTTGAATGCCACACTCTCCCAGGAATATATCTACTTCATTTTGGGGCTGCTCACACCCCATAAAGGCATCAGCAGAAATCCTTCCCTAGCTCAGGACAGAACAGGTCAGTGCACAAACAGAGGAGATGGGGAAGTGGGCTCACTTCTCAATTAGGCATCTTTGGCAGGAGCCAGAACAACTCAGTATAAAAAAAGATTGTTTATTCTGTAAGCATCTCCCTGTGTCCATCTAAATCATCCTCTGTTCTGGACAGGATAATGATATTTATACTAGTCCTGACAGGTGTCTGTTTAAACTGATTTAAAAGACTTCAGTGAAGACTATGCAGAAACTGCCTGAGAGGCCTGTTTTCCTGACATATTACCACTATTGTTAGAAATGGTTTCTCCGAATACTTGGCAAACCTCACCTCACACTTTTTTGCTGCAACGTAATACAAATGTTTCTTTTCCTACTTTGAACTGGACATAGCAAAACTTATCTGCTTTGTATTTAAATTATACACACTTTGGAAGACTGCTGTTCCACATACTGTCAATCTTTCCCAGTTTCTAGTAACCCAAATACTTCAAGAACCACCTACAACTGGTGTTTACTAAAGTCCTTGATCCATTCTTAAATGGTATGTCAAAAGCTGGACACAGCTATCTAGCTGTGCTCCCTCTGGTGGAAAGCTCATGGGAAGGTTAGGGAAGGATGTCCAAACCCTCACACGAGATTTCAAAGTAATATTTGTCCTTATTACATTCATATTGTTAGTCAGATCTGTTATCTGACCTTTCACAGATCAGTTATCTAGTTATCTTAAAATGTTAGGCAATCCAAATATGCAACTCACAGATGCAGGGCACCTTAAGGACCACTAAATTTGCAATATCTAAAGAGAAAGCATATTTATATGCCTAGCAAGAATATATAGCATTTTGTATCTCGAGTCAACATGGGTTTTGAAGAGAGTCACAAGTCACATGTCAGGACTTATAAAAAGCTCAGATATTAAGAATGAGGATACAGCTTCCTGATGAAGCCTATTCTTTCACATTTGCTGAATGGGCACTGCATTAAATGACAAGACAGGACAATTTGTTCATCAAGGCTGCTATCACAAATAGTACTAAAGCCCCTTGGCACAAGTTTTCCCTCAGTAGTGGCCTTACAAAATTATTTTGCTAATCTGACTGAATAATTCGAGTAATGATAATTTGAACTAAAAGAGGGTAGATTTAAATTATGCATATAGTGAAGAAATTCTTTACCATGAGGGTGGCGAGGCACTGGCACAGGCTGCCCAGAGAAGCTGTGGATGCCCGATCCCTGGAATTCAAGGCCAGGCTGGATGGGGCTTTGGGCAGTCTGGGCTGGTAGGAAGTGTCCTTGCCCATGGCAGGGGGGTTGGAATTAGATGATTTTTAATGTCCCTTCCAACCCAAACCATTCTATGATTCTCCTAGCAAGAGAAGTCATGCTCTAAATTTTAAGGAAAAGTCACTACATAACTGAGTAGCATGGAGGTCTGTTCATTTTACATATAACACAACAACGATGTGGATAAGTTTATTGATTGAAGTGTTCAGTGCTGTGACTTTTAAAGTGCTTGATCCATGTTTTCCAGGTTACTGTCTTGGATTTGTAACAGATTAAGTGTCATTTTGTCTGCCTTTTTGGAAAATTTTTCCAAATAAACATGTATAAACTCTATGTATGGTTGATGATACTCTGTTGAGGTTGGATTCACCACCTCCAGAAAACTTCAGAAATTGATTTTTCTGTAATTTTAGCAAACTGTTTTCGCATTAAATTTTAGAAAACTGATAGGATTTCTACAATAAAGGAGATTTCATTACCACTGAGAAGAGTAAGTACACGTGAAATTTACTCATAAGAAAGCCAATTGCTGATGAAAAGGAATTGAACTAGAGATGATTAATCCATTTTCAGTGGCCACTTTTCATAGTCATGACAATTATTCATACCAAAACAACAATCAGTTTTTAAGTCTTGCCTTATTTAATTAATCTTAAACTATCTAAGGGGAAATTTTGAAGTCCGGTAAAATCAACCAGAAGATGCCATTTATAATGGGCCTGCCTGCAAGGAGAGCTATTCATCTTTATAGTTATGCAATGCATGTGTCATTTGTCATACTTGCTGTTGCAATTTGTTTTCGTCTTTTTGTTTAATCCATTTTCAGTTAAACTGACCCTTTGTAATCCAAAAGTATACTTTGAGATGATAGGCACTCTAAAAACGTACAATAAGTTGTGATCATCTGCCTGATGTGAGCAGCTTATATTTTAAATAGAGAAGTCTTTATGAGCCTCATTTTGTGAAAGAGAAATCTTGCGCATATTCGCACAAAAGAGTATGGGGTCAGAATACTGGCTCAAATGAGATTTGGACCAAGTACCAGAATACTGGCTCAAAGGAGTACCAGAATACTGGCTCAAAGGAGATTTGGACCAAGTACCTCAATTTTGTGACTCAGTGCTGTCTGTCATATTAGAGCTATGGGTTCCACTTAAACTAACATTTCCCTTTCCTAATCTATCAGTGGTATTTTTTCCTTTTTTATACATGTTAATTCTAAGCCTATGATAAGTTGAATTGGACAGCAGGTCTAAATCAGGTCAACCTAATAACCCCAAACCAACATCACCAAGAGTTGGAATTACAATTACAGGCCAATATAAAGCAGTTTCCCCATCCTCTGCTGTCCTTTTCTTGTACAATTCAGTTATTTCTTTACACACCCTTAGCTTCTGCTTACATACTTCCCCCTTGGTTCTTTTGTTGCCAGCAGAAGTTCACTCAGACAGCAATCTGTCTATCTACTGGTCACATACAGATCTGGATTTATCTGGGGCTTTGATATAAATTTCCCCCAAAAGGTCAGATTGTTCCAAATCTTCCATTTCTATGAGTAGTTAGATTTAATCTAAACTCTTCTGTGCATCTTTATATCTGATGTTCAAAAATAGTTTTAAAATTATCTTGGATTACTAGGAAGAGCACAAAAGCCTCTTGAAAGCATATTTTTGATCCTCAGTTTTCAGACTACATTCAAATATTAAAAATTTTATTGGAAATTCAAAGAGACATCATATATATTATATCATCACTGCTTTATGCTAAAAGTTGGCACAGAAATTGGAGAGAGCAGGCAGAGCCCCAGTTAACCTCCCATTTCTTGTGACTTTTTTTTTTCTAAGTAAAAATAGAAATGAGAAAAAATACTATGAAAGACTGTACATGGAAGAAAAGTAATAAATAATTTAAATGACACCAGTGAAATAGAAGCAGCTGTAGAAAGTCCCACTGGCATTTTGTGATAAAGAGGTTGACTGTCTCAAAGGTGACTAACATACACGAGTGGCTACAAGAAAAACTGGCAAAGAGCCCTTTTTACTTGCAGCTTTTACCCTCTCAACTTATTGATGTAAACTATGGCAGGTTCCAGTTAAAAATGAGTATTTCTATCATGGCATGTGTCCCATAATTTCTGTGCCATTTCTGCCGGGACCACAGTGTTGTCTCAGATACCTAAAGTATCTCAATATCAGAAAATGCCTTATGTTTAGTCAACTGAGAGGAATATCCACTGCAGAAAGATGAAAACCTAATGTGAAGATGAAACACATCCATGAACTCTATAGGGGAAGAAATTCCAAGCCAAATCCTCATCTTGGCTGCCTCTGCTTTGGTTATTCCTCTTGGATTCAAATAAAGATGATTCAGCATACTTCACTTCAAAGATATTAGTTGCCTCTGTGTGAGAGAAAGGATCTGCCATTAGGATTTTCCTGGTTTAGAAATGGACAATTTTAAGGTAGGAGGCGAAATATAGGAAAAAGCAAGAATGGATTTCCCACTTGTTGTCATCCACCAGACAACCAGAAAGGCCTACCCAGACTGCAATAACCCTTCATATCAACTTTAGTTGATTAGCAAGAGATCACAATCTGTCATTTTCCTGGTTAGGAGACAGCCTTGTCTCCTTTTCAGTATATTCCATGTTTTCTTCTGTCTCAGCAAATCCCACATGGATGAGATTTTTCTCTATTATTGCAAATACTTTTGGTGGTATCAGGCAGAAGGTCACTGAGGTTAACCTCCTATCAAAGAACGACTTTAAGAAAAGAATCAAGTGCTAGAGAATTTGCGCTAAAAATATATAGATATATATATATTTATCCTCTCTCTTGTCTTTTCTACCTGGGGAGAAAAAATATAAAACCAAGAAAGAATAAAAGAGGGGGAATCCAAATGAAAAGCAGAAGTTTTCTCTGATTTTTTTAAAAAGGGGGGAAACTCTTGAAAATCTGAAAATTAGTAAAAAAGCACATACATTGTACTTTAGGCAGCCCAGCTCTATACTCAAAAAAAAATATTTAAATGTGTGAGCTTAGCAGAAGAAGAAAAAAAGAAACTTAACTTAGGAGAAAGACTCAGCTGAAAACCAGATGGCTTCTGCAACAGTGAATAGATTGAAAACTGTGATGGGAGTGAACAGCTCCATACATTAGGCAAGAAGTTTGAGAGATCTTCTGAAATAATATAGCAAGAGTCATGATTCAAAACACTTGCAGGGTTTTTATTACAACATATAATTGACTGAAATATATCATGATTTATTTCACAACTCCTTATAGTTAGTATATTTTCTGAAATTGCAACAGACTGGAAATAAACATTCTTTTAGATTGAAATGTTGGGTTTTCTTCAAAAACTGATTAAACTTTGCATTTAAAACATTTTCAAGTAAAAGTTGTGTTTTTCTGAAAGGAAACTCCTATAGAAAAAAAAAAAAAGAAAAAAAAAAGTAATTATTTCCTAATATTTCCTAATAGGATTTCATGTTTAAATAAAGAGCAATAAAAGGTTTTGAACATTTTATTTTTCCCTCCAGCATCCATAGTTTAATTTTATTTTTCATTTTCAGATTTTTCTTCTGGGAGAGGAGAGAAGAAGAGAGTGGCAATGGAGGGGCAAAGTAGAAAATGGAAAATATAAAATTGAACTGCTTGAAATTTCTGGGGAATTAAGATATTTCCATGAGGAAGAACCTCACAGAGGAAAGCAGAAAGGTATCACACACACACACCAAAACTAAAAAAAAAAAAAATAAATAAAATAATTAAAATAAAATAAAATAAAAACAAAAGAAAATGGAACAAAACAGAGCAAAACAGAACAAAACAGAACAAAACAAAATGATGTTTCTTGAGGTTTTAATTTTAATGTTGCAGAGCTACAGTTATGAGAACAATTATAACAGCCTGCAAAGTATAAAAGGAACTATGGAGTAAATGATGTGGTAAAAGGCCCATATTTCTCCTGGGTTGGCATATGGTTTCTCACTTCTGTAGAACTATCATGTAAAAAACAGCAGCAATAAGAAAACCCCAGGACACCTCCCTGAGTGCCTGCTACATCCATTTCAAGTTTATACACTCTGTTGGGAAGAGGAATGTGATTTTTATCCATTTCCTATTTATTTTTGTAAAGTGATACACTTTTCAATCTTTAAATCTTTGTTTATTCTTGATTGTTGGTGTGGTATCAACACTGTGGATATCTGTTGGAAGGGCAATTTCTAGGCTGTCCTCTGCATTTCTACTGCTAATTCTTGAAGACAATTGTCAAAGATGTTTTGTTTAAAGCCTAAGCACAAGGGCAGTATGGCTTAAATAAAAAGAGAATTTCATCATCAAAGAAAATCAAAGAGAATTTCAAACTATGCACCCTGCCCTCCAAAACTGCATCACATCTTTTAAGAGACATGGGGAAGTTTAACATCAGCTTTTGCAAGCTTCAAGGACAAAAAGATGTTGATTTGGCCCCTTATCAGGGCATGAACCTTCTTCTTAGCTCAGCGTTGTATATAAAATAAACAAAACTAAAACAGAAAACAGAAAAGCAGATGAGGGAGAAATCATTGCTCTTTAACAACAAATAAGTAAACACACAGTAAAACACCTAATAAATTAACACCAGTGTCACTGAAAAATAAAAAATAACATTTTCAAAGGACAGCTTGTCATGTTCTCATGACTCAGGGATTGTTGTTTGTTTTTCCCCTTTCTACTCCCCCTTTTAATTAATACATTTACTTCCAAATAAGATCCGAGCATTAGGAAAATGTCACACCATATGTGTGTTTATTTTTGCTCAAGTAATTATAATGGGGTAGGATCTCTCTTTTCCTTTCTTCGCTTGCTGAGACAGAATGTTCCTTCAGAGGATAGAACAGCCTCAAAGCAGCTGCTGCGACATCTGAGGTGGAGAAAAAGTCAAAACTTTGTACTCTTTTCCTTGTGTATGCAATGACCTTTATGAGAGAGGGAGGGAGACCTGCTTACAGGTGCTCTCTCCACAAGCTTTGGATGAATCTGCATATGGAAGCAGGTAGATGACACAAAACATCTCCATGAAGGCATCTGACTTGTACCTCAATTACTTCAGCCCGGTAACCCTCCATATGCTGAATGTTCTTTTGGAGAAACAGATAGCAATATTAAAAAAAAAAAAAAAAAAAAAAAAAAGTGAGTCTAAATTGTATAATCTGAGTAACTTGGAACTAAACCACTGAGTTCTGAATACAAAGAGGGACAAATCCTGCCCTCTTGGACTGTGATGGTAAAACCAGCTTCCTTAAAGCTTCTCAGATTGTATTTTCTTCTTCTCTGATAAATATTTATTTTACATCTCAGTGAGTTCTGATTTTTCTGAGTGGTCAGATGAGTGCAAGTGTTTTTCTATGATGATTTCTATTATTTTAATCTTATTCCACTTATTAACACAATACCATATTTCAGTATCATTGTCCATCAGACAGAAATCTCTCTCCTAGAAGAGAGAGATCATGTAGAGGTCCCCTGATTGTCTCTTACTGCTCTTGTTCTTTTATATGATTATGTCAAGATGGTGTCAAAACATGGCCGATATCTTATGTAGACGGATGTTGTGTAAAGATTTTTTTTTCTAAAGGGGAATATTCTTGTCACTGAGGTGGCTATTTCAAATGGCGAATGATTTTAATGGTCTTCAGAATATGTATGAAGCTTTGAGCAATTTTAGCCTTTCATACCTATAGTTCTTCCCATTCCATTCTCGGCAGGCTGACAATTACAGATCTGAGACACCAGAAATAAACGCCAAAATCTTCAAATGGGGATACATATACTCAACACTGCAGGAATGGATAATACAGGCACAATATGGACCAAAGAACTTTCTCTTTAAGACATAAATAAAGAGTTCTTAAAAACAAGTCATAACTGCACCGAAGCTGTAATCCTCTGGTGATTTATTAAAACAGGATCCTGTTGTCCTTTCTGTATCTGCTACTAAATATAAAGGATGGTCTTGTACATTTCGGTTTTGGTTCTGTTATCCAAAAACTTCATTTCGTGCTAGTATAACTGTATTGGGTTTTTGTGGTAAGTGTTTAGCAGCAAGGAGGTGGCAGGGATGGCCTCTGTGAGCAGAGACCAGCGGCTGCCACATGTCACATCAAAGCCAGCTCCAACTGCTCCAAAAGGACCCACGACTGGCCAGAGCTGAGCCATGAGCAATGCTGGTTGGGCCTCTGGGAGAGCAGACTAAAGAAAGGGGGAAAAAACTGCTGTGCTACAGCAGCTGGGAGAGAGGGGTGAGAAAATGTGAGAGCACCAGCCCTGCAGCCCCCACGATCAGCGCAGCAGGAGGGCAGGAGGGGCTCCAGGCACGCAGCACAAGTTCCCCTGCGGCCTGTGGAGAGGCCCCTGGTGGAGCAGGCTGTCCCCCTGCAGCCCACGGGTCCCACATGGAGCAGATCTCCACGCTGCAGCCCGTGGAGGAGCCCCCGGTGGAGCAGGTGGATGTGGCCTGGAGGAGGCTGCGGCCCATGGAGAGCCCCCTCAGGAGCAGGCCCCGGGCCGGAGCTGCAGCCCATGGAGAGGAGCCCACACAGGAGCAGGGGGTCTGGGGGGAGCTGCCGCCCGTGGGGGACCTGTGCTGGAGCAGTTTGCTCCTGGGGGATGGACCCCGTGATATGGAGCCGTGTGGGAGCAGTTCTTGAAGAGCTGCGGCCTGTGTGCAGCCCCCGCAGGCTCAGTTCAGGAAGGACGGCATCCCGTGGGAAGGACCCCACGTAGAGCAGGGGCAGAGAGTGACTGTGAAGGAGCAGCGGAGACGAAGCGTCAGGGACTGACCGCAGCCCCCCATTTCCCCATTCCCCTGCACTGCTCAGAGGGAGGAAGGAGAAGAAGATGGATGTGGGGGGAAAGTGTTTTAGTGTGCTTTTAGTTTTTCACTTCTCTAGTCTGCTAGCAATAGGCAATAAATTATATTAATCTCCCTATGCTGAGTCTATTTTGCCCATAATGATAATTGGTGAGTGATCTCCCTGTCCTTATCTCAACCCACTAGTTCATCATCTTTTTTCTTCCTAACTTATTGATGAGAGGGAGTGAAAGAACAGCTTCACGGAGCTTAGGTACACACCAGTGTGAAACCACAACAACAGATCATGAGGCTGTGAAGGAGAATTTTGAATTAACACCATTTTTACTTTTATACCTATTTATCCATTATAGTCCCAATGACATGGCTAATGTGACATAGATTTTATTCATTTCTATGTGTAGAGGAATGAGAGGTTTAATATAGCTGGTTCAGGATTTTCTGTTTAGTCATTTTAAACCGTAGTATAAGTAATAGTAATTGTCGGTAATTTTTTATTTGTCTCAATGTTCATTTCCTTGAGGTCAAGACTCAAAAGTCCTAGTATTACTGTAATATACATTCCATTTCTAGGGGGTTCTGAGAAAGTTTCTTGATTGCCTGTTTGGTTTTTATTTATCTTCAATGACAATGCAGCATTATGGAATATTAGGATACAATTTTGACAATCTTACTTTAAATAGGAGATGAATTAGAAACTTCTTGAGACTTTCCTAAACCTTGTTGTGATTTACTTGTACATGGTAAACCCATTCTGGTCAGATCCTTCCCAGGCACAGTGGTCTTCAAGGACCTAATGGATTCACAATAGAGATGTGATGGTCACACTCACGGTGTTCAATAAAACAGTTGTCTAAATAGGTTCCCTTAGGCTGAGAAACCACAAATCCTTCCTGAAACCCAATTCAGCTAAAAATAAGGATTTGCCTTTTTCCTCTTCCACTGTGCACAAGGCTCTATCAAATTTTGGCTTCAGGAGGCACCTGGTTCACCCTTCTGCATCACCGTGGTGGCAAGAAGAGGTTAAACTCCTCCAGAGAGTCGTTCTAAAACTGAAATTTACTGATGAGAGAACTATGACCTATTGTTCACAGAGGAGACCATCAGGAGGAGAGCTTTGCCAGGTCCTCCGTCTGTCTTCTCTAGCTGAGTGGCTAACAACCAAAGCCGCAGATTGAAAAACCCAGCTCCACTGCCCCAGAACCAAGGCCAGGGACTCCTTTACGTATCACTAACACCCCAGCTTTTATGCCTAAAACAGCTGAGGACCTAGAAAGCATTTAGACTCTACTTTTTTACCATCTTGCTTTCCTGCAGAAGTCAGTATATCAGGTGCAAGATCTATGGATGGGTAGGAGTAGTTGCTAAGAGATGGTTGAAGAGGCAACCTCATACATGACATGTGGTCTGATGCCTACTTAGAAAGCATGTGCCCAAAGCAGCTGCTGTACTGTAAGCTGTGAGAGCACCTTTGCTAAAATATGAGGCATGGCTCAGCTGCTGGGCTGCCTCTTCTTTTCCAAGATGGGAAACCTGTTGTGCTGCTTTTCTCATGGCTCTTTTCCATAAGGATAGCAGATGAAAGTCCTACAGAGAGAATTTCAAATAATAATTTATCTGTGATTCTCATTAGGAAGACCTCGGATGTGAATCAAGTCTTAAAATGTTATGTCAGTGAGACTGCCATTGTGCACGATGGTGCACAAAGTGGAAAAGCAATGTCTATTTGCACATATTTTATCACAGTGTTCCTATGAGATCACAATCAATTCATGGTGGCTTAGAAGTCTTTGTCTACCAGCTAGCAGTAATTGACCTAGTAGATGATCATAGCTTACGCAGATTATAGGATTCACTACTTACACACAAGGTAAAAATATAAGGACTTGACAGCAATCATACTGGGCAAGGTGCTGCAGCTACCAGACAGTGTACACAGGGGATTTTCTTTATGCCCAGAGATGTGCTTTTGTTTTATTCTAAAAAATAGAATTTGAGCTCAGATGATTTTTGCTCTGGCACTGATTATTGGAGGTGAGGGGGTTGATTGTTTTGTCTTGTGTTTTCTTTTCCTTGGAAAGGAGGAAAGGAGGAAGGAAGGAAGGAAGGAAGGAAGGAAGGAAGGAAGGAAGGAAGAAAGGAAGGAAGGAAGGAAGGAAAGAGTTAACACTAAAATTTACCATGAACTTCATCTTGATGTTGATTCTTCCCTGTCTACTGCAATTGGTAGGCACTTAAAATGCTGCAAGACAACATTAAAACACCTTTGGGCTGCTAGGTTTTAACATGGCATGCCTCTTCTACACTGGACTGTGGACTCCAAGATGGTGGGGTATTTCCACTGACTTTTGTATATTTCTCCTTATTTCAGGCTGTTGCAGAGCCTGGAGGATTCAGTTAATATCACTCACTTTAGCGCTCCTATATGAAGAACATAGTGGTTTTCTTTTGCCTTCCTCCTTCCTCCCTTCTTATGGCACTTGACCTTGGATCAAACACACAACTATAAGCAGTGGCAAATTGCTTATGTAGCAAAATATGTGCAAAGGCAGTGTTGCCTGGTAGGTTCTTTCAAATCTCATTAACTGATCAGTAGCCAGTAAAACCCAACTTTGAGTGTATTTTGAACCAGAACAAATTACTTTAATGAAGAAAGTAACCTGTTTCTTCATTGTTTCCTTGACCTCTCACAATCTGGGTCACTAAGTGTCTTTAAGCATTCAGTGCAGTTTGAACAAATCTGGATGTTCTGCAATAATCCAAGATCAATCATCATAAATAAAACAGTTTATCCCAGATGTGGCCTGGGAAGACATTTGTTTGAGGAATGTAGAACATTTGAGATTCATATTAAAATATTTTCCAAAGTTCTTTAGCTCGTGAACTTAAACCGAGAATTACCTGCACCCTAGCATTACTTGTTGATATTAAAAAGCCCATAAAAGGCAATAAAAATAATCTCATAGACTTTGACTCAAGCTCTATATTTTTTTACAGTGTGCTTATTATTTACATATAAAATGTAAGTAAAACAAAACAAAAAGTAAGCAAAATTTGTTACTTTCTTTAACATAAACTCCCAGACTTCAATCTTAATAGCATTTATGTGTGTGCTTATCTGTAAGCACATGCATAATCCTCTTTACTTCCGTAGCAATACTCATCTGCTTAAATTAAGCTTTAAGCACTTCCCACAGAAGCCATTTTTAAATATGTTTCAGAGACTGTGTTTTGAGCAATGTAACTTACATTTAATTATAAGGGAATTGCATTGCTTCTCTTGCAGATGAAGTTGTTGCTTAGTTCTCTGGGGCAAACAGCTAATGTATGTATTTATTTTACTTAGAATGCTCTGTTGGCATCCATCAAATAAGTGGAAATTTCAACATCGGCAGCTCTGACCAGAAACCTGGAGAGAAAATAAGTGATCTTCCCCAACAAACATGGAATGCCCAAAAGAGTTTGGCTAGAGAGATGTTTTAGACCATGGAGAAATGAGGCAGAGTATGAGCTTGAGTTAGATTCAAGACATGTTGCTGATCTGTTTCTCCAGCTCATTTTACAATGAAATGAAATCCAGCTACACACCAGACTAAAACAGCTGGGGAGGAATCAGGGTTGTCCCAGTTAACAGCACTGGACTGAATAAAGAAGCAGGTTCTTCATGAATGTGACCATCCTTTTTCAGCAACACAAAGAAGGCAATTTCAAAGTATTAAACTATCAAACAATTTATAGCATCATGTCAATTTATCTGAGCTGGGGATCTGGCTCTAAAATCATTGTAGCTTGCATGCAGTAAAATTACACAGCACATCCAAAGTTCAGTGCACTCTGACAGTGCATCCAAAGTGTCTACTTGATCTATGGGGTGCACTACGCATGGTCACAGGACTGGGTCAGTAAACCTGGACTGAATTAGACTGAGATCACCGCATTTTGTCTTTTGCATATGTTTTTACTTAAAGAGCTAGGACCTTGTTTAGCACAATAATAAGATCTGTCTTGCAGTGACACTATATGAGTAAACACCCTTCAAGGAGCACACGCAAAGAGCCACAAGAGAGGGTCATCAGACCAATGTGACATGTCGCCCCACCAGCACCCACAACATTGTGGATTCCCTCATCACAAGCCACAGACCAACTAAATGAAAATATATTGTTGCACAAAATAGAAAACCAGCCAACAGGCTGGAAAGTTTAACTGGTTTGCATTTCTCTTCCCTTATATCCGAGGACCTCCAAGGGCTATGAATGTCCCAATAACGGTCTCCAACACAGACAGCCATCACACTTGGTGACAAAGGAACTTTGATTAAGGTGCCACATGCTTCCTAAAAAAACTACTTTCAACACTGTTACCCAGCTCCACCTTCCGCACGGATGTGGCTGTACAATAAGTGACAGCAGTTTTGAGCAATGGTTTTCCACTATTTTGTATCTGACAGCCAGTATATTAATTTCAATGGATATGCAGATAAATGTGGGAGAAATCCAAGATGACTGATAGCTGACTGGCTTTTCTTAAGTACTTGTCAAGGGTTCTGGGGCTGTCAGCTGCAAATGTCTACCCAAGAGGAATATGTATTAGCAATCTCATTTGCAGAGGTTTGTCCAATGAGAGCAAGTTTTCTTCCGTATGTCAGTCTTCAATACACAGGTCTAGAAAGCCATCCGTACTTCCAAAGCTTATTTTATTGACCTATTAGGGCAACAGTCATACTTTAATTGCTTTTCTTTATTAAAAATAATAATAATTCCTAAATGCATAGTAATATGACGATTTAGGCAATATGGACTTGCATGTGAAATATTTATTCACTTCCTCTCTCATTTTTGTTTTTAATAGAACAGGGAGAGAGAGAAAGCTGGAGAGAGAAAAAAAAATATATCCTTAAAAATTGCATGTGGTTAACATCAAAACAATTTAATTGAACTTCATGTTACAAAAATCCAGATGGTCCGTGTGCTGTTCAAGCCTCAGGGGACTGCAACGTGCTACCATGTGTAAGACGCATCATTCCCTCCCCTTTCCCTGGTGAACAGAGGACTTTCAATCAAGATATCAGAGGCTTTCAAAATCTATATTTTAATGTAGTTGGGGGATTCAGGGAGATTTTGGGAGACACTTGAGGGATCTGGGACTATCAGACCTCCCTTCTTGTGAAGTGGATTAAAAACATTCCTATTTTTCACTTTCTGGGATGATTCAAGGCAGCTAGTCCTCAATGGATGTAGAACAGACGTGACTGACCTTCATCTGGAGTGAACCAGCTCCATAAATATGCCCCATCTAGATCTGGCCCCTGATTTACAGCTCAGAATCTAGCCTCTAAGAAGGGCAAGTAGTTGTGCATTAACACTCATTCTGTTTTTTATTTTCACCTTGAAAACATTTAATAGGCCTATTACACTGTGGTATCACCTTGCTCACCATATGATACCTTGGTGCAATCAAATGTAAATCTGTCTCTCTAAGGATTGTGATCCAAAACTAAGCAGAATAATACCAAGTTGGTTTTAAACTTTATTTGCCTTTGCTAGTGGCCAAGTCACTTCAAGTGTCAGTTTAGGTCTACAAATAAGACAAATTGTAAATGCAAGGCATTGTAAACAATGTTTGCATCAGAAACACCAAACCTGTAGCTGCCAACTTGAGGAAGAAGAAAACGAATTTTAACAAGAAAGTGCTGCAAATGGTTCTGAATAGGCAGGTTGATGTGTGGCTAGTGGTGGTCAGGGAGATTTTGGTTGTGAGTACTGGTGTAAAAGGAAGTTTTATGCTTTCAGGCCCGTCTGTAAGAAAATAATAATAAAGTGAAAATTAAAAGTAACCTGAAACAAAGTCAGTTTCCCTTTGCCCTTCACCAAGATGAAATTACTGCTACTGGGAAAAATATTGTCATGGTTCTTGCTTCATACTTCAGTGATATTAAAAGGAAATTTCTAAACAAAGCATCTAATGAAATTTAATGCTGCTCCCTTAGCTTGAGTAATACACAAGACAAGCAGGTTGCAAGACTATTTTTTCTTTACAGGCTGCCATTTCCATTAGCTTCAATGACCTTTCACCTTTGCCTCCTCAATATTTAAATTTTCCATTTCACTTGCTGGAGATGTTGCCAAGTTATCAACACTTCACTGAGCAGAGCAGCCAGCAGGGGTAAGACCCTCTCCTGTGCTTCTGCACTCTTCCTGTGGTGTTACGATAAGAAGATAAAGGATAAAAAAGATTAAAGGTATGAAGAGGATATAGGAAAGGCAGGAAGAGAGACAAATGGCTTCAGGAGAAGGAAGGTAGTTTCTCTTCCATCTTTTAGAAAGAATGGAAAAGAAAAGTGAGGAGGGTGGCCAAAGAAGGAGCCAGATCATCACTGGGGCTTGCTGATGTGGGACAGTTGGCGGACACTACCCCTTGCCAAACAGGACTGGTTGTGGGGAAAACTTTCCAGTGTGGAGGATCCATGGGACAGCTGGACTGAGAGAGCAGGCTGGGAAAGAGGAACTTGAACTTCATACTTCTTTAATGTCAGAAGGTGGAGTAGATAAACAGCATAAAAAGTACTTATTTTAAAGTAGAGCTGTAACCACAATGACGGCTGCAAAATGACAAAACTATCGTGGTTTAGCAAGCCGGCATGCTTCAGCTAAAATGCTCTCCTGGACCCTGTGCGTACCCCCAGCCCACAGTGAACGTATGGTGAATTGATTTATATTCACTCAGAGGGAAAGATGGCTAACTTAAGTCACATTATTTCACATGGCGAATTACTGCAGTTCAGTGATGCAGGGTAACTTGTGACAGCATGCTCTCTGAGCTCAAAGATGTGCTGGGCCATGAAATAATGGTTTGAGTCCTCATCACGGGGCCACTTAGAGCTGAGCAGGGCAAAACGTGAAAGGCAGAAATGGATGCTCTTAAAGTGGAAAGAAAAGGGATATATTTAGTGAGTCCAAAACTTTTTCCAATGTTCAATATTGGGAACCTTTAAGTGCAGTTGAATCAAAATTACTTCCCAGAGTCAATCCATTGCCACTCCGAAAAATTGATCACAGGTTGTTTTACATTGCAGGGATTCCTACAGTTCTGGTCAGCTACATGAAGATGTCTGATATTTGCTTAATGCCTAGGTAATATTATTTGGGACTCAGTAGGTCAGGTTGATAGTTTGGCTTGATGATCTTGAAGGTCTTTTTCCATCTAGATGATTCCATAATTAATATCTTTCTTTGTCAATTGGTTTTCTACTATGCCTGACTTCTGTGTGATTCAGGAGCAATCAGAGTTTTTCACTTGCTTGTATTAGTTCTGTCTTGGATAAATTATTGGTGTTTGCCTGACTGATTGACAGGCATTAGTAGGTGGCTTACCCATTAAAGCCTCAACATTATATTCCCATGGAAATAAGTGGACTGTGCAACTTAAACCACACACAGCCCATGCCCTGTGGGTTGTTGACATGCATGTCAGGGGGTTAGATTTAAAGCTCACATGCTGGAAAATGTTTGTTACCAAAAAACAAACAAAAAAGAAAAAGAAAAAAAAAAAACACCACTAAGGAAATCACCAAAGATAAGATTGCACATCTTTACATGCTTAACATCTATCATCCTATTTGTTTTTCCTTCCCTATCCTGCTTTTCCCATCTGGTTTTGCACCACTATTTATGTCATTTTAACAGCCACTCCCCATCCCCTCTGTGCCACATAACTTTTCAAACCCGAAATAAAAACAAACCCACTGTAAAGCGGACTGAAAATTGCCACAGCCATCCCAGGACTCCCCAAGCCAAGGAGTGCTCTGTAAAAAGGCAGGCACCATATGGAGCGTGTTTATTGCTCTCTATTCCTCACTTGCAGCAGTCTTTCCTGCTGTCTCCAGAAAGAGGGGGTTTGGAAGACGTGAGCTAGTCTCGTATTTATTGTCCCTCTATGTATATGCACAAATACATACGTTCAAGTGCGAGTGTGTATGTTTTGGGTAACAGTACGGCTGCAGAGGAACTGCAAACAGGACAATGCATTCTGCTCCGATAAGCAGAAGGAAGGCTTGATTGGCAATGCTGAAAGGCAGGCTGCTTGTTTGGTACAAGCTGCCTGATGAGCAAAAGCCAAAAATATCCTAGTTATTAATAATAATGAATCGCAGAAAGTGAGAGGGCACGGGCTCCTCAGCTATTTGCACAATTTGTCCTTACTACCAGTGAGGAAGAAATAAGCAGAAAGTCAGAGGAAACAGAGAAAGGGGAAGGCAGACATTGCAAGTGGAATTTAAGGGCTTTAACTGAGGAGCTGATGCCATAAGAAGGTTTGTTTTCCTGAGCCTGACCAGTCAGCTATACTGGAGCGTATCTGTGTGATAATTACTTGGATGACCATCTCTTCCCTCCCAGCTTGTTGCCAAAGCACTGCTGAGTCCTGAGGCCAGGCCTTCTTAATCAAAGCACTGGATGTGCAGCACAGCCTGAGCCGTACATGGGTGAGCTCTCATTTCCAAATGCTGCAGGAACTGCTCGAGGGACCTCCAGAGGCCACAGGGACCCAAACTTAGCCCCGGAAAAAGAAAGAGTGTGAATGAAACTGTGCTTTGGGAGAGAATAGACAACAATTAGGGCACACAGGCATCCAGGGGCTGTGTGACACTTAAATTCGTTGGACAAAGAGACAAGAAAGACATCAGGATGTGGTGTGGGTGTCTATGTCAAACAGAAGATGATTTAGTTTCCCCACCACCACCCAACTCCATTTACCGCCTCTGTGAGACTGTGAAAGTCATTTAAAGAGTCATTACCTCCTTTAATGGGGTAATGTCCTTCTTCACAGGGCTATTCTGGGGCTAAAATCCACCAGTGGGGTCAAGACACGTGGGGTCGTGTCCATGCAGGACCTGGGGAACCAGCTCTGGCTGCAAATAACAGGAATGAGCAGCTTCCATGCTTTGAGCGTTGGAGCTTGACTGCAGAGGAGGGCTGTGCCATAAAACCACATGCACATGTGCTTCTGTAGATCATTGGCTCTTAAAAAGAAATGAGTCTAAATCACAGGCAAGGGTGAATTTCCTGCTACCCAAACTTTCTCCTGCTGGATAATGTCAGACCCTCGTGACAAGGGCCTACCCGGCTACTTTTCCAGAAAGTCTTCCTGCGACATCCTGCTCTTTCCAAAACTCAGTCCCTTCCTGAGACAATACAAAGTGATACTCAGCTCTCTGAAATCTGTCCATCTGGGCATGGACTTAATGAGTACTATAAGAAATGCAGTCCTGAATGCCACACATGCACAGGCCTGAAAAGACAAAAGCAGCATCATAATCAAAGGTGACCGTGACGTTTTCCCTTTTCCCATTTCAATCAGTAAGGTGGGGAAAAAAATTGCTATCCTCATAGAGTAGGTGGGATAACTGTCTCCTCTATATCTTGGCCTTCATGGATAGCAATACACAATGCTCTTTTGTAGTTTAGACTTTGCTTAAGTGAAGTCTCCATTTTTACAGGGATTTTATGCCTCAGTCAAAGCCAACATGTGTCACTACCTTGCTGCATTTGTCAGGATAATAAAAATTACTAATGGTCCAGCTCATCTAACACTGAAGTCAGAGGAAGAACAAGGAAGAAAATTAGATCAAAGACATGAGATATTCCAACTTCAGAGTGGTGTTTTATTAGCCTTTGTTCTCTTGGTGCATCTAAATCCTCATGCATGAGGCCTTTGATTACACCCAGTGGGGAAATTCAGATTTATGTGAATGGAGAAAGAAGACCAAGTTATAATCTTTATCATGTGGCATAACTGTATTAGATAAATGTACACTGTAAAGGACAGCGGAATCTGATCACTTGTTAAAAAAAGTTTATAATCCAATTTTGTAAAATCAAGGAGAGAGCCATTATTAATGGAGAACAAAGACAAAAGTCTGAGCAGCTAGTGCATACACAACCTCTTCAGAAATAGCTTCCTAAAACAAGTGAGATGAGTTATATTCAGAGGTTGAATTTAGAAATTTCTTTTAACCCATATATATCACGGGACAGTGATGTGAGCACTCAGGCCACCCACATTTGCTCTTGGAAGCTTGGAGCTTGGATTTGCGAACATTAAAAATTGGACAGAAATCTGAGTGAATATGATTGAATGGGCATATAAAGTATGCAGCATTGCAGATTCACAGCTGCAAGCAGTCAAGATGTAATTTGCGCTAGCATCCAATTAGTAGCCACCTTCCAGCTAGAACATGAACAGCATAATTTCTCTGATAGTCAGCTGCCTGTCTGCAACCTGTTGTACCCAACAAAGACAGTAATGCGCTCTCATCAAAAACAAGGGAGATCTTAACAGAGCACATAGAAGAATATCCTTTTTTGCTTTCTCTGTGTTGGAAATTAGTGCTAGCAAACTTATGAAGAATAAGGTTCACCCCACTGGGCAAGCTGTAATGAGGCCAGTCACTTACCATCAGTGTGCTCTAGTGCTAATGATGTCATCTTGAACCTTCATGCGAGAGGTAGCTTCCAAAATGAGGTTGTTTCCCACAAGTACGAGGCACCCACATCAGAATGGTGAATCTTCTATTAGCATAGAAGAGCAGCTTAGCTTCAAGATCTACATTCTACACAGGTAGAAGAAGGTGAGATGCAACTGACTCCAAAGCAAGGTGGAATTTCCTGGTTAAAGTAACACTTACTCATAGGTTTCTTTGCAAAAGTGCTTCAGTTTAGGCACTGCTGTAAAATGACATAACCAAAATTCTGCCAGAGGGGCTTGCCTCTGAAAGTGGGATCTCAAAGACAATCCATCCCATGGGCCTGGAGTTCATGTTTATGTAGTGTGTTGTAAGACCAGTATCAAGACGCACTGTCACAGGGCCATCGTTCCTTAGATCTCACCCACCTAAAAATTCCTGTAATTTTGAATTCTTCTGGAACCAAGAGTGTGTTTCTTTTTTAAAAAATACATTATGCTTTTAAAATATGAATAAATAAATAAATAATGTATGTATATGTGTCTCCATACTCAAAGGCAGGTTTGGTAATGAAAGGTCATGTTCATGTGAAAATGATATTACATGCTTGGAAGCACTGACACAATTCTAAATGTCTCCAGTGCAGAAAATAATGAAAACAGAATGCAAAAGACTGGACACAAAAGAACACTGTCCCCTAAGTAGCATAGACAAATACTTTTTTTTATACCAGTGTTCACTGATGACATCTCATAATTGCAGTAAGAAGCCTTGCAATAGGAGTAAAAAAAATATTACAAACTCTTTCATGCTTTGCTGGTCTGATATCTTTAGTCTTCTACGTAACACTCCCCTTCAAAGTGATCAAATTCATTGTTTGTGTACCCTAAATGGTACAAGTATTGCTTATTTCATTTTTTTATTATAATTCTGATAGACCAGTAATTGTCTCCAGTGATGGGATAATGCAGAGTACTGTAGTTACCACTGTTAGCACTGTTATTGTTCTTCATTACAAACGTGTTTAATCTGCCATACAGCATGTCTTTATAGATTTTTCTTATCAGTTACTCAAATTGTTCCCTGAGACTTACTAACTGCTAGCTTAACAAAGTGCTTCCAATGCAGAGGAGATGATGAAGAGTCTGTCATGGACAAAAGCCTCATTCGTCTCATGTACTACTTGCTGTCAAAGGGAGAGAGGTTTCAATAAGGACATGGGTATCTCTGAAAACCTGATGTCACTTACTCTTCTTTAAACTCACCTACAGGCATGGACATAGTCATCTTGACCTGGAGGAACTTCTTGCTTTTCCTATCTTGTGACTAAATCCATAAGGATCTGAACATCACACCTCAGTTTTATCATAGCTAAAATGTCCTCCACTTCAATTTCAGATGATCACTGTACCTCTTGCAGTGGTGAATAACCGGCCGTGTAGCTTCTGGAGCCAACGAGTGCCTCTGTGCAGCTCTTCATGGTACTGCACGCAGCCAATTGCTCCAGCTGGCCCTTCCTCAGGGAATGTCACACTTCGTTCTTCTTACTAATTCCTGTATGAGGCAGAATTTCTTCTCCTGCTCAGAGCATCTTGCTCCTCATTTTAAATGACATGGATGTGTAAGAGCCCATTCTAATCTTTTTAGCTGATAATAACTCTGTATCTAGTACAGTTTCATGAAGTGTGGAAGTCCTGGGTTCAGGAAGTCCTGGCTGCTGGAATCAGATGAGAGGTTAGACCTTCCTGCCCAGTGAGAGCTGAGGACTTCTAGCTCTATTCCAATCTCTCTTGTTGTTCTGCTAAAATCAGACTGGGACTAAAGCAGCTATTCCAAACACTGTAATAAAATAAAGTCACCAGTCCAGGGGAATATAGGTGTCTGAGGGCTGGGGAAAGACAGAATAGCAAAACACTAATTTTGTTTGGCCCCCCCACAGAATAAAAGACCTTCTACTACCTTAATTTTGATGCAAGACTTGGGAACATAATGAAGCTTATGTCATTCTGGTTTTAGTACACTGCACCCTTTTAAATGTAGATGAGGATCTACGCTTTCTGAAAGGTCAGCTGTGACTCAACTACTATTTTTATGTTGTTCTACAAATTGTTACACTGAATCACTGTGTACTTTCCCTCACATTCCATAGACATTTTATGCTCCTTCATTCCTTGTTCTCTAAAATAAAATTGGTCTAGACTGAGAAATGCAGTGCATGAATAGTTCCTTTTATACGGGAGGAAAGCAAAAATACCTTAATTCCGTGAAATGCATCTGGTTTCCTTAAGCCAAGATTTCCTATGGAGTTTAAAGGTCAAACAAATTTGATTTAAGGAAATTTCTACCACCATTAATTTCATCTGCTTTTTGTTGCAAAAAGCTTGAGTGAGTCAGACCTGGCTAAAAATGAGCTCACCAGAAAGTCTGTGGGCTGTTTCTGAGGTGAATGTGAAACATCCTGAGCCTAGATGAGTTTCAGGAAGGAAGTTTTTACAAATATAAAGTATAACAACACTTTACAATATTTGAATAACACATCATGACTCAACACGCAGTTTATGTACTCCAAGATTACTGTATTAAAATTATACTTTCTGACTAAACATAGCTGGTTCATGGGCACATTCAGTCATACCTGTTGATTTCAGTAAGAAAACAAGTACTTCTTTTGATAATGTTGTTGTTGTTGTTCTTGGCCCTTGGAAGTCAACAGATATGGGTCAGATAAGAAGACAGGAGGAGGAATGGTAGAATGAATAAAATAGAATTGATATTTGAGAAGCTAGTTTACTACAGTTTACTATAATCTTCATTGTGGTTCGTCCACTTTCCCTTTTAAATTGTGCTTATTATTTAAATTGTATTCATCATTTAAATTGTGTTTATCATAATGAGAGGACTTTCCTCCCTATCAACCTAATACAAATAAAAAATCATTAATATCTGAGAGATTGAGGTATGCTTCAGTGTCTGGGCTTATATGTTTACCCAAAGAAAGCATTTACTGTTCTTGTGTATTTGCACTGATAAAATTAAAATGCACAGCAGTCTTGGGCAATGTCTTTTTCAAAATCAAAAGATCGCTAGACTGCAGTAAGTATTGTCATCCAAAACTCTGGGGGAAAAAGAAGAAAAAAAAAAACATGGCCCAAGCAAGACATTCCTTTCTCTCTTTCTCTGAAAATAGACATTTTTTTTATTATTTTTATCAGGCAGAAAACTCTCAAAGTTCAGGGATCTATGAGGAGGTCTTTTCCAAACAGACTGGGAAGAAGGGGGCTTCAGTGACATAGTCCAAAACCTTTAGGATCATGAGGGGAATATGCCGTGTCTGCTTTTAAGACTGGAAAGGTTGGGTCTGCTCATGGTTTGAATGACGGAGAAGAGAAAGTCCTAACTGCAGTCTCAGAAGAGAAGGTGCTTCTGGATGAAACTAACCCTGACTCTGTATAATTTATTGTCCCATTGGTTATGTTTCATGTTATCCTGGCAGCCCTCTGAAGGATGAGATTACCTAGTCTCTCCCCGTTTTCTTTACAGACTGTGGCAAATAAACCTCCAGGAGCAACATTTGTAGTCAGAGGCCATGTTTTTTACTACAGCAACACATTTGGGTAGATTTTAATGCGTAAAAACTGTTCTTCGAGTCTGTAACTCATTTCAGTAGTCAACCCTGAAACTTCTGCTGTTACTTTGTGTAAGTGATCGACATTAGCATATGGCTGCCAGTGCTAACTACGGGGAATACCAGAGTAATAATAACTAGGAAACAGAGGAAACTGAAGATTGCCTTGCTGTCTTCTGTTAAAGTATTAATATTACTTACGCTGTGCATTACAATAGCTAAGATAGAAGCACCCTTATGCTAAGTACTAAGCAAACACCTAGCTTTAGAGAGTCCTTGCCATATAAGACTATACAAGCTAATTAAACAAGACTGACAAAAGGTAGAAGTAACTGATGTGAAAACAATGCTTCAGGTCACATAACAATAGAGCTATGTATAGCCTAAATACCCACTTCATTGTTATAAGCCGGTACTACAGCCGTTGTATCAAACTCTGTTTAAGTGGGCAAATAGGAAAAAAAAAAAAAAAAAAAAAAAAAAGGGAAACTCGGTTTTGTAATTTACTGAGTGATTTTCACTAGGAACAAGATGAACATCTGCAGAGTTGAAATGATCTGTATACAAAGTAAAGCAGTGCAATGGCAGAGATACTTCCATCACTGGGCATAAAAATGAAATCATAAAATTAGAGGAGGAAAAAAAGAGCGGGTCTTTATATCTGCAAAAGGAGGTCTTGATCAGGAGTAATTAGATTTAATTCTTCAGGTATCAACTTTATATTGTTAGCAAAAAGATGAAGAAAGCACGCTTTATATGATGGCATAATTCATAACATTTGGTGAAGGTTGTTCTCTTTTAAACTAAGCCATTCAGTTAAGAGGGGCTCACAATTAAATGAAACAGATTCATCCATCATTAATCAGGCCAATCCAAAAGAGAGTGCCATCATTTAGTGCATGCTGTACAGCAATAGACCACAATGACACATCGGAAGTGACAAATATTATTAATCATTTGAAATGGAACATAAGGTGGTGGCAGCTGCGTCTATGATCACTACACTTAGAATCCAGCGTTCCCCCTCCAAATGTAAAAGAAATTGTTTGTCTTTGACAAAGAAATTACCACAGATGCCAATAAAAGCCTCTCATTTATGTAGGTGATTGTGTAATAACGAGAGATATATTTTCAGAGGCATGCTGCAGATTGCCAGAGGGTGCAACATGCATCTACAAAATTTCCCTGAACGGGACAGCGAAAATTGAGGTGTGAAACCAGTGAGAAGAAGTGCAACTTACAAAAGTAGGGATGCCATTTTGTAAGGTTGCCTACACTGCATAAAGCGAAAGTTTTTCTATGAAAATTCCTGACTTGGCATTGTTCAATATTTATTTCTGGGAGGAATACAAGAATACAGTCTCTCCTTGTTTATGTGGGCTGAGGCTTTCAGACCAACACCTTCTTTCTGGAACTTGTTTTGAGAAATGGCTTTTTTTTTTTTTTTTCCCCAAAGAGGGAAGGAAGAGATCCCTGCATTCTACTTCTGGCTTCTTAGATTATTTACTTTTTTATTTTTGTCCAGTGCTCAGTTAACTAGTCTTTAAAAATAAGCAACCCCTGTGAGGACAAACTTAGGATCATATTGGCTTCATCCCTGAATCTGAGCAATCTCTTGCATGCTCACCTTCTGGATCCATGAGTGACTCTGGATGTCGTTTCTCTGGACTCATGTCCTACATGATCATAGGACTTCTGCCCCAGTCTAACCACTAGGTTAGATCAGAATTCCTTGTATATGAAAAATCCCTGCTTAGGTATGTCTCTCCTGCACAGTAATAAAATACCTGGCTGGGCTGAGGTGGAAGACTCTGTGGCAAAGAAAACTGTGAAGAAAGTGAAGAGAGAAAAACCATCTGCATTTCCTCAAAGAACAGGAATGAGGGAACACACTGTATTTCTTGGGTGACAGGTTTAAACCTCAAAAAGGGAACTCATGCATTTTATACATTTATAAATTGTGGAACCTCTTCTGCCTTGGTATGGGATTTGATTCAAAATTGACAAATGTGTATAGGAAGCAAATGATTAAATATGGTGGCACAATCTTCAACCCCCCCCCCCAAAAAAAAAAAAAAAAAAGAGACCACAAACTGTGGGAATGGAAAGGACAGATGAGGAATGATATTCTTTCTTTCTTTCTACATCCACAGCTGACTGCATCAAGGGCAGTATATGGAACTGAATAACTCAGTACATCTGTTACTATGTTCTGATCTTATTTTACTCCCAGAGGAGTAGAGTTGTCTCTTTGTGACAGACAATTTTAGGGTAATGGAAATGGCAAATCACTTATCATGTTGGTGAATTTTGGCTGGTAGCTTTACTTTTCCAAGTCTCAGAAATTTTTCAAACCATGCTGAAAAAAAAATGGGAAGAGGAAAGTCTACACTTACTCAGATGATGCACTTTATGGCTGGCTTCTCTTGGAAAGAAAATATTGAAAGATTAGGGGCTGTGGTAGCATATAGTATTAATAACAATAATATTGGGCAGGAGTTGGAGTGCTTCCAGTTTATACAAGTATAAAAAAATTCAGAACATTAGGTCTCAGGTCACTGACTTGAACCAAAAGTAATGACAACTGCTGTGAGGGTAGGAAATGATCACTGGAAGTTAATAAAACAAGATACAGTATCATCTTTTTCTTCTGTTATATGCTCACTTTGTCAAAAAGAAAACTGAAGTGACTTGCAGTTGAATCTGAAAATGCCAGCTGGCAAAGGGTGCTCTAGTCCAGCAGAGAAAATTTCAGAGGAACCAGTGATAGAAGGTAAAGCCACAACCACTCCTCTCAGTAATTAAGTACAAATTTGCAAAAGTGAGGGTGTTTAACAGCTGAAGCAGATTTCCAACGTAAGGGAAGAATTGTCCCCCAGCTGAAGAACAGAGATCTTCTTCAGAATTCAGTGGAGGAGCAACTGGGTGTATTTTATGGCCTGAGTGTGCAGGATGCAAGAGGTCAGACTAGATGATATAATGATTCCTTTCTATCTCTAAAATCTATGAATCTTTTAAAAATTAATTAGAAGCTGGAGGTGGCATTGGTATAATACTGTACCACTGCTGTGAGCAAGATCTAAATGCAGAATTCAAGTCTCCAAGCTTGCATATAAATGTGAAACAGCATTTACTATAAGCAAAGCAGTGAAACTGATACCAAGGCAACATCTTCTGAAAGCATTAGCATTGCCTCTTGCTGTAAAAGTTTTCAGCTCTGATCCTGGCTGAGACCTTCAGGCCTTACTTTAATATGATCTTAACAATGGGATTGAATTATAGCATTCTGCAGAGAAATGAATCAACCCCTACTGATATTTCCAAAAGAATATCTCATGGTTAATGGAAGTACATTCCATGGCACATGACTGCTGACTGCCAGTACTCCATGGGACGTCACAGCTGCAAACCAGTTGGTCTCAGGTGCAGTGTGGAATGAGTACTTCTGGAGAAACCCCAGAACTAATCCAGCAGCATCACTGCATCACTCTGCACGTTCCACACCACTCAGCCCGCTTGTGCCTCTGCTCAGAGCACATTCTGAGGCTTGAAGTGAAAATGCTCAGACAGCTCTGAAACAAGCATGACAGAAATAATTATTGTAATTTTCAGAGTCGCCCCATTCTATGCAAAACATGGCCTTCTGCCCAAGCACCTGACCCTTGGGATCACCAGGGGAGAATGAAGGATGTTTTTAAGACGAGTGTTTGTCCCTTTCTCTCTGGTGGGTGATGCTCCATTTTTCTCTAAGTAGCCTGAGCTGGGCGAGTTCATGGTACAAGTAGAGGCTGTGATCCTTAAGGGGCAATGAAAGAAAACAGGATTACACTGAGCTAGGTAGGTCCTGTTTCCCATAGAGGATAGGACAAACAGGCACAAACCCCACATTTATCATAACAGAAAACTCTGAGGGTCTATAAGAAGATCAACATTCCTCAAAGTGCAAAGCACTAGCTGGGCAAAAGCCAAAGACAGCAAAGTAACAGTGGTAGATCACCTAAAGATCCTTCTTTGACATTACATATGTGCAGCCTATATGTATTTGTTGTGTTTTTATGTATCTAACCTCTCCTTTTACCAGTCTTTCCTCTGAAGACACCCTGAGCCTCTCAAAGCAAAAACATTCTCTACTGGCACTTGAAATCACCACATATACCACAGGGCTATGGTGAGAGGTCATCTAAACCAGTAGGTCATAATGATAATGGTGATTTGAAGCAGACACTTACAAACAAGTTTGTACATCTTTAAACCACTTTTTGAAAATTTTTGACATTTAAAATACCTTTCGACGCTAGCACAAACACAAAACATTCCAAATCCCCCATTTTTTTTCTCTTTGAAAAGCATGGAGAACAAATTCCTTGTCTATGTGTCTGGTACAGAAAGAATTAAATGTGTATGTTTTGAAGATCTATTATCTGACCCTTTATTTTTACATGTAAATGTCAAGAAATACCATCTGACAAACTGAAAAAATAATTTTCTCTCTCTCATTCTGCATCTTTTATCAATAAAGAACAATGCTCTTTTTTATCTCTTTAATTACACTCACAGACATCTGCTTAATATTGTGGATAAATATGAGATGAGCACTACTGGATGGCAAGCAATAATACTTCTTTACAAATGATGATGAATAAAGAGGAAGATGAATGTGTACAGATAGTGTATCAAGGTAATGGACTGCTTTCTAACAGCCATTTTTTATTTGTGTTCTTTGCTCTACTGCATGTAAAATTAAATCTCCAGCTCTGTACCACAGACATTTTTGCATGAGAATGAATTTATTCTTTTCACTGAGGAAAAGCCTCGTTCAGTTTAAGGACAAGTTGTCTCCTTGAGCCTATTTCTAAACTATGAGCTGGTTGGAGTTTTTACCAGGATTATCCAGTACTGTGCTTTTCATAGCTTTGACATTGAATTGTTGCACTTTTGACTGCAAATCCCAGCTTCCCTCAACAAAACAGAATGACTAGCATGGCAAGAAAAGTCCTCCCAGGTCACTGAGACCTTGGATAGCACATCTTATCATAAAATTATGTTTATGAACTTATCAGATACCAAGATAGAAGTAATTTTTTTTTTTTTTTTTTTACTTCTGTGACTAAAATTTTCACTCTGTCAGGAACCTTCTACTAATCCTCACCCTAAACATTAACTTTTACAGACTAGACCCTACAAAAAGACACAAGGATTACTTCTTAGCATGCGCCTAAATCCAAGTCCTGATTAAATATTTCTAAAATATTTACTGACTTAAAGAAAGAAGGGAGAGAAACCTCAGCTCTCATTTAAATGTAGGAGCCAAAGAAACAGTACTGAAATCCACCCCTGCTCTATTAAAGACTATTAAAGATTTATATGACTTCATTTTAGGCAGTTAAGATACATGCATCAATTAGGAGCAGCTGTCCTAGGTTCTTTTTATGGTCAATAGGAAAAAAACTGACAGAAGGTTGCAGAGGATGAGTCAAATGTTACGGCAGAGATGCAGCCATGTAGAAGTGCTCACTTTCCATTCTCTCAGTAGAGAGCATACACAGAGCTACCATTCTCCTAATTAAGCAGTTATGTTTCTAAATGTTGTTAGATTAGATGTTATATCCTAGCTCTTTCTGAGAATTCTGGCTTTTGTGTTTTCCATATGAGCAGATAATATACCACATAAGTGAATATACCACAGTACCAGCTTTTGTTGGGTTCATCTAACCCAACCCAGTGTGTTTATGATGTAAGCACTTTTCGTCATCAAAGGACATACCTGGTTTTGATCAAATTATTACCATATCCCTGCGTCTTTTCTACATATCTTTTATCAATTATTCCATATCAAGTTCTTATTTCATAAGTTTTAGGCCATGGGCCCATCGCTCAGGTAATATAAACAATTTTTGTTCCATTATGTGGAAGTACACCAATTTATAGTTGGGGGCTGTCTGATGCAGACAGATGAATTACATTCTGTCAGTTAGGAATCTTTGCTATCTCTGAGCTGAACATTATATTGTAAGAAAGAAGAAACTACTGCTTGAGAAAAAGTAATAGGATCTGGCCCTGCATTGCAGCATGGACTATAACCTGGGGTGTGCAGGATTCATTGAGGTTAATTGAAAAGGTAGAGAGAAGCCATATAGCACTCCTCTAGAGCTGTGGAATAATTACTTCAGACAGAAAACTGGTGTTCTGTCACCTCCATGGAGAGATACTGAGAAATCAGCCTCCCTCGCTAAGGTGGCCCCCATGGGACCACAATACAGCAAGGCTGGACCCATGCAGCCAAACCATGTGTCTAGGTGCAACTTACTAAATTATATGTGATTTTAAATAAGAGAAAAGTGCATTTATCAAAATTAAGTGTTTTGTCAAAAGCAGCAGCAATATATCCAAAATAGAGCTTGCTACAAGATGATGTTAAGCAGGAGGGTTCAGGAGAGGGTTTTCTTGAAATGAAAGGGGGTCATTACATTACATTACACCTGAGCCACTGCCAGTGACTGCTCCACGGAGCTCCTTTCAAACAAAGGAAGGGAAAAGTCTCAGGACCAGGCCTGGGGAGGAAAGGACCCAAGCTCCTTCTGCAGAACTCCTTGGGTTGCACCAAAGCAAGTGCTTTACCTGCAGAAGGAGCTCGGTTCCTCTCCCTTCCAGGCCAGACCCCGAGACTTTTCCCTTCCTTCGCAGGTGTAATGTAAACATCCCCACTTTATTTCAGGAAAGCCCTCTCCTGAACCACCCTGCTTAACATCACCTTGTAGCAAGCTCTAATTTGATAATATTGCTGCTGCTTTTGATAGAACATTTAATTTTGATGAATGTACTTTCCTCTTATTTAAAATCACTTATAATTTAATGAAGGAAACTCTCTACCAGTGGCCTAAGTCGCCAAACACATTCAAATTAATAAAGCACAATTATTAGTTTACCGTAGGAGTTTTACTGTCATTTCCCTTTTCCTATGAACTTTCTTATCAATGGTCCCAAAACGTCACTGTTATGGTATTGATTTTCCTCTGCTCTGCTCAGGAAAGCTAACGCCATGTCTGTGTGCTAAGCAAACTACTTCATTTGATAAGGAGCTTTGAAAAAAAAATGAGTAGCCTCAAGGATAGTTTAAGAAATAGTTTTGAGTTACTGCAGATTTGTTTTATTTTGTTGGTTTGGGTTTGGTTTGCTTGTGTTTATACTGGGCGAAAAATGAATAAAATAATCTTAAGAGGTTTCAAGTCTGGAAGCTTTCACCCACGTTTGAAATTGCCTTAGTGGCTGCATGCATCTAAATATGAAGTGGAAACATCTTCAGAATCAATTTTTAAGCCTGCCATTTGTGTTTACTTGTGCATAAAAAAAAATAATGCAGATAGACCTTAAACTGTGAAGGGGGATTTGTAATTATTTTTACATTTTTTCTCTCTCTCTCACATATATTCATGTATTAACGTTTGAGGGGCCAGAGCACAAATAACAATAACAATGCTGGGTGAAGCATTTTTTGTTTAGTTTCAAGGCATTCAGCAAATATTAATCTACAGAGTAAAGAAAACAACACAAACAAGTATTTTTAAAAGGGACATGGAGGAAAGAAATGTCTGTAAAACATAGGTATAAGAAAGTTACAACATTTTACAGGAACGTTGAAACAGAAGTCTGGAAGGTACCTTTATCCTCAGGACTACAGCATCATTGAATACAATAAATTTTTTCTACATAAACTTATCCAGATCCATCTTAAAAAGAAATATGGTACAAGCTTTCAGGTCTCTGAACAGAAGTTTATTCCAGTATCCACCTACTCACATAGTCAGAGCAATGCAATTTGCTGATCTTTTCTGGCCCTACAGCCCAGAAGGCAGGGAAGGGGTATGATCACGGAGAGATGAACTTGCATCAATACTCAACAAACCTAAATTGCTTTTCGCCTGATGCATGCACTTGAGCAGTCCTTTGCCCTTATCCCAGTTTTTGCTCATCTCTTTAATTAGACTGCATGCTCTCTGGAAGATATTGCATTTTTTTCTTATTAGCATAAGGCATGTTTCAGTGACGCTTTGACATTGGTTAGTGTATATATGCACTAATGTAATAAAACAGCCTTAATTGCAGGTACTGCTACAAGCTCTGCATTCACAAACACCCTGACACCGTCAGCCAGAAACTTGGAGAAAGTTCCTCAGAAGATTCAGTAGATCGAAAGCTGTCTTCAGCCTTCCCTAAAGTTGCTGTTCACATGCATTCACGGAAATAACAAGTTCATGACATGAGTGAGGGAAGGAGACACAGATCTGCTCATAGAACAACTGAGTATTTGGTGCATCATTTTACTCGTGTTGAGTATTTGGATCATCTGGATAGTTGCTCCTCTACTATAAAATGGAGAAAAATGGTAAAATGTAAAATATGCCTGCCTCCTGCTGAGTTATCTGACTTTCACAATAAATTAATTAATTAATTGATTGATTAAAAGCTGAAGACCTGGTATTCTTTGGTTAACTGAAAGCTTAGGGGGTCTTGCATTTTACTCAGAAAAGGTTGAAAAAGATGCTGAAAATTAAGATAGCCCAAAGAGCATGCAAATAACTCTCATAGTATTTAACGAAAATACTTCAACAAGGATAAGCTTTGGCTTTCGTCTGGTCTTCAAGATGCTAAAAAAATCATGCATCATATGTTGAAGTAACTTTGGTTTGAATACATCCACAAAGGATTAACATAAATGACCAAATCCAGACTTAGTCAGCCAGGCTGCTCTCAAATCCTTACTTTGTTGGTCGTCTACTCCATTAGGTCAGCTTAATCAGTATTTTAGGTGAGTTTAATAAAGCACTTGAATAAAAAAGTGTACCAGAAAGTCCTTCTCCAAATGTTATTTGCTTCTGATGACACTTGAATCAGAATTCTTCTATACAGTATGTATTTAATCTGATAATACTGAAACGGGTCAAAGGAGACAGAACTGAAGAGGCATTAAGTTCTGTAAATGTAATAAAACTTTGTCCTCTAAAGCCTTTCTTACCAGTAATGAGTTTTCAGTTTTCCATCCCTAGGAGATTATTCTCTGAAGGTCGTTTAGAATTTGTGGGCATAAGGGGGGCAATAAGGGAAAACAACAATAATTTTGGTTAACTTATTTGATTCTCCTGTTTCCAGGGACTTATCTTCTGTTTTGTTTTGTTGGTTTTTTTGGGGGGGGTGGGGGGGCAAATTCTGCTCACAGTTGTAAAACTAGCAAAGTTCCAGTGAATGATTTAGAGCTCAGCTCATACGGCTTGCTGCCACTCCTGCGAAAACACCTGAGCAAGTCACACGAAATTCTTTACTCCTGCAATTTTCATCATGGTCATGATAGGGCTTAAAGAAAAGAAATATGGGAAGAGCAAAAAGCATGGCAAATCCATACAGAATTTCAGAATGCTTCTTAAACATTAGTCACATTATTTCGTTGATTAGATGATCAAAAGTTCTTTGGAAAGGCTTGGAAAGTCTAATGCATAGCTCCAATGTTTGGCAAAGCCTCACAGCTGGGACAGAACCAGGTCTACAGACCATGGTTTGGGAGTCATTAATGTTGGAAAATAGTCATACTCATCCCTCCCCCCAGATGGAGTCCAGGAACCATAACTGTGTTGCCAGCTTTATGCATTCTTGCACATAAAGCGTTTTTATCATAAAAACAAATGTAGCATCCAAAAAAATAGTATTTTATTCACAGCCTGTTGGGAAACAATTTACTGCACTATAGACTTGAAAATGAAGATGTAAAGTGGCACTAGAGAGCCACAATTACGTGAGCCAGCCACTGCAACCTATGACCATAAGAACATTGGGCATGCTGGGACTGGCATTTAGACCGCGCTCCAGGACTTCTTGCTTGCATGGAGAAGGCTGTAAGACCTGCTATGAGGAATTCCATCAAGCTGTCTGTGTGCAGGGAAAGGTTATTTCACAAAGACTAATGGGACTGTGATGCTGAAAAATGATGTACACAAAGTATGCATCTTGGTAGAGCAATGCATAAGGCAGGTGGAAAATCCTAAGCATCCTAAATGGATGCTTAGCTTAAGGACCCAGGTAGTCTGGCTCACTCCACTCCTGGCTGAGTTAACATTTAGCCTGGGAGCTCTGGAGGAAGAAAAAAAAAAAATGTGTTCCGCATTAGAGACTGACACCTAATTTAAAAATTCCTATAGGACTTTTTTTTTCCCCCGTAGGAATTTGTGTGAGTTGAAGCAAGAAAGAACTCCACTGAAAAGTAAACTGTGTATACATCTGAGAAAGTTTTTCAGTGGCAAATAATTTCATTTATTATATTGCTACACATAAAGCACTGAATAAACCCACCACTCCCTCCCCCCCCCCAAAAAAAAAAAAAAAAAAAAAAAAAAAAGGAAACAAAACTGTGAAATATCACAGCATATGCATAACTAATATGGGAGTATAATAGAAAAATTTAGACTTATTTTTATTTACTGATAGTTACACAGACGCACATATATTCCTTGTTCCACATGAATATTATCATTATCTAGATAATATACATATATCTGATTTACACTAGAAAGACAAATGGAAAGATGCGTACAATATACAGGAATGTCTGTAATATACAGGGTGGTATACATTTAATACTGTGTTAAGCACATGATAACTCTCTTATGCCAGGAGCATCAGTGTGATTTAATTACCGTAACAATAAGTTAATGACTTCTTTGTCAAAGTGATAGGTATATTTCCTTACTGCAAATTCTCATTCCTGACTTTCCCTTGGGTGCAGTGCAAAATGAAGGTACTTTCAATAAACCATGCACAATGAGAATAAAAGTAAGGAAGACAGAAGGAAAAGATTGCAAAGAGTAGAAGTCAGAACCATAGAAAATAGATCTCTACATATATAAAGGCAGTCTTTCAGTATCAGTCACAGTGGGAGATTATATTAGCATATGATAAAGTATTATCTGAATTAGCAGTAATTAGCAAAAAGCACAAGGAGCTTGCAGTGTATTAATAGAGGAGTTAGAAGATCATAATTAAAAAGTGTGAAGGCGTGAATAGTCACAAAGGCGTGAAGTCAACGAGATGATTCATTCGAGCAGGAAGGATTTAGCAGGAGGTGGCCTCACATAAACAATGTGGTCTCGGAGATGGGGCACGTAAGAAGGAAAGGTAGAGTTGTGTTGCTTCCTTCCTTTGCTTCAGGTTTCAGACAGATCATTTTCTCTGCCTTTCCCCACCTCTGGCAGTCTGTTATGGTAAAACCTCCTCAGGACCGTTTCTTGCATTGGGCTGATCCTTGCAGTGTAGCTGCAGGTACGTAGCTGAAGTGCCCAAATTAGGAACCGATTTTCCAAAGTCTATAAAGAATTTCTGAAGAGGGCAAGAGGGGCACGTTCAAAGCAGTCCAGACCTACCCAAGGAGACTTGGTCACCTCTCCATCCCCTCCTTCACAGGAATTAAAAGTGGGCCAGGGTGAGATCCACAAGTCATTTCTGCAGGCAAGGGGAGATGCAGGCATCACAGGACTCTGTGTCAATGTTGAATATACCAAAGTGTAGCAAGTTGCTAATATAAACCTGTGATTTTCCAAAGGTTTAAAACGCACACAAGTCCAGATACATTTCCCTCATATCTCTCACACAAAACAGACTTTATGCTCCTTCTATAGATTTAATAGCCGTGAGCATTTGAGGGTGATTTTTATTTTGTTTTCTCCCTTTTGTTAATACAGATAAAACAAGTCTTTCTAATTAATTGTGTTTGTGGAAAATTAGTTTAGATATTTTTGCTATGTCCAAAAATACAGTTTGAGTAAGACTATTTGACTACAATATCTCCAGTATGGCAAAGTTTAAAAAAGGCAAAGGGGAAGCGTGAATCCCACACTGTCACCTGAAATATGCAACAGGGCCAACTGGTATGGAAAATCTGTTAACTTCGCCTGCATGGCTCTCTCTGCTCTCATGGATCCTTTAGTTTTTAGCATTTATTTATTTTTCATTTCATTTTAATATTCCTAAACAATATGCTCTGCTAGAGCCGCTATTTGTTGGAAATTGCTCAACTATCTTTATCTATTCCCCCATTTGTATAGGCAGATGAATCAGATACTATCAATTGATTAATCAACTTGTTCACTTCCTCTCCTTCATAGCTTTGAACATGAGAATGAATATTTATGAGTGTGCAATTAGACACTTGACTTTGTAAATCACCTGGTGATGCTGTCAGTGAGGTTTTCATTTGCAGATAGGCTTCAATTTTTACCTATCTTCGCGAAAGAAATGATGAATTTCCACAGCAAGGAACTGGCAGAAAATATAATTGTTATCACACATAATCTACAAAATTATGTTTATCATGATGTTTGCTACATACTTCACCAAATATGTTATAAAAATGGGCTGATGAACTGAGAGGAGAAACATCAGGTATGTCAGCACCAAGATTTAGTGTCAGCTGTCTAAAAGAAAATGCTTCAGTTTTATAGATGTCCCCCTGAAATTAACTTTTTTTTTAATATAAATCTATTTTCTTCAAAGATAGGAATATATTCTATTCAGACTATTCTTTCACAAGAACACTGCTGCTTTTCAACTGGTTTTGTAGATCGCAGCTGTGAGCCATAGCTCTGAGAGAACATAGTCCTATAATCTTTCATATAGGTGCTGTAGCATCTACAGAGTTAAACATGCAGTTGTATTAAGCCAACCTGTAAGATACATTTTTATACACCAGAAAAGCTCACTCGTCTCCAGAAAAAGAGTGCTTGTTCCAAAATCGGGTGTAGTGGTATTAAAAGCAGGAAGACCAAAACACTGTGGTGGTACAGACAGACTGAGGGACAGAGCTCTGCATCCTGGAGCTCTGTGAGGAGGAGGAGGGAACTCGGAATTCCACAGTGGAGGATTAAGGAAGAAAAACTTCTTGCTACCTTCCTGGTAAAGCAGCAATGCTTTCTTCAACGACTGCTTTCTCAGCATCAGACCTCACCACCTTTCCAGCTCACCCACCCACCTTCCTGTTACCTCAAGCAGCCCAAATCCTCACTCCCCTCCACATGCTCTCGCTCTCTGCTGCTCTTCCCTGTACAACCCCAGCTTCTCCTTGTCTACACAATTTTCTCCTGCTCTCCCAAGCAACCAAGTTGACCAAGCAACTCTCTCCCACTTAGTTGTTCTCCTGTCTCTGTATTCTCCTCCCAGACCATCCCTCTCATCCAGTTTTAATTTCATTGAGATTCTGCAGGTCACTACATGAAGCCCCTACTCATACATGTTATTTCCATCATTTTTGGGCACTCTCATTCACTCTCAGTTTTCTCTCTCATCCAATCCTGTTTCACCATGTATTCATCTCACTCAATTTTACACATCTAGCATATGGATGTTAATACCTGAGCTGCTTGCCTACACTCCATGGGGAGTACCTCGCAACATGCCATGTGCGATACCCAGCAATTTGGACACCTACTTTAAGCTGTAGGAGCCTGTGCCCTAGAGGATGGGCTTGTCAAATATAAGCTGCCTCCCTGAACCTGCACAAGCCCCAGGATCAGGCACTGGTCCACCTATCTGCTCTTGTCCACTGATGAGATGTTACTGAAGTTCTTAGCTCACTACTTGCACCCATTCCTACAGTTCACTTGCTAAATGCTCCCATGACACCTTCAAAATCTGTAGCTTGTTTCCCCCAGACTTGAGCAATAGGTGATACAGGGAAAGTATATAGGGAAAGTACACCACAAAAAAAAAATCCCAATATTCATTTGGCCTGGAGAGCAAGCTCTGTTGGTAGTTAGAACTGTATGGCTGTTTACAACAGCAGCCAAAGAGGCAACGTCTACCTATCCAACAGAGGGATTTAGCCTACACTTAAGAAATAATATTAAGCATGTATCCAAACAGAAAATAGTATCAGCTGTGTCAAGAGTCTGCAAGAAATGTTGCTTTTGTTTTTGATAGCTGGTGCATCTGCTTTACTCTAAACAGACACCCCACCTAAGAGATTACACCAAGTCATCCCAACCATCCTTTGCACCATATGTATATACTGGAAACTTCATCTTCTGCCAGAAACCTAATCTTTATACTACATTCTAATCCACTCCTCCTCTCTCTGTTTCTCTTTCTCTCTCTTTCTTTTTGCTTTCATTTTAATATGGTTTCTTGTAGCTTTGACCTAAATCTTGAAATGGTTGATGAGCATTGAGCTGTAGAAATCACATCGATATTACACAGATTTTTAATTAAAGCTTCATATGCATTTTAACTTTGCTTTTTATTAACAGTGATGAGAAAATTTACACAGTTGTGATCATTGGTGTAGCTCTTATAGAGGTTCTTGATGACAACATTTGCTTAATTGAGTTGTTTCCTTTTATGTTCAAGAGCAGTTTCAGAGCCATTTGTCATTGTTATTAATTTAAGATTGTTTGATCCACAACTCATTATTTGATCAAATTAAGAAAAAGCTTTCCTAGCTCTTAGCTTTGAAACTTTAAGTAACATGAAAGCACTAATATTAATAATAATAAAAATAAAAACAATGACTAAAAGTGCAGTAAAATTCCAAGTGTCTTCAAACTCCATCTAACATCAAGTTTAGCTTGAATTGTGAAAATAATCAGAATAATTTCAAAGTTCTTGTACTGTTTTTGTCTTTTCACATAAGACATTGTATGTGTGCATTTAGAGCGTTATTTGACTTTTAAAATGAAAATATACACATATACTGATTTTATTATCTTTCTCTGAGGATAAATGTGTTTAAATGTATTCTACATCAGGAAGGTAACAATTCAGTACTGAACTGGATAAGGCTCAAAACAATGTAATGCAAAGAATTGAAATCAGAATAAAAGAATTTCATGCAAAGCCAGTGAGATTTCTTCTGGGTGTTCCAGCTGGCTTGGTGTCAGAGAAACAGAAAGGACAGGAAATGTTGCATTAGCACCACCTGTCAAAGTAAAGCTGAGTCCTGAGTTTAATATTCCTGTGTCAATTTTAATTTGCGCAGAACAGAAGCAAGAGCTCCATATTTGCACTTCTGGATTCATAAGTCTTAGACCTAAAAATTTTGCTTCTCTGAAAGCTCCCTGCTATGGTCCAAGACCTCACCAGGCAAGAAAAGCTCTTCACGGATTCAGAGGCCCAGGTTTATGTAGGCAGCTGTATTATTTGGTCCATAACCTTGGATCTTCTTTCTAGAGAGGTCCAAAGCAACCAAATAAGTTTCACAACCAAAGCTCATTGAAATGTTCCTTTCTGATTTGTTTTTCCTCCTGAAAATGTTTCAAATTATTTTTTTATTATTATTTATTTATTATTATGTCCTGGCCTATTTGAGCTGAACAGGACAATGTTCTCCCAAGAAGAAAACAGTGGCGTTTGATTATAGATTAGTTTAGCCAACAAGAAGAACAGCCTTACAGACCAACTAACTTCTGCCATAAGTTTTCTTAAGTGAGAAAAAAGAAGAATTAACTTATTTGGGCAAAAATCAAAGCTAGCTTATGAAAGAGTGTTATTTCTTACACTAATAAAGTGCAGTCTTTGAGAATGACTCTCTTTGACCTACATTTCTATTTTTGTGAAACATTTGATTTTTTTAGTGAAAAACTGAAAACTTTTAAAATGAGAAGAATTAAATGATTTCATTTTCTGTTGGAAAAAGAAAAAGAAAAAAAAAAAAAAAAGAAGGAAAATCATACATAATTAAAAAATCCTTTCCAAGCCAGGTCTGCAGAAGATTGAATCATGTTCCTGTCCTTTGTCTAATGAGGAGGGCAAAGACCTTACATTATGCTAAATGATGAAGATTAGTCTGTACTTTTTTGTCTGAAGTCAATGATATTCTATTTTCTTCCTCCAGAAACAATTTAATAAAAAATGACTGAAATCATCCCAAACAAAAATGTTATCATTCCAAATGTAGGACAGGAAGGGGGAGAGCTGAATTTAGGGAGAAAAAAATTTCAGGGTTTTGAGGGAAATCTGAAAACTTTGGAGAGGAAAGAAAAAAATATATATATGTAAACCCAAACTACCAAACAAAAGGTAATGCTAAAGAGTTATAAATAAATAAATAATTAAATAATTTAAAAGAAGCCTATCAATAGCTACTGTATGTAATGGTGAAGTTTAATTGAACTTCTTTTTCAAATTTAAGTGCTTTTTGAACCCTCATGGACTCTTTTCCTGAATATATCCAGCAACAGTGAACTTCACTGATGATGTCTTGTTTCCAAAAGCACTCTGTTACACTTGTCAGCTTTTTCTGAAAGGAAATGAGTCGCAAATCCATCATATCCTTGCTCTTTGTTCTCCTCTATAAGACTCTAATTAATCTTTCCACTACCTATCTTTTTACTTTCACTCATCTGCTCCCTCTCTATTTCCTTCCACTCTTCTTAATCCTCCTGCATTTTTACTCCCTTCTTTTTCTTTTCCTGGTTTATGATTTACACCATCTATCATGTTGCTCCCAACATCCAAAAGAGTGACCCAGTAAATAACCTCCTTGTCTTTTTTAAAGCCATCTCTTCAAACACCACCTCCTATTCTGTTCTTTTCATCACTAATCCAGCAGCATCATTTTCTCTGAATTGATTTCTCTAGTATAAATGACACTTATAAGGCTCATAGAGTTTTTATTAGGGCTGAAATCAGCCACAGAAAACCTCAAAAAGGAGTGCAATATATATATTTATTAAAATAGAGTACCAACATTCTCATTAATATATGCATATATGATATATTAATATTAACATTTAACACATTTTAATTACATATACTCCTCAATATATTTATATTCAGTGCAACACAAGTACTCAGGGGAAACACCCATCCTCTCAGCTCTTTCTCCATACTACTGAAGTTGAATATACTGACTATCAAATATATTCTTACTGTCTAGTTTCATTGTTATTCTATGAAATTTCATAAATGACTCAGCAACAATAGTCAATCTAAATCAAGGGCAACTACTACTCTAGAGATGGAATGAATTCAGAAAACTCCTGAAAACTCTTCAACTTGAGGATAAATCAGATGCAGATATGAATTTCGCAGTGTTAGCCTGTACTCATAAAGTCAAAAATAGAATCTAAATCCCTTAAAAAGTGTGAGCTTCCTAATGAGAGGGACCAAAATTTCATTTGCAAGGACCCCGTCAAACCGTGCGCACTTGAATGGAGTCTCAAAGCCATAAACTTGATTACTTCTTGACAACTGCTCCAAACCACAGCAGAGAGCTATGCTTTCCTGTGACCTTGCAGAAGGCTGATGAGATCTGACATGTGCCATATTTATGGAAATGCAAAAGCTTTACTGCACCGACACTGCTGTCACCCAAGACAGATCAAACGAAGAAGACAATTGGCCTCCAGCTTCTAAATTGAACACTTAATAACTATTAGAAGGAACTAAGCAAGCAGGACTTGCACTGCCGACAGCCGCAAGAGTTCCACCCATTTATTATGAACTTAACTAGTCTGGACAGGAAGCCAAAAGTCTCCTAATTTTTTTTTCTTCCACAACTGCAGTGGCTAATGCACCATTTCATTTCCAAAAGGGTATGGAAATATTTGATAAATTCACTGACGCATGTAACCTGCAATAATTAGGAAAAGAAATTGCAAAAAGTAGCTGCGATGCATTCAGTCATAATTCCATTGTATTATATTTAGTAAAACGTAGGTATTTTTCAACAGTGGCTTATGTTTGTCTCTCCATGTGAGAGTGGAATAGGGGATAAGTCATTAATGCTGATGAGACCCGGTGCTCACATTACAGCCCCTAGCAGTTGGGTTCTTTGGATATTAACTACCACTGTCTCAGTCTTTTAACAGCTTATTGCCCACTAAACCAATTCCCTTGGTGTTCTAAGCAACACACACACAGAGCAATAAAGCACATCTCGTTCTGGATTTCTCTATGTGTTCATGTAAATACAAAAGCATTCAGCAGATCATTGTGTAAAATGAATTATGTGGTTGATAACCTGCAACAGGGGGCTGTAAGTTGTGTGCTTGCATGGTGATCTCAGCTGGAGAAGCTGATTTAGTGGTTTGCAATAGCTGGGTATTCTGGTTTCATTGGCTCCGGCGCTGGGAGAACCTGTAGCATCGAGCATCCTTCCCAAAGAATTAAATAAATAAATTAATTAAATTAATTAATTAAATAAATAAATAAATAAATAAATAAAAAGGAGTGCTGGGGAGTGGGTTTGAACCATTTAAATCCTGCAGTAATAAGTAATTGGGGGAGCTCATTTTTCTGCATTCTAATCTCTTCCTATGTGATCTTTTGAATTAGGTCTCAGAGGAGGCACTGACAGCTCTGGGATGACCCAGGAACAAACAGGTACATGCAGTCCAGCCATGCTCTCAGAACAAGCCCGCCTGGACACATGCCAGGGCAGCAGCAAAACACCTGCTTGACTCAGAAGTCACTAGCTGAGGCGCTGTTAACACATTTTTGCTGCTGTGTTAATCCACCTGCAGTGCTTTCAGCATCTGGGTTACACCTCTGCCTCGTGCCCACAGGCTGGGCAAGGGGAGAGATGGCACGGTGAGAAGCTGGCTTGGTGTCTGCAGCAACTCAGTGAGAAATTTCCCAGCCATAGTAATGTGGGCATCATCACAGGCATGATGGGCGCAAACCTCTTCCCATCTCAGCCCCGTATTTCTTCTAGGTGTTTTCCAATGAATGCAAATGTGAGGATGTTTTCTCTGTTATTGTATCTCAAAGGTGATGGCAATTGCGCAAAGGACAGGGGGTGCTGGGCTTTACCAAAGGTAATGTTTTATTTCATGGAATCACTGAATGATTTGCGTTGGAAGGTACCTTAAAGATCATCTAATTCCAGCCCCCTGCCATGGGCAGGGACACCTCCCAGCAGCCCAGGCTGCCCCCAGCCCCATCCAGCCTGGCCTTGGGCACCTCCAGGGATGGGGCAGCCACAGCTCCTCTGAGCAGCCTGTTCAGTGCCTCACCACCCTCAGAGTAAAGAATTATTTCCTAATATCCAACCTAAACCTACCTTCTTTTAGTTGAAAGCCATTCCCCCTTGTCCTATCACTGTACTCCTGACAAAGAGTCCCTCCCCAGCTTTCCTGCAGCCTCCTTTAGGTACTGGAAGGCTGCTGTAAGGTCTCCCTGGGGCCTTCTCTTCTCCAGGCTGAACAACCCCAGCTCTCTCAGCCTTTCTTCACAGGAGAGCTGCTCCAGCCCTCTGATCATCTTTATGGCCCCTTCTGGACCCACTCCAATATATCCACGTCCTTCTCATGCTGGGGGCCCCAGAGCTGAATGCAGGGCTCCAGGTGGGGTATCACAAGAGCAGCGCAGAGGGGGACAATCCTCTCCCCTGCCTCGCTGGCCATGCTGCTTTTGGTGCAGCCCAGTATATTGTTGGCTTTCTGGGCTGCATACTCAGATTGCTCGCTTACATTCCGTTTTTCATCTGCCAAAACCCCCTTCCCCGCAGGGCTTCCCTCAATCCACTCATTGCCAAGCCTGTATTCCTGTATTGGATTTCTCGATTATCTGCTTGCTTTTTAGCATTTTAATAAATTTAAAATGTTCATTACAGGAAGGAGAGGGGAAGGAGCACTGGAGGATGGCATGAAGGAGGTGACAGGGAAAAATGGTAAATGTATGAATATTTGGGAATATACCTTGTTCCCTATTGAGATGGTCTGAATGTAAGAAAGAAACTGGAAACCCCTCATCACTGAATGGGTGGAAGCAGGGGTTTGGTTTGTTCAATTCAACATCCTAAACTGACTCCCTCCTGTGGTAGCTGAGTCTCACTGTGGCACCCCTGTGGTGTGCACAGCTTGGCACAGCCGCTGGAGGGCAAAGCTGGAAACAAGTCCTGAGAATACACAGATGTCTGTCCTGCCCCTCAGCACCCTGCAGGGAGGGCTTTGGAAAGCCTGAGGGAGGCACTGCATCACCTGGTTCTTGACCCCGAACCGTGCCATGATACTGGGAGGTCTCTGACTGCAGGCTGTAAAGCTCTTTGTGCCCCTTCCCTGGGTGTTTTTTTCCTCTCCACACCACAACAAAGGAGGCTGGAGGTCCCAGGGACAAACAGAGGAGGTTGGTGGCGTGTCACAGCTGCTGGCACACCAAGTGCTGAGATGCCTGCGGAACACCCAGAAGTGCCTTTGAGAAGTCTCCTAGACATAGGACACGAAAGGTCTCCACAGTGTTTCATCTGGCCTTCAGCTTCCTCTCAAAAGCCTAGGAGACTCCCACAGGCCCTGGGTTGTTTATGCAACTAAACTGTGTAGGTAAATGCATTAAAGGATGATTTATGAATCTTGATTTCTATTTTAGTTTGGATTTCTGTACTTCTAGGCCCTTTTTGGCAGTTTTGTGGTTTTTGGGTTTTGTTTTTTTGACTATGCAATTTTTTGAAAGTATATATATGTTATATGTGTATATATTTCAGACAATCGGACTTGGTTTTCAAAGATATAGAACCAGAAGTGCCTTAAAAATTATTCAGAAATAGTTCTATTATCACAGGGACAATAAAGGTGAACTCCAAACAGGGAAACCAAAAGGCCGGTGATACATATTTACATCAGCTCTAGACTTCTGTGGAGCCAAGCCAAAAGCATAAAGACACTATCCAAATAGCCATCTGCAACCACATCATTCTGAATGCTGAAATTTGCTTATAATCTGAAGCTAGTATCAGGCCGGACTTTGTTGGCTTGTTTTAGTAAGCCTTGGGAGCTTTGGAAATCCTTCCCTCTGTTTGTCTCTTCTGAAGATTTGGCTTATGTCTCCTCTTCTGCTTAAGAAACTCCATCAGATTTAATGTATATATTTGATTCATGACCACTTTTATCATTAGCTGAATGTATTACAAATTGTTGTAAGGTTTTATTATTTTGTACTTTGCCAAATAAGCCGCACAAAATGTTTCTCTAAATCTTTGATACTTCTAGCTAAATATTCAGAAGGAATAAGGGGATACAGTATGCGGGGAAGAATTACCATCTTAATGAGGTTTGTCTCATTAAAGAGTCTCACTCAATTAGTTTCACAGATTTTACTTTAAGAATAGGAACACAGAGCTCTCAATATCTGTAGCTAATTTTGGCTTATTTAAAAGTAAAAGACCAACCTGCCAAAAAATGTTTAAGTAGAAGGACAGTAATGAATGTGGTCTTGAGTCTTTCAAAAATATAAGTTTAATCAGGAAATTAGATGAAAATAAGTTGTCGATTTTGCCTAAATAAAAAATGTGTTGGCAACTTCCCCAAGCAAAATGTGATTGATTCAGCATGAAGCATCATTTGTAATATAAAGGACCTTGGTGTTCAGACTGTTTAGCCTTGCATTATTTCCCCAAAAGTCTGTATGCACACCCTACTTACTGCTTGCAGCCTCCAGCCTTTGCCAACCTGTGATAAAAGCTTGTCAAAGGTCTGAGGCAACAGCACTGTAATCTGCTGATAATGTCAAAGCGTCACCTGCACACAATGTGACATTTTCTGTGGCAGAGGAGTGTTCTTTTCCCAGACTGTCATTTCTTGTGTATGGACTTTGTCAGATTGCCCCCATATTGTGTTCTGCTCTTGTACAAAACAATTTACAGAGTTCAGCAAAACTGTATTAGGGATCATCTAAAAAGAAAAAACATTTTTCAGTTAATAGATCCCTTTCTTTGACAACATCCATCATCACGTGGTTAGGGAAAGCGTCTCAAAACAAGGAAAGTGTAGACTGACTTTTTTACTCAAAATTCCCTTATATCCCCTGGCCATCCAAGGTTTAGGGACTTTAAGAGCTGGAGGATACATATACATCATGTTAGAAGACGTTCTAGACCTTCTACAGGTGTAGTTAATGATTTTTTACCCATGTACAATGTTTGCAACTAAATGAGCGCCATCAAACAGCATCCTCAAGTGGAAAAGCGATGAGACTGATATGTTGTACACACCACCAAAGTGGATAGTATCCACTGCAGCACTGAAAGACAGGATATATTAGAGTAGTTCACTTAGAAAAGTGAAGCTAAGCTCCTCTCAGTGACCTGGGTAGTCAAGCTGGCTTTTCTGCACCATGATATATGAACTAACCAGCTTGTACCAGAGGTAACGCCGCAGTGTGCAATGCAGACATGCTCTAAAACTCCACGGGTGTGATTCATCTCACCAGACTCTCAATGTCTGCAGTGAAACTGCCTCTAATGGAGCTGGGTACCTGCCTAGAAAATAATGGGCACTTTTAGGAAATGATACAATTGACCTACTTTGGCATGAAATGAATCATGCCTCCGAAATCCTTGTTCCTTACGCTGAGCCTATGGGCAGGCTGGAGTTCAGAAACTGATCTCTGCTTGGTCAGATGAAATGCCACTCCATTCCCATGACAAATACAATGTTTTGTGCCACATAAAACAGAGGTAGAGAAAGTGTAAGAAACTATCTTCATGCCTGACCCAACGACTACCAACATCAACTGAAAGACTTCTCTTGGCTTTATATCTAGTCTAAATTTGCTGTCTGTGTGTTTCTGTATAGCATTTGGCCCAAAAAAGTTTTCACTAATTTATACTGGTCTGAAAAACTTCCCTCCTTCTTCCCCAAAAGATCCTGAGAGAATGGTATACTGCAGATTTTAAATCAATCTTAATTTTGAGAAGTATGGATTTGTGAGAGCTTAATGGATGGTTAGGCGTTTTTCAATATCAATAGCTTCCAGTGAAATGCTGTGCTTTTAAATCCCTTTTTTTTTCTTGAAAATATTTTTTGAAATAAATAAATAAATTATGATAAAAAATACTTTAACCATTTATAAAAAAGTTTTGAAATGGGTCTTCTGAAATAGCTCTGTGGATAAAGGAATGAGGTCTTTTCTCAAAAACATGGGAAAAGTACTGCATCAAATACCTATTATATTGGCTTTTCTTAATGCCCTGAAACCAATCAAGAACTAACAAAATAATACCTTTTTCAAATGGATATTGTTACATATTCTGTAATAGAAAAAATAAAAGATTATTTTGTTCAAAATATGACTGTCTGCTTCTAACATTTCAATTTTAATCAACATGTGATTTTCAGTAAAAAACAATGTTAATACAGAAATTTCAACTATTGTAATAGAACACTTTACAGTCTCTCCTGTGCCTCACAAAAATGTTGTGTAAATTAGCTTTAGTCATATCACAAATTTCTTTGGGGTGAAATTAAGGTGCTGTTTTCCATATTCAAGGAAATAAAATTGATATTCAAGCAAAACTATGAAAAAAAAAAAACACACACACACAGCTTGTTCATTAAACAGAAAGATAATTCCCCAAAACATTCATCATTCTTATCAAATGCAAAGGAGGAAAACGCAGGGAAAAAGGAAAGATCAGATAAATGTTGTAATGAAAGCCACGTCAAAAGACATAAGTGAACGAGCTGTGGACAAAATAGCCTGTAATCCCCATTACGAGGTACTGATTGTAAAGACCAACAGATGACATCTGTATAGAAAAAAAACTGTGCAAATAGTAGGGGACTTGCAAATAAGCCAAATCATCAAATCTGCACATGTGGGTCTGTTGAGCTGCGTGTGAGCCAGGAGTCTGTTCATTAACCTAAACGACCCAAGTCCTACAAAATCAGATTATTGCTGAGTCTGTCATTCATCAGCGCCTCTCTCCCTTGAACTCCTGCTCATACTTGGGAAATAATTGCACAAGATTTACTGAGAATAAAGCAACCTGGGATCTCTTGATCTTCTTGATAACATCAGCATGTCTGAGCTCAGCACAGGTGAAGTTACGCAGATAGCCTATCTGATTCTTTTCCGGATTATTCAGTTCCTCAGAAGCCACCCATTTTGTATCAGGGATAGGATTCCTTAGGAAATGTTTTGGGGAAGATCCCCACTCTGGAGAAACGAACCATAACTCCCCTGATGATGTGGGAGTCTGTCGCATATCTGGGTTTTTTAATTGCTGAAGGCTCACAGAGATCATCAAAATGATTTAATGAATAATTAGAGAGGCCACACACTAGCAGTATATATATTTTAGGATGAAAACTAAAAGTAAATTTCCAAGCATGATAAACGTGAGGTTCTGGGACAGCACCCCAGTGGAAGTGGGCATATGGGTGGAGGAGTCAAACATGCCAGTTTTAAAGATGAACGTTGATACATTTTGGATGTGAATGCTTATGAATCCTCAGAATCTGGCACTGTGATCATTAAAGTCCCTTTGAATCTGTTGCTTTATATTCCTAGTTTTTCTGGCAGTCCATCAAATGTTAACTGGTTTAAAGACTTTGCCCCTAACATACCAAGGCAGAGTGGAGTATTATGAGGGAAAAATTATATCTTATTACCTTCTCCTTCCTCCATGTCATACAAAATTTCTTGATTTCCCAGCGTGATTTTAAAACTTTATAATAAGCAGATTAAATAAAGCTAATTTTTAGTAGTGGTTTTTTTTTTGTTTATCCGTTTGTTTTGATCAACTACAAACAATATAGGTACTGATAAACCATATAATGCTGACAAACAAGACATATTGCCATCTTACTAGGCAGAACTATGATGCAATTTTTCATCTGTTTATTATCAATAAAATAAATATATTTCTCCTGAGAGTTTGGAACAACACACAGAAACACAGAGCAAGCCAGGAACACTGACACTTCAGTGTAATATGCCGTTTGAAGCCTGATTCAATGTCATTAAATTCAAAAAGTGAGACAGATGGATGGCAAAAACAGTGGACTGAGCTCTGTAGGAGTTCATTAATATTTACCACACTTTTTCCAAAATCTGTTGTTGGTCCTGGGTAGATCCCAGGCTATGTGTTGAGTTTTGGGGATTCCAGTCTCTCTAGTCTGAGCCCAGCAAAGCACCCTTATTCAGCGTGGCTTGGCAGCACATCCCCAAAATTAACCTTGCTCTCCTGCATGGGGCAAGACTTCAACACACCAGTCAGGTCCTTAAGCAGACATGGCTTTCAAGTTACAAAGAAAAAGGGGTCAAAAACAAAGGTTGCTCTCCTGATGTTGCGCTGCAAGTCCCAAGGATCAGTCACAAGGTTCATTCCATCAGCATCAGCCACAACCTCCAGCTGAGGGCAGGCAAACAGTAACTGCAGGAAACATCTTAAAACATTACAGATGCATCTGCAATGATTGTTTCACTACAACCTTCATTATGCTTTCCCAGTGTGCTTGGAAATCTCCAGTTGCAGACTGGATTCCAGGCCAGAAAAAATCTATCTATCTATCTATCTATCTATCTACCATTTTTAGCATCTGATACATTTGACGCATTGCTTTGAAAATTGTGGTGCATTCTGAAAATCAGAGTTCTCCCCAAAAGATGCCTACAGAAGCTGGGCATGTTGTCAATGCTCAATGGATTGTGTCCATGGCACCAAGCATGCTGGTACATCACGCTCTATCACACAGTGTGCCCTGCTGAAAAGCTAGCTTTTATTTCTGGACCAATTCACCTACCTGAAGCCTGGTCTAGCAAGCTCTGTCTCTCAAGGAGAGCCATTCATTTATGAGCTATAGCGGTTTTAGTTCTGCTGTTCATACAATTGTCAGCTCCAAAATCTCAACCCCATCTCTGCTCTTACCAGCCACACCTGCTGAATAGTGATAAAGCTTTTGTTGTAGTTTCTCTATAATCCTCTTTTTTCCCAGCTAATCACTGCTAGTCATGCACTCTGCCTTATACCCTACTAAGGAATAATGGTTTTGTTTTGTTTTTTCTAATGTATTCCCTGTCAGTCCCCAGAAATATGGGGAATATTTTCTTGCTGGAAAATCACTGCACTGTGGAGACAAATCAAAAGATGAATATTGCAGTATGAAAAACTACTTTTTTATTTAAAATATTTCTTTTAAAGAGGGAAAAAAATGTGTTCAGAAAGCTTAACTCAGTTTTTCTTGCAATTGCAAGACAAGTATTTCAAAAGAGCAATTCAGAAAAACTATCTTTGCATCAATTTGGAACAGAGACCCCAGTTTGGATCCCAAATATAGAGCCATACCCCTGCAGAGATGATGATATTGGTATGCAGGGTATCAGGTCTGCTCCTGGCATTGACTGCATAAATGGCTGTGCAGTGATGCAGTGTCCCTGGTGCCCCTGTGCTGGGGAAGTTTGGGATGCAGGGAGAGGGACAGGGCAGCTCTGGGCAGGGCTCTCACCAGGGCACCCTGCTGCAGGCATTGCAGGGAGAAGCTGGAAACACAACAATTGCTTTTCAGGCTGCTGCAGCATGTTTATAGCAGATGTAGCTCACTGGCACTGTGTGGACTTTCTGGCTGCAGACAGCACTTCTATCACCTAGCACAAGCTCTTACAATGGGACAAATGTTGGGCTAGCTTGGAAAAAACAAACAGCCAAAATGTAATCTTCTGAGAGAGAACAAGAGAAAGAGAAATTTGCCAGAGATAATCTCTCTATACATTAATTTTCATTTCTTCTGCTAACCTTAGCCAGGAATCCGGATTGTTTTCTTGTTGTTTATTTTAGCTGAATTAATCTACAAAGGCCCATTTTTATTGTATTTCCATTAGATACAGATGCCATCACTATATGCCAGTGCATATTACCAAGCAATTAATCTCCAAAGTTATTATTTCCCTTTTTATTGAAAGCAACTATTCTTGAGTTCAGAAAACCATGTAAAGGTTTAGAACAACGTAGCTAAATTCAACAGTAAATGTGCAATGCTGATTGGAAAGAAATTCTTTCTAAAATTACAAGCCTCTGCTCCCATTTAGTATAATTTCACCCTAATATAAAGCATGACCTCCCATAGTTTGTGTGCCTTTGCAAGCTCCCCTGACATTATCACTCAAAACTCTTACCCCTTTGTTACCCACTGTTAAGACAAAAAGTCCTTTTTGTGGCACACGCAAGCCAGAGGTGACACAATTAAATGAAACTATTTGTCATAGAAAATTTAGAACTGCAGGAATTAGAAGACAAATAAATTAGGATTGGCAGCCTCTTCCCCTGGGAGCAATATATAACTTCCTAAGTTCAGTAAAATGTATTCTCCCCTCAGCCTTTGATCCACCACCTTCAATCAATATTTCCATCTTTAAAGACAGCCAGCCCAAAGTTACACACCTGCAGAGTTATTAATGCAGTTCTAATTTGATGGGGTGGCCGGGGGTCATTTGAGGGTATGAAGTGAGGCAAAGCTGTAATCAGCTTTTAACAATTTTGTCAGAAACAGGATTTTCCGAGAGCAAAATCAGCATTCATTACCATTATTTTCCCTGAGAGTTCAAAGGAGGAGACCTGAGCTCTACCTGCACAGGATCTGCAGGCCCCATTTCCATCCACATTTTCCTGTCCCAGGGTAAGACCCAGAGCCAGCCTGCAGGACTCCAACACCATTCATTCTGTCTGGCTAGAGAAGGGCTGCAGCTTGTCAAAAGGGTCTCTCTTCTCTCTCCTGAAACTGGAGCTTGCTTCCTCCAGGCTCCTGCCACAAGGGAATAGAGGCAGGTGGTTTATTCTGCACCTAATGGCTTAATCCTCCAGCCTTTAGGAGATCAAAATCTCTTATGTCTACTGCCATCTACTCTAGCCCTGCTCTTTCTCGTATCCCTTTGGTGAGTGAAGGTGGCAAGTCACCACTTCATAATGCATTTCCCCATTCCCCAGAGCTGCTGTCCTGTCCTGTTCTCTCCACTACAGCTCCTCTGCCTGCCCCATTCCTGGATTTTGACCACACAAACATCTTAAAATATCCCCAAACTTATCTCGGACTCTTCTCAGTTTCTCAATACACATCATCCTCCTCAAACTCCTGCAGGAGCCCATCAGATGTTCTCACCTGCTCCCCATCAGGAGCACTTAGTCCTCAGAGAGCCCAAACAGCAAATATTGGAGGGGAAAAAAAAAAGAAGAAAAAAAGCTAAGCCCTGATGTCTATCAAGATTCCCCTCAAAGACAACAAGATCGAAAGCTGCATCTCTAATTTTGAAACAGCTTGACTTTGAACTATGAACAAGCTGGGCCCTTTATTATTTTTAATACTAATCATGTACTTACTTGTCACTGCTATTAATTACATACACCACAGGCATACCAAGTGTCTCATTGCACTGCAAGAGCACAGGGTGAGCCAGAACATGTCCCTTCGTGCTTACAATGTGGCTTCTGAAGAGGGTTAGCTTTCATTTTTCGGTTCAAACACTCAATTTTCAGACACTGCTGTGGACATTATTTGTCTTTCTAGCTGATACCTGATCCTGAAGGAGCAGCAGAAAAGACAAGGTATAAGAGCAAACTAAAAATACAGGACCCTTGTCATCCTTTTATTATGCAGGATCACATGTCACCATTTTATTGTACTGGAAATGCTCAATCAAAGAAACATGCATTTATTACATCTCTAATTAAAAGTGTATGGCCAAAGTGCATACTGTGACTGCACTATCACCAAACTGCAGACTGCATTTGGGAAGTGTTCCTGAGGAATGCACAATATTATCGTGCAGCTAAACAGCATGGAATAGGTCAAATAAGGTTAATGATCACGAAGCCTAAAATCAGTCAATAAAATATTGCTCTGAGGACTCTGGTGACTGATCATTGCCAAGGTTGAAGACAGTCTATATCAGGTCCCTTCATTCTTGGCTGTGGGGTTTCTCTGTCCCCAAAAGCTTTGAGTGTCCTGACCTGACTTCTGCCAAGTGGCGATACACTTCCAAATCAAGTGAAAAGTAAATTTCATAAATTGGGACTGGTTTTGTCATTATCCAATAGAAAGGGCATAGAAATGCTGTACTAATCCATTGGTGCCTTTCCCAAGGAAGAAGGCTTTATTTATGATTCTGAAATGGCCAGGGAAAAAGCAGGGGTAAGCAATGACACAAGCCATGATTCTCCTGAAGTGAGAGCATGGTGATAAAAGCCAGGGGATGCAACAAAAGCAGGGCTCAGAGTGTGCCTGCTGCCATTTTGTATACCTTGCACTACCTCACCTGGCCCCAGCTGCTTCTCCAGACATTCCCAGCCTATGTGGATCTCCCAGATACACCTGGAGATGCCTTCCACATTTAAGCAAGTCCATCGCAGTCCAAGTCTCCTGCTTCTCATACAGCCACTTTTTAAATGGTCTAAAGAGTGCAGCTTTTTAGCTCACCATCTGTATTCTGCTATAAATCATGTAAAACTAAGCCCATGGTGACTACTAAGTCTCCACCACCTAGGGATGCTGCCTTAGCACTCTAACCTAGGCTGATTCTAGGGTCACTTATTACTTGTGCATAAAAAAGAGGGGATTCAGCTTCCTTTTGCCTAAATAAACCCTCCAAGCACACACATGGAAGCGGCCAGCTCAGCAGCCGCGGTGCAGAACCCCAGGGGAGAAAACCCAGCAAAGCACCTGAAAGGTCTGGTCATAAGAAGCCCACGCTGACAGCAGACAGCAGAGATTTGCCTGCCAAACATCCTGCTCTGACATTCGGGGCTTGACACAAATGAGAAACCATGAGAGAAGCAAGGGCATGAGGGAAATTCTGCGAGTGCATTATACATGAGGATATCTACTCTGATGATAGCTGGAGACTTTATAAGAAGGCAGTCCTAGACCAGAACATTAATGTTACAAGAGCCTATCTAAAGAAATCTTTCCAAACAAGAAGCTGGGGAATTAGATTTGAAATGGGAATTCATTAAGAAAAACTTCCCTTATAAAATAAAATAAAAATTGTGAGAGGTTTTCCTTAGAACTTGGCATTTCTCTATATTATAGACACTAAGGAGGTGATTTTTCAGACCAACTGTAGACTTTTGCAATGTAGATTTGTACACTTGAATGAGTCCCCATAGATTCCCACAAAGCCACTGGAGACAAATAGACACTTCATCTCACTCTAAAGCACGTTGCAAAATACAGCAAATTAATTGTGCCCTAAAAATGTCTTTTTCTCTTCCCATCGACTGTGAAGAGATCCTTGGCTTATTAGTTGAGAAGTGAGATGATTAGCTCACATCTACACTGTGCATAGCTAATGTTTATGTAATATAAATGTTACATGAAGTGCTTGCTTGTATCAACTGTTAAAGATAGTGTTTTGTGCTAGAGAGCTGGTACTTTATATACCGGTATTGCAGATAGCTTTTAAGACCCCTGCAGACAGGGCCAGGAATGAGTTTCTTCATCTCAAACCATTGTTTGAGATTTAAAAACATGCCAAGAAGACATTTCAGCAGTGGTAAGTCAACAGTTACCGTAGGAGTGACCTTATTTAACTAGACGTGGTAGTGCTGAGGTCCCTACATAATGATTACTGAGGGAGAAAAACAACTACCTTAATCTACACAGCTGGTGTTTAAATGGTTAAAATGAGGTGAAGTTCATCCTTGTGAATGAAAAAGCAATAATAAAATCCTAACTAGTTCACCAGTAAAAAGAAGGGGAAAAAAAAAAAGTAGAGACAAAAGTGTACAAAATAAGAATGTGAGTTATTTCTCTGTTTCTTTAGCACCATCATCTCTTTCTTTGGGAAGCTATATGCAGATGATTCTTCTCACTGTAAAGCTGTCTGTAAAGCAGATCCCAAAAATATTATGTTTTAGTCATTTATTATGAGAAAGAGGAAAAGAAAGCAGCTTTCAATCTCCATCAACACTTCCAAAACATATTTCATGACTGCTGATTAAATTGCAGTGGAGAGTTTCAAACAAATGAGACTTTTAGAAGGTACAAATCTTTCAAAATGATGTGTAGCCGGGGGAAAAAAAAAAAAAAAAAAAAGTTAAATAAACGTACACTTTCGATATACAGGTGCAGTTTAGATTTTTCTGTAACCCACAGAACTGGCTGCAGTCATGGAGTCTCCAAAGGACTGCCTCAGAGCCCTTACCTGACAAATTTCCTAAGCGTGTGCTGGTGTGTGGTGCAGAATTGGCTATAAAGGGCTGCTTAACCAAACCGAGCCCTCTGCAAAATGGAAGCTGAGCTATATCCCAGCATCCCCAAACACCATTGCCCTTTTCTATACAAACTCGAGCTGCACATTCAAATGACTCTTACTGGGGTCAGAGTGTAGCGTAGACTCTTTCCCTGATTGTTTTCCCATGTGCTTTTTAATAAACAAAATACAAGAAAAAACTTCTAGTTGGTATTTGCATTCCAGTTGGACACAGAAAGACAAGGGGACTCAGGACAGTGGTGGGCATTGTACACACACATACAAGGAGACCTAGGTAGGTGCTTTTACAAACCAACACTGAAAGGGCTGTGCAAGTATCAGCATGTTGTCCCAGGGCATCCTCTTGCTGTTTCTAAGATCGCCTGGCTTTGATTTCTATCTGAGCCATGGGTTCTCAATGTGATGTAGGATAACACTTTGAGATTCAGATGAAAAAAATATCCTGATGCCTACTTCCCATTGAGATCACTGGATGCTACATGCTTCTGTTACTGCTCTTCCCCCTTTCTGCAGCTCCTCTCTTCAAAATAAGGAAAAGCAGACATTTTCCCAAACTGAAAATTCAAGTTTTGACCCATTATTCATTCATATGTTCTCGTCATCCATTTACATCACACCTTGGCAGCATCTGACAGGATCAAGCAACGTGTCTTGAAGCTTAGTTCTTTTGGGACCCAAGGACTTATCCTTCCCATTAAAGAAACAGAATAGTTAATATTATTTGTTAGAAAGAGAATTATTAAAACAGTATTTTTTCCCCTCAGATTGCTCCCTCCCAGCTTATTCTTGATGATGAGTTCAAAGCCAGAAATATTTAAGATGTGTAGTACAAACGGATGGATTTTTTGTTTGTTATTTTTAATTTTCAATAGAGAACAAATCAATCTCATTTCTTAAAGCAACTGACAGCAAGAACATGCTTTTTCAGCTTTACACAAAGGGATTAATCAAGGAAGGCAAGGAAACTAGTAGGAGGGCATCTTGGTGGAGTCACCAAGGGACATGGGGCAAGAGAAGGAAGGGAGAATTGCTAATGAGGCAAAGCTGTGTGGCAGCTCAAAGGATGAATTGCATTTACTTCATTTTCCCTGGAGAACCCAAAAAGTTCCTTGAAAAACAGTTCATTGCCTTCCCTCAGACTGCACATGGAGCCAGCCACAACAGTTAGACAACAAATTCTCTTTGCTTCTTCACTCATTTCTTAAATATTTACTCATTTCTTAAATATTTTGAGCTCCAACCCTCTTGGTACAGTTTAAGAAGATGCCATATTGCCATCATGCAGTTGGGAGCAAGGGGAAATTCTGAAATCTGCACACAAGAAAATCAAGCTGTGGGGATGGCTGGGATGATGCCCACAACAGGACTGGGCATCTTGGGAGGTCTACTAATTTCTCTCATTTAAAAAAATAAAAAAAATAAAAAATAAAAGGAGGTGCACATGCTATGAAAAGACCTAATTATACATCTTCTATCTTCTGCCACATCCTTCTTATCTCATGGCTGACTTCAGTCAAGTCATCATTCAGCATTATCATTCAGCAATCAAGTCATCTGTCTTATTTAAGACACTCAGTGAAGAGTGGAATAAACCATGCTGCCAGATATCTCCATTTCTCCATTTCTCTCCATTACCATAACTCCATAAGCCATAGAAGGAGTAGAAGCCAAAGCTGTGGAGAACTGGCACGCTGTGTGCAAACTGCACGTAATCTAAGCCATACATAGGTGATGTGTGTACAGAATACTAGAAGGCATACAATAATGTTAACAGACTTTCATAGACATATGAGTATCCCTTAAAATAATTCTGTTCTTCTTTCTGAGCTAGGGCTAAAAAGATCCACACCAAAGAGAAAAGAATTTTTAAAAGGGGTTGTAGGCAAAACCAAATAGAATCAATGCTCCACAGCTAAAAACTGGACAAGTTCAGACTGGCTAGATAACCTCACAGTGATCAGGTGATAAATTCTACACAGATATTTGCCATATTCATAATAACGTAGCAATGTGATGAGGAAAGAAGCTATTCGAGCAACTTGAAGTTAAATGAATGCTTAGGTTCCCAACAGTGGATGCAAGGAGACTTTGGCATCATCACAGTTTAATACACAGAGAAGATTTTTCCCACATATGCTGGTGTAAAATACTTTAAAAACATTTCAACATCCCAGTCTTCTTTCTTCTGCCTTTATAAAAATTACATTGCATGTGTACTTCTATTTGTATTATTTTGCTGTATTTATTATTTCTTAATTAATATTTCAACTAAGTTCTTCAAAAAAACTTTCTTTTTCTTTTTTTTTCTTTTTTTTTTCTTCTTCTGCAGCTGGTTCCTGAAATTCTCTTGCTTCCCAGCTCCAGGCCAAGGGCCAGTGCTATGAAGGGAGCATACAGGGACTGGTTTGTGTACATTGACATTACAGATGGCTGGGTTTACTCAGACAAATCCCATTTTATGCTACAAGGATAAGTTCAGATCAAAGAGGGTTCAAGGTGTTAATAGAAGGTAGATATAATTAGAAATCACTGGAGTGTCTGTTCCTGCTAACTTCCAAGTGTATTTGTTCGAGAATAGTAATCCGAACACAGCAGGGCAGGTGGAATGGGGTTTCAAATCATTGTCTTTTCTTTAATTACTGCCTGGAATGCTTTTTTACCTGTCAGCACTGAGAAAACATTTTTCTTCAAAATATTTATTATTATGATCTTGTCTTTCTTCTAGGACTTTAAAGCCTTTTTGTTGAGTGTGCCAACTGGAAGTGGAAAATAAAGTGTTTGTTTTGTTAAATATTTGTGGAATGACGATCCAGGAAAAAAAATAAAATAAAATAAAGAGAGAGAGAATAAAAATGGGAAGGAAAATAATATCAAGAATCACAATCAATGTATTTTAAAATGATGGAGTAGTTTTAACATATAGGACAGCTGATATGTGTCAAAAGTTTATAATAACTTCCCTGATTTTATGTCACTAGACTGGTAAATCTTCAAAAAAATTATTTAGCATGAAGTCAGTTAAATAAGCACTGAAATGTTGCTGCTCTGAGCAACTGGACAAGAACAAAATGTAAATCAAGATTGATTTCACTGTTTATACTGATGTAGTTTCATAACAATGAACAAGACTATGGTAATCAGAATATCCTCCCAAGAATTTCAAGCATTGGGATGAAAAAGGTTTGTATTGATTCTGGACCTAAAAGGACTATTCATCATGAGACAAGAGTGTTCCGCTAAAGCACGGAAGTACTGAGGATGTTTATCAATAGGAAGCAATAAAAACTGAAAGACTAAACTACTTCCCCTCACTCCCCTTCCAAGGTAAAAGAAAAAGTACCAGAGATGTTAAATGCTGATGCGTTTTCAGTGGAATGGATACACCTGAACAAAACATCTCGCCTGTACATTAAAGTAGTACTCATCACAGGGAACACCACCTTTTTCACAGTTAACAAATTAGCCAGCATAGATTTGAAGCTACTGAACATGCCTGAATAACAATTTCCTTGAAGGAGGTCCCATATGTAAATAACAATCTGATTATCACCTCTGACTGACCTCCAACTGCAGCTTCTGGGATCTCAATCAAGATCAGTATCCTTGTCTTCTGGGCACTGCACAAACCCATGAGAACAAACACTTCCTAAAGGGTGATGGGCAAATAACGTGAGGGTAGGGATTCAAATACCATATTAAAATACCTGAAGTCATATATCTTTCTTTAGGAACCTACAGGTCAGTTAGATGTCTAAACTCCCATAAACATGAGATCATGAATCTGCAAACTGAACACCATCTGCAGTGTCATTTTCTCTTTTGGCATGTGAGAAACTCAGTCACAGAGATGAGAGGAGTCCAAACTATTCAGTTAAATTAGTCTTTGACTAGGAACAGTGGATTACAGGTAAGATCCCAGTGACCACCAATTCAGTTTCATGTACTAATATACCATCAAAACATCCAAACAGGGATGAAAAATATAACACAGAATTGAGGAAAAGTCATTGCCCTCTTGGACCGTCAAGTAGAGACCTGGCAGAATATGCTGAACCATCTCAAATGGCTGTATCTGGATGCTTAGGCAGCTGGGCTGAGCTTGTATTGTTAGCCAGAAAGACAGAGTCAATATCTGAACTTTGTAAATCTAAAGGTTTATGCACAGGACCAAGAAATTATATTCTACATTTTATCAAAAGCCAGCTCATCTGCACAACCGCAGACTGACAGCAATGATAGCTGGAAGGCAGAGCAGCTTTCTGTCAGTCACAATGCCATGAGACAGTCCTTTGCAGAAGAGGAATTATGTGAGCAGCACATCCTATCCCTGAGCTTCTGCAGCCATACTTTTCATGTTTTAATGTTGTGGGACATGCATCTTCACCTTTTAAAGTGTATTACCATTTTTCTAATGTTCCTAAATGGTCAAGGGATCCTAAAACCTACATAAGAAATACACATCTTTAGAAACCAATAAATTGTCACTTCAATTTGACCTTGAGCAATGAGACCAGTGCATGAGACTGAGCTTGGGAAAAGCAATGAAAACAGAAACTGAGGTAGATGGTGAAGTTTTGAGTAGTAAACCAAAATAAATATCAAAGAATTGACTTGGAATAAACACCGTAAATTTTAGCTAATCAGTAACTCCCCCCACACCCCCAAAAAAAAAAAAAAAAAAAAAAACAGGAAAGGTTGCTTTATATCAAGACAGTACTTCCAACAATCACCCAGGTAAAAGGGAAGCCCTCTTTTAGTAGAAAATTAACAGAAAACAAGGGTTTGAAGTGAAGGAGAAGGAAGAGAAAGTGAAGGAGAAGAGAGGAAACAGATGAAACTCTGCCCAGCAGCTGCAATGCCAAACGGTAAGAACCCCGCAGTTCTGGCAGAAACTATTTCAGAAGCATGACCCACCCAGCTCATTACCATGTTTTCTACAGTGACTACAACTAGATGCTTCAGAAAGAATCAGATGCCTTTTCATAAGAAAAAGGACTATTTCTTCTCTTATTAGTTCAATTTGTTTTCTAACTCCCAGAATGAAGGCAAATGAGGAGATTTGCCATATCTACAGAGAAATATTCTCTGGGTAAATATGGAAAATGCAGGTGCCAGTTTGTTCCAATCATTACTCATCACCAAAGCGTCACATTTTGCCTGTTTCTTCCTTTGCAAAAGCAAAGTTCTACCAAATGTCTGTGTCTGACAGTATGTGTAAACAGCACTGAAAATGGGCCCAAATTCTGGGCCCAAATGCTCAGTTTGCAGTGGTGGTAGAGTGGGCCATGCCCATGTGTCTTCAGGGAAACAAATTTGTGTTTGATCAGTTCAGACAAGACCACACTGAGCTAAACTCAGTTTGCCTTTGCCTTTCTCTGCAGACATGCTTCAAGGTCAAAAAAAAAAAAATCTTTCCTTCATTTTCCTTCATTCATCGCAGTTTTTCTTTTGAAACAGGCTGTCATGGAGAAGGGCTTGGCATCCCAGATTATTCAAAGGAGACTTGGCAGCAAAATACTCAGTAGTTCAAACCTTGATATTTGTTTGTGGGACCTGAGGGAAAAGGCCCAATTTTATATTGTTCAGCTTTTGCTTAACAAACCATGCCACTTCTGGATGCAGAAAAGTCTGAAACTCTGTGTGTTATTACAATTTGATGTACAATAAAACCTGGTTTGAGCTTTTGAAACAAAGCTTACAGCCACTACTTTGATACAATGATTTGGAGCAACTGCTCAGCCAACTCAGTAAATGAGGCAAAATATTTGTGAAAATGTAGCAGACATGATTTTTGTCGTGCCTTGAGCTGATTATTTCTTCCATTTCCAAAGTGGGGCAGAGAGGGAGGATTCAGTGAGCATCCTTTGAGCTACAGAAAGTGTCGATCATTAGAAAGAGACCGTGGGTGACGGGAGCACTGTCCTTTCAGAAATGCACAGTTTTAATTTCAGCTCTGAGAGAAGCCCCAAAAGCCCACCTTTCCCTTTCTTTCTTCTCTCCCCTTGTGCTTGTTTTTCGACTTTTAATGAGGAAAACTTCTCGGAGTCAAGAGATGGCAGTGACTCATGCGGCAGCTGAATGTGCAACAGCAATGTCAGAGCTATTGTGCACTTAGCACAGCTCCAGGGGGGGATGACACTTACATATTTATTTCCCCAAGGAAAATTAGACCAAATTCTAATCCCCCAAAATTAGAGCAGAGACAGTCAAAATGTCGTTAATACTGCCCACGTGCTTCACCTCTCTGCACGTAGTGTGGGTTATTTCTATGTCTCCAGCAGCTGCGTTGGAGAGGAGGGCTGGTGTGCAATGTGCAGGGCCTCCTCTGTGATGAGAAAGGGCTGCAAGCTAGGAACCACAGGGCTGGAGATCTGGAGGAAAAAGGGGGTTCAAGTGTACAGTTATGACTGGCAACTTCTACAGGTGTGTTCATCCTTTTATCCTAGTGCCTTTGAGGCCAGCTGCTGAGAAATTTCCTTTCTCATAAATAAATAAAAAATCTTCCCAGACCCATAAAACTCTTCAGTGTCTGCCTTCAGTTTATATTACATCCACCCACAAGATCAGCCTCTCCTTAATGCTGAACCCCATTCTGATGGACACCCAATGTGTGGCACTGCAGACAGTTCAATCTACAGAAAATGACAATTCTTGCACAGCCACGCTGCTGTACTCTTCTTCTTGTTTTCATGCTCCAGGACACCGATGGGTCAGGAACTAGATGAACAAAACCAAACTCAATAGAAGACAAGGTATTGCTGTCACCAGACACCTGATTTGGGAATGATTTCTTGCGCTTCATTACGCCAGACCATGCCTGATCCTCCTCCACACACGTTACCTTCAAGTCTCTTCAGCAGAGCAGCTAAGGGGTTGAGATTTCCTTTCAAAGACATAATAGGCGTAATTGCTTCCCTAATAGCCTTCTCTAGGCTCAGGACACTCTGATATTGCCACCACAGCATAAAAATCAGTGCCTCTTTGCAAGTCTTTCACGCACCTTCTTAATGACCTCATTACCCAAATCAAGGAGGGATGGGAGGGTTCGGTGGGTGTTTTCTTTTATGCCATTTTCAATACCTTATGATCAGAGGAAAATGCATGTGCAGCTGGTATTAGAAGGAGGCTACTGTGCATGCACAAACCAGAGCAATCAGCCAGGTATTCTACTTCTGTCCCCTTCAGCCCTCTGTCTGTTATTGCTGTTGACACTTAAAAATATCAAGCCGTTTTTCCACGGCTCAAGAGGAAGGTCTCTGGCTTGATATGTTCAGGCTTCTTTCTTTGTTCTTGTAGCCCTAACTTTAACCCCCAAATTAAAAACAATTTTGACTTGCCTCAGCTTTGGTGCCAGCTGCAACTCCACGACACTGTCAGTGAGATGTTTTTAAGTGCCTGAGGGATTAAGTCACTTCTGTCAATTAGGGGGCAAGTATATTGTTTTCTTGGGCATTCTTCAAATCCCTAAGGTAATACCAGAAGCACATCCTTCTGCAGCTGAGGGGACTGAGCTGTGAGCATTCTTTGTGTCTAGCAAGAACTCAACCAGGCTAGCAAACTCCTAAACCTGAGGATCCTGAGCCAGCTGCCACCAAGTACAAAGATAAGCAGGGCATTAGCAGGCACTAGGCTTGGCTCTACAGCTGCTGAAGCTCTTCCAGTTGGGGATGGTGTTTACTGCACGCATGACCTGTCATGAAAGTATCTCAGTACATCTTAAAAATGGTGCTTTTTTCCCCCCCTGAAGTACTTGAAAATGACTTGCCAAATATTCGTGTAAAGCTATCCAAAATGGTGTGATGCATTGGATTACTTTTGATATACTTCATTTGCTGGTTATAAAAAAATGTTAAATGCCTTAGCTCCTGCAGATGGGTTATGGGAGCAGAAAGAAATTGCTCCCAATGCATTATGCTGGTTGCATTTATTTTTATTTATTTTTATTCTGGCAGTAAAAAACAGAGAGCAGACTTCAAGCCAGAAACTGGTCTACTGCCTGAAGCAGATTTAAATTGCAAAGGTGATTTCTGATTCAGTGATTCCTGAACTGTGCATACAGTAGCACTGATGATGGGAATTTTATTTGGTAGGTCTCATTTTGAAATTTTGGATCAAATTTTAAGTTGATGTAAAGTTATACGACTTAACTGATTGTATCAGAGGTGGACCAGTCCAAACTGATGGAGAATCTGACCCAAATACAAATGTTTTAATTCATCCTGAGCTGAAACTCTCTAGAAATTTGGAGAGGATCACTGTGGAGTTTCCACTTGCATTGTGTGAAGTATATGTCAACATAGACATGCCAGAGCTATTCATCCAAATATATATAAATAAATAAAACATATCTTCTCCACTGGAAAACGAAATTTCTTCCCAACTACATGAAATAAAAAATGTCAGTTTCTGACAGGATTTTTCACCAGAAAAAAGAGTATAGGTGTTTCCCTACCTTCATCAGATTAATTATTTTCAGGAGTTGTGGTTCCAGGTTTCTAGTGATCTCCTGAGGATCCAGCCAAACTATTTCTTTCATGATGTTGTATTGCAATGCCCAAGGAATAGGCAGATCTTAGATCTTGATGTTTCAAGTTTTATGTCGATTATGGTGATGTGAAAAAGTGCCAACATAGCCCCCTGAGATGGCTTAAATGTCAAAAAAAAAGACAAGATGCAAAAAGTGAGAATATGACAAACAGCAGGACGAAAGGAAGAGGCAGAGCAACAGCTAAAGCAAAGAGCTTGCAAAGTTATGTCTATCACAACAAACTTACTTCTGTCATATGTATGACAGAAAAAATGCTTTTTTTCTGAATCATAGGAATTTTAATTTTTTAATAGAAATTTTAGTTATATTTCAATAGAAATATCAAAGCACGATCTGCTGTCCCTTCTCTCCAACTTCTGTCTATTGACTCTTGGGGATATTTCTGTAGGCATTTCAGCAGAGTTTTACCATTTAAGACTTAAAGGAAGACAAAGAGTAGTGAATAACTAAGGAGTTTTGTGAAAGAAGCCTATTCATTGATGGATGGCTAATGGTTAGTGACTAAACCCTGTAAGTAGGCAGGAAAGGATGAAAAAGCCCTCAAAAATCACTCAAGTAAAAGCCCTTGATTGTGTATCTTGAATTGATTAGAGCAGAGGTGGGCAGATGTAGGGGGCTAGAGGGAACAAGAAAGGGCAACAGACAATGTGACAAACAATGAGCTCTGAGTGAGAGCAGTCTTGATCAAGACAAGATATTGTCACTGCAGTCAATTCCCAGCTCACGGGGTGGGTGCAGGTGCATGGTCTCTAATGACTTGGAGAAAAGTGGACAGAGCAAGGGGAGAAGTACAAGTGCAAAGATAGGACAGGACTGATCTGATCACAGCTTAGATGCACCTAAACACAAACTTATACATGAGCTGGGTGCCTGAGTTCCCAGCATTGTCACTAGAGATCAAGGAAACAATTTAGTTGCTCAAACGAGTGTCTGGTGTGATTTAAGAAGCTCCAGGGTATGTTGTCTGGTCTCCAGCAGCTGCTTTAGAAGGGCACAGGTCTCCCGTTAATCCTACATCATATTTATTAGCTTGCACAGATGTCTCATATTCAGGAGCCTCTCCAATTGCACTAAGCAACACCTATGAACCCAAATGGAGACGGAATGCCTTTCTCTGAGGCAAACCCTACCCTTGCTAAGCAACCACAGGTGAACTTGTTTATGATGATTTGTGAACATAACAGCTCACAAACTTGGTTTTCACCTTCTTCTTGCTTCTAAGCAACCATCAGCTAATACCAATGACCAGGACCCAAAGAAGCGTATTATTTCACAGAGACACAAGAAACCCTCTGCAATATGCTGGTTTAGAGATATGAAAAGGCAAGTTCCTGTTTTGCAGAGATATAGAATTGGAGTGGAAAAGGGTAATTAGTTTCTAACAGGCAGGACTAGTTGAAAGATATTTCCTTGCTTTGGGCATGTAACCAGACATTTAGGACAGTTCTAGCTGGAATGAATAGAAATATCCTGTGTGATTTAGCACAGGAATGATTCTGGAGATGCCAGAGATATTGGTCTCATGAAGAGGGATGTGTAAAGGTATCTAACTAAGTATGCATATATGACAGTGTTTTTTGTTTTTTTGTTGTTGTTTTCTTTACTACCTTACAACATCATCTTCTTCACTCACAGATTTTCAAAGGCTTTATAAACAGAGATGATGTATTTCTATAAACTCAATAATACAGATAGTGTGGGGCCTAATTCCAAAGCTTGTTTCAGTCAGTGACTTTGTCCTTTACCTTTAGGACATTTGGATTACAGACAATAGGCAAGTGTTTTAAGTACAATGTCAGAAGAACCAAGGTCCCCAAGTCCTCATGATCTCAAATAGAATTCCCTAATTCCTCACTTTCTAAAATTCCTCCAAACACCTGCTCAGACATTATTAAAACACAAAAACCACCCTCATCCTAAGTGACTCCTTTGATGTCATAGGGAGATCTGTGCTAGAAAATAAAGTGCTGCTAACTCTACAAAACCATTTCCTTTAACACATCCTCCTACCTCCTCCTACCCACTCCATGTGTCTGCTTCATCCATCTGTTTCATCTCATGAAATGCATGGATCATGAGCTCCCTGGAGCACATCCAATTTTCCTTGCCTCTATAGTTGAACATTCACATTTTTCCATCCTGTAGACAAGCATAAGTATTGTGTAGTGAGCAGTTTGCCTTGTTTCCAATTTCAGCATGTCATATTCTGAAAACTGTCCATTATTCAGAGTGGTTCATGGGTTTACTTATCAATTAATACACGGTGTGATGATCTTTGACTTCCCCATTTTGTGCATTCTCAACACACAGTGCTATTGTAGATCCTGTGTTATTTCTGCATAATTATTGAGTTACACATTAATCTATCAATGAAATTGCATCTGCGTGGTACTGAGGAACCAGCTACGGCACCTACGTTTAGATATCTGGAGGCTTTGGCAATGGTGGGGCTTCTGAGCCTGAGTCTCCGAGTGCATCTTGGTGCTCAGAAGCTCTTGCAATGACATTCCTGCATGCCAAGTCCTACCCAAGGAGGACAGCAACGCAGGCTGCAATGTAGTTAATTTGCAATTGAAATGCGCCATTCAAACTCAAAGCGAGCATTTTGTGGATAAAGTTGATTCACTAGAGCATTCATAAAAAGCAAACATAAAAGATTGGAAATGGGCAAATTAATTTACTTTAAAAATGAAGGTAAATGTGTGTGGAGTAGTTAGGCATTCACCCGGCCTGACTCAGTGTGTCATAACCTGCAAGAACGAAAAACATTCTTTTAACCTTCATGGAAGGAAAGCTATAGCCACTTCAACAGCTTTTACTAACACCAAAGTCTTGCTTTAAAGTGCAATTTTAAATTAAAGAAGCTCACCCTTATTGCAATCAGCCATCGTAGCAGTGCGAGGGTGTGTGCAAGTACATTGGTAATAAATTTTTCAGGTTGTTACCTTGGAATTTTATTTCTCTTGTTCATAACAGTTGATATTTGTGGCCAGGGCATACACCCACTGATAGGCGTGAGAGAGCAGGACAGAGTCAGCTGAAAAAAACTGAATGTGGAGATTAATAATTGTGACTCTATTTTAGAAACACAGAGTCATAGAATGGTTTGGGTTGGAAAGGACCCTTAAAAATCATCCAATTCCAGCACCCTGCCATGGGCAGGGACACCTCCCACCAGCCCAGGCCGCCCAAAGCCCCATCCAGCCTGGCCTTGAACACTTTCAGGAATGGGGCACCCACAGCTTCTCTGGGCAGCCTGTTCCAGTGCTTCACCACCCTCAGAGTAAAGAATTTCTTCATTATAGCTAATCTAAATCTCCCCTTTTTTAGTTTAAAGACATTCCTCCTTGTCCTGTCACTGCCCTCCCTGACAAATTGTCCCTCCCCACTTTCCTATAAGCCCCTTTTAGGTACCAGAGTAACCTTTAGGTACTGCTTTTCTTTTAAAAGGAAAACTTTAAAAGAAAAAAGAGGTTTTACTTAACCCAGGTCGATATCAGTGTAATGAACTGAAGCAGCTGTGGTTTCTTCTTAATTTTTTGGACTGCTTCTTTCCAGCTATATTTCTGTTTTCTTTCCTTCATGTTAAGAAAGTGACCATATGAGCTCACATTTTTCTAATCTAATTGATTCTGCAAAGGCAAGCACCATGTTTGCAGCTGGAGGTAATGCAGAGGAAAACATTACCCTTTCTCCAGTCAATTCATGTCACCACAACCAAGAAGAGCTCCAATATGGAGTGTCAGCTGGGCCATTTCAAGCATTTGCAGTCAATACCTGTGCATGTTAGCATCTTCTGTTGTTTATTTGAGACCATCATAAAGCTCGGGTTGCTGTATAAAGACGCGTTATTAGAAAAGAACCCACAAAAGCTAATCTTATATTTCATTTCCCCAGTCCCAGGAAAATGAAGAAAACATCAGGGAGGATTTGGCAGGCATGTGGATCATGGGTCATTCCAAATGTGATGATCAAGGTAGAAAATAGCGAAAGTTATGTAAGCAAAGCTCAGATGAGCATAGGTTTTGCTATTCAAAGCCAGCTTCTCATCAGAATAGGAGCCATTTAGAGAAGGTTGAGACTGTTCTTTGTCTTTCTGTGTTAATTTGTAATTATCTTTTTTCTGGATCTCCATGTACCACCCCTTGAAATCGCACTCACAGTAATGGACAAAGAAAACATTCTGGAGCACCTAGCCTTTTTACTCTTATCATTGATGAATATCTACTTGTGACTCAAGAACACTTACTTTGCCAGATATTCAATTAAAATGGAATAAGCGATCACAATGATGTGGGTAAATACTTAGACAAATGAGGAATTCACCATGAACTACACAAATGTGGTGTTTGCCAAAGAGCAATCACTAGAAACCTAAACATAAGAAAAGCACAGTGGAATGTAAATGCTTAAAAAAGAAAAGAAACAGATGCTTCTTTTTAGACCTTGAACCTGAAGGTCATATTCTCATAACAAATTTCTGTTAACATCAGAAATAAGATCATGATTTACTTGATTCAGTACCTGTCATCACATGCAAGTAAACAGAATTCATCTTCATGTTTTACTTTATCTCTGCATGTTTCCAAGTGTCTCTCTTCAGGAAATCCTGCATCTTGACCTAATAAAAGGCTAAAAGATGAACTGAAAAAAAAAAAAAAAAAAAAAAAAAAAAAAAAAGAGAGAAGTCCAATCATCTTATTTACATGGAATCCATCACATTGCTATCTGAAGGACCTGGGAAAGCAGAAACTTGGGGGAAACATCCATTTGACTAATTTATGGTGACCTGGTCCAACCATTCTGAGAGATATACTGAATTAGACACCATCCATGTTTCTGGTTTCTTATGACTATGAAAACAGCAAGCAACAGGAGCTTGTACTCTGGAAGATAACTGCACTTCTATAACTTCAGCAAAGGATGTTGAAGATATTGAGAAGATGTGTGGTGGGAAAGACAAATCATAGATGAATCTACTGCTAAAGGAGGCTTCTTGGGATCAAATGTCCTAAGACAGGTTTGTCATTAGCTGCAGTTTGATCATCCAAGAAAAGGTAACAGTGATGTATAAACAAATAACATAAGAAATGAAAATCAAAAGTCCCAGAGGGCCCCAAACGCCCAGACAATGCCTTGGGGAGCAGACCATGCTGGCAGAATAATGAATATCTGCAGTGATTTCTGGATAACACTCATTAAGAGTCTTTATATAAAGGGAGCAGAAGGATCTTATTGATCCTAAATTTCATAAATCTGATGAAATTTCTTAAAGCCACCAAGTCTTTGGCTTGTTAGCCATGGGCCTTTACAGAGTATGTACAACATGTCTAAAATGTCTAGAAAATAAACTAAGTATTTGCTAAAACTTCCACCCACAGAAGAGGATGGTCTGCTCTCTTCTACCTCTCAGCTCTATTAGTTTCAGGCCAGGAAATACATCACCGGGGATCTCAACAGTGACCTCTTTTCAGAGTGTGGGGGATTTATATTCTGCCATATAAAATCCCCCCCTTGTGCTGCAATTTACAGCCCTTTTCTGTCCTCTGAATGTTAACCTTTTGTTTACACCCATTAACCCAATTTACTGCCTGTATTATATATGTGTGTCTCACGGCATGTGCTAAGAATCAAGCATTTCTATGTGGTGCTTTGTTACATTTATCTCTTGGCCACTTCTCCTGGCAGAGAAGGATCCAAGGCATTTCCCTGATGCTTTTCAGATTGCAGCTCCGTGAAGCGTGCTCTCACTGTAACACACCTGCACATCTTAGGATATATTATTGTGGGAGCAGGTGAGAGAAAGATGCCTGTAGCTAATGACAAAAAAAAAAAAAAAATTGTATTATGGAAAATGTTCCCATGCTGATGTTAAATATAGGTTTTCTATTCTTCCCGAGGCTTGAGTTTTGTCAGGAACTCATCATGTCTACTGTAGTGAGTCCAAGAGAGGTTGGAAAGCTGACAGTGGTATGGAAATTGAGTTTATAATAAATTGGGGACCATGAACTGTCCCAGATTCTGGAACAAAGAAATAGGATTAAAAGTTCAAACAAAGTCTGTGGGAAGATTAAACAGATTGAGTTTAGTTAGAAAATGGAAAAGGAGCACTGGTATGGCAACTTATAAAAGATAGTAATACAGAAGGTGAAGACCAGTCATTTTGTATGGCCTCTCGTGTAATCCAGCGCAAGATGCAACCCAACTGATGTGCAACAGCAAGGACTTTTGTAGGATAACAGGCAAAACCCCTTAACAGGCTGCACAGTTCAAATACTCCTTTCTGAATAGGTTGTTAAGAATAGATCAGACAAAACAACTGGTCCTTCCACATCACCTTTTAGGAGTCAATATGGCCTATACTAGGGACAGGATTTATCTCCCTCAAAGTAAGAACAGCAGGCTCTCTTTAATAGTCAGTATAGGGAGATTGACATGTAAGGCAATAAACGTTATCCACGTGAAGAGTTAGAAGAGTTGTTGCCTGGGTCACTAATTTATTCCCATCAGCCGCAAGAGGGATGAAGGCAGTCAGCTCTGACCTAGAGATCCACCTTTCAGGTACTTAAACTGGAGCAGGTGACTCCCACCCATCCTTTCCTTGCCTTTCTGCTCTTCCTTGACATCAGCTTCCCTTTTAATAGATTTTTTTGTCCTCCAATTCCCTGCTTTCTAATGCTGCCAACTGCACTGATGGACATTGCCTCACTTCTAGTGCCACCTTGGCCCCCACAGCATTCATCCTTTCCTGCCCTCCCCAAATCCCATCACACCAATGAGAATTAAATTGGTTAGTGAATCATTTGCTTCATAAAACATTTGTTTGAAGAGCAAGATGAATCTGGAAAATCCTGATGGAACTGTGCACATCACAATGAAGGTTAACATTTCAATGAGAATGTTAATCTTTTTTTTTGTTTTCTTTTCCAAGTTCCGACCACCTTCATTCATTTTTTCCCCCTTTCTCTGATTCTTTTGTACAAATCAAAGTATGCACATGCAACAGGGAGGAGAATTCATCTCGCTTGATTTACATATGAGTTTCTCACCTTAGGTTCCCTTTTTAGTTAATGTAAAGAGGACAGAAAAAAAAATAATGTTATTTTATCTTAGGCATCTATATTATCTCTATATTATTTCTCTATACCAGGACCTTTTTTCCAAATCCCACATCAGGGCTTATTTCCCAAGTCAGGAAAGTTCTCTGAATACTTTCATGCTTATGTTGGAACACACCTCAGATGAACTGAAGTCTTAGCTGCATCAGCTGTAGCAACCTATGTGTTTTTTCACTTTTTTATTTCCCTATCAAGACCTATAAAGTATTTGTAAATGAAATATTTCAAGTGTCACCATCAGGTTTCAGAGTTAGCAATGTCTGGAAATTGCTCTCAGTTATCACAGTATTTCAAAGAACTGGTTTGCTTGACTGAGGAGGCTCCAAGAGAACTGCCCACGTAAGAGGAAAATTAAATTCAAGATTTGTGCTCAGCAATCCTTCTCTTTATCAATGTATCTAAAAATGTAGGTGTACCTCCTATCTGTGTGTCTCTATAATATAGTATTTACAATAAGAAAATAAGATTTTCTATCATACTGCTCAAACAATGTAAAAATAACTGAGCTCACTGAAGTCTGGAGGAGCCTACTCAGGTAATTGTCCTTTTGACATCACAATATTCAAGTACTTTTTCAGTAAAACAGTAAATAGATCACATATGGATCTTTTTCAGCTCGAGTGAGAGGAAAGACTATATAGCATTGAGCAATCCATGTAAACCAACTCTGAAAAAGAAAAATAAATAAATTTACAGTACATTATAACAGTGTAAGCCACTACATTAATCAGTATGGTAGCACGACTACTTTATTAAGCCTATTTCTGCAAGGACTCACAAAAGTAATTTCCTCTCACCAACACAAGGATTTGGATTCCAAGGAAGAGCTAAGACCTCTGCAGGCACCACACAAAAGAACAAGTGATAAGGCTGTTACAGAGACAGGATATCTCCAATTGAGGTCTTTAATTTTATTCGCTAGTTCCTGGCCCAATGTAATGCCCCCAAACCCACTGATGCCTGTCCAAAAGATTTAAGAGCATCATAAAGAGTGATGACGTCACAGTATGATACCTTTAGGCAAGAGTATCATAAAAAGTTGTCATCATATATGACTCAGCAGTAGCCTCCACCAGTCTTAATCAGATGAGCAAATCTCAGTGCTTACAAGCTCTGGAAACTACACGTTGGCAACACTTATTTTATGTTCATTTGGAGTGAATCGGCTGGAAAAACAACAGTAAGAGGCTGGTATGCTTGGATAAAACCATACTGTGTTGGTCTTTCTTTGACATTTCCTTCCTGCGCATATTCAAAACCTGGAGGGCTACTTCAGAACAAACTATCCATGGATGATTCAGCTGAAGTTCAATTCTTGAATTTTACATTTGTATAACTGATTGTAAAACTTCATAATTCATGCTAAGTTGGTTATTTAAAGAAGTCATCCAATCAAGGAATTAAAAAAATAAGTGCAATGCATTTAGCTAGCTAAGATAGCATGAATTACAATCAAATATACAATTAATATATGAGTAAACCTCATGCAAGCTGAAAATAAGATGTACATATTTAAGGCATGATAATTAACCATTGGAACAAATTACTGAGGCTCATGGTAAATTCTTTTTCATATGGGAGCTGCTAAATCAAGACTAAATATCTTTCTAAAAAGATAAGTTCAGCTTGAAGTCATTAGGTAAGAAACAGAATTATTGATGAAAATCCATATTCACTAATTTTTTAGAAAGCCCAATTAAATGTTCATTACTATCTTTCTTGTCTTAATAATAATTAATTTGAATGTCCCTTTTCTGTAGCAAAGAATATGAAAATGTCCACAAATACAAAATGCTACTATCTCAATATAAAATGCATGTATATGATCAAACTGACATTTTACTGTTTATATGCACCTTTTGCCTTTCTGAAGTGACAAAACCTGAAATTACTGGAAGAAAATATGCCTTTAAGGTCATATGTATTTTCATATACTCAAAAAGCAACTTTGAAATTTCTTCCTGTGAAGTATTCTGAGATTGTTTTCATCCAATTTCATCATAAAATTGTGAAATTTCAGTTGAGGTGGATATTCCAGGTTCATTTTCTCTGACTTCTAAATACATTATAGCACATTATGATAAAATAAAGTAGATAATACAAAAACTAAATGTTGAGCACTTTGGCTATACTTACAGCATTTATAGCTATGTGCAATATGCCTGTTTATATATACTGATCAGTTATTGGTATGATATTTATTTTTGTTAGTACTGGCTTTAAAAGAATAGGAACTAGCTCTTGGTCTTGCTTTGTCTCATCCCTTTCTTAGTTGTAGAGCTGTTGAGTAACAAGGCAAGGAAAGAAAATGGAGGTAATAAGACTGCAAGTACAATGAAATAGGGAAGGAACAAGATGGCAGAGTAGAGATGTTTGATGAGAGGGCTACAGAAAGGAAGGACAGACTCTGGGAAGCACGAATATTTCCCAAAAACAGCAGTAATGTTGTGATCAGGCTCTGGGAGGGCAAGGTTTCACTGGAGAGGTAATAATTGAGATAGGTGGGGGGAAAGATGAATTTTGAGAGGCAAATCCTACAGAGACCAAAAGATTTTGTTTCATAAAATCTTAAATAAACTTATCGTCCAACTCAGGGATCATTCCTTCATGCTGCAGTTGTTTCCAACCCAGCCAAGTTTAGCCCTGATTTCCAGTCCTGGATTGCTCAGCAGTTTTTCAGTTTCCACAACACTAACACCAATTAGTCAGCTACTACTAATGCTCTCCTGAGCCAAAAATTGTCCTCTTTATTTACCTTCCAGTGGTCCTAAAATTACACCGCTAGCTTATGATACAATTTTACGTGATGGGGGGAGAAAAAAAAATGTAATTCCACCATTTAGTTCTGCCCAGAACAAACAGATGTAGGAGCACTCCCTGAGCATATGGGTTAAATTAGTGCCTGCTGTGTCCCAGCACCAACATTTGTCTGATTTAGTGACACTTGTTTTAAACAGTCGGAAGGGGGTCCAGGCAGCCCCGGAGGTGGTTTTCAGCTGGATTCATCCTTAAACAGCGGTCTAATAAAATTCCACTTTTGCGATCCGTCTGTGCTGAGCCACCACCAGCATAGGGTCACCGGAGGAGGCATCCCTGGGGATAAATTGTGCAGGTCACAAACTCACTGCACAGTGTCCTTTTCATGATAAAATACTAAGCAGAGCTGACATTTAAATTAGCATTCCTGCGCATTTTCCAGCTCAGTAATGACATGGGTAAGACAGCCAACACCTGTGGCACCAGGAGGGATCCAATTCCTGGGGAGCTGTGACCAAAGGTTTGTCACCATCCCAAACCATTTATGCTGTAGCTGATTGAAAGTAGGCTCAGCCTGCCAGGCCCTGGCTGCCCTGGGATGTGCTTTGAGTTGACAAGGCTTAGATTTTACTCTTTGAGCCTTGTCCCTTGTTGGCTTCATGGCACTGAGGTCTTCATGCTGGCCCAGGAAAAAAGAGGGATGAAGAGAGGAGAGAGCAAATAAATAAACACGCAAAATCTCTGCTTCTGGAGCACAGGAGAACAGCTAAAATGAAAGGTCAGTATGAGAGCACAGCAATGATTTCTGATCATTGGCTTCTAACAGCTACTTTCTTAACAAAGCAGCTCTTCTTTCCCTCTCAAGCAAAATCAGCCCCAGGGCCTTTCCAAGAGCAGAAACCCAGGGCTTCATTGTGCCATAAATGGTCAGATTAATGTTGTTACAAAGGAATTATTTTTCCCCAAGCATCTTTTGATGGTTTACAACAAGGTGGTGGAGAAGGACCTGCGCCTGGGGCACAGCTGGGGCATTACCTACAAGGTAAGGCATGAATGAAGAGCGATGGAGCTTCACACCACATCAGTTTAGATGTGCAGCAAGGTACAGGATTGCCTCACCATCTCCCAGTGTGGCATGGCTCATACATATTTTTAGGTATTGAGTGGGACTAAATGAATTGGCACAAATCAGGCAACTTCACCTCACAGTGGCTTCCAGCCTGCAAAGACGTACCCGATGCCTCTCCACTGCCTGATGTAATTTGGAGTATGTTAATGTTATTTATGGCTTAGCTGCTTTAACCCGCATCAGAAACTAAAGCAACATTGCCTGATCAGGGAGTTTCACATCTCAGCTTCCACCAGCTTTAAATCAGCTGGTTTGGTGAGTCAAGAAACCTGCCAGAGATTGTCTCTGACTGTGGGAATCACCTTCACACCACTGCTCGGTAAACGAGGGGTGCCATTTGAAGAGGATCCTTTCAAGGTCATCATTTCATATTTTTTTTTTATTTGAACTTGCATTTTGTGTCTTTCTGGCTGCCATCTCACTGATCCTTCCCTCCAGTAAATGCCTGAAGCTGAAAACCTGTTTAGCCCTTCTCTGCAACAGCCAGGGAGGTGGCTGCAGCTGTCCAGTTTTGAAGAAAATGCAGATTTTGGTAAACTTGAAGCAGGGACAAAAAGCGGAAAAATCCTGTTGCGTGTGAGTGTTACTGGGCACTGGGGAAAGTGCATGAAAATCAAAGTCAGCTGGGTCAAAGCAGCCAGCTCTGAATCAGTTATTAGATTTTCTTGTTTTCAGGTTGATGTGTAAAAATACCCTTTGTTTCTCAACAACTTTACAATGCCTAGTAGTTGAATATCATTATGCTGATTTAGCATCCTGACCCCCAGTCACTACATGGCAGGCTTAGTAAATATATCAAAACTAAAAGACCATAATAAGCTATTAAGTATGAAACGAATGGCTCGGTTAATCGCTGTGTAAGTGCAGCTTTATACAGCTGTCTGCTTCCCTAGACTACACTGGAATAAATCTGTGGTGACAGGTTTGACCCTTCACTTCTGAGATTCAGTTCCCAGACTGGAAAAAACTTATTTCCCCAAGGCACAGGGCTGTTGTAAAGATACCTACACTTAAAATGGTGATTCTCGCATATCAGTTCGATAATGTTCTACTCAGAAAGAAGAATGCAGAGAGCTGCCAAAGAAGAAGCAAACTAAAACAAAATAAAATATTTTAAAAAAGAAAAAAAAAAAAGACCACCCCATGCATGCAACTCAGGCTTCAAGACATGTTGCTGTTGAACTTAGGCTGAAAGTGCATGGGAGGGACAAACAAAGCATGACATCCTATTTTAATTAAAGGAAAGCAATCAGTTTTCTCTGTTTAGGATAGACCCTGGGGAATTTTACAGCTTGCTCTAGTGGAGGCAACAGGCTGGGAGGTAGAGGACCTGCAAAGAGGTCTTGGCTCCATTGAAACAAATGGAAATTTGTTTCTCCCCTCCCTCTCTCCTTACAGCAGGCCAGGATTTCACTCCTTGTGGCTATTCCCAACTCTGCTGGTGTTGTTACTGACTTCACCTCCTCCTGCTCCCTGATTGAACGATGCAGCAGGTCCCGCTGGTGTGGATTATTTCAGACCTGATGTGTATTCACACCATACCTGCAACAGGACTCAATTACAGCCTGTGAGCTACAGCCTTACACAAATCATCGGATAATGCACTGACATGCTGAGCACAGCCTTTAAGCCTGATTTTTCATAATTCCTTACGAAGTTAACCCTAAATAGAAAGCTGCTGTGGGACAAAACCTTGCGCCTGGAATTGCATGAACACAGCAGAGAGGAGTCTGGTTCATCCCTGATCTTACCAATGGTGCCTGGTGGCTTCGTTTCATTTGAGAGCTGATGCTGCAGATGTGGGGAATATAGCAAATCTCCCCTCTTCTTTCTGCATTTCACCTCTGATATCACATTGGAAGTTTCCAGATGAGGCAGACACAGCAGTAAGGGTTCCCATATAGTAAGGTGGGAAAGGAGCAAAAGGAACTGGTAACATGCAAAGGGAAAGCTTCAGGGAACAGGGATGATTCTTCCAAAACTTCTTTGGGGAGTGATGTCAGTAAAATATTCGTATGAGTAACTCTTGTACAGAAAGTCAGAGTGAAGTCATGGAGAATGCCAGAGACACAAAGCTGGAGAGCAGCACGGATACAAAGACGATTGGAAAATCACACTGGAATAACCACATGCCTTTGAAGCCTGTCAAAATAATAAAAAAAGGATTATGCTCTGTATCAGAAAATGATCTCATGCATCTCAGGATGAATAATGGGGATTTCTGCTCTAAGGTGTGAGTTAGAAAGGTGTGAGTCACTGCTGGACTGAGAGTCCAGCTAGATGCAGGCATGGAAGAGGCAAATGTGAGCTGCTATGTCACCTTCAGTGACCACCAAGCCCTTACCTTGAGTGCTCAGGACAATTCAGGATGTGCTCATCAAAGAAAGAGGAAATCCAACGTGCAAAGGTGCAGAGAACATATTCAATATATTCCAGGGGTTGACAGAATATGTTGTTTCATGGAAAAGAAAAAAAAAAAAAAAAGAAAAAAAAAGAGAGAAAGAGAGAGACCAGTTCTTTGTTTAGTCTAGCAAAATGAAGACTGAAATGGATGAAATTGCAAATATCTCCTTGGAGACAAACACCATGGGGGAGGAATGAACTATTGGAGTTAAAGGACAGACTTTGAAAAAGAGAAAGTGAGTGTAAAATGGCCAGAAATAAATCTGGTCTGAAAATTAGATGTAAAGGCTTCTGTCAGCCAGAGCAGTGAGGTGCAGAAGCAGCGTTCAGTCAGTGAATCAGGAAGAAAACCCAACTACTTTAACATGGATAAAGGAAAGAGCAGAACACAGTGTGTACACATCCATTTTTAAGGGGTTGGGAAACAAGAAAGGAAAGGGAAGGAAGCTGGGGTGAATTCAGTTCTCAGAAGACAGTGAAAATATAAACACACTCCTGAAATAAATTCTTGAGCAGTTTGTAAATAATAATCAACCAGTCTTACTGGCAAATAACAAAGAAATGGTTGTCAGCCAATATAGATTTGTTAAGGAGAAATCATTTAAAGCAAATATAATCTCCCATTATGAGAGGATAACAGGCCTGTAAAGAAGAGAGTAATGATAGATGCTTTTTTTAGTCAAGACTTCTGACAATAGCTCATGTGACATCCTCATAAACAAGTGAATAAAGCAGAACTGGAAATAAATTATTAGAGAACTGGCGTAAAACTAGTTGAATAACCAGGCTTACAAAGCAGTTCTCAACGTTTTGCTGTTAAAATGATATACTGAGTTTTCCACAGGGTTTATACTTGGTCCCAAGGTATTCAGTGTTTTCATCAGTGAATACTTGTCCCATTTTGTAAGTATTACAAGAGTAGAAAAACAACTGACTTTGTAAGATGGAGGAGAAATTCACTGTGGACAAGTGCTAACTAATAACTCTCAGCAAAAAATCAAGTTAGACGAATAGAGGATGGGACTCAACTACTTAAACCATTGCTCGACTTCTTAAGCCATTGCACAGTATCTGAGAGACTTTTGGAGATCCAACCAGAATACAACTAAGCATCCTGGTGCTGCTAAAAATGTTCGTCATACTGAACTGTATAGACTGAGACACAAATCATTTGACTCAACTGCTGAGAAGTGTGTCGATTCTCTAGATCTGGTGCCACTCTTGAAAGATATAGACTAAATGTAGACAAGCTGGGGAGGACCTAAAAGAACCCACAGAGGTTTATGATTCATGTCCCCTGAGAGAGAGGTTAACAGATCTGAAACTGTTTGTACTGATGAGGAGAGGAGAGAGATGGCAAACGAATTCTGCTAGAAAGAGGATAATCTGTTCTGTGTCTCTGACAGGAGAGTGAGAATGAATCTTCAATTACCTCAAGAAATACCATCAAGACATGAGGATAAATAATCTAACGATAAGTGAAACATTCAAATAGGTTGTCTGGATAAGGTGTGAAATGTCTCTTACACTGGAGATTTTTAAAGAAAGACCAGAAAAACATATGCCAGGAGCAAGACAAGATTGGCTGAACCCTGCAAAAGACTGCACAACAAACAGGATATCTCAAAGTTCCCCTTTTTCTCTATTTTGTAGGTTCTCATGGAAGGGACGGCACAGTACAAATTCTTGAGAATATGGGGGACTGGACCTAAGGTCCAAAGAAACTCCAAAGTTTCTTAAAGTAAGTTCCAATTCTTGCTTTGACATGTACACATACATCATACATAGTCCTTACATACATTAGTCTGAATTTGGCCTCATATTCTTGCAGAAGTATGCAACTGCTATTCTGAAGCCACGGGTGTCGGGTTTTTCTAACATTTTTTGGTATGATTCATCTAATCTGGTTATTTTACAGCACTTCATTGTGGAGATTATGCATCAAAAGGAAGCGCTTGTAAAAGGATTATGACATTACAAGAAAATAATTGACATGTCTCTCAGCTTATTAAATTTGCCCTAAGGGACATTTGGATTGTTTAGGAGTATGAGGATAATTGTTCCTTTGTTACAACTTTGCTTCCATGTCAAAGGGTAGTTTCTGGTGACTAGGCCACACCAGACATTTTATTTTATTTTTCCCTCCCGAATCAGCCTCCACCATCTTCTGAACAGAAACATACAGATAAATGAGTTGCCATACATCATTTAAAACACCTACTTTACCACTCATGAATTCTAGACTCATTTTTTACCTCCCTCTGACTGAGCCCTTGTTATCTGACCAGTCCCACATGAATAGGACTGATGGTGGTTTTTGACCTGCCACAACAGGGGCTGTTTTTATCAGATGCAGTTGCCTGTAGTCTCTCATCTGTGCCTCACCACCCCGCCCGCCGCTATCAGAGCTTTACTCTTCGCAGCAGTTGTGGACAAGAGCTCTCCATTGACTCCGGGGCTGGTTTTGCAACAACCTTGTGAATCTCCAGCTATCAAACTTTCAGAAAGGTGACACATGCAGTCTGACTCCCTGCTGCCCCCACAATCCTATACTGACAGAAGAAAGAGGCAATATTTTTTTCAGGGCCTGCTGTGTGAAGAAGGAGGGATTTGGAGCATCTTTTCCCTGTTTACCTAATTCACTTCCAGCATCCCTCCATCCCCAAATGCAATTCTCTGGCATAATCTAAACAAGGAAGCTGAAACAAACAGCTTCACAGTGTGACTATAACCTATTTAAGTCATTTTAAAGATGGCAGATGTTTTATAGGCAAAGATTTTCAGTGCTGTGACTTCACTGACCTCTGCTACTCAGCGGGAGGCTCAAAGTAGGCCAGGGGCTGTGGACAATTAAAACTTTAAGCCTTTCATTACCAGACACCAGGTCTCCATGTCATTCTGATGCTTCAGTGCACCTTCTGTCACTGCTCACTCAGGGCAGGTCAAACTGTGACAGACGCTGCTTAAAGCCTTCAGAGCCAGCTGCGGCCTGCTGTCAATGGTCACTTCTTTTGCAAAGACAAAAAGAAACTATCTGATCCCTTCAGTGACCTGTGGGTCTGCTAAAGCTTAGTAGAGTCCATCCTCTGTATCATATCTGAGGTATGCTCCAGAAACTTGCTGTTTTTCAGTGTTTCCCAGGCCTACCGGTAACACTGTGGGTATCAGCAGTTATTTGGGCCATATTGTCCTCACCATTTCACAGCTTTCACACAAATCCATGTTGTACTTCTAGAGCTTCACCTGTTCTAAGCAGCAGAAACAACTTTCAGGGTCACTTTTGGCATTTCCTGGTGTGTTGGCATCCTTTATAAGGACATTTTCAGGCTGGATGAAGGATCAATTCCTAAGGCCATTTGTGAGGCTCAAGTCAACGGTACTATCCAAGCAATCCTGAAGGCAGGATTGACACTTACAGATCATTTTCCCTGGCAATGGCCTGCCACAAAGAACACAGTTTGTCTTGCCAGTGTAGGATGCTTTCCTGATTCTGAGTGAAGTTAAATGATGAAAAATTTCTCAAACCAAACTCAAAACTCTGCTGAAGAGAACCAGCCCCTCAGCTAAGGAGCTGTTATTTCCTTCGTTTTTTCCCATGACTGTTACTCTTTTGAGTACACCTTTCATTGATCTTTGTTGTTGTCTCACTGCAGCATTACAATTACTGTGACTACAAACTGGCCAATGAATTTCTGTATGTTTCTTGCTGATTTTCTACAAGTGAGTCAGTGGAAGAGATCTAACTATGTTGTTAAAGACAGAGCTGAACTACTGCAAATGGGTATGAATCCTAGGGCAAATTTCCTCTGATATTGTTACTGTGTGGATGTGAGAGGTTAATTGTTTTTTCTACTGTTCTTTAGCCTTCCTTTTAGCCTTTTAGATTATCAGAGATCAGCCACAGCTGGAGACAGAGGCCAATCCCAACCTACTGGTGGTTTTCTAGAATTAAGATGCTGCACATGACTGATTTGTATAGACAAATCTGAGTTAAACAACTGCCCAGTTTGGAGGCTGGAAGGTTTTTTCTCCACCTTATGTTGACCTGGATCATCTGTGTGTTTTTTTGTTGTGTTCCTCTGTCATATAGGGCACATCTAGAATATTTAACCAATTAATTGTCTCCAGGTTCCTTAGTATCCTCTTGCATGATACCAGTACGCAGCTAGGTGCTGATGTCCCATATATGCTTAGTCAGGTACATTAAAGTCGAAGCCTCAGATCTCAAGTTTACTGCAGAGGCCTAGAAAAAGCTTAGTTATCTGTGATGGGAGGTTTGGTTGTAATATTGACATTTGGGGTGACTACATGGAATGGATTAAATGGCCAAAATATGTTTTCAAGCCTTACGTCCCTAACTATCCTTTTACCTATTCATGGTAGTAAGATCTGTGTCAACTAGTAAATGTAGAACATGGGTCTCAGGCTAAACTTTTTAGGGAATTTGCTTTCTTAGAGCTGTATTGGAAAATTATAATACCAACAACTATGAATGCTAGAATATGCTCTCTCAGGTAGGGTTACTATAAACGCTTGTTGCAATGCAGATACACATAACTGAGGAAATAAAAGGAAGGAATAAAATGAACTTTGAATTCTGATCTGTTCCAGTCAGTTTAAACACTATCAACACCTATTTTTTCCATTTTCATCATTATATCTGAGGGGTGATTTCTGATGTAGTGTCCTCTGACCTTAGGACTTTTAACAGGGTCATGTAATAAGCTGGGTGCAAAAAAGATTTCAGCCAGTTCAGCAGCATCATATAAAGATCTGTGAACTAGTTTCTGGAGTTCAAGTACACGCAAAGCACCAATTGACTTCAACAATGACTTAAAATGTAGATTGAGGGGCATAATTCTGTTTTGAATGCTACTGGCTTCAGTATGTCACCCACCTGCAGAGTAAACCCTTTTGTTTGCCATGTCTTATTTAATGTAAATACCAAATAATACTCCGGTTTCAGCATTTCCTGGTACTCTGCAGCTAAATCTGTAATTTTATGTTCTAAGCCAAGTGATTCAGGATTTATGAGTTGGTTTTTAGTAATGATCTGACAAGGGTGGAATTATAACATCGGTTGTTTAAATGAAAAAAAGAAAAAAGAAAAAAAAGTCACTGTTGTGACCCTATTCTTCATGCTCTAACTCGGCCTCCTGTACTGCCTTTTCAATAGAGGAACAGAGAACGTAACCGAGAGCAGAGAGCGGTGATGCTGTCTGTAATTCCTCCCCCAGGCTCCCCCCTGGTATCTGGATTTCAGTCCCTGGGTTTTAAAAGGTCACCCAACAAAAAGAGAATGCCACATTATTCATTCCTCACACCCCCTCCCTCCCTATCCTGTCTCTCCTCCTGTTGGGGACAAATGTGGAAATTAGCAGTCAATGTCTGCTTAAAAACATTGCTTGTATCTAAAGCGGAACTACTGGCTCTCTGAAAATTTTCATTCACTTTGGTCTTTTTTTTAAATGTATGTGTGTGTGTGTGCCCGCGTGCACAGATTCTCCCCGAGGGAAAGATCTCCTGAGGGAGATTCTTCCTAAAAAACAACTATTATATTGAATTTGGCGTGGTTCACTGGCAAAATAATTCCTTTGGTTAAGATACTTATAGTTTCCACCCCTTTCTGGGAAAAATTTCCAGGTTTTCGGTAGCCCTGCCCAACATAAAAGGGATGCAGCCAATGCCTGGTGAGACATTAGATGTGCTGGAGAAAGATGCTGGGTCTGCTAGGGGCGTCCCTCATCTCACTGCAGAGGCTGGACCAAAGATAGTTTTAAAGTGCATAAAATAGCAAGAAATCTGAGTTCACAGGATGAGTTTCACAACATGACATCAGTCAAATCTGCACGTTTGCAGCCCAGGACATGGCAGGAACATGTCTATGGAGGGGTAACGAGGCCACACTGGCAGAGCAGTGGAGAATTGCCTGGGGCAGAAGGAGCTGAACTGACATGATTTGTGCCTACACTGAGTGTGTGGTAGTCACAGGATGTTATGTTCCTTCTTAAATAATGTTTCAGTTAATATACTGCAGTCAGCAGATATAGGAGGGAGAAAATGGTATGGTCCTGCTATTGTTTATACTCAGTACTCTCTGGTAATAGAGCTAGTGCATGCATATTACTAAGATCCAACATATCTGTTGCAGCACATCAAAACAATCTTCTTTATCTGGTCATCTTGTTCTTCAAGGTTATTAGCTTATTATTTAAGTATCTTTTAGCAACCTGCATCATTCAGTGAGCAAGGGTGCCTGTATTTTAAGATAGTTTCATTATTTCTCTGCTATATAGTCTAAGCTCTAATACGCTCACTCTGAGAGACTCTGGCTGAAGATAAATCAGGAAATGCATCCAGAAAAAAAATGTCATTTCTCCTTTCTTGTCATTGGTTCTTTATTATAATCCTTATTTCTTGCAGCTCCCTGCAGCAATTTCTTTACCAGGATTGCTTTCTGGTGAACTTTTTCCAACTTCAGCTGCCACAGAAATCCCTCGTCATATCTGCATTCCTGTGTCATCTTCACCCTGTTCTCCCAGAGCTGCCAGAAGACTGAGGGCTCTAAATCTTGTCTGGTTTTTGTCCGTTCCTGTTCTCCTGTCTGTACAGTGCAGGGAAATGCACAAATTGTACAGTCCTCACAAATAATGCGTGCCCTGTCCAAAGCCTGTTAACTTAATGGAAAGTGTTATCAGTTTTAATGGACCTGTTCCTTATTCCACAAAGAAACACTGCAAGTCTTCACTAATGCTGACTTCAGTGGAAATAAATCAATGTGCAACAGTGGAAGATCTAAATTTTAAAGAAAACAGCTTGTTTTCTTTTTGAGGCATTGCCTCTCTCTGTCCACCAGATACGATGTGAGCATGGCACTGACAGTGCGTGGTGCCTGCTGTCTCCAAAAGGAAAAAGGAGAGCTGTGTCCTAACCATGACGGACAAATAGCAGGACAAACAAAGATGTGCTAAATCGATACAGCTCCAGCATTTATATCCACAGCAGTTATTGCTATTCCTTTGGAGCAACTGTGAATATTACCTGCCTTTTCAGGCTTCATAAATCTTGTAAAAACTGGTGTACAAGAGGCAGACCCCAAAGAAAAATGCATTCTAGTTAGGGGTGCAATTCCACAGCTCCTTTAACCCTCCCATGGTGCCATAGAAAGGGTTGCTTCAACAGCCCTCTGCCTTACCCAGGTATTCCTTTCTCTTTCTTTTTGTCATTGCTGTTTTATTCAGCTGTTCAGTGAGCAAGAAAGTGAGCTGGCTGAAATCTAACTAAAACAAACAAACAACAACAAAAACCACAAGAGGGGTAGTTCTCTACCAGCTCAATTCCCTGCACAGGTTCCCCAGGAAAATGAGCTTTAGCACAAGGGCAGCATCATACAACCGAGAGGAGGGAGGGAATAGGATCACTGATTTTCTGCTACAGCTAAGACTGATGTATTGAGACCATACCCCAGAGCAGGTGAGATACGCCCCCCTCCCTGGAAACACTTTCTCTTTACTGACTGCAGAGAAAGCCCACGCAGACTGTTTCAGCTTGAACAATTAACTTTTCAACATCTGTAATAGATTCCACATGAGGAAGGAGATTTCCAAGGCACAGAAGCACAAATATATCATAGCTGTGCGAAGCCACTGCTTCAGACTGCATGCAACCCAGAAGCCTAAACCTGCTGACCCCATTCATTTTGTTTGGAATTGTGGGGTTCGGACAAGGTAGAACCAGTAAGCTTCCTCCTGAACTTAAAATAACCTTATAATTGCAACTGCTGCTGTTGGGAGTGATGGAAGGCTAAGAATACAATGTGTTCCTGTTCAGATTTAGGGAAAAGCTGGTGTGAAAGTGTAGGATTTATTAGTGTGGCAAAAACCAGACTGAAATAGGCCAATTGTTAATATATAGAGACTTTTTTCTCCTGATTCTTCCCCTTCCTACTGGACTTCATGTAAGGAGCTGGCTCACTCTGAACCCGAGGCAAAGCTCAGCCTGCCAGAAGACCTTATGCCTTCTAAGTCCATGGAGACGTAGAAGAGACATCACTCGAATAGCAATGATATTGCTATAAAGACTCTCAGCTTTTCCTTCTAAAGTAAATGCATGCCTGCTTTTTGAAACCTGCAGAAAAATACAAAAGCATTTTAAGGGTCTTATGTGAACAAGCAGAGGCTGGGAACTTTGGTATCAGCAAAGAAGGCTCCTAAGAGATCAGAGAAATATTTGGAGTCCAGAATATTAGGGAATGCAATTCCCTTCTCGCCATTCCCCAGAATGAAAGTAGCATGGGCACTAACATTGGGATTTAACCAGCAGCTGCTGTAGCAGTCTCATAGATGATTAAACTTGCCAAAGACTTCAGTGACTTGAGTGAGGGGTAAGGACAGCAAAGGGAGGAGAGGCAGACAGAAATCAGATGTGCCCAAATTCAGACTATGACTGAGCTTTCTAACTGCAGCAGCTTACAGTGTGCAGTGTCATGCAGGTAACACTCTACCTCCTGACCAAGTGTGGGTGGCTCAGCCAGAGGCTCCTCCACTGTCTGGGAAACCTTGATGACTACCCAGGTTTCAACATCCTGAGCATCAATCCGAGTCCATAGGCACGTATCTCACCTGTGAGCCCTCACCCTGTACAGGTTCACAAGGACCAAAAGCACATACAAAATACATAAAGCAAGGGAGCTACCCTTCGCTTTTTCCTTGTACTTTCCTTCTGTTGACCCCCAAATCCTTTCACTGTTGAAAGGCATCTTAAACCCTGTGCCTTAACCTGAGGGAAACACTTTGGTTTATCAGTTTCAGGCCTCTTGAGACGCATGTAAGGTCTTTTTACTCTCTTTAGTCAAAACTGGTTTATTTTATAGAAAATGTAGTTGATTACAAGTTTAAAATAAAATAAAAAATAAAAAGGGGGGGGAGGGAGGAGGGGAATATAAGCAAACTGCTTAACCTGTTTCCCAGAAAATGGACACTTCTATAGTCATTTTTAGGGGAAAAGATACAGAGAATCATGAAAGAAGCTTGGACTCTGAAATAGGCACAATTAATCTCAGGATTTGCAATTTAGTATTGATTTAGAGCTGCCTGACCTGAAAAGATCCTTATAAGGCCATGTGTTCAAGGCTGAGGCAACATAAAGTATTTCTTAACTCAGGGTTATCCTAGGACAGTTCGAAGGAACTCAGACCAGACCTAGGCAGGACTAGATACTCGGAGAGCAGCAAGTTAGCTCCATCCTGATGGATGGTACGGCTGCAAACGAGCTGAAGAGGAAGGGGATATGACAAAGAGAGGGGGCTGGGACAAGGGGTAGTGACAACGGCTGTTTTTTAATGGGGTATTTGTGAAGCTTAGCCCCAAATTTCGGTGTTAAAATTGAGTGAAGTGTTGATTTGATGAAGGGTGACAGACATCAGCCTGGACCACTTGACCTCTCTGGGAAGGCAGGTGGAAGGAGGCAGAATTGCTTTCAGGAGGTGTCAAAGCAAAGATGACTGATGTTTTTCTCTGAGAGAAACAAGGGTGATAGCTCAAAATTGGACAAACTCAGTAATCTTTTAAAATATATTGGGGTAGCATCCAAGCTCAGTGAAGAAAGCCCATCTGGAGGGATGAGAGCCAGCAGAGTCATTTTTAGATGACATTAGCAATGGTTTGGGGTGATTGGTTTCCACAGGCTGCATGGATATGGAGCACAAAACATAAGAACAAACGTAATTCATTATCCAGATATGCAGCCCTAATATTCCTTGACCTAACTCCATTTCAGTGAAGACCAAGTCCAACATAATTACATTAGCACAGCAATGGGCTTTCAGACTAACCACCCTCTTACTGCTAAGCAACAGAGGCAAAAAGTATTTTCCCTTTTCTGTGTTTTTTTTTTTTTTTTTTCAAAAGTGCCTGTTCCAAAACCAGCACAAGTCAACAGGGAGTTTTTCCATGGACTTCAGCAGATGTTGGATCATAACATCCCTGGGAATGAGAGAGCTTCAGTCATTTACCAACCACTTTCTTATAACAGATAAAGGATCTGCAAGCATCTAAATTTATAGTAAAAGTCCTCACCAGCCATAAAATGCAGATAACTGAAATGCTGCAGCAGCTCCTATAAAGTTACTGTAGCTGAAGTTGAGATTGTTGATTTGGGGTAAATAATCTCTGTGTTGTCTTTAGCCATTGCAGGTTTAAAAATTATAGTTACTTTTCCTCTCTTTCTTTTGTAAACAAGAAAGCAGTTGTTCTGTAATAGGCTTTCTAACAAGTAATGAGATCAAGGTAAAATGAAAGTTAAATATTGCTCCATTCCCTTGGCACTGTTATTTGAATGTTCTCAACGTTATTAATGTCAAAATACCTTGGAGTGAAATAAAGGCAGTTTATCTGACATCAAGAGGGTGGTTTATTTTCCTTGCTTGCCTCACTTAACAGAGGATTGAACAAAGTAATGGGGAATAGAAAGGGCAGGTCTTGCTACGGGGGAAATGCTTGCAGCCCAGAAGCAGAACAAGCAGCTCAGGGCGAGGACGTGGCCCAGAGTCACCGTGCAAAGGGGGTGCCATGGGCTCTGTGTGCTGGGTGAGCTCCTGTCCTCAAGGGCAAAGCCAAAACCTCAGGGTAAAGGGCCCCGCTAAAGGGTTTTTCAGCCCCAAACAGGGTTTAAAAGAGGGAACGTATGGTGCTGACTGTTTACCAGCTAGGTGTCACCTGTCTTCTCTCCGAGTTGTGGAGGTGGGGGAAAGAAGACAAAGTCCTAAATCCATTTATATCTAAGAAGTGGCTGTGGTGGGAGATATTTTCAAGTCCATCCTGCCTGATTTAGACATGAATCCGTGTCTTCCACCTCCCCAGGCAGCTGCTCAGCAGGCTGCTAACAGCTTGGAACAAGGTTTTCTTGGTCTCCCCAGGTCGAGTTGTCCCAGCAGGTGCAAGGATTAAATATTAATCGAAACAGAGAGACTTGTGAGAGAAGGAAAGCATAAGCGATGCTATCTGGAGCACCTTCATGGGGAGAGGGAGGCTCATAGGTGTGCCCTGCCTTCAGGAACAGACCTGGCTGTGTGTCTCCACTCCTGCAGCGAGGTGCTTGGGTGCACCCATGTCAAAACAACATCTGCAAGGGTAAGCAAAACAAAAGCACTGCTTAGCAGCAGGAAGAAGTGGTGAAATCATTGTGCCTGGGGAAAACTCTCAAAGGGGACCTTGGTCTGCATGAGTCCCGTAAGTGCAGACAGATGTTACCATGATATGCTGCTGCTCTCTGCAAGGCTATGATGCTTCTGGCCACCAGTGCCCTGTGCAGAGAAATATTGCAGCTATGCAACTGCCAGATACTTTTCCAAAGCAGTTTCAGACTGGAAGTTTAAAAAAAAAAAAAAAGAGAGGAAAAAAACAGCTTGATCTGACTGAAACCTCATAGTACTGTAAATATATACGAGCATCCAGGAGCGATCAGCAGTGGGATAGGGAGGCATTTTTCCTCTGGAAGGCAGCGCCATTTTTGTGCAAGGAGATTCGGACAGCCCATAAAATCGTACGCTCATAACTCCAGAAGAGGGAATGTTTCCCAGCTCACGGAGGACTGGATGTCAGCATCTACGCAGCAAAATAAAGGCTTGGTTCTGGCAAGGTAGGCACTGGATTCACTGCCACAGGTAACGGAGTCACTAACACATGCCAGTCACTTGGGTAAAAAAGACAGGCAGGGCAATTAGCTCATGCTTTAGTGCTTAGCTATTTGGCAATGAGTTCACACTGCTGCATCTCCAGTGCAGCACAAGCTGGATTGCAGGCTTACCTATAGGTGATAGAACCAGATTTTTATTATACTGTGAAACAAGGTATACTCTGATACACCTTCCAGGATGAGGAAGAAAGGGTATCTGAGGGTGGTCTTGATTTTATCCAAGATTATTTTCACCTGGACTGTGGGAGAACTACTGAAAGAAGACTTTGTCATTTGTTGGTTATATAGCAAAGTCTCACTGTTTGTCAGGGACTTATCTGAATTTCAGGAAATGAGAGCTGAGAGTAACTCAATATCAGTATTGTTGCTTTTAATATGTACTTTGACCATAAAAGAGCAAGCAGAAGCACTTCCAGCAGTGTGAAACTCAGAGGCTCATAACTACAGGAGCTGCTGCCTCTGCCACAGTACTCACAGCAGAAAGGAAATTATATGCACAGAAGTTAAAATGCAATAAGAAGGTTGATTTTACTTTTGCAGAGTCTGGAACTACAGCTGAAGAAATTTAGGGGATATTTGGTTGTACCAACTGTTATTTATGATGGTTGCAAATGAATGAAATATCGTCTGCATTAATCCCTTCTGGAAACACAAGGCTTTCCTATGCCTTATGTCTTTTTAAAACATAATACAAAACAGAGACCATAGAAAAATATATGGACAAACATAAATATGAAGGTGTTTTTTTTTCCCTTCAATGCATCTATGCAGCATGAGTACCTATAAATTTATATTATAGCTCTACTGCCATCAAGTGATAGAAAGATTTTTAGTAAAGATATCAAAAAAAAAAAAAAAAGTCCATGTAAGTTATAGGAGTTACAGAGCTCTTACACAGAACTGAGGCATATTTAATATTCCTCCCTGCCTCTTCCCCATGAATGGTAGCTATGGTTACCCACGGCAAACCGAAAAACCCTTCATGAACTGCAACCTAGGAAAAGGCGAGGAGCCTAATTAAAGTACACGTCAAGATTTAATTATTGTTTGTGGGGAGCACAGATGAAGAAAATCCATGTGCACGACCTTTCTTAACTCTTGCTTTGCATAGTGCACCAGGAGCAATGGGAGCGAACTACTTCTTGTTACCAGCAATGGTGCTGCAGCCTGGGAGCTGACTGCCAGCCATTTTCCTGCCCTTGGCTGCTTGTTACTGACTCTGTGCCCCAAGATATGGGCTGTTTTGTCAGAGTGGAGAGGGAAAGCTGAAGACCAGGCTGCTGGCTTCGTCCAGAGCAGGTCAATTCTAGAGCTGTTCCCTTGAAAACTGTGGGGTCTTGCTAAAATACAAGGAACAGCAGGAATCGTGTCTGGGTGGTTTCCTGGAGAGGTCCTTACAGGGTCTGGGGTTTGCTCCTGAAAGAGAAGCCTCTAACGACAGCCAATGTGGGACCTATCCCAGGTCTACGGTGTCTGTGCTGCAATCTTCGTGCTTTCCTGCCTGGTCTGCTCTCCCCTCTGCCACTCCCAAACAGCTGCCACCAGACCTACTCGACATGGGCTCTCCAACCTCCATGGCGTTTTCAACATCTGATGGTGACAGGAAGGGGAAAGTGCAAACTCCCAGCATACCATCTTACAGCACACATGTGGAAAAATCTCATGGAAAGGAGTTCCCATGGGAACAAAAAAGCATCTTGTTTTGGAAGTGTCCCTTCTCCTCCTAAACCCTGTTAATGGCAGCTCATCAGCCATTTGCTACGCTTCTTGGTACTATAAAAACTGTAGGATGTGAGCCAGAAATACTGTGGTCACAGGCAAAGGAGCCTGAGAGGTTAAACCAATGGTGATGCCACTGTCTTCAGAGAAGCTGTGCAAGAACGAGCTGGGACCATTCAGTTGCTTGTGATTAGATTAATAGACCCGCTCTTCTTAAAAGCAAAGGCTCAGGTCTGGCACACCTGCACGGGATCAAAAGCAGGAAGGTCAGTTCTGCTTTTTATGACCTTCTGCAAGGAGGCTCTGCAAGACTCAGACTCTCAGCATCTGAAAGCCACGTTCAGTTGACAACCCCACTTTGTCCTATTTCTGGAAACCACAGGAAAAGGCAAATACCTCCACTCAATATGAATACAATACAAATCAGAGACTGCTTGAATTTGAGTGTCCCTAAACAGCCTTTTTATAGACGTGACCTCAACCTTGAATAGGACATGAAATGAGATGTATTTCACAGGCTTTTCTGTTTAGCTGTGAACATGTTGCGTGCTATTAAAAATGAGTTCAGCACAGGTTACATTGTATGGAAGGGGAAGACAGGCTATTGGGAGAAATGCAAAGAAAACCTGGGTCTAGAGGTCAGCTCCTAAATGGTCAGCATTAGGTTATTTCTTTGTAAGGCATTTTCAGTTCCTGTGGAATGAAAGACAAAATATGAAAGCATAGAGCCTGGACAGTCAGACAGCATGCCAGAAATAAATCAGAAGAAGATCTAATGGCTCACAGTCGTTTGGGTGATTAATGGCAAAAACAGCATTTGCCATCCAGCCAAATCCAGTAGACTCCTGAAACCAAAGCAGACCTGACTAGACCAGAGATAATCACTTTGGGAGACACAAATAGGAAAAAATGCCCTAATAAAGCAGAAAGACTAATAATGGACTCAGGATATTTGTTCCAATTGCCCTGAATTTTGTTTGGAGCACAGCATCATCCAAAGAGACATTTATGGACTAAGGCAGCTGAATATCAGGTCTGCCTGTCATGTTTCGATCAAAATAGATGGAGAAGGGAAGCAATGTGAACAAAGGATAAAAAAGAAGGATGGAGACAGCACAAGGCATCAAACAAGACTGTTATTTCACACTTCTTTTTTTTTCTCTATTTTTTATTTATTTTCTGTGGGCTCCTGTCACAAGGTAACAGTATGCTTCATGAGCCAGGAGATGCTATATGCCTGAGTGAAGTTGTGAGGGGGAAGATATATTCTAACATTTGGACCTATCTTTTATTTTTATATATGTAAGTAAACACAAACAGATACTATGAATATATAAAAATCTATGCACTTACTTGTACAGATACATTTAAAAAAAAAAATGGAGAAAGGCCTGAATGGGGAAAAATACCTTACTTATGTAACTCTTTTTTAGATAACTTACCTTTAACAGTCAGTGACTTCCAAAAGGCCATTTCCATGCCAGCGTTGTAGCCTTTTCTTTGGAGTTCAGCAAGTTAGACAGGAGAATGAAAGTTCAATTAAAAGCCTGCTTGCCTGTGACTGATAATAGTTTTGACATTTGCAGAGTCTCCTGACAACAATGCCCGAGCAAGGTGGGAAAAAGGAAATCAAAGAATGAGTTATTTGCAGATGACAGAAAACACCCTGCAAAGAGAGTCTTTAAACATCTGAGGTTTTGCTCTTGTGGCCTCAGAAACAATCCTTCCCACCATGCCCGCCTGTGCCGAAAGCTTTAGCATTCCAAGGAGCTGCGTTGTCCTGCCTGAATAAAACCAGCAGCTATAAGGGAGCCTACCTGGAAGGTGTTAAATAAAGAGAAATGGAGCTTTTCTTCAGCGAGTGCCCTGATACCACCACCGCAAACAGGCAGGAGGAGAGGAAGGAAATGGCCAGCTGATTGCCAGCCTAAGATTTGCTTTTGCTCCTGCCAACTAAAGTAGCGTCCTTCTGAGCTGAGAAAGACCCAGAACATAAGTTCCCATCAGGACAGACCGCAGCTCTCAGCTAAGGCACAGGGCATGCTCCCAATAAAAGGTTTCTCATCCAAAGCCCTTGACTGAGGCATCCGGGGCAGAGTGTCATCTGCTCTCTTCTGTGAGGTTACCATCGCGTTTTTAGACATCGGTAAGTTTAACAAAAGTTCAGTGGCACTGCCTGCCTGGTCTAAAGCCAGCACTGTCTCTTTGGATCTGGCTGCCCTGTCGCTCTTGCTGATGCCTTGAGGTAAAACGTGGATATTTGCCAGAGAACATCCAAACCCCAGCCACTGGCCTTTTAGAAATGCTCCTTTGCACAGCCATACAAAGAGCTGACATGAAATGCTCTGCTATTTGCACTGACAACTTCAGGGAGAAGAGAGAAAAGAAAGCTTAATTTTAAAATTCAGTTTAATGGATCAGAAGCAATCAGAATTACAGCCTGTTCCCTGTTCAGACTCCTGAGTGAACATGAACTAATTACTACAGCTGATAGCCTCTGAGGTAGGTACAGAGCACTACCATGTGGGAGGCTGCATGGGAAGAGTAATTAAATGACGTGCTAAACCACAGAAAGGTGTCCTCATGCATCATGCCAGTGGTCCAGCTAGTTTCACGTGATCACAGCAGTAGGACCAAGTCCAGGTCACTTTAGAGGTAAGTGCAAGCACATGCACCGGGAAGTGTGCTGTTCCCTGGGGATGTCTCACCTTTCCTGACAACATTTAGAGGTATAATGTTGGCCTGTAATGCCCTTCTTCTCACAGAAACAGAAAAGCTCACCCCTTTCCACAACAGGGACCTGTAGCAGAGAAGAGACCTAAGAGATCTGCAAGAGCTGCTGGTCTCCCAACCCATATTTTAGTGGGACAACTATCCTCACGTTGCAGTTTACACAACCAGGCAGTGGGGTTTATATTGCTTTTGAAACTTTATGATTGTTCCTGGCTTCTAACTTGATATTTCCCTTGAGTGTGATGTGGCTGATAAGCAAGGAGAGGAGACCTGCTGCTGCAACGCGTTGGAGATTTGCCGTTAGCTCAAGAGCTTCAGGCCAGTGGCTTTGGACGTGAAGATCCAGGCTTCAGATGCCCAAAACAGCGTTCATGATTATTTTGCTGTTTATAGCTCGTTAATTTATTTCTCTAGGCTTGTATGGAGGGTACTTTTTCGTGTTTGTCATTCATATGACATCTTGCAACTTGACATAACTGAGCAATTTGGGGAAGAGAAAGTAGAGCCATCAACTTGTCAGGTCTTATTTAGCAATTGGTTGGACTTGGCATCAAGGAGACATGAGCGTACCTTTATGCACACACAACACATACATGAACCTACACACATATCACTCACACACCAGTGTGCTTCACTCTCTGCTCCCAAACTGTGAAAATAAGCCAAATCTCTGCTTGGCACTCGGCTGTAATTATTCAAATTACCAAGAGAGAGGAGAAAGGAGAGTTTTGATCAAAACCCCAGCTTGTTCAGCTGACAGAGCCATGCTGTTTTAACCTCTTCTATTTGCTCCCCAGTCTCTGTCATCCAATACAGGCTAGAAAACACTTGAAGATGTAGAGAGAGAGTGAAAGTGGGAGTTCTTATGCACCTAAGTACAGTACTCCTCTGTTGTCATTAAGAAAGGTTTATTCAGGGGTATTGAGAAGAGTGTCTAGTAGGATGAAGTGTTCCCCTTTGCCTTTGTGAAAAGGAGCCCTGCTTCCAACTGGCTGCTAAAAAGAATAGAAAATACTTTGAAAATTTAGTAGCAACACTACCCATGGCAATAGGATCTTACGTTGTCTATTTTTTGTTTGGTTTGTGTGTTGTTTTTTTTCCAAAGCAGTCATTTTCTCCTGTAAATGATATACATATCCACAACACTGGATATCATGGACAGGTACATAAGGCAGTTAAACAAGGTCCACGTTGGAAAGAAAGCCTGCTCAAGCCACAGAAGAAACCACAACAAGCAACCCTGCTGTTAAGCAAGCAGAAACATGACATTAACCTGTCCATTAATTTGTACACTCTGTCCAAAACAAAGCACAGCAACTTGAGCAGAACCAAGGTGTTATATCTGTGGGTGTGCCTGTATGTGTTTATGCTTTATTTTTATTTTACTTGTCATGTACTGTTACCAAAGTAAAATCCACATCTTGGGCAACAGCAGGTGGAATTTCTATTTTAGCACATCTTTAGTTCAATAGAGAAAAGATAGCTAAAAGGAGTCCAGCCTGAAGATATCTATCAAAAAGTTTTGCAGAAGAACAATTCAAGAAGCTAACAGAAAGGGAGGGCTGATATCTTCTGGCATTCAAGCAGAGGAAAGCTGTTTTAGAAAAAGAAAATAGGAATCAGAGCATGAGGATGGCTCTTCTGGGCCCATGCCTTGTCTCTTGTAAGTGGCTAATATAGGTATTTCAGCCCGATATTAGAGCAAGGCAAGTGCGCATTGATCCTTCCCCAACCATGCTATTCCACCTCCAAAAACCTTGGGGCTTTTTGGTTTTACAGAAGCCTCTTTGCACCTCAGAGCCCTCAGCAGATTTTCTCTTCATACCTTTGTCCAATTATTCTCTGAACCCAACAGAAAGTTCAGTGCCCAAAACACCCAAACATCTGACAACAGTCTCCATGGCTTACTGTATTGTCTGAAGAGCCACTGCCTACTGCTACCACCTGATACCTCAGCTGATGTTTCATAGCATTCATGAAAGGCATGGAGCAAAGACAAGAGGGCATCTGTAGATGGTTAGGAAGGAGGTCTAGAAAGAATAAAATCAATTAGAAGAGGAAGAGATGAATGTGGAGGTCTAGGAAAAACATCAGCTCTCAAAGTTGCAATAAATATCCAATACAGTTGTACTGGCAATAGATAGAGGTCTGATTTTTTCCTGTATGCAATGCAAGAGAACAGTTACACGTTTGATTTCCCATAGGTATTGGAATCAGCATGAAAGACTTTAATGTTTAGTGAAAAATGAAAACACAATGCTGAAGGCAAAGGGGATGCACCATAAGGAGTTTTGTATAAGACTGATCAAAAGCAAGGCAAAAAGCATCCCTGGCGTGCAGTGATCACAGGAATTTTTACCTCTGTGAATAGATAACACAACGCGCTCCATGTGTCCAAGGGCAGAGTTCTGTGCTGCAGCAGACAGAGGGACGTGTCCCATCCCTCCCTCTCAGGCACTGCACTCACAGCTCAGAGGCTGCACCGGGTGCTACCTGCACAAATGCCAAGCTGAGGCTTTCCTGCATAGCTGAGCAGAGGTGGAAGAGGGGCTAAAGTGGATCGTGCTGTGGGCTTCTTGTGTCTTTTGCACTTTATAGGCTGCAAAGCATATGACATTACATCGTGGTAAAGCTACGTCCCAAAATAATGGTCATTAAACATCCATAAACATGTCATCCTTGTGCATGTTGTTGTCCTGATTAATTTAAGGTGGTTTACAGTGAAGATTTCCATGGGAGGCTTCACAGACTATTTAAGAGTTACTGTCCTGTTCACATACATCCTCTAGTTATATCACAGTGACACGAACTCTATTCTTGAATCCCATATTGAAGTACAAAAAAGGATATGCATTTCAAGAGGTTTTGTGTTCCTCTGGGAAGTGTATAAACAAATATGTTGACTTGTTACAGCAAATCCTATGTACCTACTAGGATGTTCATCTTGCACAAGGTAATAGCAAAACAGAGCAGGACAAGGGAATCTTTTGCGTCTGTCCTGGGGAATTAAAAGGAAGGAAGGAAGAAAGAGGTTTAGTCTTCAACTTTATCTTAGTAGCAGAAAATTATATTCCACTGGGAACAAAAAGGATCACTTCAAGACAGCAGCAAAGGAACCACAGCTAGCTTCAAAATTCTGGGGACAAATGTGTAGATTTCTGGAAAATGACAAATGATTTATTTCTATCAGGGAAATAGCGTCAGGCAGAAATAATGGGGGCAAGGCTTTGTCAGATCAGATCAGATCACTAGTCCATCAAGTTAGGACTTCGACTCCAGAAGTGATCAGCACCTGATGTTGCAAAAGAAAAGAGAAGAAAGGAAAACATTCAGCATGCATCTGGCAATGCTGAAATAATTGGGAGGAAAGCTACATGCAGGTGTGCAGGCCCTGCCATGACTGACAGCACTAGAGAACAAATTAAGAAATCCACTTTGGCTTCCGTTTTCTGAGGTGGAAATGGCGAGTGAATGTTGAACACAGGGGCTGGTTCATTTGGAAAGCACAGGTCTAGCTGGTAGCACCTCCTGAGTCCCGCCTTCGTGCCCGGAGCACCACACCAAGCTGGGGTGCTGGGAAGGGCTTCTCCAGCCTTCCAATGAGGCAGGTCTCTAAAACATTACGACTTCCATTGTAGCACATGTGGTTGGAAAGAAACATCCGCTGTGCTCAATCACAAGCTGTTGCAACTACGAACAACTACCTGTGTTTCTTGGGTTCCCCATACCAGACCCAAGCTGCTCTGTTTCATTTAGTCTCAGCTTCGATCCTCTTGTCAAACTCACTTGCAACCTGGAAAGCCAGCACAAACTTATAGCTACAGAGCTTATCTTTGAAGGACTCCAAGGATAGACAGCTCACAGACAAATCCAAGATAATTCAACAAAAAATACAATATTTGGCGTGCTGTGTAAAACACCGCTGTAATTTATGTAAGTGAGGCTGGAAAGATACCCCCTATTACTCCTAAATAAACATTTCCTACAAGGCCAGACAAAATCCTGACCCAGAAATGAGGGACAGAGGGCAGGAAGAGACAGAAAAAGGGCACGTGGCCATGTAGCCCCTGACCCAGAACAAAACCATTGTACCAGAAAGAGCTAGTAGGGGCTATAATTATCTCATTTGTCTCTCTGCAGCTTAGCCTCCCAGCTTTGCAACATGCCAACTCTCCTCAAACGTTTGTTAAAATGAAAAGCACAAATTCACTGGACAGGTTTTACAAAGTTAATTGGTGATTTTCTGCAATTTCCTCTCCAGCTCATATCTACACAAAGGAAAGCTCAAGGAAAAGAAACTGGAAAAAAAAAAAAAAAAAAAGGAAATTCAGAATAGTGCTTCCTGAAAGCCACTATTGCAGTAAACTTCTGTGCACAACAGAAAGCTTTCTCACTGAAAACATCACTGAATCACTTTGAATGACAACCAAAATAATTTAAAAAATAAAATAATATCTGTTTATGAATAAACGTAGAAAACTTGATATAAATTTCTGCAAATAACATTTTAAGGTTGGTTGAAGTTGCTAATGGCTACATTTGTCCAACCTTTTAAAATTTTGCTAGAGCATCAATCACATTAGATGACCTCTTGCAGTGAGCATGCAGAAATCTCCTGTAATCCTTGTCAAACCACTTTCTGCCATCACTGGCATTAACCATTTGAGGCATTTCCACTTCCCTGCTTGGCTCCCCACCACCTTTGCAAAATCATTTTGATACTTCATTTTGATGCATTTATTTCCTCAGAAATTATTTCACAGCAAAGAAAATAAAATATGACAAAAAACTCCACAACTTAGTACCTTTTAAAACACGTTCCCAACTGCAGTAACTACTTCACTCTTGGGCACTTCCAGGGAAACTGGTGACCAACTATCTTAATGCCCTGCAGTCTTGCTTCAAGCCATCAAATCTCCCAGCCAAACATTAATTCATGCAAAAAGCCCTGAGCCATGGCAATGCTGCTTAAATATGAAAATTTATTAGCACATCACTTTATAGTGTCACTCACGGGATAAAACTTACAGATCACTCTTCCAGTTTCTTCATGGTGTCACAGAAAAGTTAGCTGGAAGAGATCTCTGGAGGTCTCAGCCCAATTTCATGCCCAAAACAGGACCATCAGTAACACAGATCCTCTCAGGCATGCCTTCATCTAGCTGAGCCTTGAAACCTTCTCAGCCAAATTGCCCTGCCTCTCTGGGTACTTCTCCCAGGGCTGCACCACCTGCCTGGTGAGCAAAGCTCTCCTTAACACACAGCCTGAGCCTCCCAAGATGCGCTCAGTACCTCTGCCCTCGAGGAGAAGGACCCCAGCTCTCTCATCTTAGCAGCTCCCCCTTATCACCACCCTATAACACAGGCTCCGGCCCTGGTCGGATGGTCTTTGCTGGATCCCCTCTGCATCCAGCTATAGGCACTATTCTCCAGGTGCAGCTTCAGCAGCACCAGCCACAGGGGATAACAGCATCCCTTGCTTAGCTGATCTGGATTTCTGGATTGTAATTTACCCAGTGTCTCTCATTAACCCCAGGTCCTCTCCACTGGGGCTGGTTTGGGACAGGCAGCTCTCGGCTGGTTTCTCCACCCCAAGCACAGAGCTTTGAGTTTCCCCTTGCCAAACCTCATGGGGTTTCAATTAGGCTGCCTTCAAATTAATCCAGCTCCCCTAGGCAGCCACTCTGTTACTTGTCACATCAGACTCTCCCCCTAGTTTAGTATCATCCAGAAATTGCTTTTTTTTTTATGCTGTTGGTTTCAGTAACACAGCTAGAGTAAAGAGACCATTTAAATGTCACCCCTGGTGTGTTTGCTCATGGTAGATAGTTTGTGTAAATTAGAGTCTCCTGCTCTCCTCGCTGTGCTGCCTGCTGACCCAGTCCCACAGCTGAATTAGGTCTGCCTTAATAGATTTTCCCCCAGTATTTCAATGTCGCAATGAAAAGCCTAATTTCATAGCGCTTCCTGAAATGAAAGCATCTCAGTACTCAGCAGTCTGAATCATCCGTGGGACTGAGATATCCTGCGAGTTTCCAGTGCTGCAAAACTGTTGCTGCGAGCAGCTATGGCTTTGTCCCAGGGAGATGTTTCCTTGAGGAGGATGAAGCTGTCTGTATACCTCTCAGTGAAAGAGTTGATTGAAAAGGGGTTTACGTTTTTGGCTCCTTTGCTTGCAGACAGCAAGAGTTTCCCTGATTTCTTGATTTCTTTCCCTTCCTCCTTGCAGAACTAGCTTTGTTTTTCACAAAGAGATGAGAACGATTCTTCTGTCTTTTCCTTCCTACCTACTATGTCTCTCTGCTGAATAAATGGTCTTCCCTCCCAAGCACAGATCACTGGCTTAAACAGGCTTCTGAAATGCTCAAAACAGAAATATTACAACACTGCTCTTTGTCTTGTGAAGTCAGGTGTAACTCCTTCCTCTACTTCTGTTCTGCCCCTTAAAATTCATCTCTAAGTACCTTAAAGGAAGAGCTGTTCCTAATTCAGGTCCAGCAGGGAGCATTCTCTTTTTAAAAAAAAAAATAAGAAAAATCAGAAACAGGTTCAAAAAATATCGCTGCTACGTTGGGAAAACCGTCAAAATGATGTGAATGATACATAAAAGATAAAACATCTAACAAAATCCTCCAGTGCTAGAGCAAACAGTTCAAAGAAAAGGCGTTGGAGTCCAATTACCTGCCCACAGGGTGTAGGGGCTGAATGCTGCAGGCCGGAGAGCAGCAGCACATCAATATTTTGGCCACCCGTGGCTACAAATGGGTGCTAATTGCAGGGAGCTCACTGTTCATTTGCTTGCTTTATCTTGTCCTGCAATAGTGACTATGGGACCTCTCTGGCACCTGTGAGACCAGGTATATGGTGGCAGCTCTCCTCAGAGCAATATGCCAGGCATTCGGTGCCCAGGGAAACAGTTAAAAGCATTATTTTGTTTCTGAGCTGCACCAAAAAGCTGCTACGCTTATCTTCCTAGTTGAAAAGCAAGATGAAACCTCTCCCTGATTCAAACCAAGTTATAGAGGTTTTTTTGTTTGTTTGTTTTGTTTTTTTTTTATCATCACTCCTGACCAGTCCTGTCTATCTGGAATATCTCCCATCCAATGTCCTTTCTTTATTCCCCATTACTCTAAGGACCTTGATAAAGATTTTCCTTTCAGTGGCATCTCCCAGCTCTCTTCTGCACTGCAACATGGAATCAAGCCCAGACAGAGAACCAGAGTAAAACCTAGCTGCACAAATCCAAAGCAAGCCATCATTTGACCATTTAACTGGAGTTTCACATTTAGTTGAGTTTCTCTGTTGCCTACTTGCATACTGAGGCAGATTGCATCTCAGGTGAACTTGTAATGTTTCTCCCTGTCCTCCTCCTCAGAAATCTAGCAGGATTTCTGTTCCAGAAGTTAATACATTATAGGTTTGCAAACAGCACTTAAAATAATCCACTCCTCTGCCTGCCTTCCTTCAGCGTGACCGTCGTTCCTGCACACAGGCTGAGTCGAGCTCCACACAGCCGTGAACCTTCTGGTGGCATTTCATAATGTCAGTGAACAGCGAGTTTTGTAATTTTTACTTTTCTTTCTAGACAAGTCCAGTATTTATTCTTTTTTTTGGTCTAATCCCACAGATTAAAAATGAGGCCTGCTCAGGCAGGTGGTTAGTTTTATGTCAGTCCATGTGACTTGTTGGCGTGCTTTAGGTCAGACACGTGTATAAAGCTTGGTAAATTGGGGCCATTAACCCCAGAGTTGTTTCTCTGATTTTTCCCATTTTCCTTGCCATGGATTTGACATGTATGCAGTTCTTTTCTTCACTTCATCTCTGATCATCAAACTTCTGTAAAGAAAGGTCAGTGACATTTTGTAGTGTTTCCCAGCAACGACATCTCAGACCCCATCAACCTTGCATTAAAATGCTCTTTTAGTAACAAACAGGCTATTTGCCCCCTGTCTTTGAGTAAATCTAAGAGTTAACATAAAGTATTTCTACTGACATGTATAAAAATGAGCCGAGTCCAAAATCTCTCACATTTCTGTCTTTGTCCTCCCTCAGCATTACTGATTGAATGTCCCCTATTTTGAGCGAAAGCTGAAATATGGATTTTCTTTTCATCATCACCACTTGCACAGCTGCATCAGTCATTAAGCTGTCCTAAAGATCTGTTATCCAGGAACTAGATGCCAGGTATATATAGTATCCTGAGGTGAGTTGTGGCAAGGCATAAATTGATCATGTGGTTCACACTTTTGAAACCCAAATGAAAGAACATCAATTGTCACCAACTCCAGGGATATAAATAGAAAAGACCAAATCAATTCTAGACTAAATGTGTTGTGGAATGAAAACTTAAAAAGAAAAAGAAAAAAAAAAGCCAAACAAACAAACAAACCACTGGTTAGTTTGATCAGAGACAGAAAATTATACTTTTGAATGTAGGACAGAAAATGGAGAGAAACTTCTTCAGTCAGCCAATTCATTCCCCAAACATTTGAGACAAATGCATCCTAAAATTACAACCTCAAACACATTAGGATCCACATTAAACTATGTTTTTACTCCTATCATCTCTATGGAAAAGTCATTCCAGAACTACAAATATCTGCAGGTTATCAGCTTCCTTCAAACATCCAGGTAAAATTTACCATGGTCCTTTTGAAGATAATTGTACTTCTGCTAGGATAGCTGTTTATCTTAAACATCGTCTTGTGTTCATGATGTAGTTACAGTCCCTTATATAACTGTTTCTATATAGTCTCATTCCCCCCTAAAGTACAGTTTTCTGAGTTAAAGAAGGAGAACTACTGATATTTCTTTTTACTAAGGTACGTTTCTCCATCATTTCAAGTTTGGGTTCATCCTTCTTGAATATTTGTGAATAGACCTGTATGTTACCATTCTAAATAAGATCTTACAGCACCATATAATTCCCAGTTTCTACTGGTAATACCTTGTGAGATACTGTCATATGCCATTTTCTTCTCACTATCATCTTGAAGGCCCACAGCCATCCTACGATCAATGAGTACAAACAGGTCCTTATTCTTCTCTATTACTTCTGTGTGACAACTTGCAAGCCTGCAGCAGAAACTCTTGTTATTCATTCCCAAGTAAATGATACTGCACTTTGTAGAACTGGATTTCATTCAACTGCTGTTGCTCCACTCCTTGCTGTCACCCAGTTCCTCCCCCATGTTACCTTGTCCTCCCCCTTCCTGACACTCCTCCTTGCTCAATGTCATCTGCAAGTTTCACCCACACCATCTCACCTTTTGTGCTAGGAACAGTGATTTAAAGTTAAATGCACTTGATCTAAAGATTGGTCTTTGTAGAATTCCAATAATAACACACCTCCTGTTGTCTGAGCCAAAGATGCTGCTATTTCTCTTCTGTGCAGAACCTTACCTCCTATATGACTTCTGTACTAACCCCAAACTTCTCCATGTGATACAAATGTTCATTGAAGTCTAGACACATTAAGAATGTTATCATTATGTCTAAAAAAAATCTATAAAAGAAAATAAGTTATAGAACTATCATGTGTACTAAATCCCTGATTTTGCTTCGTTCTCTTGATCTCCACTATTCTATTCCTGTGAAAAAGCTGAACTCTTTCTGACTACCACAGTCACACTAGAAAGTTTGTATACGCTCAACCTCACTTTTTCCCCTTTTTAATATATAAGGTTTGTCATTTGACAAGTGTATATAATTACCTTTATTAGGCTTATACCAGACCTGCAAGTCCACATGCCAGCTTTGTCTGAATTCTGGGCTGGAAAGTAATTAGTCTTCTAATTGAATGTTTTTAATCTTCTAGACTTGTGCTTGCATATCTGATTAATGTTTTATATAGAAGTATAGCAAATACCATGTGTATTTAAGAAGAGGAGGGCTTTCACCACTTTCACATGCTACATCTATAGTACAGGTCTTATTGTATGAAGTCCAGAGCATGATTCAGTTGTCTAAATAACTGCCTCAGATGTAGGCTTCTGAGATACTCTAGGGTGTTTTGGAAAGCACAGGATTGGCAAATGTGACACAGCTCCTACAGAAAACCCTGGCTCTTCTGCAACAGTTGCTGCAGGGCACCTGGGATATCCTGAAACATCTGTGATTGTGGAAGTACCCAACTGAAATTCAGCCTCAATCTATTGATTTTACCCAGACTTGGAGAGGTGAAATGAAGACTGGAGCTTGTAACAAAGCTGCATTGAATTAGATCAGCTTAGAAATAGGGTTGATGTTTCCTAGTAGTGAGCTTAAACTGGCAAGATGGTGACACCATGTTTATAAAGGGTTACTTTGGAGAAGACAGGCTTCAAACTAGCCTTGGGTAATTTGACCCTATGGTAATCTCTTCCAAGCTTAAAAACTGATCGGTTGCCTCTTGTTTAGGAAATATAGGAATATATGAAACAAAAAGGTTGCCTCTTGTTTCCTATATTAGGGCAAGGAAATGCTAGTCTGAATACTCACGATATTAGCAGATATCAAGATTGGACTTCAGAGGTCCAGTTACTCCATCAGCCAGAAGGAAATCTCTTGCATACCCAGATGGACAAGAATATTCAGACTTACTACTTTCCTTATGGTTCTGGCCAACATCACTAGCAGAACACAGATCAGAGTTCACAGCAGAGTTTCAACAGATTTATGCCTGGGAGAAAAATCTCTCCTTGCTTGTTCCATCCTGTACTTTCAGAGCTGTTGGATGATTTATTCACTTGGATTTGGCATTTGCTGGAGCCCCGGGACAGATAATCTGATGCTCACCTGGTCATAGCCAGCATTATGAGTTAGTTCCTTTCCATTGCAGGGGCCTCAGATATTTGTGGTACTTCCATTTCTCGTGTTCTCAGCTGCAATTTCCCAACAGTTTGTTTGCCTGAGGAGATGAATGCTTCAGTTCAAAGTCACTGGGGAGAATCTAGGTTGGATGCAATGGCTTGCAATTCACAAGAAGTTAGATTAGATGATCTAATCACCCCGTCTGTCATCAAAATCCACAAAAACAACATAAAATGGACTTGGCTGCATGTCTGTGAACAAAAAGATATACTTCTCATTCAATAACAGGTAATGATTTTGACATGGTCTCTGAACTCTGGGCTTTGCAGATGCCAGAAGCTTAACAACCTGAGAAAGTTTTAATCTCTGATTCCAGCTTTTATCTGTGGAGGTGGAAGGGAAGGAAGCTTTAAGTGCAAAATTGCCAGAAAAGGGCTGCTTGAATCAGCAACTTTTAGCTCTTACACTATGATTGTAATTGATTTCAAGTCACAGTTTAACAGGGGAGAAACACCAAACATTACCAAACCATCACCTAACCTTGGACTTCGCATAAAGTTTGGAGAAGTGTCTCCTCCAAGTTTTCTAGTACTGGGCTCTTCAGCGGAGGAAAAATCATAAAACAAAGATAACTACTTGGTTTAATGACAACTATACAGCAAGAGGAGATTAATAATTGCAGCAGACATTACAAATATGCAATTTCAACAGTACTTGTAACAATAAATGAAATGGTAACATAATTACTCTAGCTTTTCCATTATTTCAATTAATTTTGCTTTCATGTTCACTGATGCTATTGTCATGCTGCAGTACTATGCTTTGAACATTTTCCTGCCCTGCTCCAGGAGGTCTGCTGGGGTAATATCTCCAGCATAGAAGTCAAAACCCACTAAATTAATTGCTCCTTTCATCCTTTAATTAGAACTATGCTAATTTCCTTCTACATCATTATTATATAAAAAGCCACGCCTCCAGCTCCACATTGCTCTTGTACATTGATGTGGGAGACTGAAATTAAAAGAACCCAAGAACAAGGGGTGCATCACAGTTAGGAATGAAACTCTTACTAGACTGTGTCCTTGCCAACAGAGGATTTTTCTCTATGGTGTTAACCAGCACGGTTTCCTGGTAATTCCACAAATTTAGGTCTAATCCCTGTCCATTGGGATCCTAGACCTACAGTTAATAAACTTCAGTAGTAGAAAGTTCTTCCTCCACTGACTCTACATCACGGGATGCTATAAGAGATTTCTACCTAAAGACAAAGGGGAAAAAAAAAAGAGAAGTGTATGCAAGATGTGACATCAAATCTTCTTTCAAATAGTTGATTTCTGATATTTTGCATTATAATAAGTCCTAACATAAGATTTTCAAAACTCGGGTTTGTTTCTGTCCGAGGATATTACTGTCAGGTTGCCATGCAGTTTATTTTGATACTTGGTTTGGTGGTTTCTTTTCACCTGTCGTGAAGTTGAAATGGTTACTTTAAAGTCAAGCCCACCTCTAATTTTGCAGTGTGGAAGGTCAAACAGAGGAGGGTATTCAGGAAGTAAAGCTGCCTGTTTACAAATTAAAGACCAAGTATAATACTTCAGGCAGATGACTTTGAGACAAAATAAAATTTAGTCTTTATTTATTTTCATATTTCTTTACAGTTGCCAGGAGAATATTTTAATAACCTCCATAGAGTTTAAAATGATGCAGGTAATTGCTTTAAGTAATTTTAGTGCTATTAAAGATAACAAACCTCTTGTGTGAAATATTCTGCTAAGCAGTGATCAGCAGAAAAAGGGGTAAAGATCTTTTTAGTGCAAATTTGAGTTGTCTTTATAGGTGAGCTGAAATGAGAACATAATTATATTATCTATAACATAAAAGGTGTGCAGATTATTCAAACTCCTACTGTCTCAGTCTTGTGTTGACTCATGCAGAAAACACATCAGAATCTTAATTAGCTCAATTTCTACCATTCAGCAGCCTGTATGTGATCTCCAAATCCACCTCCAGGTCACACTGTTAATGTTTAAGTTGCAATGTTATTCGTCATAGCAAATTTATAATACCTGAGACTGAGTTCCTCCCAAATTACTTGGGAGAAACTCCGAGGAACAAGTGAGTATAAATCTTGCGCACCTCACTTTCATTTCTTTTCCTGACCTTCGTGATTATGGCTACAAAATCATTTCCTTCTTTTTGGCTCTGCTTCATGAAAAATGTGTCAGAGAAGTTAGACTCTTAGAGAAGTTTGGGACATTGAAAAAATAAGTCACACAAAAGCTTGAAGGTCCCAAGTGAGCCATAATATAACTCTTTTCTCTGAGACATTTTGTCCTGCTAATGAGTTATGAGAATCCTTACTCCCTTGGTGTTCAGATGCTGAATAAACACAAAAAACTTGTTTTTTCCACTTTTTCAGACTTCCTAAAGGATACAAATAACTTAGGCCCAGAATAATCTCACCAATTTTTAACCAGCTAAAAGTTAGAGGTGTTACCTAGGCACGTGGTCTCTAGGACAACTCATACCATAACAAGATAGATGCAATGGCTTATTCTGCAGAGGTGCTGAGCTCTCCCTGTTGAGAAGAATGCAGCTTGCAGTCAAGAATACATTTCCACCAAGATGTTAAATGAAATGTTAGAGGACGCTATTGCAGACTAATGAACTATGCACTCTCACTTCATCAGGGCTGTACAGCACCATCCAAAACCCTCACTATTTCATGCCTTCATGGTATCCTTGTGATCAGTGCCTGAGGCAGGTCTATCCCAGTACATGGCTCTGTTTTCTCACAAGCAGATCCCAGTATAAACCGATCCTGGATCTTTTAGGGTTTGGGCTTTAAATCCTGGTGGAAACCTGAATCTGCTTTTCTCCTCTTCTTTGTTTTATGTATTTGGATTCAAATTTTTCATCTCTGGCAAGTGTTGGATCTAAATCCAGAAGGGATCTTCCAGTGCTACCCTGCTCCAAGGAATAACTGAAACAAGCTAGGTAACAGTTGCCAAAGTAGCTTGGAAAAAGGAAAAGAGAAAAAATCATCAGTGTAGCTACAAAATACATCACATTGCTGTGGCTGTTACACTTCTGCCACCATCTGGGACATGCTTTAGCTGAGCAGTTCTGGTCCAAATAGTCTACAATATTTATTTCTTGCCAAACCAAAAGGATAGAGAAAGCTTCTTCCACTGTTTTGCACTCTAAGCCATTTCTTCATGATAACACAGACCAAAACAGCATTTCAAAGCCTGCTATTTCACAGCATGCAATAGGAATTCATTTCTTTTCCTCCCCTAACCTTTTTTCCTGTTTATTTTTTCACCCCTCTGGACAATGTTTCAAGGTAGAAACAGCTCTCTTCCAAACAGCCTGAAGGAAAAAGTCTCTTTCCTTCCCATTCTCCTCAACTAGCAACATCGATTTTTCAGCCATTAGCTTCTGTGAGCTGAATGTTAATGAGCCCGCACAATGTAAGTAATGATGATGGATGCTTTCCAGGTGCACTTATGGACAGCCAAGCTTTCTTTCCTTCCATAGGCTGGCTGTAATAGCTCCTACCTATAGGGAGCCACCATTTGGCACTTATCCATCCATTATTGCACGATACCTTCACAGAAACTCAATGTATGGGATAACCTCAGTTCACTAAATTAATTCTTAATCATTGATTCGAGGGATTTGCCTTCCTTTTATTTGTTTGTGGCATAGGAAGAACTTTATCCTTACAGTTTTCCCTTGTGACTGTATTGGGTTTATGTGGCAAAGGTTGGGTAGCAGGGGAGCTGCAGGGGTGGCCTCTGTGAGAAGAATCCAGCAGCTGCCACATGTCACATCAGAGCCAGCTCCAAAAGGGACCTGCTGCTGGCCAGAGCTGAGCCATGAGCGACACTGTTTGGGCCTCTGGGACAGCAGATTGAAGAAAGGGGTAAAACTGCTGTGCTACAGGAGCTGGGAGAGAGGAATGAAAAAATGCGAGAGAAGCAGCCCTGCAGCCCCCAGGGTCAGTGCAGCAGGAGGGCAGGAGGGGCTCCAGGCACACAGCAGCAGTTCCCCTGCGGCCTGTGGAGAGGCCCCTGGTGGAGCAGGCTGTCCCCCTGCAGCTCATGGGTCCCACATGGAGCAGATCTCCACGCTGCAGCCCATGGAGGAGCCCCCGGTGGAGCCGGTGGATGTGGCCTGGAGGAGGCTGCGGCCCATGGAAAGCCCCCTCAGGAGCAGGCCCTGGGCCGGAGCTGCAGCCCGTGGAAAGGAGCCCACGCAGGGGCAGGGGGTCTGGGGGGAGCTGCCGCCCATGGGGGACCCATGCTGGAGCAGTTTGCTCCTGGGGGATGGACCCGATGGTACGGAGCCATGTGGGAGCAGTTCTTGAAGAGCTGCTGCCTGTGGGCAGCCCCTGCAGGCTCAGTTTGGGAAGGATGGCATCCCGTGGGAGGGACCCCACGTTGAGCAAGGGCAGAGAGTGACCGTGAAGGAGCGGCAGAGATGAAGCATCAGGGACTGACTGCAGCCCCCATTCCCCATTCCCCATTCCCCTGCGCTGCTCGGGGGGGGAGGAGGGAGAAGGGGGTGGATGGGGGAAGGTGTTTTTAGTTTGCATTTAGTTTCTCACTGCTCTAGTCTGTTATTAATAGGTAATAAATTATATTAATCTCCCTATGCTGAGTTTGTTTTGCCCATAACGATAATGGGTGAGTGATCCCCCTGTCCTTATCTCAGCCCTTGAGCCCTTTTCCATCATATTTTCTTCCCCTCTTCCTTTGAGGAGGGGGAGTGAGGTGGAGCTCAGCAGCCCTTCAGTGTAAAACCACCATGCTGACCTGCTCTCATTCAATTCAATAGCCAAAACACTTTTGGTGATTTTGTTTCTTTCTCTCTTTTTAGACAAAAAGCTTTATCCTTGAATACTTGCCACAGGGACGTATTCATGACTTATGCAAGCAGCCCCTAGGAAGGTCACAGAGCTATTTGTATTGAATAAAGGAGGAAGCAAGATAATTGAAATACGGTTTGCAAGATCATTCCTTCACTCCTTTCTCCAGCAAAATTCTCAGCCCTAAACAAGAGCTATACGAGATGTACAAGTAATGACCTATCAGCTCCTCATTTAATATATTTGTACCTCCGCCAAAGTAAACAGTCAGTGAATAATTCCTGGGTGCTCTTCCTCCTCTCTTTCACCTTTGAAGCTGTAGATGTGTTGCTGCAGAACAAGGCACTGTTAGATCAAGTTAAGCATCCTTCCTAAAGTATTGCTTAGTTTCATTTGAAAATTAATAAGGCTGCGCTGCAAAGCATTATCCTGGACAGCAATGAATGCCAAGTAATCTGCCCAAACTGTGTTTGACAGATTCTTCCAAATGCAGACATGCTTTCCAAAAGAATAGCTTCTCTTGGAGGAACTTAAGACAAGCTGTTCCCATCACAGGTGTTTTCCAGGCAGAGATCTGAGTGACAGCTGAGACATAATCTATAAATGTTCTCCAGAAGTAAGACAAAGGACTTGTTAAAGAAATTTGATCATGAGCAGAGAAGCAACAATGTCTGTGACAAGGACTCTTGAGTTGGCTAGAGATTTGTGATGTGCCTAGGCCTTCTGCATATGTTCTCCTTGAAGAGATCAAAAAGGCTTTTCAACCCAAAGGCTGTGTTTTAATAGCATATGAGATAGAAGACTTAACTTTTGTAATAGAGAAAATCCAAAGAGACTAAACCAATCAGTACTGAAATAGTGAGATGCAATACTTCCTACTGTGCCTCTGCCCAGTGCATCCTGCTGGGAATGTTGGGGCTGCAGGCAGATGACGAGGCTCTGGCTGAGCTCTAGCAAAGTAAACTGGAAAACTGAGAGGAACGACATAAGAAAGGGCTGAATGTAACAAATAGCAATGCAAGAAACCAATAAAGTTACAGATAGTGCAGTGTGAAGCATGGCTGAGGTACACAGGTAACTGGACAGGAGCACCAGGGACAATGTGGGAAGCTGAGACTAGCCAGGCCAGCAATAGCTGGGGGACGATATCAGCAATACTGTGTAAAACTGAGATTGCCTAGGCAACCATATCAGAAATAGCAAATCTGCATGTGGACATTACATAGGTCACAGTTTTACTAAAAAAAAAAAAAAAAAAAAAAAAAAAAAAAAGTAAGTATGAGTCATTTACTTGGGAGGGAATGAAGGTAAAGAGGGAATAAGCAGGGAAAAGAGAGAGCAGATTGTGCAGTCAGGGTTGTTCATGGGCCCCACAAGAAGCCCTGCGCCTGATTACTGAAGTTTGGGGCACAACAATAACTTAGAATCATAGAATCATAGAATATCCCCAGTTGGAAGGGGCCCATAAGGATCATCAAGTCCAGCTCCTGGCAACTTTATTGCTTCCGTTGCACCTACAGTCAGGGGGACCTGGGGTGTCTAACCCAGCACTGGTTGGAGCCTCAGGAGCTCTCCTCCTAGTAGTGATGGGCAGATGGTGCCACCACCACCCCCTCCTACCACTTCAATGGGCAATGGAGAACACAAATTTACTTTGCATAACTTCATCAGATGGCAATCTACAAAACTGAAATATTTTGACTACTCTTTTTTCTATCTTGTCTCAGCTTGCCACAACTATCCATTCTCCTCTTCCCAAAATGACAAAATCCTTGAGGAAACCTCCTGACACAGAGTATATTTGAAATTCATTGCCACCTCCTCGTGGAAATCAGGCTTTTGAGGGCAGGAGTTGACAGCTTTTGCTAGGTTTTAGCCACCATGGGAAGATCTGGTGAAGGAAGCCAAGGCAGGAACTGCAACTTCATTTTTGACCAGTCTCACCTCTGCACACCAGGCACACACTCTCACTCTCATAGAACTCAAAGTATCTAAACCAATGTAAATAATAGATTTCTGTTCTCCTAGTTCATTTTGGACTGAAACAGGGTTAGGGGAAATAGAGGTTACTTTCTCAGCCAGCAAAGCTGTGTCCAGAAATAGATGCACATCTCCATGCTCAAACAACAATAAGCAGCTGCTTTGTTGCTCCATCCCCACCAAGCTGACACCCATGAGGTGGTTGCAATGACCACCCCAGTCCCACATCTGCCCAGGCTGAGAATGCAAACAGATTAGATTAAACCGTGGTGATTTATGGATGCATTATCCTCAACTAAACTGCAAGAAGGTTTCTTCCAGGCAAAATGCATCTACCTGCAAAGTTGATGTCCCATAGACTCATAGGAGATTTGGTTCTGTTTCCAAGATATTAGACCATTTCAGTTTCTCTTCTCTGGATTTTCTGGGACAGGTACTCACACCATTTATATATAGAAATAGGCAAAAACACTGATCATCTGGAAAAAGCTAATTCTGAATACAAAGCTATTTCCAAACTTCTTCACACACAAATGAGCTGTGCTCCAGTACGTTGCATTTTCTTCAGTGCAGATACAGTATTTTCCCCACGCTTTTGTCCTGATACAATTCTTGATTTCTATTAATGAGGACAGCCTCAAGCAAAGCAAAGCCAGCAGCACTTCCAGATTCATGCCAGCCATAATTTGCCTTATTAAAGGTATCTTAAAGGAGCAATTCTGTAGCCATTTTGTGTTTCCTCCTGCCTCTGTAAGTTAACTTTACATAGGGCAAAATAGTAGTAGTAGGGTAGAGAACCCGTCCTACACAAATGGCTCATGTTTCCAAGTTACTTTTTTTTCCTTTTCCTTTTATGTGTTTTTTTTTCATTTTCAATTGAAAGGGAATAGCCAGAATGGTACAGCCCTATAAACAGTGGATAATAACTCTAAGCTAATAGTTACATGAAAGCACTGGTAATTGCCCTCTACTTGCTCTGGATATAAGACATGGAAACAATAAGGTCTGGAGATAAGATTGTAAGTATCAACAATTTTTCTTTCTATCCTCTGAGATTTTACTTTGGACCTGACAGTCATCATTGACTTATGTGCCACTTGAGCAGGCATTCTAGTGTCATTTGCAGGGACATGTGGCTTGATGGGCCTTTTATGAACAATTACACAATGGTGTAATTTACAGCATTAGCCTGGCATACTCAGCATGTAGCAGGACATACACAGCAGTAAGGCACAGCGCGGAGTGAAGGAAATCAGAAAAATACAACACTGCCTGGGCAGATTCCCTATAAGTTAGCGGCTGAGAAGCTGGGCGTGCAAACCACATGAGATCTGCTCTGACAGCTGAGGGAGGCTATCCCCACCTCAGAAACTCATTTTAATACTGATAGCCAAATTAACACTGGGCGCATTTTCTTTGGAAAGCAGAACTTCAGCATTTATGAAACTACAGTAAGTTTATCGACATATAAGTTCTTTAACTCTGTCCATTAAATCTTTTAACCAAAAGCCATAATGATGATGGCTGTCATTATTACTATTTGTCATCACAGTAGCAGCATTTTGCAAGCACCCAGGAGCCCAGTCAATTGTACTGCGATGTTTAGCCCTAACTTGTATTGATCCTTCAGCTCCAAGTCTCAAATCAAAAGCCATTTCTGAGATTTTTAGCTGGTGTGACTCAAAGGCAGAAAAGAGCTGTGGGCTGTGTTAGAGTCACTCTTCTGCAGGGGTGCATCACCTCGGCAGCCGTGATGGGTAGTTTTACATTTATAGTTCAAGGATTGACTTGAGACATCTTCCAGAGCTCACTCTGTCAGTCACGTCAGAGGCTCCACTTCTCTTAACAAGTTCCATCTGAAAAGTGCCTGAAGCCAACAAAAGTTCTCACAGTGATGCCTGCTGTGCACAAGGTCCAGGCTCCAGGATATGACGAAGAGGGAAGACCTGGCCAGCCCAAGGGCCAGCTGCTCCATCTCCTTCTGGTGCACCAGGGCTCAAGCCACATGGCTACCCACCACACTTCTCCATGACCATGGGGTAGAGCAGCTCCAACTCCCTCTGCCAGAAAGGGTACATTGAGTTTGATTTCCTGGACTGCTGGGATGCTCTGTAGGACACTGCTACTGGATAAAAAACAAAGCTGATGCGTGGAGCAGGGACAGCAAGCCACAGCTGTATCACAATTCATTGAGCCCACAGCTTAGGCACTGGGCTAGAATGTCATTTGCCCTCTCCTTGTGGTCCATGTGTTGGACCCTCGGCCACACAGTGATCCAGCAGTGCTCTACGATGGCATGCAGCTCTGGGAGCTTGGGAAGCAAAATGAAGCGAGTTTAAATCCTTGAGGCTGAAGAGAAAATCACCACATACAGATTTACTGCTTCCGGACCAAAAACTCTTATTAGAGTCCTATGCAGTAGGAAGACATCACTGTAACCTACTGTCTTTTAAAGAAAAAAAAATGGTGAGTTTTCTATGCTAAAAAATAATAAACACCTATATGTAAGGTGTAATTTTGTCCAGCAAATCTGCCTTCGAACAGACAGCTCACCAACACCCATAGAAAGACACCAAAGTCAAGGAAGTACGTACAGGTCAGACCAGGCTCTGACATTTCCCATTCCCTATCAGCCTGGGGGGTGGTTATTAATATCATTTCCAAATACATAATTTTTCCATTTTGCTATACACAGAAAGTGGGCACCAAGCTCAGTCATCTGAGCTCCACTCTTCCTTCTCTGTCCCAAACTGCTGCCCAGCCACAGCCATGTCATATTATGTGATATTAGATCGCACTGAATTCCTAATGTACATTTCTCCCAGTGAGAACTCTGTTTCAGAAGTGGATGAAGTATTGTGTAAATATTCCTCAGTTTTATCAATACTAATCTGAAAGCCAAACATTTGCTTGCACATTACTGCTTTTCTATGATGTTCTGCATTCACAAATGAGGAAACAGATGCAGAACCATGAAACCATTTGCCCAAGGCTATAAAGGAGCATTACAGGATCTGAGTTTCCTTGCCCCTAGTCCCATACATAGACTAGTAGACCACAGACAACAGCTAGTGAGCATTAAGTACCTCCCAACACCAAAAAGAGAAGTTGAGGTTGATATTCTTACTGTGAGATCCTTTTGTGCTGCAAATGGGCCCAGGTAGATGGAATAGCCTCAGGTTTAGCTGCTTGGAAAACTGTGACAAACTAAGTACATGATCAAAAAGAGAGAAAGTGAGAAAGAAAGAGAGAAAGTAAAAGCCTGTTGTCACACACAGGAAAAATAATCCATGTTCTTTTTTGTAACAGACTTGACAGGTCTGTAATAAGAAATATTTCATTAGTGCAGTAAAGCTCTTTGTCAGCAAATGTTGTAGAGTAAAATAAATGGGAATTAAAATTAATTCTTCATTAAGCTTTGATGAAGACTCTGTCCTTGAGCTGTAAATCCAGGGCAATTCTTATTCTAGAGAACCATTATTAACCTGTGGGCCCTCCTGGTTGTCTGGGAGATGTGTATGATGTACTGCTGATGGAATATGTGCTTATGCAACCTACTGTTACCATGCTCATCTCCATAGGAACTATCTGCATCACAGACAGTCTTGGTGGGTTTCTCATGCCACTCTGCTGAAATCATTGAGACCTGTGCGTGTGAGCCAGAGTTTAATTTCTTCTACCTCTTCCCAGAACACTTATCTTCAAGGATGGGCTTGAATATGCCCAGTACAACCAAGAGGGGTGGCAGCAAGAAGAGCCATGCCCAAGTACTCAGTACCTTATGTCTAACATTAGCTCTAAATTTTCATCTCACTACCTTTAGCCATCTAAAGATCGACACCATGTCAAAGGTGATCATCTCAGCTCCTCATTGTCAATAAAAGAGATAGGTATTCCCACAATGAACTTCATACTCCATACAATGTAGGTATCTTTGTAAGATATCTCCTATTGTTTCGGGTAGATACTTGTCCCTCTTTATTAAATAGAAAGAAACCTGAGACTGGAGGCACAGCTATTGAATATCCAAAGTTAGGTGAGTTGTACCCCACCCTAAGATCTGACTATAGGTTCTTCAGTAAGAACGGAATTCCTCTCTTCTAACTTCTGGTAGGCATCCATGTAATTCCAGGCAGAAAGGAAGATCTAGTAAAGCCATTGCACAAAGGAATGAAATTCTGATCACTCTTCAAGAGGGCAAAGCCAAAATATAAAACTGGTAGAAAACCATTCTGAGGACAAGATGAGGAAGGATGATCCTTCTTCTGAAATGGGACTTGTCCATCCTGGCAAAGGGAGTGCTGAGGAAACCTAATTTCTCTTGGTTTTTACAGAGAGACAGAGAAAAGCGCTCTGAAGCTGAAGGAAAACACTGACTAAAAGAAAAATTGGTGTAAAATTGACCATTAATATATTTAAGCTGGCGATTAGAAACAAGTTCCATTAAATCAACTCCCTGATGGGGCTGAAAAGAAGAGAGAAAAACTGACTCGAAGATAGAGCTTGGTACTGTGAAGAGGAGGATATGAGGTGCTGCTTTTGATTACAGGCAGCTCAATGTGCTGACCCACGAGACCCCTTTCAACCTCACGCTACTGTGTTCTCCAACGCTGTCATTGCCTTCATCATTACAAGTGGAAATTGAGGGCACTCAGCACTGACTGGTCCTAGATCCCTGTGCAGCAAAGAGCTCTAAGGCTCAAATTTGCTTTTCTCAATTGCTGAAAGTATTGGCTCAACAGAATCAGAAAAAAAAGCCAGCTGGGCACAGCATTCCCTAGCCCTGTTCATTTCTTCTGAAATAATTTCTCAGAAAACATGTTTCCATTTTACAATAGACTCCCAGGAAAGTCCTGGATTAGCCATTTTATTTTTTTCACCTGCTAGTGCAAACACGTTTTAGCCGATAATGACTCCGGCTGCAGTGGCTCCCTTTGGAAGGATTACGATGACAGCAAAAGAGGCTGATGAAAACTGTGACAATTCCCTCTTCCCCCAGCTGATTCAGAGCGGCAAACGCTAATGTTAAAATGTACAAATGGCTCTGCATGCAATTTTAATATGATTATCATATGAGAAAAAGAAAGACCATCTGTGGAAGCTAGAAAATCTTAATGGGAGATTTAATTGACTTCATTTATCTAAGGGGAGATACATGTGTCTCAGGACCTCCAAACCAGCTAGGTAGCCTCCTCTGCTCTGCTAGAATTAGTGCTTTGCTCGATGGAGGGTGCAATATACCTGAGAGACCGTAGCTGTCATGTCCCACTCCAAACAGGAAAAAGCAAGGTTATAAATCACCTTTATCACCAAGATAACGATTAAGGACAGAATGTAGTGTTTTATCACAAGGAATGAATGAGTGACTGCTGCAGGCCCCAAAGGCCACAGACCATAAAACAAATAACTGTGATTAAGCAGATCAAAAGTCTTTAACTTATCTAGGGCCATAAGGACCAAATTAAACGCCAAACCATTTAGGAAATGGCTTTCATAACATTTCTTGTTATCAGCATATTGGCGGGTGTTCAGGAAGTTCATTAAGAAACTGTAGCAACAACTCCACTGTATTGACTCAAAAAGAGCAGGTTGCTTTGAATTTAGTACATCAGAGGAAAAGTCAGCAGCAGAGAGCCATGGTTTTATCTGAGCATAATCCATCTAGGCACAGTCTGGTTGCCCAGAAGTCATTCTACACCCATTCTATGCCCATTCTATGTCATTCATTCTATCTGCATGGTTGCCCTAGCATTGCTTACTTTTTCTGGCTTCATATTCATTATGACTACTTGTAAGGAGATCATCACCCATCAGCAGAAATTGGAAAGGATTTTCTGATTAAACAGTGTTTAACAATGTCAGTTCATCCAAGCTCAAGATATGTCTGTAGAAAGGGAATGGAGATAATTTCCAAGTTGTTTTTTTTTTTTTCCCTGAAATTTTGAAGATAACATTCAAATTCCCTAATTTGAAGTAGTATCTTCTTCAGAAACCTTTGTTCCTCCAAGTTACCAAAGATTAAGAAAACGAGAGAATTATCGAAATTGAAGATTCTTTTTTTTTTCTCCCAAAGAGACCAAAAGAAAATTTTTGCACTGAAACATCTTGGCCTCCTTCCTTCTAAAACTATAACCTTCACATTTATCCCACAACTCCCCAGCTAGACCCAGCTAGGCCGGTTATGATGTGAAAGGCACAAACCTCTCCCCTAGCTGCTTGCAGTTGAAATCACTGTAGTCCAAACCACGGCTGGCCCTCTGTTCATCCGTCTTGCATTGTAGGTACCAACAGATGGAGCCTGCTGGCTTTGTACAGGAATTTATGGCCTGGATAAATGGAGGTGCAATTAACTGCAGGCACCTTCAGTAGGAGACACAGTCGATGAGTGGTCAGTCCAAAATGGTCAGTGCACGCTGAAAGCGAAGGTAAACCAACTGGAAACCTCAATAACAGCTATCTGTGACTGTCACTGGCACACCCCAGTGACATTTCTCATGTAGACTGAGCAGATTGCCATGGTGCCCTTCTCCTTATTTATCTGACCATCTTTTAAGCCAGGAGATGACAAAGCTAGACTGAAAATTATGGCCATGCCTCGTTTTCCCCATGAAATCTGGGCCATGAAAGATAGTGCCGAGCTCTGCAAAGATCCATCTGCATGTTGCACGTTGACAGAAAGGGACATCTAAGACAGCCTCTCTGAAAGTTATTGCCTGGGGGAAGAGTTCATTGACCTCATTAATCTAAAAGCAGACACAAGGAAGACCATCCTGTCTACGGACATCTCCCAGGGCGAGATTCAGTGTGACAACAATCAAAAGGAGAAGGCAGGTGATAAGGGGCTGGTATTCTCCCCAGCATCCTTCAGTCCTGGGTGTTCTTGCCTATATTATAGTCCCTTTCATGTCTTTGACTTTCTTGGGGGATTAAAAAAAAAAAAAATCAAAAGTAGGAATTCTCACATTTAAGATTATCTGTAAATATTAATGTGCAAATATGCATGTATTATCTCAAACAGCACAGCTGTTCAGCACCACTTACCAAATTTCATTCTCTTGAGTTGTAAGAAAGGCAGAGAAACTTTGTAATCACTGATGAACTGCTTAGAGCTCTCCTTTCCAGAGCCATTGAGATGACAAGGTGGGACATCCTCTGCCAAGATTATTCCAATTTATCCTGAGCTGTGAAAGGTATATAGGTGACATAGCAGCACAAAGGAGGCATAGTATTAAATACCTCTTTAATTCTTCAACCACTATTGAAAAAGCAAAACCAGCTTGGGAACTTGCAGATTTTCTCTATGGTGGCAGGGGAAGTCACCTCCGTAAACTTAAGCTGGGAAGAGGAGGGTGCATGGATAGCCCCCCATATTTGACCCAGATGACATCCAGCTACCAATGTTTTCTGATGCCCACAACTGACCTTTTTTAAGCCACATATACACTGAGCAGCAGCCAGAATTTGGGATGAGTCCCACAGCCTGGTGCCTGGGGACACAGGCTGGGGACCCACTGGGCAGGCTGCAGCAGCCCTTCCAAGGAAATCTGAGCAGTAGTAGAGGAGGAGGAGGGGGCATACTCAGCTCTCTCCCTAGTATGAAGGAGACACAGCTGAGATGCGCAAGAGGCAGGACCCTGGAAACCCTTGCTCTGAGAGCATACAGTCTTTCTGGGAACCTGGAAGCCAAACTTCAGGCACAGCTTCTCACCTCTGCGCAGTGAAGTTTTGAGCATTTAATCTCAGACAACCCTTTTTCTGCACCCAAACAAACATCGCCGTTAAATCATCTTTAAACAACGCGGCAGCTAATGCTTGCAGACAGCAAAGCCTGCCACACACGGATTGCAGCAGGGAGGGGCCGGCCCTGCTTTCAATTTAAATGCTTGCTATCAATCTGTTTTTCCAAACACCGCTCACAAAAATAGCTTGTGCTACCCTGACAGAAGGTTTTTCTCTGTGATACACTTCCCTCTGCTGCTCATACGTGCTAATTACAATGCAGTGACAATATTCCTGTATTTCTGAGCACCCAAAGCAGAGACCTGGTTGGTATTTGGTGTTAATCCTGGCATTACATTCAGAGCGTGAGCTTTATTAATTACTGCAACCTAAAAGAAGCTGTGGCTTGTCTACTTTTGATAACTGGATTTATTTAAAAGGCATACTTGGATCCTATCTGAACTTTGAGATTCTTTCCTACATCTGCATTAAACCAGATTTTGTTCTGCACAGAAATTAAGGCCAAAGACTTCCCGCAGACAGGCTTTACTGGAGTTGTACACGCTGCTTGTGGCTCCATTAGCAATACTCGCAAAAAGCATTTCCAAAGCAATCGTTCAGTCACAGCACCATTCTTGCTGCAGTAGAGCAACTGAAGCACATCACGTCCACTACAAAAACAGCAGCTTTATGCCAGCAGATAGTGATGTTAAAGAGCATTGCTAGGTGGCAGTTCTCAATCACACCCTCATAGATTTATTCGATTTAATTTGTCCAAGAAAAGGCATGGAGACTCGTTTATCCCAGGTCCCTTCCTGTCCCCTGTCTGCGCCCTGCACAGTTTAGGCAGGGTGGAAGCACCTATGCACCGGGGTGAGGGCAAAGAAAAGAGAAAGATGGGCTCACTGCCTCTCTGCTCCTCCTTAGGGAGGAAGGAGAGCTCTGCCCAGCAACCATCCTCAAGTTCTAGCAAAGTATTCCAGCAGGAAGATAACTCCTGCTGGACTGGAGAGCCATGCCGGGAGGTGAGAGGCATATTTCTGTTCCTCCAACAGTCCTCAAGTTTCCCCAGAAGCACAGAAGAGCTTTCCAGAAGAAGGAGCAGTGCTGAATGGGTGTGTGTGTGTGTATATGGGGGGGGGTGTTCAGCTCAGCACATTCTGAGATATCATCTCTCCAACTGCAATTCCTCCTGGCTATTGCAGCCACCCTTATTTAGACCTATTTTTTTTGCAAAGCTTCTGTGACATGTAATTAACTTTATGCTCTGGGCAAAGTCCCTCAAAAGCAAATGTGCTTGAAATACACAGGCAATGGAAATTTACCCTGTTTGCAAGGCCGGGTATGTGCATAAGACTGGCCGATTCAGGATCACATTCAGTTGCTTTTATTCTTTATTTACCCTGTTTACAAGGCCGGGTATGTGCATAAGACTGGCCGATTCAGGATCACATTCAGTTGCTTTTATTCTTTATTTACCCTGCTCAGAGGGATTTGAGATATTTCCTTCAGAAATCCTTGCATTAGCTGCAATCAGCTATTATTCCATCCAACTGTTTTATTCTAATCTCTGCATAACAGCCCGGCACCTTGTATATGTGAATACAAATAGCAAAGTCCCTGGTGAACTCTGAGTGTCTGTCATGTATTCCTGGGGGAAATCAAATTCTTCTTAGTACAATGTTGATGGTTTTATGAGGATTTTTTTTTCTTTTTGTTACATGAGATAGGAAATATTGCAAGTTAGTGTCTAATTGGGTTATAGTGTCATTCTTATGCATAATTATCTCTTCCTCTTACAAGAAGAAAATGCTTAATGCATGCAAAAAGCAAGCAAAAATATTTCTTTTAATTACCCAGTAGATGTAAAACAATAAACTGATCAGAAACGATGAGGTACAGGAGGATGATGAGATCAAGTAGATCTTAGCTCTCAGCCTTCACTGAAGGCATCTGACCACCCCTGAGGAATGGTATCATGTAGAGGAAATGGCAATTTGGGAATCCTACAGAAAAACAGTGGGAAGGACTTCCTTGAGCCCATCCTTCAGGGAGAACCCAGATCAGCCAAAGTCTTCCTTACATGCTTCTAAATATTTTTGGTCCTAGACATAGTGGAGGCCAGGTGCTGTGAACATGAACTGAAGGAAGATGATCCATGCCTAGCCCTTGCAGGGAAGGCACACAATGTTTGCCACGAGAAGGATCAACAGTATTCAGCCTACAAGTAAAATGGCTTGGGAAGAGGTTTCAAACGTACAAACTGCCTCAGCAGCAGCAGGAATTGGTGCAAGATCAGGGTGGTTTCCAGCACTTGGGCAGTATGCCTCAATGTGGATTCACCCAGGGATACTCGAAGAAGTCCTCACATTGCTGCTTGGTTTTGTTGTTTGGTTTTTTTTTCCCCCTTTTCTGGGACTACAGATAAGTTCCTATCTCTAGTTGGACATTTCTTATACCTCTGGTTACTGTTTCTAGTCAACTTTTTGTTTAAAATGTAATGGGAAGACACATGCACACAACTAGCTAGCTAGCAAGATTTGTTTCCTTAAGAAATCAAGCTAAAAATTCAATTAACAAACCCAACAGTGTCAAACTACCTTGAAACTTCAGTTACTTATTAGCTTCGCCTTTGCAGGTGTTGAAGACAATAAAATTCCCATCATTGAAGCCCTAGTCAGACATTGAAAAGCAGCCAAGCTCCTAAAGCTGGGACGCTGGAAATAATCTGTTTCCCTGCCAAAGCCAGAAGAAAGTTAACAAGCAATTTAAGTTTCAAGGCAAGCCGTTTCCACGTGTGTTGTTCATTTATTTGTCTTTGCTAGATAGTTTTTTGCTTCCTTTTGGTCCTTAACTTTTAACTGTGCAAGGCTGGCAGGGAGGAGAATGATGTGTTGTGGGGAGGATTTGGAAGGAGACTCAGACAACATAAAAGCAGTTGTTTTAGAGGCAGAGACAGAGGGGCTGGATCAGGTCAGCACTGCTAGATCACAACAGCCAGATACGTGTAGAGGACTGAGATGCTACTATAAAGAAAGTCATCAGCCCACCTAACCCAGCGACAAGCCACAACATAAATCAGATTGCTCAGATTCACGGGTGTTGTATTGATTGTGTCTCGTGGTTGCACTGTCTGGAAAGAAATTCAAATTTAGCTGCACCAGCTCTGCCATCCTCAGCTATCCAAGCCACAGGCTCCTGCAGTAGAAAATCCATCTGCAAAGGGAAGAAAAACAAGATGCAAGCTCTCAGCAAACTGCCCTGCAAAGTGGCAGTGAATAAGCCAGCGATCGCAATGGTTGTCTCTCCAATAATTTCCCTTCTAAGGAAAAAATCAAACTATTGCAACTGCTTGCCCCAGTGAGAGCCCTAGAAGGGTGATGACCCTTCCCAGCCTTCCCACTCGCCACGAAACCCTGTGACTTAGCCTCAGGCTGATTACCCAAGTCTCTATAACTTCCTGTAAATTCAGGTGCTGCTGCTTTTCCTTATGGGCAGGCTGAAAGTCACCACTGATTTTGTGACTCAGCCATCAGAGCAGACTTGAGGGAGGGGCTGCAGTTGCCTTTTTGGTGTTAAATCCACCCCCAACAAAGTGCTCTGAAGCAAACTACAACTTACAGTGGTTAAAGGTAAATCAGTCAGGACTTAAGCTCCAAGGATTCATTTTTTTCCAGCTATTGATAGAATTTCAATTGGAGGGATTAATTCCAGAGGCGTATGTCTATTTACTCCCCCCTGCTTCCTCCCACCATTGTTTTTGGACTCTCTTGGATATCAAAACTTAGGGGATTATTTCCTTCCCACGATGGCAGAGCATAGGTCATGTCTGAGGCACACAACCTATCCAAAGAGCAGGGCTAGGAGCCTGGAAACACTAAGGAGAGGCTCTCAGTGCCACCAAGTCCCAGCACAAAGGGTGAGGACTCTAAAAATCTTCATAGAAAACCTCTGAAGGAAGATGAACAGTAGTCTGGAGAACAAGCCAAAAAGAAAGACCTGGGTAGCTCTGGTGTGGCTGCAGGAGAGCACTTTGCAGATCAGCTGTGGTTTACTGGATGCTGTTTCATCAAAGTGCTGTGATTTCCTACAAGGTCCCCTTCCTAGTCAAGTCCACATCCTTGTCTTATCTTCAGTTGCTGCCTCTTCTAATTTCTTCCTTTGGTTCCCACGCACAACCCTGTAAACTGTTTGGCCACGCTGCAGCTTGGCCAGGCAGGGAGAAAAGTGCTGATTCTGGAGTCAGGGCAGCTGCCAGAACAACATTCAGGAGCAAAAACCACCTCATCCTTTGGAAGAAGAACAAATGGGAAAAGAGCGTCAAAGGGACCAGCACTGCCAAGGTCATGCAGAGTCGGAGGGAGGGGGTCCTTATGTGTCTCTGATGTCTGATGGGCTAGAGGAACAAGCTGCCACTGAGCCCTTTTGCAGGGCGGGAGATGGCTGTGAATGAAAGGTATTGACTCAGATGTACCAGGTAACCATCTGTGGTGCTTTAAGGAGGTCTCTTGCCACAGCTCTCTGTTCCTTTGCCAGAGGGATGAGGTGGGCAGAGGCAATAACATTTTGGATCATCTGCTTGAAGACACAGAGCACACTTCCTGGAGCCTCACCGTTCAGTTTTGCACCTAAGCCACCCACTCTGTCATCAGGCCAAGTAACAACTGGAAAGGCCACCTGATTTTTGCAGCTCAGTTGCCATCCGCAGCAATTTATCACACTGGGTTTTTAGTTTTCCCAGGGAAGTAATTCTAGCTGGGATGAGGATTCTGAAGGATGTACAATTCTTTCTATCTGTAATCTATGAACATGTCACTGTGCTTTAGTATTAGCATATATCTTTGCTACATTTCTAATGAGTATTGGGGGAGAGGGGTTATACAGTTCAGGATCACAGACCCATTTAACTGCAGAACCACCAGTCAGATTTTTTTTTTTCATAATTGCAGGATTTTTCCCAATCCAAAAACCTCCTTATAATCCTTTAATTGGTATCTACACATCAAACACCATCATACCAAAAAGCAGCAGTACAGCACTAGACAACCTCATTGGTCCTTCTACAAAGCAGCTCCCTGTCTCAAAGACCACCTTGGAGAAATAGTCCCTGGCATGTTGTGTCATGTAGCAAGAAGTAGTTGGTCTGCAACATCCAGTGGCAGGGAAAGGCCACCACAGTGAGAATTTCAGCTGTTCCTTGGAGTGGTTCTTTGGTTTTGGTTAAGATTCCTTTTGAGCATGAAGCCTTATGCACATCACTGACCAGAAGCAAAGAGCTTTCCAAGGTTTCAGGAACAACCAGCAGTTCACAGACCTTGACTCAGGTCCTGCTGTAATGTACGCTTACGTAACTGTGTACATCTACAGCCAAACTGTATTTGGAAGAAAAACATAACTTTGCCATGCTGAGGGCCTAACTCAACATCCTTATCCACACCAATTAACTTTTTTGTTCTTTCTTTACTGCACTGCTCCAGTGACTTCAGAAGACAACTTAGATTTCAAGGGACTACCATAATCTGACCCACAAAGAACAGAGTTGATGATGGCTCAAATTATTTGCTCTGGTGGTAACTACAAAGTTGTCACAGCTACAATACACTCTGTGGGTGTAAGGCTTTAAGCATTGACTTTGCAGGCTCATATATGTATTAGTTACAGATTTTCTATGCATTAAATTAGGCTTTGGAATTACTTAAAAGTATTCAGCCCTCAAAGTAAAATCACTAGAGAGACTGAAAAGTACCTGAACATTGATAATTAGAAGGAAAACTGCAAATCCCCTTGTAGCCAAAGTCTTGGGCAAGTCCACAGGAGCTACCCGTAGTTGGCATAGTCCACATGTAGGAATCACAAACTTGAAGCTTTACACTTTGATACAACAGCTTCTGCTATCATTCCTTTTTGTGCTGAGTAACTACCACACAAGCCATCCTGCCCCAGTTCACATGCTAATAAACTTGGATGGGGTCAGACATGGTGGTTCGTGTCATCACAAGACCTCTCTCAATTATTTTTCAATGGTCTTGGGAATCTGGAGAGGTCCTTGTTGACCAGAAACCAGCAAACATTGTTCTAATTTTCAAGAAGGGCAAGAAAAAGGACCTTGGTAACTACAGGCCTGTCAGTCTCACTGCAGAGCTCAGTAACATTATGGAGAAAATTATTCTGGGAGTTATTGAAAAACACCTGAAGGACAAAGCAGTCATTGGTCACAGCCAGCATGGGTTCACGAGGGAAAGGTCTGTCTTAACAAATATAATTTCCTTTTATGACAAGGTCACCCATCTAGTTGACCAAGGGAAGCCAGCTGATGTAATCTTTTTTACTTTGGAAAGTAAAGCTTTCAATACTGTTTCTCACAGTATCCTTCTGGATGAAATGTACAGCATACGGATGCTGTAGAGATGAAATGTACAGAATACAACTAAATAAATACTTAATACAATGGGTGAACAACTGGCTGACAGGTCAGGCTCAAAGGCTTGTAGTAAATAGGGTTACATCAAGCTGGCAGCCAGTAACTAGTGGGGTTCTCACTAGCTAACATACATGCACACGTAGTACCTGGAGACTGTCCCTCCCTTAAAGAAAGACTTGCTGTGTAACAGAGATACTGAGAAATGTTTTCATGACTCCCACCAAACTTTAGGGAATTATCTACAGTGACCTGGCAGCCTGTCAATCAACAGCAAATCAGCCATCTCCAGTAGATTTGACCCACCTGAGGGACATCAACAAACATCCCCACTGTAGACATTATGTATCCATGGGACAAAGCCTGTCCACCCTATACTAGCCCTAAGCACCTTCTCTGTCCAAATTCCCCAAAACAACAGCTCTGCAAAAGCTGAGGTTCTGTTAACCCAACTTTGTTACAGTGCAGATGAATATGACTCCTTCAAGCATTTTTCCAGCTTTTCTTTCTATAACTGCATTCTTAAGTTGCCCACAGTGTTATCATCACCTTTAAAATATATATACATTGGCACCTTAAGGGATACCTGCCCTGCATTACTGACATATTGAGTTTTGTTAAAATTAGCAGAATTATAAACAAACTGTGATCCTTCAAGTTGTAAAAAGCTGTATTTAAGTCCTATTTACAAGATGACAGGAGACAAGACTCACTAAGAAGAGTTATTTAAACCCAAGATGCAAATGTCAAGCTATATATACTGCTTCATGTACAGATTTCCACTGGAAATGACGCGCAGCCAGATAAAAGAGCTCATATCTTGTGAGGCATAATATGAACTTGAGTTTAGCCCTTGGTGATTTCTGAAGGGATTGACCAGTTTGGATGGCTATGCAAGCAGAGAGATGATTTAAAAGAAGCATAGAATGGTTTGAGTTGGAAGGGACATTAAAGCCCATCCCATTCCAGCTGCGGATGGGGCATCCACAGCTTCTCTGGCAGCCTGTGCCAGTGCTTCACCACCTTCACAGTAAAGAATTTCTTCCAAATCTAATCTTCTTCCAACCTAAATCTCCACTCTTTTAGTTTAAAGCCATTCCCCCTTGTCCTATCACCACACCCCCTGACAAAGAGTCCCTCCCCAGCTTTCCTGCAGCCCCCTGTAGAAGCTGTAAGTCCACTCTCTGAAGCCTTCTCTTCTCCAGGCTGAACAACCCAACTCCCTCAGCCTGTCTTCATAGGAGAGGTGCTCCAGCCCCCTGAAATGACGACAAAGAGTAGGAAGATACCATGAGGATACAGCAGTGCTGCAGGTAACAGCAGCTCCACTGTCAGGATCAGTCCTGAATACCCACCACTTTATTGGTTCTACACGATTTGAAATGGGATCATTTAAAAAAATGGAAGAAAATTGGCAATCTTCCTGCTTATTCAGCATGGACAGTTTGTTCCCTTGCTGATCTTGGGGCAGGAAAATGAGAATATTTGAATAAATCAGGCAATACAGTTTTGAAACAATACTTAGTGTTTTCATTCCCCTTTTAACACCAGCATTTTTTCTTTTTTTTTTTCTGCTAAACGTTAGAGGAATTTGTTCTGGAAGAGAAAACATTTAATTAACCACAACAAAGGCTCAGCTTCTACTTCTTGATAAGGGATTTTAGGCAAACATTCACCAGAAAAGCATGTGTCAGGGACAGTGGCTCCAGAGCAACCAGCAGGTAATACCTGGGACCTGGAGGAAAGTCAGAAAAATCAGGGAATGCTCTGAAGTTGCCTCTTCCTCTGAAAACACGCAGTTCTTGAAGCCTTGGGGAAAGTGACCTTAGACTGCAGTGACAAGAAACCACTGAGCTCTACAAGGAGTTGACCCACAAGGGGGTTTAGAGTGCTTTAGCATACTCATGAGCTTCAGCCATGCGTGTTCATCACGTGTACCATCAGCTGCCTTCAGAAACAACATATGCATGTATTTGTGTATCTATCTGTGTGTGTAATTTCATCCTAATTACTTCATTCACTTCACATCCATGGAACTGAGGCTGCAAGGAGCAAACAAGAAACAAAGCATCCAAACGTTCACCTTCTTATGAGGTATATGTGATGCCCTTGGATCTCACATGCACACTGATTTGATAAGGAATCCACTCGCTGCTGAGAGATTTATACCAAGAACCATTTCCAAATCAATTTTTCTTTGATTTGGGGCTTTCACTAATACTCTTGTGGGGATTATAGGACTGGAGTTTGATGCTACTGTATTCTCATTCTGTGTACAGGAAGATTTTGCTTTTAGCAGTTTCTGTTCAAAATTCTGTCTCCAGGAGAGAGAGAGAAGTTGGTCTAGAATTACACACAGCAGAAATAAGTGAGACTGGAGAGCAGAAAACCAAATGGAACAAGAACCCCAGCTATTTCTAAGCCGTCCCCCTGGCCTTGCTGAGGCAGGTCACAGACAGGCCTGTCCAAAGGGTCAAAGAATCGCTGGCCTGTCAACAGGGAGATCTGAAGTTTTAACCCCAAATAAGTTATACAGCGAGTTATTCTTTCTCTCTTTTATGCTGAGCTATGTAGCATCGGAAGTCAGTCCATTGGATATTTAATGTGTTTAAAATAACTCAGGCACAAAGTCAAAAATAAGGCAAAATAAGCACAACTGCAACTTTTGAGTAATTTTAGTGGATTGTGAAGGAAAGAGGGTTTTTCTTTTTTCTTTTTCACCAAACCTGAGGAGCATAAACCTCTCTTTAGTCACTTGCATTCAAAACCTGAATGCACGTAGTCTTTTGAATATTAATATTGATGCATTATCAGTATCTATTGATATATCAATACAATATTGATACATAATAAAAAGTCATTACCACTCTAACAGCAAAGTTTCAGGGTACTGAATTCAGCTAGCTGTACAATATATAATTGGCCAGAAGCTCTTAGAAGTAAAAAAAAAAAATTAAAAAAAAGGCCTATTTTTGTTTGTTGTAATGCAGTTGGTTTGTTCCCATCAGAGCACACTCTGTCCCACTAACATCAATTTAGCTAATTTAATCAACTACATAGAAAGAAACCATTCAGCCCAGGGAGAAACAATACAGCAATTAGCAACACTCAGGTGGCAATGACTGGGGCTCCCTTACACAGTTCAGGACAGACTGAGTTTTAGCTCAGATGGGGGTAGCCAAAGGATTAAAAACAACTGTGGGATTTAATCTACAAACAATGCTTTTCAGGCATTGCAGAAAGCCCAAATGTCAGGTAGGGGGTGGGGTGTCTCCCTAATGCATTTTGAAGTGAGCAACTTTATTTTAAGAGCAGCGTGGATCTCGGAGCTGAACCTTATGAAAATCACATGCCCAGGGACAAGATGAATCCTAGTGAAAATATTTTTCCTGCTTTCTTACTCAGAGTTGGGTGTTAGCTTTGTTTGAAAGCACTTCCTTGTGATATTAAACAAAGGGGGAAAAAAATGAAGATAATGTTAATGTTTACCTAAATGGGAACTCCAACAGTAGCACAAAATAAAAAACACACTGCTAACATTTTCCCTTTCCTAGATCTTTAGATGAAAATGAGATTCACTGCATACACAAAATGCAACTGCTTTTGGTATTCTCTAAAACTAATGGTAAAAGGTGTTTTGTTGTTGTTTGTTTTTTCCCCTTCATTTATATTCTGGCTGTGCAGTTGAGGGACCTAAACCAGGTTGCTCAAAGTCTCCTCCAACCTTACACTGAACACCTCCAGGGATGGGGCATTCACACCTTCTCTGGGCAGCCTGTGCCAGTGTCTCACCACCCTCACAGTAAAGAATTTCTTCCTTATACCTAATCTAAACCCCTCTTTCAGTTTAAAACCATTAACCCTTTTCCTATTACTACACCCCTGACAAAGAGTCCCTTCCTAGCTTTCCTGCAGGCCCCCTTTAGGTACTGGAAGGCCGCTGTAAGGTCTCCCCGGGGCCTTTTCTTCTCCAGGCCAAACAACCTCAACTCCCTCAGCCTGACTTCATAGGAGAGCTGCTCCAGCCCTCTGATCATCTTCATGGCCTCCTCTGGATTCACTTTAACAGGTCCATGTCCTTCTCGTGCTGGGGGCCCCAGAGCTGAACGCAGGGCTCCAGGTGGGGCCTCATAAGATCAGAGCAGAAGGTGATAATCCCCTCCCTCACCCTGCTGCCACGCTGCTTTTGGTGCAGCCCAGGACACGGTTGGCTTCTGGGCTGCAAGCACACATTGCCGGCTCGTGTTGAGCTTCTCATCAACCAGCATCCCCAGGTCCTTATCCTTAGACCTGCTCTCTCAATAAATTCTCTGCCCAGCCTGTGTTTGTGCTTGGGATAGCCCAGCCCAGAGGCATGACCTTGCACTTGGCTTTGCTGTACTCCATGAGGGTCATACAGGCCCACCTCTCAGGCCTATCCAGGTCCCTCTGGATGGCATCCCTTCCCTCCGGCATGTTGACCTCACCGCACAGCTTGGTGTCTTGGACCTCACAGCCCGGGCAATCCCTTCCCGCACCGTGTGCCCACCAGCAGTTATGACATTCAGATGCTTTCCATGAACAGGTTGCTACAGCATTAAAGAGAGTCCCTGCTCCTGCCCAGCACTCCCGTGGAGATTGATCTCCCTGCAGGGAGATAAATGCGCTCTTTGCAGCTATTGCCACTGCATTAAGAGACCGATTAGGTCATTAAGCCTGTCTCAGGGTCAACACAAGATTTTCCCTAACACATTTTCCCGTGTTTTGTCCAGAACAATTTTAATGACTTCTCCACTCCTGAGCTCAGCTGCCTGGCATAAAAACACCTTGAAATGCTGGGAGTAACAATGTTTCTGCCAACAGAAGCTGCTGTTTGCAAATTTTTTTTTCCCTGACTCCTTCAGATTTTATAACATTTTTCAGGGACTGGAAACAGCCAAAGTGCTGCAGTTAGCAGTAAGCAGCCGAAGCAGTGGAAGAAAAAAAAATGGAGCCATTCTTGTAACCATATGTCTGTTCCCCCTGTCTGTCTAGAGACTGCAATTAGCAATAGATAATCACTCAGTTTAGAAATGCTAGACCCTGTAGGCAGTATTTGTGACTGAACACAAAGGATATGTAGTATTAAGTAGTTGCTCTGCCTCAAGGGATAATTTTCAGTAACACTTAGTGGGTCAGAAATCATGACTGCAATGAAATTTAGCTTTTACATCTTGGTCCAATAAAAATATATCAGGTGCAATTTAGAGGCAGAATAAGAAACACACATAAGCATAGATAAAACAGGAACTTTCACATTCCCTGCCAGTTTTTTTCAGTTTTGCTCTACATTAGAGAAATAGGAGGTCAAGACATTTTGCTTCTTCAGCACACTGAGCTTGTTGCAAGGTGGGTCTCTTCCTCCCAGCTCAACCAGTTTGTGAGATCCGTAGGCCAAGGAGGAGGGTAGAAGACCAACTTACCCCTTTAAAGATTTCCCTTTATACAGAGATGTGCCTTGCATCTTCCCAGATACCTCCTTCCTCTCCTCTTACTGCTTCTTGGATGGCATTACTGCAGCTAGTGTGAAGCTTTAAAGACTCAAACTGGTGCAAAGCCCTGGCAGCAGATGTGAAGGGGAAGAATACCCCAAGGCTTGCACTGTAGCTGAGCCTGAGAAACTCATTACACCAATGACATCCCTAATGAGAAATGCAAGCCAGGGAAGCCAGAGAGATGATTCTTGCATATAGTCTAAGACAAACTGTGACCAAGGGCAACTGTTCTGTACCTTGTTCCACTGCTCTGTGCCTTTGTGTCACAAATCTTTGGAGTAGGGCCAGCACCAGCACTAGATGTCCAAGTCTTGGACACTGCAAGGGGATGTTGCCATCAGTGTGTGTATTTAAGCACCGCTACAACACAGTGTTCTTGGTGGTTCTCTTAATGATGACTAACACACTGTAACAGGATAGCAAGGTACCAGGTTATAAAACCCAAAAACCCAAATATCAGTTTTACTGGGTGACACTAGAATCCCAAACCACTAGCAATACTACTGATTCTGAAAATCAAAGTATCTCGCCTACATGGAGCAAAAAGAGGAAAAGAACCTGCTCCCATGACACTATAAAAAAAATCCCCCCCTCAGTCTAGAAGGGCTTTCCTTTGCAGGGTTTTATTCAAAGCTATGTGAGAAACAGGCTTTGGTGACAAGCATGGGTAGCAATATATGAATGACTTGCCTTTCACAGATGATATTTGGATTTTCATAATTAGACAACAGGGGAAAAAAACTTGAAATATATTTATTGGTTAATTCTGGAGTAGGGTTTTTATCCAGGAAATTATTTGACATTTACAACTTCGCTGGTTCACAAGACAACATGTTTTGACTTCATATTGTTAGAAATCAATGCGCGAGGTTAAATATGACATTATAATTCAACGTGCCATAAGCATGACTGTAGTTACACTAAATCAATAGAATATGGTAGCCTTAATTTACAGCAGTCACAGACAGCATAAATAGTTAATTCATGGTTATTGCATTACCTGGTTTTGAGGTAAAAGGGTTGTTAAGAACAACTCCGGAACAGTTCCCCAAGGCTGTATTGCAACTGCTGTCATTCATCTTCCATCCACCTTGCCAGACTTTTGAGTATGTTGAAAGAGGCATTTTCATTTCAGCAATAAAAATAAGTAGCTTGAATATTGCTTGTTTTGTTGCTGTGCAAGCACAACTCCCCAATAACTTCATGTGTTTCAGTTTAAAGGGATGAACCTTTCAGAACTATCAGCCTAGCAAACATGTTTTTAACTTCATGTAAGAATCAAAAATATACTTTTTTCTCAGAAAAAGAAGTCACTTTGGTATAAACTTTAATAAAAAGATAAAAAATAAAGTTGTTCATAATAATATAATTAGTATATTTATGCAACCAGTATGCCTTGTTTCTACAGCTGCCTTCCCTCTTGTTTCTTCGTAAAAATGACTCCCATAGGTGTCTATGTCTTTGGAAACCATCCTCTGTATATGCTGCTGTGTGAAGACACAAGAAGAGGCAAGAAGCCAGATACCATATCAGCTCACCCATGTCATGTACTTTGAGAAGTATTATGATATAAAGCCAATCCGAAAGGGAGATCATTATGATTTATTTTCTCCCTTCCCCAACAGAGGTTTAAAAAAGACAACAACTAAAGGCAGAATTAATCCAAAACTGATAAGTCAAGTGACAGGAAAATATTCCCTCTCATCACTACCACTGCGCCTTTTGGAAGGCAGATTTTCCAGCTTCCTTCCAGTATAGAGCAGTGAGATTTATATGCACCTTTCACAAAGAGGTGGCTTTGTGCTTGCCTGATAGTTTCCATGAAGATCTTGGTAGTCTTGTTTGTTTGTTTTGAAGGTCTTACCATGTTACTTCTTCTAGAATAGCTGGGAAAGCTCATCTCTAAAATCAACTTTTTATGAAATATGCAAGCTCATTGTGATGTTTGGAGGGTGACTAGTTATACACCAGTTTGTTTCTGGAAAACAGGTTTTTGTCAAAAGTAATTTATATTCTACAATGATTTTTTTTTTTCCTGTAGTAACCTTTAAAACTCTTTTTCATCAGGAAATTTCCAAATAAATCAAATATTTGAACCTCCTTTGGTTTTCAAAGGATTGATTGCAAAATAAAAGTAGAAATGGAATGAAAACAAGACTTTTTGCTTTAAATTAAAATTACAAGCATGTGTTGTTTTGCTTTAATATTTTCCTTAGAGAGTTAGAAAATAAATAGCTACATAATAAAATGAATTAAAACAACATCAGTAGGACTCCTGACATCTTTCTTAAAAAGAAAAATGAAATATAGTTGTGTGTGTAGAGCTGCGTTTATAGATTTTTTTTGTTAGTCATTTATTTCAGGAGAGAAAAGGGTTATTTGTATGGTTATGGCTTCTTACCAGGATTATGGTTTCTCATAAGATGCTATTGCTCCATCTTACAGGGGCTCTGGGTTACTTCAATAGGTTTTGATATAACTTTGAATTTTATAGGAGGGGGCAGGGGAAACTTCAATAGAAAACTTCAGCTGACTTTTTCCCCTTCAGTCCTCAGTTCCTTTTCACATATATTTATAGCCACTTCCAAGGATGATAACTTCTTTGAAAGGGTTGCAATTTGAGCATTTTATACACCCCAGGTGCATTGCACCTATATAACTCTTATTACCATATAACTCTTTCTAACTATAAAACTCCTTTAGGGAACATAACATTGTTTGCATTAACTCGGGAACTAGGAAGCAGCAGCCAGGATGTTGGGCCCCTCGTACAGGGCATTGCACATGTCCATGTCCTTTATTCAGGATGAACCAGGCCCAAGAGCCCTTTTATTCCACTTAATGGCCAAATAGGTTATAAAAACATTTCTTCACAAGAGTGGCTCTGGAGATAGGAAATGTTTATCAGGTTTCAACAGGAGTGAATTTAATTTCAGTAAGTTTTATCTCTAACTTTGCTATTGTGCACCTGATGCCTTCGCATGCTCGGCTCAAAGGAAATAACGTAATGCCATCACTGACAATGGAAAGCCAATCGCAGGAGATGAGAGACTGAAAGCTTGTTGCCCAGATGAATATTTATAGCTGCATTGTGAGCATCTATTTTCTTGGATTACACTAGAAGATATGATAACAATGCTGAAGGAAATTACTTTATGAATTTAATACCCATATATTTTCTGTACTGATTTCATTCATCTAGGTTCAGTGGCATTTTATGTGGATGGAAAGCTCTCTTCTATCGTTATTCTTATTACAGCTAATAATCATCATCATCATCGTTGTTATTGTATAATTAATTGCCAATTTTGTCTTTCAAATTTTCAATAAAAACAACCAGGAGAAAGATACAATAGAAATAGCTATATGGGGCATTTAGAAATTGCTTAAGCAGTTGTACTGCCTGAGATCTTTTGCTAAGGACTTCCTAGAGCTAAAATATGTCTCTGACATACTTAGTGGCATTCTACTAAGCACTGAAGTGATGAGATTACAGTCAAATTAGGAACTTGTGCCCTTCTCAAAAAAATAAAACAGCACATACAGAGACAGCTTGTCTCAATTGCCTTGAAAGCCTCTCAAAGTTGCTCCAGTAGAGATTTGGTTGTACTGAAAAAGGAGCTGATTTAATGAGCACAAGTTTTTGGTGGGTCTATCCAGCTCCCGAACTGTTTAATGGGAAGCAGAGTGTTGATTCCCTATCCAAGGTAAAGAAGATGGGGAGAGAGAGAGGCACAATTTAATGCTTAAAAATGGTACCTTGGTCATCTGGGATACACACACTGGGGTATCAGACAGTCTAACCTTTCAATCATTATGCCGAGAGGTGTCATGGAAGAGGTCAGGAGTCCACAGACAGTTCTAAAGTTCAGTAAACGCCATTGGTTTTCCAAATTTTCTCTTTTTGTTAAGAGGAGAACATAAGTCCCTTGTTGCCCTTAAGACACCGTGGAAATTGGGTTATTTTTAACCTGATCTATGTTCCATCTCACAGACAGAGCAGGAAACTGCAGCAGCACAGGCAAGCAAATACCTGGAGAAGGTGCTCTTAAACTGGTCTCACTGCCAGGAAACCATGTCTTGAAAGGTGACATGTCACAAGGAAATGGTCTTCAGCTTAATACATGGAGCAGCACAGGGAATGGGCTCTAATCATCAGCCAGCTGCCAGCAGAGGCAGCTGGGGCAATAAAAATAAGAAATCAGAAAGCAGAAGTCTCCTGAGAGGCTGCTCTGAGCTCACCGTGAAAGTCATGCCTCTGCGGTGTCAGGTAGAAGAAAGCAACCGGTGGCCATGTGAGTACTGGGAGAGACCCAGTGTCACTGCCCAGAGGCCTTCGCCTCTCCTTTGGTGCTTCAGGCAGTGACCAGTCCCACCACCCTCACCACCTTGCTTGGCTCCCATCACTCCGGTCACCACAGAAATCCTCTTTATCTACTTCAGCCTCATCCATGACCTTCCTCAGTTGACTTTTCTCACACCTCAGTTGGTGCGTGCTCTAAGATATAACCATATTTTAGCCATACTTATGGGGAGGCTGAATTACCATTGCTTTTACTACAGGAGTAAGTAGACACACTGCAGTATTTACAGCCCCATTTCACAAGGCACCATACAGATGGGTTTGAAGAGACTGTACCTTTTCTGAGCACAGTATAGATGAAGCAGGCAAAGTAAGGCTTAGAAAATTTATTATAGTTACTCAGCAGCAGAGCAAGGAAAAAAATGCCACTCCTGAGCTTGGTGTTCTGCCCAGACAATTTTACCATTCCTGCCTTTTAATACATTTAACTTTCCCTTTAGCTGGCATTTTGTTGAAACAAACTTTATGGTCCATAGCATCAGTGGTACCAAAATATGACAATTAATCACAGCCAGCTGCCAAGCTTCTACTGAGTTCAAGCATTTAAGTCACAATTAGCAGACACAATATTTCAGGATATCAATTTAGACAAAACATTGAAACGCTGAACCGAATTTGATCTATGACATTGGCAGAGTTGCAACGAGCCCATTATCATACAGCTGTATTCATCATAATTTATCTAGTCACTGCTGAACACTGCTGTGTTCACCAGGCCATGAAGGGAAGGACTGTAAGTGATCCTGGAATCTGCAGTGATGATGGTTCAAACCTGGCTTGCCTAGCACATTTCACTGTCCTGTTTCACACAAATATGCATCCAGTAAAGCTCTAAGAATAAGTCGCTTAGGGCCAAAAAGACTCAGCTTTGCAGTAACAAGCTCCAGTGGTGCCAGAGCAGCTGTACAGACATTCAGCACTTTTTCCTTTCCCTTCTCTCCCTGTGTGATGGTGTGCTCCCCCCACAACACTTCTCACCTTCGGTCTGGCCATTGCCTTGTCCAAACACTGGCCTTGCTCGTGCAGGTAGCGACCACAGCATCAGCTCAAGCTGGGTGCTGGAGGACCTGGCAGACGTCTGGCTCAGCAGCTGAGGGCCAAGCACCAAAAACAAAAGAACCATATGACTACAAGTCCATCATCTTACCCCATAAATAGTGAGTAGGCCAAAAGCCCTTGGAGCTCTTCTGCGTGGTGGGATCTCCTCTTGAGTAGGGACACCTCTCAAGGTCACATCTGCTGCAGAAATCCCTTACGCCTTGCTAAAACAGATCCTCGGTAACTGGTTAATAGCCTGCTAAACTTTGTAAGCTTTGCTAAGATTAAATCTTAGATGGATTGTGCACATATAACCCTCAGACATAAACCATTAACCGCATCTGGGACTAGGAGTGGATCCAGATGCACCTAGGTTCCTTACCCCTTCGGTTTGAGGAGTTTAGAAAACAAGGGGGTGCACTCTGAACCTCGTGAGTCAACTGGAGGGTCTCCCTCACACATCTGACTTACCCTGTCCTCCAAGCAGTAAATTATCAAGTGCACCTTGCCATCTTGAATCTTGTTAAGCCACCATCTTATTTACAGTTAAGCTTTGTTAGATCACTACATTATATCAATAAACATAACACTGCTTCTCTCTTATGAGTGAAGTATATAATTTCACCCACAGCACTCTGCAAGGCCAACATAGTGCTTGAGAGGAGCATGCTGGAGGTCAGAAAGGATATTTGGAAGGCATTAGAAGGGTGATGGAGGGCTCAAGCTCTTAAATCAGCTCACCAACAAATCAGAACTCCTTCAGGATCAGCTTTAGGTACAGCTGAAAGGCTGACAAAGGTGAAGCCGATGGGGCTAAATTTGCCTGTTGAGACCCTTGTCCTGCTTGGGCTGCACTTGTACCTGTTTCTACTAACACAGGTGTTAGGGGGCCTGACCTACATGCTCCTCTTGAGCCAGCTTAATGGCACCTTGTAGCTGACCAGGCATGAAAATCCCTTCCCTGTCCGCTTCTCTGGGCTTTACTCTCCATTGCCATTAACTTCGTACACGTTTCAGGTTAAGCTGTCAGGAAGAAATACAGGAATATCTGGCTGTAGCCCTGGTGTTGCCATGTCTATCTTAACCCACACTAACACTGAATTCTTCCAGCCTGGAAGGCACTACAGGAATTATAGATGTTACATGCTTGGCATGGCACCCATAAAAAGAGAGCTATAAACAGATTATTCTCACAAAAGAGCATCTCTTGAAAAGAAGGGCTTTCCTCTATCCCCAATATTAATATTGAATTAATGCAGTTCAATATTGTATTAACTTATTTACACATAAGAATTATTGAGTCGTTAGTGGGTTTGGTATTTATCATGAACTGATTTCATTCTTCTTAAATACTTTTTGACCGTGATGCTGTCAGTTCCACAGATGGTAAATCCATATCTTGATTCCCAAAGCATTCATGAAGATGTGCCCAGTGAGACTAAAGTGTTGTTTACAAATAAGCTGCACAGAGCATATCCTGTGAGTCATATTAATTTTCTTCATCTTCCCATCTTTATGGGCCTCCACGAGCTTCCAGACCCTTCCCACCCTTACGTGCAGGAGGTCAGAGCAAGGTGAGGGAGAAGAGGCAGACTCAAGACTGCTGGGTCTCTCTTCATCTCAGTCCCCTGTGATTCAGCCCAAAGAGACAGCACAGTACTGCCTCCTGCTTGGTAACCCCACGTGCCAAACCCTGCGGACCAACCACTGCCATCATTCGCCATCCACTTGTGCTGCCACCTGAAAGAGAAAAGAGACCTCGAAGAGATCCTGGCTTTCAGCTTGGTGCTCCAGAACTTCGCCTCACGTGTGAGACCACACTGACCCTCTACCACCTGGGACAGAAGGCATCTGCATCCTGAACCCAGGACTGCCTGGTGCCCATCAACTCCTTCTGCCTCTGCGCTGTGCCATTCCCTGCTGGGCACAAGCCATCTGGACCGTGACATCTTCCCAGCTTTGATATGGATGTCTCCGAGCTCTCAAAGCAATGGATGCCCCATCCAAGTCTCCACATGCGACCAAAATGACCTACTTTCCCCACTCGTCTGCATTTAGAAGTCTTGTAAACAGGTTGCACAGCGCCTATTTCTGACTTGGCAAATGCATGCTCTTCCCCACGGTGGACTTTTTTTAACTGATGATGCTCAAGATGATTTATGAGTTTCCAAGAGCCCAAGTCAAATCACATCACTAGGTTATTTTGGGGTTATTATTCATGAAGTCCATTTCAAAGCTCAATTCAAAAGGCGTCTGTAAGCAGTTGGTGAAGAGCTGGAACCCCTACTATAATAAATGAGTCATTTCTCAGTGGAAAATGAAAAACTTACCATGTCAGCAAGATGATTGCAAATGGTAGAACATTGAGAGAAAGAGGAAATGGGATTAAGGGAATGGAAATGCAAGGAAATCTTAAAGAAAGAGAGAGCAAAACATATGGGTGGAAAGAGCCTCAAATGGAGTTATATAAATAATTGTTTTGATGACATTCTTCAAAAGCTCCAGAGCTTCAGAATGAGAGAAAACCATCCTGTTTATAGCATTATTTTGCATCTCCTTGCCCACTGAGCTGGTTTCAGAAATGGAATGCCCAGGTGTGGAAGAGGTGGTGCCAAGAGTCTCAAAGGGGAACCGGCCTTGTAGACTTACTGATCCGTGTGTGGGGTAAACTTGCCAAGACATGCCATTATTTTCCAGAAAGTACTTGTCCTGAAGCAGACTGGATGGCAGATGGGGCAGGTTTCCACGTCAGGTTCAATCTACTAGCCTAGTAGCATCTTCTTCCACGGAGAGAGCACGGCTCCAGGTGGGAACATGCAAAATTCATGTGCTAAGGAAAGCAGCCAGAAATATTTTTATCTTCTTGCTACACCATAGCAAGTTTTTGATCCTTAATGACAAAAATTACTCTTATACTGGCCAATGTCAGCCTTTCCTAAGCCTTTTACCGCTCCTGCCTGATATTTGGTTAGAAAAGTGCAAAGTGCCCTTGGTTTTGTGGGAGCTGAGCTCTGAGGTAGCAGCAGCAGTGTCCATGCAGTCAGGAGTAATTTCTACAGGGGCTGCCGAATCAGAGCCGGGCAATAATCCTTCTTATACGCTGTCCTTAAAAGTATCAGTTCTTGCCTTTAATTCACTGTGGTCTTCTCAAGAAAATCTCCTGGCTAGAGCTTCTCCAGGTACTTCTGTATGTGTTCAGATGTGTTCGGTTTCATTGCTTTAAAACGTATTTAATTTAGGAGCATCCTTACTCTGCTATTACTAGGAAAGCCTGAGTGATAGACTTATCCTTTACAGCATCATCTTGTATTCGTTCCTTTCAACAGAGGCTTTTTTCATAGTGCTGGTTATTTTCATTTCCTTTCTGAGAGCTCTTCTTGCTGCTACCCTGTGTTTTGTCCAACAAAGTGATCAGTGGATCCACCTCATTGCACAGGTGTCACACTGACACCAAGCTAACTGAGATATTTTCAAACCTGTCCTTAATACAATCTACCATCTTGTTTGCTGTGAGGCCCTTTATTGGACACTAAACAGAGGTTTTTCACAAAAATGATGACAGAGTCTTTTCCCCCACCTGGCTGCAGCTGCTGTCAAAGCCCCAGCTCTCTGTGGCAGCTCAGATGGCTCTCTGCAGCACGGGTAGCCCAGCCGATCAGAACCTGGCTCTGCAAATGCAACATTTTTTAATTTAACACCTCAGCTCTTTTGCAGTGATCATGGATGTAATCCTTCACAATTACCTTAAAGTGGCACTTCTCCCATTCAAATGATTAATCTTGCATAGAGACAGCCAGGAACACATCAAAAGAGGGAGGAAAAAAAAGTAGGGATGAAAGAAGAAAGGGATAACTAGAAGGAAAGAAAATACAAATTAATTTTTTCACTATCTCCTTGGTCTCCCTGCCTCTCTCTTTTTTCCACTAGCAATTGTAAATATGGCCCAAAATGTGCAGTTTGTTTACAGAAAATGCTGAAATATTTTGAAACAGCAAAGAAGATGGATGGGTCCCAGGAAGTGGGGAGCAAAGGACTCTTCAGAGCCACGGAGCTATGCTTCATGCTACCTTCCATATCCTGCTGTTTCATTTTCTTGTCTCCTTTCTCAATTTCGACTGTACAGTGATCCAGTGTATGAATTATTTCTTCCTATTTCTGGTTTCAGTATACCCACGTCCAGTCTCTACCCACCTGTCCTTGCATCACTATTGTCACTTCAGAAGTTCTTTTCCTTCCTTTTTCATCCCTGTCAGTGATCTCCAGACAACTTCAACCAGCAGCCCACAGCTTTTCTCACAGGAAAACACTCATCTCCATCCTCACACCTGGAATGGAAAACGCTGTGGATGTCACTGCACCGATGATTCTGCAGGTCTTGTGCTCTGCATTAGCAGCCTGGTCATGGTCTTGTGGACAAGTATTTTGAAAGCTTTTCCCCAGATGACAGCACTTCAACATCACAGCCTCTCTCAAACACTTGGCATTCCAAAGCAAATTCTTTTGCCCACCTTGCAGACCATCCATTCTCCATTCCTGCGGCCTTCCAGTTTAATGTCATCTCCTTCTGAGCATGAGTTGTATACTTTAGACCTGATAAGTACTTACCATAACATTTACAAGAGCATTTTCCTATCCTGGAAACATAGCTTGGCAACACTAGTGTATTCTTTATGGCTCCCTTATACTTATGGCTTGGCCAGATACTGCCCTCAGCCTAGACCTCTTCCTCCTCCTGTACCTCTTCTTGTGCTATTCCATTTGGGTTTTGAGAAGGTTTTTCCTTGTCCAGGACTGCTGAATAAATCTTTATCTCCCCTTTGCTCTCCAGTCCCCTTATCTAATACCAAAAGATGCAGCAAATGTCTCTCTAATGCACAAATTTCTTAGGAGTGAATCAAAATATGGCACTGATTTTAGGAGATGCAAAGGACTGGCTCCAGCAGCACCTCTGTTTTCACTCAGTGCGGACTTGTCTTCACAATGTAGCTGTGATTTAAACAGTAGGTATCAGAATCTACTTGCTGTACGAATGTCTTGTATACTGGCATTTGGACAAACTTCCATGCTTCCCGGTGAGGTGCACAGGTAAACTTTTAACGAATGAAGAGATGTAGCAACAAATAAATCAGGTGCAGAAGTACCAGGGGGAAGGGAGGAGGTGAGAAACAGAAATCTTAACACCAAATCAGTCCAAAGCTGGCATGAATTGGAGAGGAAGACAGGAAGGAGACCTCTGATGCAGACTCTCACAGACAAGAGAAAGGTGAACACTTCCAAGAACATATAATCCACCACAAAAATGGCCATCCTACAGTGTCTGCTTCTATGTCGTGTTTAAATCAGAATCATAGAATCATTAAGGTTGGAAAAGACCTCCAAGATCAGCTGGTCCGACTATCCCCCTACCACCAATGTCACCCACTAAACCATGTCCCTAAGCACCACGTCCAACCTTTCCTTGAACACCCCCAGGGACAATGATGCTGCAAGGTCCCTTCTTGTGCCATCCTGTAAGTGTACTTAGAGGTAGCTGGCTGCTCACTAACTTGACGTTTGGAAGACAACCAGGTTCCCTGCGCTGCTTCAGGGGGCTTCAGCAGACAGAGCATTTGGTAGGGTCCTACCAATCTCCTACACTTGGGAAATGAGCTGAAATGTAGACACTCCTGAAGCTGTGTTTGGGGAGCTTGGCAGAGACAGCTTCACAGCCAGTAGGCTCTGAAGGGATGGATCACTTCGGGTAAGTAAACCTGCAAAGAAGTGACCACAGTCCTTACTGGCTATCCATGGGAAATAGCTTTTCTGGTCACTGATGTGATTTCACTGTGAACCTAGAATGTGTACAAAGCTCATCAGGAATGAGCAGAATGTAAAACGTTGTCCACACTAACATTGTCTGGGTGTCAGCAGTGTGACTGTCTGATGGAACTGCTGCATTGGCTGAATTCATCAAAGAGAGGCAAACAAAGGAATATATTTGTCTGGCTCTGTTCCAGTCTAGCTATGGACATCATCCCCCAGACCACTCAAGTCCTGTAACATCAGTTCTTTGGTCCCCTTTGGTACCTGTATGGACAGCTTGTTTCATGAAGCTTTGCAGTGTGTAAAACAGACAGGGAAAGGGAGAAGGTGTTATCACATTTATACCTTCCCAAGTTGTATAGTCAACCAAATGAAAGAAAAAAAAACAGAAATTCGCTAGACATATTTTTGCAATACATATATTTTTATAGACATATTTTTATCACCTTCAGAGAGGATGGGTCTGGGCAACAAAACAAATTCTGAGCCAGAAGCACAGCTTTCATATTAACTGTGATGGGCAAGAGCAGTAGGATTTTCTTTTCTGTTCTTTTGACGGTTTCAAGATGAGTCTCTACACTTCTAGACCAGACAATGTGTGCTGCAGAACAAAAAGAGACAATCCAGGTGTCCATATAGATGAAGAGCTTACATTAGCTAAATCTGCTGGGGGTGCTGCCGAATCAGGCTGCAAATAGGAAAATGAAGTACAGGATTATATATTAGGGATATAGATCAGAGAAGAGCAGCTACACTTTCGCATACAGCTTTCTGAAACAAGTGCTGCTGCCAGCCTGGGTTTGCTGCAGAGACCTCAGAGCTGGCCCTGCTCTGAGTAGGATGTCGAGCTAGAGGCCTCCTGAGCTCCCTTCCCAACTTGCATCATGCTATGATTCCCAGATACCCCCGTCACTCACTTCCTGGCACCTGAATCTTGTATTTAGCCCGAGTTTCCCTGGGATAAGGTGTTTTTGGACTTTGGTTCAAGCACTCCAGGAACAGTTATCCATGTTACAAATCCAGAGCACTGTTTAGCATGGTTTGCAGGCTCAGAGAAAGAAATAAAAGGCATATTAGGAGTGAACCTTGGGCTGATGCATTGAGTTCTGCAGAATAGAAATGATTTATCAGATGTGAGGTTGTTGAAAGCCTGAAAGAACCATCATGACTGTTGAGTCTGACCTCTTGAATACATGGGCTGAAGTATTTTAGCCAATGATCTGCAGCAAACCCTTCTTTGCAATGATCATTTTACTCATAAATCCAGTAGCATGACAAGCATCTTCAGAAGCCAAGGTACCTTGAGGTCTGAACTCCTTAAGAAAATGTCAGCATAGGAAAGAGACACTGAAATCTTTTTGCAGACCTGGCTGCCAGCTTATTAACCATGAAGGGGAAAAAGGCAGCGCCAGCTGAGATTGAGGACCTCAGAGAAAATCCTTTTCTTCTCCAACCACCCCCGTTCTCTCCACAGGACTCATAACCTGCAGTTAGGTCTGGGTCTGGAGTTCACATCTGACCCAAAAAGGGCTGTAAGGCTGGCCCAGACTCAAATAGCTTCTTAAATCTTTTGCTGATGAAAAGTGACACAACGTGTCATTTATGTCTCAGGCTCAGGAGGAATTTGAAAACACTTCTAATACTTTGCCAATTGAATAAAATAGCTGAACACTCAGATTCATTTCATAAAAAGACAAAATTGATCACACTGGTCTGGCAGCGCAGACCTCATCAGCACAAGCAGAGCACAGAAACACAGGTGATGGTCACTTTAGTCAGTTAGGCATCTCTGGGCAGATGGATGGACTGATAAAGGAGGAAGTTAGCTAGTAAATATATCCTTTTCTATGTCCAAATTCACACATGAACCTTTTATTTTTAATTCAGTAACATTAAAACTGTAATTCAGCTCCAGAGACACCTACATTTTGGCATCCTTATGTAAGCGTGAGCTAGCTGTCTAAGCTGCCACACCATCCATGGAGACCTAAGGGTCAATTTAGCAACCAGCTGGTGCCAGTTTGGATGTCCCAGGCCACCCGCCCTGGCCTCCATCTGCTGTCCAGCAGCCCATGGGTCTTCCACATGTGCTGCATTGTATTCTCAAGCCCCACATAGAAGTTTTGCCTAGCTGATGTCTGCGCGTGTGAAGTTGAATCCCATGCCTAGATTTGGAAAAAGCTGGATTTAGGTGCCTGAATCTGGAGCTGAGCAAAACCATTCTCTTTCCCCTCTGTGCTAACTGATCACTCAGGTAATGTCTTCTGTGTGACATTACCCTTCTTCTCTACCTTACTGTCTCCTAAAATCCTGTCTAAGGAATCATTTGCTAGTTCATAACGTCTCTAAAATCATTAGAGGGGAAAAAAAATCGATGACTAGATACGCCATTTATAACGAGGATACCCATATCCTTATTCCAGGTGCACAGGATTTAAGCTGTTCCACCTGTGGAAGTAGAGGTTCAAATCTAGGTCTGCATCTTTGCTCTCTTGCATGAGGCGGCTTCACCAGGCCAGGAATGGTTTAATGCTCAGCTGCAAACAGGAGGTGAACCAGAAGTCATTCCTGGCTCAAATGAGCCATCAGACTTTGTAGCCTTTTGCCCTTAAGGGACCTGCTGCTACCTGGGATAATTGGCATTTATTGGCTGTTCTTTAGAGCCACATCTGTAGAAAACATCATTTCCGAATCCCAAGGCTGGCATTCACTTCTCTAATGAGAAGAAGGGATGCATAAAACAAATAAGTGAACAGGATAAAAATATTCAGAAATCAAATGCCAACAAGCTGCTAATCTCACCTTCTCTTTAATCACCTGCTTCATTTGGATAAGACAAACAATGTTCTAACTGAAGGGAGCCCAAGCTGCACAGTCTTTGCAAAATCTCCCCAAAGCTGAGCTCACGGGGTACATAGTGCTCAGTATTTCTGCAGCCACATGGGAACAGGGTGTTTTATAGGCCTGAAAGGAGCCAGAAGCTTGGGTGTGTTTTCCACGTACTCACGGCCAAAAAGAGCCTCTGTCCTACCTCTTCTTCCCCTCCCCAGGAAATTTCCAGCTAGGCATCCTTCTTGCCTCTGAAGGATTGATGTGAGGGAATTAATTACTAGGCTAGGAGGAAAGCTTGTAAACTTCAGAATCACAGAATCACTAAGGTTGGAAAAGACCTCCAAGATAACCTGGTCCAACCACACCCCTACCACCAATGTCACCACTAACCCATGTCCCCAAGCACCACGTCCAACCTTTCCTCGAACACCCCCAGGGACAGTGACACCACCACATTCGTGGGCAACCCGTCCCAACGCCTGACTGCTCTTTCTGAGAAGAAATGTCTCCTCATTTCCAACCTGAGCCTCCTCTGGCACAACTTGAGGCCATTCCCTCTAGTCCTATCACTAGTTACCTGTGAGAAGAGGCCAGCCCCCAGCTCTCCACAGCTTCCTTGCTTATGCCTTTGCCAGAAGGAACTGTTCAAAAGGACTGTATGATGACACACATGCCCAGAGTACACGATATAGTTCCCCTGATTTCAGCGTCTGATCTCCTAGGTTGCAGGCAGTCAGGTTTTCAAGCTTTTCTCTACAGCCCTGGAGCAAGAAATACCAAACTGCCACTCCTGATAAAGATATAGCCATGGAGAGATGGCAGTCCTGCTCTTGGTCTAAAGTGTGGGCTGACTTTCTCTAATCCAAACCACCTCTAAGCTCCTCCTGCATGACTGACATTCAGGTGATCCTCACATGCACAAGGGAAATGAAATAAAATGCAGTTCATTACTACTATCCACCCCAAAAAAAAAAATAATAATAAAAAAAATGTTTCAAGCAGTAAATCCCAGCACACAGATTTAATAACATAAAAACAATCTATCCAGGAGGAGGTGTTCTCCCCACCCTGCTAGCATTATTCACACATTAAATCAGAACTGACACTGCAATCTTTTCAGCTGAGCTGTTCTCATTCTTCTTCTTTTATCGCGATGAAATAATTCCCCTTTTTAACAACTTCCAAATGTTCATACTGATGCATTATTGAAGTGGAAGTGCAGATTTCCAAGAGGATGATGTGTTTGATTTTTTCCAAGCAGTGAATAGATAAGATGTTAATGAATCGGAGAAGTATTAAAAATTTGTTTTGCAAAAGGAAATGTTTTTAACTGTATAAACCATTGCAACAACTATTGATTGCATTTCCACCACAACACGGCAGGCAAAGCTGATTTATGACAGCAACCCACCCTAACTATCTAACCAGATTTAATATAGTTGCCATTCCATGACACAATGATGTATATTTTTGTGGCAATCTAGAAAATAATTTGCAAGGAGTAACAGTTCGTTCTTCAGCCATCAGCCATAAAGCTGTCAGGGGAGGGTCTCCAGCGCTGGCTACGGGACAGTGATGTAGTGAGGAGGATTGCAAAACTTCATGGGCCGGGGGGAGAATGGTGGGATCTCAAATTTATGGATATGAGGATTTTCATGAGACTGTGTTGTTACTGGTTTTATTTTAGCCATAAACCAAAGGTAGCACGGTCTCCATAGGAATACGCAGTGTTTACCAATCCTCACTTGTTATTGTCTGACAAAAATTCAAATGGGCCTTGCTGTGTAAGTTGACGATGCAGTCTTTAGTTGTCTGGAGTTTTTATTTCCTGACAGCTCTGGTAACAGCTTTCCCTTTGGGAACCCTGGGGCCAAGGCTAAGGAGGGCAGAGGAAGGTAGAAGGTAAGTTCATCCACATTTTTTTGCTTTTTCACATGAAAAACTCAAGTTTTAGCTAAAGCTGGGCAGAACTTTAATAGCAAATACTGAAAGCACCGAGAAAACACGGCCTCTTCCAGCCTGAAATGCTGCTTCCAGTCAAACTTCTTTGAGCGTTTTTGCTTGGGGAGGATTTGGGGGCAAAGCCCCCCAAAAACTGTCAGAAAAGGAACCGGTCATCATATCCAACTGCCGCTCTGTGTCACCCAAAAGCAGAAGTACTCCAATGGGAAGGACTCGTATTTGGGCAGGAGGTGGCTGGCACAGTGACAGCAGAGACGGCGCACTGCCATCGTGCCTCACAAGGCCGCATCTGCAAAGGCGGCCCACTGGGAAGGCCTGCTGGAGTGGGTCTTGCCAGGGGACCGGGACAGAAAGGCTACGGGTAAGGCAAAGGCATGATCCAAGCGCCTCACTAGGATGAACACACGTGTTCATGGGCTGCTGTGACAGAAAAATTTGTCCAGGAGATGCCCTGAGGCATCTACGGGGCTTTGCAGGCCCAGCCACCCCCTCTGCTCTTGGGTTGGCACAGTTATAAGGAAAATCCCGCTGGATGAGGAGTGTGTTTTCTACCCAGCCCTCGTTTCAACAGGGTTTCTACCTGTTTATCATGTATAGAGCCTTGTAGGACACCGAAAACCTTTACAAGCATTATTTTCTGCACTTCTACCAAGACTGCATTAAATGGTTGAGCAATAAATACGACAAGCCTCCTTCCCTCCACCTGCTGCCTTCTCTCTTCTGTCTCTGAGGCTCTCCAACATCCCAATTACACGAGAGTTAATTATGGGGGTTTGTTTGTTGTTGTTGTTTCTTTGCACATTGCTATATCACTTATGTTTAGGGTACACTGGCTTCTCCACCAAACCTCAAAGCAGATCGGATCCACAGGAGCACTAGTACATCCAGAGATGCTACAAGTAAACTTCAAGGTGAGAAGCAAAGAGGACACAACTGCAGGCGCCTGCTTCAGGCAGCTGATTGCCCTAGGAAATAATCCGTGTCAGTAGCCCTGCAGCCTCTAAGGGTGCCGTATTTACCAGGATAACAAAAATTAAACAAACAACAGCAACCAAAGGAAAAGAGCTAAAGTTAACCACAGAATGCAGCTTTGGCTGGAAACAAGCTGAGCATATTTTCTTTAGTTGACTAATTCTTGTTTATTTTTTGAAAGCTGCTGCTATAAAATTCACAATCCAATTACAATTTCCAGGCTGAAAGAATGGCTTCTAATTATATTGTTTCCTATCACTGCTACAATCATTGCAAGAAAGAATGGATTAAAGCTGTATTATTTGTTCCCTGTACAGGAATCAGATCCCGGCATTGTCAAATGATTTATAAAAGACACATTAAATAAACTAACAATGTTTTTGCAACAGAAATGGGCTGTACCATAAACAGGACAAATTGAAAAATACAGATTTGCTGCTGTGTTCCAGTGCATCAGAAATGAGGATAACAGTAACCGTGCATACAGAGTGTGGACTGTATAAACACAAAATATGGAGGGAAACACAGGTGAGTTTTGAAATGTGAGACCAGGCTTTAGGAGAGCTGGCTTGGTCTCTGGCCTGGCAGAAACTTTCAGCATGACTTTGGGGAAATCACTTGGCCAAGGGGAGAAGAAGAGCTCCAGATACTGTCCTCCCAGGGCAGCTGTCTCCAAGTAGGTGTGAACATGCATGCTTTGGGTGTCTAAGTTCCTGAGAGGAGAGTCTGGCTAGCTAGAGATCTAGTCAGAGAAGATCAATGACCAAATGTGTCTACCTGACCATTCCAGAGGTTTTGCTGTCCTTGCTTTGTTTCTCATATGCTTTATCCAAGCACCCAACTCCGCCATGTGTCTGGTGACTTTGGGAGGTGGATATGGATCATAGAACCACAGAATCATGAAGGTTGGAAAAGACCTCCTTGATCCAAATGCCTCCTGTGTTTCAGGATGGGGCTGAACCAAAGTATAGGTTGTCATCCATGAACCGTCAGATCAATTTATTCCCAATTCATCCATACTGTGGTAGACAAAGAAATCCAGTGTCTTGAACTAACCTGTTTCCTGCAGAAAGATGTATCCATTTAAATGACTGATGAGAAACTTCTCCCACTTATTGCTTCTCCTCCTTGCAGTTAGAGCTAGTTAACAGCAAGACTGGCAGTCTGAATGCAGAGCAAGGAGAGGATGACCTTGGGCAAGACGCTATCCTTCAGGTTGTAAACCCTTCAGAGACATTTCTACACGTAGATTTATGCACACATCTCTCTCTACGTACACAGCAGCTATTTTCAAACAGCTCCTAGGCTACAAGACCCCTTGCAGCCTTCCTGCACTGTTGACCTCCTCCACACAAGGGCTGACACTGAAGACCCAGCACCAAATTAGTCTCTTCCTACATATCACACGCAGAGAAGCAGGACTACTCCAGTCCTTAAGGGCACTGCTCATTGCCCTGGCTACTTCCAGCATATACAGCCTGGTGTATGTGACACTATGGTAGATGCTTTTCCAAGGAGTCTAATCTCCTCCTCTTCTCTAGCAGTGGGTGACTATTTCATAGTTTTTTTCATTATGCACTGGGTTTCTGTTTCTTTTATTGTTGTAAATAAATAAAAATAAAATCTTTCAGGCCCAACAATTCATTTGTCTTCTCCTTAACTGTCCTTCCCACTCTCCCCCCTCTTTGGCCCTCCAGCCTTGAGCAACAGAATAAAAGGCAAAAGAAAAAGAAAAGAAAAAAAAAAAGAATTGGTAAGCTCTTGAAGAAACAGTCTAAGACATTTCTCGTCCACATCAAAATGAAGATAGGTATTTCTCTAAGGCAGGTCCCATTTGACTGCCAAAGCCCCACAGTTCAGACAACATTACTCATACCAGCTTGAAAAGCAACAAGAAAATTCGACGTTGCTGGCATACTGAAAACATGGGGAAGAAAACCAGCTGGTTTCTTTACCACTTCTCTCCAACTTGTATAAAAGGATATGATCATAAATCAATATAACATCCAGAAAGAATAAAATAGTGTTGTTCTTATTTTCATCTTCTATTTCTCCAGCACATTTTCAGCTCCTGAGCTCAGAGCAGGAACCCAAAACTGTTTTAGTGTTAAAACCTGCCACCTAGAGATCAAAACCACGAATGGAAATAGGTTTGTGAGCTGCTGTTGTTTTTAAAGCAACTGTCTCATAGCATTACAGATGTGCTAGAAACTATAAATTCGCTGTGCTGTCTTTTAGGGCAACAAAACAGATTTTAAGAGACCCTTAATTATGTATCTGCACAGCACAGACATCATTACAGGGTATTGCATCTGCTCCCAGCACAAACACTGCTGCATGTGGCTTAGTGATTATAGGACAGAAAAACATTCTTTCTCCCAGTTCTATAAATTTGTACTTTGTGTAAACAGAGACTGATCTCTTTCTCCCTCTTTTTTTTTTTTCTCCCCCCTTCCTTTTTTGAGATCACATAACCATTGCAGAAAGCAAGGCAGTTTTTAATCATAAGTTTTGGTGCTTTGAGTGGCAGAAAACAGGCTGGGTCTGAGTCTGCAAGTGAGCTGTGTTACCTCAGCCAGCCTGACAAACTTCTCCTTGTGGTTTTCAGCCTGAAAAGGAATTTAAAAAAATAAATAAATAAAAAATCACAGAGCACTTCTGAGGAAGTTTCCTGAAGTTTTTAACTGGAGCAAAACAACTTCCAATTTTCCACTTCTAGGAAAACATCCTGTTTCCATCTCAACTTCAAATGGAAGAAGTTGCCAATTTCCTTCTGAAAATGGAAAGTCTTTCAGTATTTCTGAGTCAAGAAACATTTCTGAAATTGTGCATTTTGATTCCAGGTCAGTTCAACACTAAACCACGTTTTCACAGAGAATAGGAAAGGGAATATATTGAAGTAGTCTCCCCCTAAAAATGGTGCCTATCAAATGCGCTATTTCCATAACGCATCCAGTCCCAGGGCTCCTGTGCTCCATTATAGAGACTAGAGGGGAAAGGCAGAAAGTGGTGGGCAGAAGCAGGTGAAGCAGTGCTGTAAATTCAGAAGAGTCAGCTACTTGCTTGTAATTGTGAACTACCTGATGTACTTCCCACTACTCCGCTTGTGAATGGGGCTTTGGGCTGCGCAGTGGCTGTAGGTGCGAGGCAATGGCAGCAGCTCCCACAGGTGCTGCTGCCTGTAGTAACTGATGTGCCTCAATGACAAGAGACCAGCCAGTGCCAGGGTATAATTCTCACAGGGAAAGTTTAACACCTCATTAAATAATTCAGAAGAAGCCATTATTTAACAATTTGGCCAGAGACGCGTAGCATAACCCTGTCTAGTTGTTAGTGGGGTGCTGAAAGTTTGTGACCAAGAGACTTTTGTCTTGGTGGTACAATTTCTGCAGAAAATGCCAAACCTCAGCTCTCCCCTCCTATCACCACATGGCCAGGGTGCTCAGCACTCACAGCCCTCTGCTCGTGCCCCAGGAGGAGCTGCCTGCTGCCTAAAACACCCCAAATCTTGTGCTTGTCAGGTGCCCACAGCAGCCCAAGTCTTCCCATCCCCACCTGGAGAAACACCGGACTCACGCCTGTATTATCAGACATGCAGAGAGCCCTTCTTATGAAAAGCTTTAAGCTAATCCTGACAAGTGAGAGCTAGTGGATAATACTTAATTCCACAGCTTCAGCATAATTAAGAGCTTATGATTTGGGCATCAGAAGTCAGCTACCACTTCGAAGACATCCAGACAAAAGCCAGCCCCCGAGGTTCTTCTTGAGACCGCTATTACGAGCCTCGGAGCTCAGATCCTGGCGATTTCTGGCCCATTTCGATATGCCCCTCACCTGGCTGCCAGCAGGGGATCCAGTCACCAGGCCTGCGGGGCCCAGTGTCAGGCCACGAGCAGAGGTCAGTCACCGCCCTAGGACAAAAGACATTTTTTTAGCTACTTTCAGGCCAGCTAATTAGCAGCCTTCTGCCAGAGTGCAACCTCTAACCCCCTTGTCACCGGTGAGGCCCATTAGTGAGCGCCCCTCTCCTCACCTTAAAGCTTTAAATTTACTATTTGATCCACAAAGAATTAAGTTGCATCTTCAGTTCAACTAAAACCACCCAGATCATCTGAATACAGCAGCCACCTGACTGTAATTAACACATCTGCTAGGGCCCTGTGGGGTTTCAGTCCACCACAAAAAGAAGCAGGTAACCAAAAGGATGAAAAGCAGCATATCCAAAAAATGGGGTAGCTTGAAGAACGGTGGCAAATCTCAGAAACTATCACAAGAGCTGTTGAAAAAACCACCACCATTTTCTCAGGAATCCCATACAGTTTTAAATACATCTCAACACCGGGGTGACCTTCTGTCAGGAGCCTCTCCTTCCCTCTCCACCTCCAACACACAGACGACCTTATCTAACCACATGAATTGGCATAAATGAGTTTCAATAAAGTGAATATTAAAAATCCCTTTGCTAGAATCTAGCAAGCATCATTTTAACTACAGAGATACAAAGAGTAACTTAGTCTTCCACAGAAATACGACGTAAAAAATTAATTCTGGAAAATAGCATAACCCCAGGAAAAAAAAGTCACCAATGCATCCTACAAACACAAAAGGCATAGGATTTATTAGGTGTGACAGACCTCTAACCTCAAAGAATCAACACTGACATCATCAAACTCAAGGAGCACCTAACCTACTAAGTGAGGATATTGGGTACCATTCAGAGGCAAATACTGCCCAGTAAGAAAAAAAAAAAAAGAAAAAGAAAAAAAAAAAACAACTAGACCTGCATCCTCTTCTCTTTTTCAACAAAATCATTGCAGCAAAAATGAATCCCTCTGACCAAAAAGAGCATCTAGAATTTATTCCTAAAAAGTGCCTGTGATTTATAGGTTGGCTTCATTGCCAAATCCAGATCAAGGTATAAAAAATAATAATGATAAAAAAGAGACTATTTAATAGAACAATGAGAATTTGAATGGTAATATCAGTAATGTCTCTCTTGCACATAAAACGTATTTATTAAGCGATAAGGTAGCAACAGGTTTAAGGCTCAAGACTAATTTAACTTTTGTCTTTGAAAAAAAAAAAACCTCTCAATTTTCCATATCAGATTACTTGAAATTATTTATTCACAAGCACACCTGGATGTGAACGGATGTGAACCTATTTTCCAGAGACGCTGTCATTAGCACTGTAAAAGGCTGATGAGATCTTGTCAAGTGTGGGTTTTTAGGTAGCAAGAAAAAACTGCAAAAATTAAGCCTCTCTACAGGACATGGTCAGATTTCTTCTCCACCCTTAGGTGATCTTCCTCTCCGGGCTGGTACAGACTGCTTCCCCGGGCTTGCACAGAACCAGACAGCTGCTAAGGAGCAGCACTGGATGCCTGCTGTGAACATTAGAACAAGAGGCACATTTTCAATGCTTCCTCAAATTTCAGCACGTGAGGAGCACTTCCTCAGGGGACAACGGTCACTGGAGTTTATGGCTGTCTTCTAAAATTGCTGGTGCCTCTAAAGTAGCTTTCATTGAGCAATCCCTAGCAGGAAACTTCCTACACTTCAGTTGTCCTGGAAGGTCATCTACCATAACACTGGTGGCACTGATGAAATTCAGGCAGTAGGTGAAGTATTACCCATCCCAAAAGATGTGGAGAAGCCCACCACTACAATGAACCACCTTGATTAGCAGGTTCCCAAGAGGAAAGGCTGCAGTATCACGACATTCACAGGTGAAGAACTGCCTTCTTACATGGATTGAGACGTTTTAGCACTTGTATTTCTGGAGTTAAAGAGCACTGTTTCATCTTTTTTTGCTTTAAATTAAATCAGGCACTACACAATAACTGAGCTAGTGTTAAATTCCTACCTGTTGTCATAGACTTTACCAAATGATTTACCACTCAGCGCTGCCTTCAGCTGTCCAGTGACATGTCAGGTTCATTTTAGTAAACCACACCAACATGAATAATACAGCATCTAGTCTCTGTGTCCTAAGTCCCGTACCATCTGACCAGTGCCTGACCATACATGAAGCACATTAATACACATTCGGTGCAGCAGACATTTGACCTGTCCTTTTACTCCTTCCTTCAGGGCGTATCTCTAGGAACTGTGAATGTCAGCGGCAAGACAAATGCTCACTGCTTGCATGAGGAAGCAAAATTGCCCAGGTGCTTAAGTGAGAAAACTAAGAACAGTTTTAAACAAATAACAACACGAGTTTCGGTAACAGCACCTTTATGGAACACAAGGTTAGCTTTAGACAAGTGCCAGGTTACATGAATTTTCAGCCCTCTATATAAAGAAAGCAATCTTGGATTTACTCCATCCTGATGAAACTTCTAACACTCGTTTGTAGGCACTGTGTTTGGGCTATTTCCAAAGTAAAATGGTCTTTCCATTACAGTGCTGGGAGTGGTTAACAGGTAAGATAACTTATTACATTCTTTTCCAGAAAATAATAATTCTCATCCATTATCTCCCAGTGTTATTGGGATTACAGAACACACAAACAATGCAACCCTAGTTCAGGTTAAAGAGGAAAGTAAAGTAGTTTAAGACAAAGAGCAAATCATTTTCATAGTTACACTTTTGAATGTACACATTTGCATTGGAAATTAGACTCACTTTTGTGAACAAAAATTCCACCTCTGTAAAACAAAAAGAATTCCTCGTCAGTAGAGGGCTACACTGTGCACGGGTCAGCCTTGAAAAGAAAGTCTGGAGTTCAGGCATATCCAGCTACGTGGATCAACAAGCAACCCCTTCAGATCCAGCAGCTTTGGTTTCATGGACGGAAACTTTGGCCTATTGTTCAAACGTACTTGCCAGGAACGAACAAGTAAGAATTTTAAAAATAAAGTGTGATACATGATATGAGCAATGTGCTTAAAGTCAGCGCCTTGATCCTTAAAAGCATCTCTATAAGCAACTTTACCTTAAAATGGGCAGTGCTTAAGTTACAAAAGATTCAACCCTTCAAGGCTGATTGGTTTCTTTATGATGACTGAAGAAACAGTTCTGCTTCAGGAATTCAAAAGATGTATCAGGTTTAGTAGTAGATTTATTAGTTTGCTGTGATTTACAATAAGGTGATTGCGTCTGAACCAAGGAGACATCAAAACAGGTTTAGCCAAGAGGTTTATGGCTTCAAAGTCAAATTCCACAACCAGTGCCAGTCATTTGGGCAACTGAGGATTAGCAGACAAAAGATAAGCAGAGGCCAGGTGCTGCACTGATGGTTCAGAGACGGTGTTCCGAAGTGTCTTCTCTTACAGCAATTTCCTTTTCTCAAACTCCTGCAAATAGCACACAGACATTACAGGTGGGGGAAAAAAAAAAAAAGGTTTTTACTAATATTATAATTTAAATTACTTTCTATTTACTGTACCAAATTGAATTTTAGGAATTAAAAAGCTGTAATTAGAAAGTAAATTAAAAAGCGTGTAATGTGTGCAAGTGCTCTCCCACCTCACATTAACTCACTGGCTATGAAAAACCAGTAGCTCTAAATTGCGGTCAGTGCACCACACTCAGACTGCAATGCTGTCAAGGCATAGGAAAACAGGCCTGAAAAACACTAATTCTGTATAAAAACTGCACCAGGATCCTTACAGTAAAGAATTCAAGCCAGGAAAGAAATAAAGTAAAGATTTTTGGTTTAGTATAGGGGAAAAAAAAAAAAAAAAACAGAAAAAGGGAAGACTCGCACAGCAGCCTGTGAAGGTGCTATTATGCAGTCATCACTGGAAAAAAAAATAACTAGCACAGTTGAATTACGCATTTCCTCTAGCTATGAAACAGTGCCTTTTTTTGGAGATGAGTTAAGAAAAATGGCAATAATCCTATTTCATACAGAAGTTTCTCAGCTGTATGCATTCAGCCATAATTCCGAATTAGTACTTAAAAGAGACATGCCTATATGCCAGGGCTTTCCTCCTTCAAATTATGTACCTTCAAAGAGTGTTTTATTATTTTAAATTAACTTGGGTTCTTTGCTTCCTCAGATAGCATCCAGAAAACACAATTCAACAAGTTGTTGCAAAAGCAGCTAAGCGTAATCATTTCTATATTTTGCTGTTTATTTTCCTATAAAGTTGTATTATACGCACTACTTGTGCAGATCATCTAAGTAATAACTGCAGCTTGTTCAGTCACTAGACTTCGTATGTTTAACCAAGCTTAGAGCAACAGAATATTTGGGTGAGAGATGTACTACCATTCCCTCGAAAGTAGACTCCTGCTCTGGATGAGTGCATATACCAGTTTCCAGGTAACAAACCTTGTAGATGGTGCTACCTAGCTGAGCAGGGGACATGCTGACCACGACACCAGCACTCTGAAGAGCTGCTATCTTCTCTTTAGCTCCACCCTTTCCACCAGCAATGATTGCTCCAGCATGACCCATCCGCCTGCCTGGAGGAGCAGTCAGACCAGCAATGAATGATACTACTGGCTTGGCATTTGGACCCTGTGAATAAAGAAAATATACGGAGTTACATGGGGGAGAGCGAGATGAAAAGCAATTCTAGATGGCAGGTTAACAAAAAAAAAAAAAAAGCATCAACTAGGCAGGCAAAGATATCAAAGAGCTAGAAACCTCAGACAACATGGACCCACTAGTCTGAAGATAACTCCTCCTGATTAACTGTGTCAACCAGAAGCGATCATGAACTTTAAGACAGCTCTTTACAGAACCATGTATATTACCAAAAAAATGTTCCCTACAAATATCATTACAGGACTAAAAATCTGAAGCTGACACTGCTCTGCTGTTAGAATTGAAATTAGAAGCTTCAATCATGATAAATCATTCTCTTTAATATGAGTATAATCGCCGTTTCTTTTTTGTTCTTTTGTCAGTGCAGGTTAGAAACTGTACCAAGCTTTCTTGACACGACAGAAGATGGTTAACCACCAAGGCATCTGGAAGCAAATTCTTTAAGACTTACAGAATTATTTTCTTTCAAAAATGCTGCTGCATCTTCTTCAGCATTTCCTCCAATCTCCCCAATCAGTATGATCCCCTCAGTATGAGGATCCTTCAGGAAGACATCAAGGCAGTCAATAAAATTAGTTCCATTGAAGGGATCACCTCCAATCCCTGAAAAAAAACGTGAAGCCACAGAAAGGTAACTCAAGATAATATTACATTTACATTAATGGTTTCAAAGTAAATTTCAGCACGAAGAGCAGTTCCCAAAGGCTCAAAAGAGGGACAGCTCTCAGAGTGCCAAGTTCCTGCTACAAATCTGTCTCCTCCGCTATCGTACAGAAAGCCTGATATCCTAAGTTAACATCTATGACCTTTCAAACCATAAGCAAAACAGCACACCTTATACAGAGACCCTACACAAAATACAACAGGGGCAAGACTCCAGCTCTATAAATTTGCTGTAAGAAAACGTGAGTTAGCCAACTTGCTTAACATACCCAAGCAAATGCCTAAGAAAGCCCTATCCCTTTTTAATACTAAACATTTTAGAACATGTCCTAGTGGGAGGTGTCCCTGACCATGGCAGGGGGGTTGGAACTAGATGATTTATAAGGGTCCCTTCCAAACCAAACCATTCTGTGATTTTCTGTGTGTTGGCAGTTCTCTGCTCAAAACTGTTTCTTAGGCTGTTATTAATCTGACAAGGAAATGATATCAGAGAAGGGGGATATTCTTCACAGCAGCTAGGGATCTAATTTCTCGGTATAACGACAAATGATTCAGCTATTTCGATGCTTGCAAAAAAATAAATTAATTTGGAATTGTTCCTGTGAAGAAGCAGCAGATTAGTCTAGGTACAGCAAGCTGCTTCTGAGGAAACCTACCAACACAGAAAGACTGCCCCAATCCAACTTGCGTCGTCTGATGAACAGCTTCATAGGTCAGGGTTCCAGATCTTGACACAATACCTTTAGGGAAGAAACGGAGGGAAACTTAACACTAATGTAGCTAAGTGCATGGCTAGAGGTAGCTGTTCTTGCATTCATGAAAATCACCTTAATAAACTGAATGTGAGATGTCAAGTTTTCCAGCTATCCTTGCCAAAAGATGAAAACTCTATGTAAAATTATATCTGTACAATTTCTTGGTTAGCACTTTTAATACTTGATTGTAAACAGACTAACAGGCTTGCCCAGCAAGCCAGTTATATTGGGTAAGATAGCACTCCTCACGCTACAGCTTTACCAGGAGAGAAAACTCAAAAAACAAAACAGAATTTCTTGTCCTGTATACAAGTAGCTTACGCACTGAACTTAAAACAGGGTTGCAGCTGAACAGTTAACAAAATAATTCAGTATTAATTGTATCTCCAGTATTGCTAGGCACAAGAGATCCTCCAGAATGGAAACACACTGCATAATTCAAGTTACCACTATTAAGGTAGTCATTGCTGCAACTTAACTGCTCTGCGATACACATTTAACATTTACATTCCACTATTACAAGAGACCACAACCTAGCCAGGCCTAACCAGATTTTCTACAGCAAAGGTTATGTGCTGAATCCTAGATCAGGAGCAAAATCCTTGCGTGTTTTTGTTCATTTTTCAAAGTCAAGATTTTTGTTAACACTCCAAGAGGGAAGTTTTCCAGGAAAAACATTGTCTTCGATCTATTTCAAGCCATTTAACAAGCAATGTAATTAGTGTACTGCACGAACAGAGGACAAAATGCACCATTAGACTAACAAGCTTAGTTTTATCTACAGTTTATATTGTTGCACAGTGCAGACGTCTACTAGCAAAGAAGTTTTTCTCTCACTACATTTGCAAAAGGCTTCCTGTTTACTATGTTTCAGATTTCATGAAAGAAGCTACAGACAGAGGTCCTAAGACTGTGGCTATTTTTATAGCTTGCATCCCAAGATTATCAAATGGTTCTTGGATGCCTCACAGTTAAGAGAAAGCTGGGGAGCATATCACTAAAGGTCATAGTGTTAAATGAAGCTGGAAGGATGGCAAAGTTCACATCTTTACTCCCTGATTCTTGGATCACCATTGAAAATGCTTCTATTAGGGCAACTGGATTTAAAATATTCTTTTGCACTTGTGGTGCCTTGCATTCAGATTCTCCTGTCTTGTCACTGTAAGATATCTCAAGTAGACACAGAAAATCTTAACAGAACTTTGATTCAGAATGAAGATCGAGGTAACGTCAGCTATCTTTTACAGTCATAGAGCAATGGCTTGATGTAATCTACAAAGGGGATACCCGCAGTAGTCTGATTTTTCAATTTCAGGTTTGACATGAGCGTTAATGCTTCCTCCAGCAAACATTAGGTACTGTTATTCTAAAGAGTTCCTCATGTTAGAAAAACTGTCCTGAGTACACTTAGCTTAAGAGCACTGAACAGCTTTTCCCACAGCAAACACACTTTTCACAAGAAAAAAAAAATGATAATGCTGTGAAGGGTACCTCCTCCTCCAGAGGAGGGCCACAACAATGATCAGAGGGCTGGAGCGCCTCTCCTATGGGAACAGGCTGAGGGAGGTTGTTCAGCCTGGAAAAGAGAAGGCCCCAGGGAGACCTCACAGCAGCCTGCCAGCGCCTAAAGGGGGCTGCAGGAAAGCTGGGAAGGGACTCTGTCAGGGGTGTGGTGATAGGACACGGGGGAATGGTTTTAAACTAAAAGAGGGTGGGTTTAGATTAGATGTAAGGAAGAAATTCTTTACTCTGAGGGTGGTGAGGCACTGGCACAGGTTACCCTGAGAAGCTGTGGCTGCCCCATCCCTGGAGGTGCCCAAGGCCGGGCTGGATGGGGCTTTGGGCAGCCTGGGCTGCTGGGAGGTGTCCCTGCCCATGGCAGGGGGCTGGAACTGGGTGATCTTTAAGGTCCCTTCCAACCCAACCTATTCTGTGATGTTATGATTCTGTGTTCAAGTTAACCTCACTACCCCGTTGACAGATAATGGCAGCGTATGCTGTTTACAACCTTTCTGAAGCTCTATTTATTAAAATACCAACACATGTTTTGGAACAATTTTCTTGATTTTTCAAATAATGTAATGCAGGAGGTATAATCCAGTTGTTATTTCTATAGTTTAGGACAAGGAACCACCAGAAATCAGGACATGACACTTGCATGCAACAGGGTGTGCAACTACCATATGATTATGAACAAGTCACCGCCCCTCTCACCTCAACTTCCCTGTCTGAGAAGTGGCTGTGTTCACCAATTCCACTCACCATGGTATAATTGCCTAACTTGTCATGTTATGAACTTCTTGGTAATCTCTTCATTTTGTGGTGATACTGAGCTCATGCTAGGTGTAGGATCCCAGTCACAGAAGCATTAAGGTTGGAAAAGAAGTCCTCAGAAGCCAAGCTGTTGGAGGGATTAGTATTTGGGAGCCCACTCAAACCCCAAGGTAAATGGAGGTACACTCAAATTAAGAATAGTAGTGTACCAAACTTTACTTTTAGATAATGCATAGATATTCAAAAACTCACCAATTCTTCCCTTCTTGTGAATGTGACCAGGCATGATACCAATTTTACATTCTCCAGGCTAAAGAAAGAGTGGGAGAAGTGAGATGGAACATTTAAACCATCATTAAGAACGGTCCAGCTTTGGAGCAAATCAAATCCAGAATTCACTTACATTGATGACACCAGGACAATTCGGGCCCACGAGTCGAGTCTTACCCTGCCGAACCAGTCTGTGTTTAACCCGAACCATGTCCTGCTGGGGAATACCTTCAGTAATGCAAACAACTAAGGGCATTTCTGCATCGATTGCTTCATTGATCGCAGCAGCAGCAAATGGAGGAGGTACATATATAACAGTAGCAGAAGCACCAGTTTGTTCTTTGGCCTACAAGAAGGATAAAAAAAAAGGTACCAAGCATTTAGTGGGCCCAAAGAGAACTTCTGACAACTAGCCATTTAAAATATGCCCACTCCAAACATAAATCAAGTAAATAGATATATACTGATTTACTGTAATCAATGCAAGTGTTAAATTCACTGAAGACAGACACACAGAGTGTAACCTGAGACCTAAGTACTGGCTGAAAAGGATCTCCCCGACAAACATCGCCACAAAAACCCTTTGATAATAGTTGCTACAATTTCATCATATGCACCAGAATCAATCAGAAACTAGTTATGGGCATAAAACATAAACATATTATGAAGAAAGTTAAAAAGTCATTTGCGTTACTGAGCATCTGGACTCTGAACTTCCCAATGGAAGGCAAACTCATGCTTGACCACAGTGAAAGCCCCTTTTAGAAGGCATCTATTTCATTGCTTCCACAGTGACATCCACGGTTCAAATATTTTGTCTCTTCAGTATGAAGAATGCAATAAGGAGGCCTTCAGCAGCATTAGCTCTTGTATTAAGCCACCTGGTCCTCCAGTCATTGCTGCAAATTACCTCCTTCACAGAATTAAACACAGGCAGACCCAGATGAGTTTTTCCACCTTTCCCTGGAGAAACTCCTCCCACTAGATTGGTGCCGTAGTCCAATGCCTGCTGGCTGTGAAAGGTGCCCTATGAGAGAGAGAGAATGAGTAAAGTTAAAATGCATACGATAACAAATTAAACGTAGCAAAAAAAAGTTTTGATGACGTTTGTAATTCTGAAAGCAATTCATTGCACTTAAATTTACAATGAGGAGATTTCACAGGAGGAGATACAGCCAGCCATTCTGAAGAACATATCAACATGTTTTATAAGGATTCAAAATATGCCATGCTTTTTGCTTTTAAATTGGAGCACTGTGGTTTCACACTCAAGAATGGTTTGTTCTGTGTTGCTAATACACCAGCAGACATAGCAACCACATTTTATCTTCCACATCAATTATGGCAGATGACAAATACAATAATCAAACAGAAGAAATTAGCATTCTCGTCCATGACTAGCTGACAGATTTAGCAAAGGCAGTCTTCTTCCCTTGCAAATGTCTAAGAGTCAATGTGAAAAAAAATTAAATATCCTGAAATTAAAACTTTTTTTTTTCATAGCCATTGATATTCAAAGGCTTTTGTGAAAGAGGCACTTTGAAAACTGTAAGGTTTTTGTAGTTTTTTGCAAGTCTCTCTTTACAAAGGAACCCTTTCAGTTATGTACAGCTTAAGGCTTAAGACCAAAGCCAACCACAAAGATCAAGTCATCATGGAGACGACAAAAAAAAAAAGTTTTAAGCTTGTACAGTACTGGGAAAAAAAATCTAGTTTATCGAATTTCAGAAAAAGGGTATTTGGACAGAAGAATGGGAAACCACAGAGCTGAAAGGATTTTCTTGATCACAAAGTCCTGTTTCCTAACAACACAGACAAGGCCAGCACATCATCTCTTTTATATATTACTATGTTTTACGGCCAATTAACTTTCTGCACTGAAAGGGTGACAGAAGAAACAGTTCATATACATACCTGTTTGCCTGTAAAACCCTGACAGATAACCTTTGTATTTTTGTTAATATACAGATTTTTCCTCGATGCCGAGTAGGAGCAGTGTCGTACTCCATTCTGGTGCACTAGAGGAAGAAAGCAAGGAGAGAGCAAACCATTAACCAACTGCCTCGTTATGCTCTAAGTTAAAAGATGTCCTATCAAGTCAGTGCATGTATATTTATGCTTACAAGAAAAGATGAGTTGATCCTGTAGCTCCTGTTTTTAAAAGTAGCCCTGAAAGTCGCAAGCATTTATGAACTTTTATTCTAAGATAGGAAACAGCTGTAGTTCACTCTCTCGTTGTGGCTGCTCAGTTTGCTGGGAATCAGACGTTGGGTACTGAACATCAGAGCTCCAGACAAGACACATCACAAACATCTTAACCACTGCTTTCATTTGTGAACGAACATGTCTCTGTCTCCTAACAACTTCTACAAAGAGGCAAAGCAGAACTAAGATCCTGATATCCCAGAGGCTCTACACCTTGTGCAAACATAGCACAGCCCCTGCAGACACCGAGAGATATCGACACAGCCACAGGACCCCCAGGCCTATCCCCAGCAGATGCTGAGCCACGGGAGCTTGTACATCGCAGCTTTCAATGCACTTGGGCTCTTGAAGAAATAGGGCTCTCTGGATACTCCACTGGAACAGTTTTCAACTTAGTTCTCACAGCTCTGGTCTTGTAAACACCGCTCGCACACAAAAGTAACACAACTGTAGAAAAACGGCACAGTGAATGCTGGTTTCAAGAAGAAAAGGAGAATGACTGCCGCTCTGCTGGAGGGAAAAATGGGGCATTATCAAATGATTAAAAAAGAAAAGCGTAGAAGGGCCCAATGCAAGAAAGCCTGAGACAGCTGGTAAAGAGGAAAAAGAGGTCTTGTGGCACAAAAAGGATGCACTCACTACCACGAGCTTTCACAAAGGCCAGGATTTTGAGGGGATCAGAACTTCCTGCAAGCATTTTCGATAAAGACCGCATTTTGTGCCTACAGTGAGGGTGGAAGAGTGCAATCCTCATACAAACGCTGACACTAGTATGGTACCATACACATCATGAGCTAATTTAAAACTATTCCACTTTGGATTTGCAGAAATAAAAACTGAAGTCGAAATAAAAACATAGAGGTTTTGAATCGGGCTCCCTGGATTGTTCCACATACCTGCTCAGGCACGCCTGATCCAGAGGGAGTTGAGTTGTTTTTATCTTAGTGTTCGTTTCTTACAAAGGAAGCAAAAACTACTAAGATGGAAAAAAAAAAAAGTATTCAATATAAACTGTTGATGCACAGAATTTGAGATGACTGTTAGCAGGCCACACTCAGTGATTTTAGTATTAAAAAAAAGCCAACAGTCATTTCTTTCTCCATACCATGAAAGCAATTCTACAGCCCCAGCTCAGCTGCCCATTCCGTACCTATTTTCAGCTATTTATAACCTTTCACAAAAATGTTTTCAAAAGCTTAGGTTTGTCGATTCTCAGTTTCCAGAAGACTATACAGACATATGTTTCAGGGATAAGAATCTTTAGTGCCTTTTATAAGCTATCAAGTACCCCCAAAAAAAGATATTTATTCCCATGCACTGGTAACTGAAAAACAGCTTAAATGCCAAGCTTTTTCTGGATTTACTCTTAAAAACTGTATGTGCTTCCTATATGAGTGAAGAGCCTTCATTCAGAAAAAAAATACAGCTGGTTCAGAAGAAGCTGGCTAGGGCAGAGCAGTTGGCTGTCTCCAGAGAGAGGCAGCTTAGCCTGGCACGTGTCTGGGGAGCAATATATTTTGGAAGAAATTTAAAAAAAAAATCACCTTGCACTTTCTGGGCTGGCTTTGGTTGAGTTTTTATTTATTTTTGTAACTGGCACAATACAGCTCTGTATTTCTCTCCATGGCCTCATCTGAAGCAGAAAGGTTTGGCCCTGGCTACCAGCACAGTCGGACCTGCAGAGAAATCGGTGGAGACAAGGTTTGGCTATATATATGGGGCACTAGCAGCAAGCCCTGAGTGCAAACAGCTGGCAATTTAAACAGCTAATGGCAATTTAAATAGCTAAGACAGATATAAGATGAGAAGGAAACAGGTGGAATATTGAAATGGCACGCCTAAGTTCACAGCAGGTAAGGCAGAAATAGAATCAAAGTCTCAGTTTCCAGCTAGGACCTTCATTCACGAGCGACACCCAACTCCTGCAGGCAATTGCTTTGGTGCCTGAGTGTAAATGTATGTGCCTTCAAGAAGGCAGGACAAGAAACGATTTGCTCTTCTGCTTACAAAGCTTCAGCAATGAGCCAGGAAAAGCCAAACTCCTTGCGGATGCTATTTTAACGCACAGCTCTCGCTTACAGGCCAAGTTACAAAGGTGCAGGCTCCACGCGAAGCCATAAAGCACAAGGACAAGCCTTAACAGTTGCAGATCTTATCGAAAGCACGGTGGAAACGCTGCATTTTGTCAAATCAGAGGCCCAACATTAACAAAACCGTGTTCAGCCAAGGCCTGTAATGCACTCACTGCAGCTCAAGTAGCCGGACAACCTGGTTACGTTCACTTCTTGAAAGAAACCTCACAGCAGCGATTCACATCTTAACAACTAAAAAGCCTTTCTAGAAAAAGATGCTCCTACTTAGCATTGAGTGCAAACATCAGTTTACATGCTTAACGGAAAATTAACCCATTTGCAAGATATTTTAAGTTACACATCAAATGTAAATACTGTTTTTCGCAGCATTTCAGGCCCTCTTGCAGCAGTATCTCCAAGTCCAGACCTTACTTAAAATGGCACAACCCAAGCCACCTTCGCCCAGATGAGAGCCAGCTGACAGGGCAGGTACTAAATCTCTTCCTCAACTTTACAGAGTTGAAGATTTGTTATTTTCAGGACCTCCCACAAGACTCCCTAGAGCTACAGGCAGGAATCCAAGTCAAAGTGCTTCCTTCTTGCCCACGTTTATCGTGGAGGAAAAAATGTTTGGAAGCTGAGGTAGCACCTGAAGGTGCTCACAAAATGAGCACAATATAAAAACAAGGTAAAGGAGGGCCCTGAGCAGACACCTCCACTGCCAGAAGACGGACAGGTAATAAATGAAATTGTCCCTCTATTGCTCCCTGAAATACCCCGAGGGCCTGGAGACGAAGGAAGATGTTCCTTTTCCTATTACCTACGGAAGGGAAGAAGAAAGCCTTAGAAAATGCATGGGCTCCAACACAAACAGGGAAAATGAACTTCAGTGCAGGGAAAGTCAGGTAGGGAGTCAAGTACAAAGAGCGCAAGGCAAAATGCTATATAAGTTCATTGCCCCCCCTCCCTTTTTTTTTTTTTTTTTATACACACACTTTACTTTCCATCAGTTCTGAAGCTTCAGCTTGTTTCTGAGAAATCCTTCCAATATTTCACACGCTGTTTAATTTGCCTCTTTATGACCATCTCCTTTCTCCTCCCTCTGCCTACAAACACTTGGCCTGGAGAGCACAGAGCAGCAACAGCTCTGGAGAGTTTCTTACATTACAGCACAGACATTAAAAATAAAGAGATTTAGCAAAGGCCAAAGTACCGTTGCAAATTTTAGAGTTCGCTGACTCGAAGTTTGATATTACAAGAAGATTTGACACAGATCCTCATCACAGTCCTTCCTTCAATTGTGATGATCATGATCAGGCTGTACATGCACGCTCACACAAGCGGTTGTATTCTGGACAATCCTTTCCCAAACCTGTCTAAACTCATCCTGAAAGGTATCGGCTGCACTACTAGAAGATGATCCTCAGTGACAAAGAAGTTTTCATGCTGTTGAGGGATTGCCAAAATATCTTACTCCTGGTCTTAAAGAGGATTATGAGCTCAGGGACGGATTTCCAGCTATTGGTACCCAGCCTCTCTTCTCTCACCCTCCCCTTGCCAAATTCCTGTTAATTATGGGGAAAAAAAAAAAATAATCCACAAACATGGCATAGGAGTTGAGGAATTAAGCAAATTAACCAGTCCATAAAGGAAAGATGCAATGACTATGCTACAATGACCACGTTACACAAAAGTAAGCTGACGGACAAGTGACAATTAGAAAAATTTTAGTCCTTTCAACACCTCTCTCTTCCCTAAGCAAAAATCCCCACTTAGTGCCACGAAAATCACCGGATACAGTCACAGGAAACACGATGGCATCTGAAAGAAAAGCTTTCTTCTCCCTAGCTTATGAAGCTGAAACTGCAAGCCCTCGAGGAAACAGGCACACTCTGCTCCGCACAGATCAAGTTCTTCTAAGACAACAAACTTTTTCCTGTGTACACGGCACTAAGAAAGCGTGCAGCTAGCGAGCTTGCACAAAAGCAACAAACAAATTCTTCAGCGTGCGTCGTTATTTCTGCAGCACTTCTTTGCCAGGATTATTCACAGAATTTACTTTGATTATTTAATCTAAGAGCTCTCCAAAGCCTTCCAACTCGCCCAGAACATTCAAAAATCCTGACTCTCCAGTGATAATTAAAATAAGCTTAAGTCTTGGTCCATAAGCGAGCAGCGCTTTGAGCTGACCTTTGAGCAAGCCCTCACCACTCGTTAACATACTGCATGGCTTGTTTTCACAAATTCCTGAACTGAAACTTAGTGATACACACCCTGCAGGCTTGCTTCAGCAGTGTACCAACAAGAACAGATAGTCTTTTGCAACAGAAAACACTAGAAAGTCACTATTTTAAATTGCCACTCAGACATGTTAATTATTTGTTACTGAAACTGTTGTATGAACAAAGTCCAAACTTAATAAATTAAAAGCCTGCCCAAACCTTAGGAGTATCAAACCAAAAACTGTTTCAAATGAAGAAGTGTTCCTTCTTACAGGACTTTCTTAAAAGAGTCTATAAACTGTTGCAAGCAGAAAGCTTCCTGAATCACTGAGTCCACTTCCTTCCCCTAACCCCCAAAAAGCATCTTAAGCACTCTTTCTTACTGCTACTTGTAAAGGGAAGAAAGTGGTTTTTTGAAGACATAAAACTGCACCCAAGATTAGCTTTGCTGGGGGCATAAATTAATCTAAGCTGCAGGTGCTTCATTCTCATCTCCACCAGAACCAACCTGCATCAGACTCACGGGAGCCGGCTCAAAGAGCTGCCTGGCAGAGTCAGCCCCATGGGAAGGGGTATGGCAAAGGGGCCAGGAAGGAGTACTCGTGCTCATACAGCCTCCTACTTGTGCTCACGGGGGACAGGAGGTAGGAAGGGGTGCCTGGGGGACGGTGGGTGCACCACAGGAACAATTTGGACCAGTTTAAAACGTCGTAGGATCACGTCATGAGTCCCTGATCTGCACGTTAGCACAAGAAGCATAACGTTTTGCTTGCACGGAGATCCAGTGAAATCTATTAAGTTTAACTTTGCCCGCTCGCTGTCAGATCCATGATTAACACACCATTTCCTCAGCTAAGATTCCACGAAAAACCTCTTGTGCCTAGGCATACCCATACCAATTTCTGTAGCGAATGCAGCATTGACTGCACAAAATAAGCACAAAGAAAGAATAACACTTTATTTAATTTATTGCGATCTTCTCTACAACCCCTCTAAAAGCTTTCAAGCTGAAGCGTTAGCTGCACATTGCTTGTGTTCTCTGTGCTTAAAGGCTAACATTGTTACTCTTGACAACACAGACAACTTCATAGGGTCGTGCTTTAGTCTCAGGACAATTTAGGGACCTCAAGAGGCCTCTAGCCCGAAGAACCACTCAAAGCGACCAGACCCAACCCCACCACCACCTTCCTTGGGGAGCTCTGTGCATTTCCAGGGGTGGAACAGAGGAAAAAAAAAAAAGCTGCTGGGCTCCCCACCCAGCGTCTGACACCCCCTAACAGGACAACCTTCATCCCCAGGACACCCCCTCACCCCCAACGGCCCCCCCAACAACCCCCCTCACCCCCAAAACCCTTTTCCCTTGCGGCCACCCGTGCCCACAGCCCCCCCAACATGGGGCAGCCCCCCCGGATCCCCACCCGACGAGCCCCCTACCCCCCTCAGCGCATCCCCGCGGCCTAGCCCGGGGGGGGGGAGCAGGCCACGGCGGCCGAGAGCGGTTGCCAGGAACCGGGAGGGCCCCGGAGCGCCGGAGGAGAGGGTTGGGGGGTCCCGGGGGAGCGTTACTCACGGCGGAGGAAGCGGCCGAGGAGCCGGGCGGCGCGGCAGTGAGCCATCGTCCCCTCGCAAGGACACCCGGCCCGCAGGCCCCGCTCGCCGCCTCAGCACTGCCCGCCCCGGCAGCGCGCGGGGGGTTGTGGGGGTTGTAGTCTGTCAGGCTCCTGGGGCAGAACCGCGCTGTGACATTGATTCTGTGCTACTTTCTAGCTCCTAACTTGTGATAAATTCAGCCCAAAAATGAGTTCTGATGGGTGTCTGCAGGTGGCCATTAGAAGCTGTCCCGGTACACTGCTAGGCCAGCAGTGGGGGTGAAACGCATGCTGCCTACACAGGGGTTACTCGTTGTTTGTCTTGGCTGTAGCCAGGAGTGCAAAAATAAGTAACATTTTCAGGGAAATGCTTCAGTAAACAACATAAGACACATACATCTTCGTTGGTAAATCTAATAAAATGCTCCTCTCTACATAACAGGCCTCGTATGTTACTAATTTTCAGGGCAACATGTGTAGGAATGCGGCACAGCCCACGTCCTGACTGCACCAAGCAAACTTTCAGTAAATTATACGATCACAGAAGGATTTGGCTTGGAAGGAACCCTAAAGCACAGCCAGTCCAACCCCCCACCATAGGCAGGGACACCTCCCAGCAGCCCATGCTGCCCCCAGCCCCATCCAGCCTGGCCTTGAGCACCTCCGGGGATGGGGCATCCCCAGCTCCTCTGGGCAGCCTGCTCAGTGCCCACCCACTAAAAACTGTACCTTCAGGAGAGAGAGGGAAGTTGATCTAGAATTACACACAGCAAAAATGAGCGAGACTGGAGAGCAGACAACCAAATAGAACAAGAAAAAAAAAAAAAAAAAAACTATTTCTAAGCCATCCCCCTGGGCTTGCTGAGGCAGGTCACAGACAGGCCTGTTCTAAGGGTCAAAGGAGAGACCCTGGCCTGTCAACAGGGGGATCTGAAGTTTTAAACCCAAATATGTTATACAGCAGGTTATTCCTTCTCTCTTTTATGCTGAGCTATGTAGCATCAGAAGTCTGTCTGTTGGATACCAATTTAAAATAACTCAGGCATGAAGTCAAAAATGTGGCCACTGCAACTTTTGCATAGTTTTAGTGGGACTGTAGAAGGTGAAGGGTATTGTGGGTTTGTTTTGTTTTGTTTTCCAAACCTGAGTAGCATAAACATCTCTTTAGTCAAAACCTGAATGTATGTAGCATCTTTTGAATATTAATATTCATGTATAATCAAAAAGTCATTACCACTCTAACAGCAAAGTTTCAGGGTACTGAATTCAGCTAGCTGTACAATATATAATTGGCCAGAAGCTCTTAGAAGTAAAAAAAAAAAAATAAAAATAAAAGGCCTATTTTTGTTTGTTGTAATGCAGTTGGTTTGTTCCCATCAGAGCACACTCTGTCCCACTAACATCAATTTAGCTAATTTAATCAACTACATAGAAAGAAACCATTCAGCCCAGGGAGAAACAATACAGCAATTAGCAACACTCAGGTGGCAATGACTGGGGCTCCCTTACACAGTTCAGGACAGACTGAGTTTTAGCTCAGATGGGGGTAGCCAAAGGATTAAAAACAACTGTGGGACTTAATCTACAAACAATGCTTTTCAGGCACTGCAGAAAGATCAAATGTCAGGTAGGGGGTGGGGTGTCTCCCTAATGCATTTTGAAGTGAGAAACTTCATCGTAAAAGCAACACGGAACTTGGAGTTCAACCTTATGAAAATCACACACCTAGGGACTGAATTCTAGAAAACATTTTTCTTGCTCTCTTACTCAGAGTTGCGAGTTGACTTTGTTTGAAAGCACTTCTTCGTGATACTAAACACAGGGTGTTCTGCCTAATATCCATCTGCAGAGGACCAGACCTTCAGATCGCAAAAAAAAAAAAAAAAATAAAAAAAAGGAGGATCATGTTAATGTTTACCCACGTGGGAGCTCCAGTAGTAGCCTAAGATAAAAACACAGTGTCTGCTAACCTTTTCCCATTCCTAGATCTTTAGATGAAAAGGAGTTTCACTGCGTGAACAAATTCAACTGTTTTTGGTGCTCCCTTAAAACTTATTGTTAAAATTGTTTTCATTTCTTCCTTTACATCGTGGCTGGGCAGTTGAGGGCCCTGGCTGTGGTGCTAGCGGTCCGCACCCTTCCTTGGAACCATCACAGCAATCACTTAATCTCTCACAGCCTTGATTTCTTCTCTTTAAGAAAAGACAATGTTAATGCTTTGTTTGCTTGCATCAGCAGCTAAAAATGTCCAATGCAAATAAAACACCAACCCCTTAAATATCTGGATTTACCAGCACTAAGAGCAGCAAAAAACACATATGTTTTTTTTTCAGGGTGCCTTGTTTACACCCCAGGCCCTAGACATGATGTTATTCCACACAATGAACACAGACTGTGCTCCAGGCTCTGGCACCTAGATCTAACAGTCACCTGCACCAAACCCATGTCTCTTTTCTCCATGAAGCCTCAATGAATACAGCAACTGCCTGCCAGGCTTAGCCTTCTCCATCCCCACAGGTGACTCACCCCTTAATACACAAAGCAGTCCCTTTCCCATATGCACATTTCCATGCATGGATCTATGTATCTCCTTTTCTGGGTTTCAGGAGATGTCTAAACTGCTTGTGGGCTGGCATCTAGTGCAGCTTGAGCTGCCCTGCAGCACCCCATCCAGCTTCTTCCTGCCTCTCCAGAAACACCTGGGTTTCCTTTCAGTCCTGTATCCAATTAGCCAGTCCTCTACAGATGTCACAGCAACCCTAGGGCATCCCATATGGCACCAGACACCTATATTTAGGCACCTAATGTGAGCCTTTGCTGCCAGAACAGCATGCAGCTAAGGAGGAAATTCAGGTCCTGTGTGGCAGGTGAGTACGTGTTTGCTGTCCCAGGTCTCGTTGTGCCAAAGAAGACCTCGTTGGTGCCGTCAGCACAGGCGAGACAGCAGTTCATGAGATGCCTATAAGCATCTGCTTCAAGGAGAGGGCTGAACTGCGCTCTTGGTGCCCTTGCAGAGCTGGAAGGTCTCTGCTGGTTGTGACAAGAGCTCGGAAACCCACCCACATGGAGGCAGCGTGCGATGGACGGGTCAGCTGGAGGTGTGTGAAGCTGAACCTGACTCCCACCCAAAGCATTTTGATCCCAGCAAAATATGCTGCTAAGTCAGGGAGGCAGGGACCAGCAAGCAGGCCTTCTTTGCACTGCTCCAGTAGTTCCTCCTCCCATCTTTCCCTGTAACAGCGATTAGCGTGGATGCATTTCAGACTGTCAACCTCTCACCACTTCCCAGAAAAGAATCGCAAAACCAAAACAAGCTTCTCGTACCCCAAGATTTTCCACATTCACTACAGCATAACTTTCTGCGATATAAATGCCCGGACTGCCAGCACTTACCTCTGAGATAAAAGGTCTGTTTGGGGCTCTGTTCAAGGCTGCACCAATGTTTTGGTGCCAGCAAGAAACCTGCTCCATCACTGTCCTCCAAGCTGCTCTACAACTGTAGCCCCTTACACCACAAGCTTTGTGGTGACGTTAACCCCAGGCACAAATCCTTTGGGATGACAGCAGGGGTCACACACTCTATCCATATGTTATACTCAGATATATCAAAAAAGTTGTACACAGCCTAGCAGCCATACGAACAAAACAGTCAGTAGAGCCAGAAAATGGCCTTTATGGGCAAATATTTCATGGCATAAAATATGCCATTGGCTTCCTACTCAGAATCAGCTTTGTCTGCAAGTGCTGGTCAGGGCTAAAAGGTTCCCCCTCCGCTCTGCTCTTCCCATCACACAGCTCCTTGTGCCACAGACCTGCCATTAGTCCTGTGATCAGCACTTTGACAAAAGCAGGTTCTAGCAGGAAGGGTTTAACAAGAAGGCCACCCTTTGAGCCTTTATTTTGGGAATTGCTAAACTAGGGACAAGCTGGTTTAGCAATCTGCATCTGGTTTAACCCTTACTCACATCGATGGTGACACCAGACTGACACACCTTGCACCAGCTGATGTTTGGTCACTGGCTCTCATTCCTAACTCTCCAAAATAGCCCCACTGCTTGAAATCCTCATGCACCTTGTCAGATTTAGCAGCAGCATCACCTCCTATCGCTGGAAGTTAAGAATGTGCAAAGAAATGGGTCATTCCTCTCATCTTCCTTAGATTGAGGGACCAAAGCATGAAGACCAGCTCTGGCCTTGCCTGTACCCAGCCTCCAGCAACTAGGGTTGCTGTCCTAAAACAGGCTCACCTGTGGATTCTTTTTACTGTAATTTACAGGTTGCAAGTAAAAAAAATAAAGTCAACATCTCTGCCCTGGGAGAGTCACCAGGTCTACTGCTCTCCTTCTCTATTTGTGAAAAGCACAGAGAAAATCAGAGGTGAGGATTCCTCTGCAAGGATTAGCCACGCTTGTGCTTTAAGCCACTGAATCTTTATTCCTGCAGCCTGTAATGCTGCAGTAACAGAGCTATGGCTGAGAGGAATTAGGTAGAAATGGACTTACTGGGACTTCTGGTATAACTCCAGATAGCAGAGGTAAAACCATTGAGGGTTTATGGCAAGGAGTGAGAGGCAGGTGTTGCTGGTGTTGTCTCACTTACTAAATTTCTCTGCAATTCACATATTGCTTTGAAAATTTTATATTTAGTTCTCTGCTCCTGAAACATCACCCAAACTTCTGTAGTGTTGCTACTGTTATGATTATTTTAAGATTTTTTTTTTTTTAGTAGTGCCAAATGAAAATTCACCTGCACACCAGCACTATCCCCTTCTTCCCTAAGCAGTGCCACAGCTTGGTGTTTCTGAAGAGCCTGGTGTTCCTGTCCTGCTTCACAAACAGGGCTCAAATTTCACCTTGGCACCAACTGGGATCACAACGTCGACATCAGAAGGGGGAAGTCCCCAAGGACAGGACACCCAACCGGTCCCCGCAGCCTGCCAGCCCCGGACTGACCATTTCAGGTTTGCACTTCAGGAAGGAAGATGCAGCTGAAGATCTTTGGTCATCAGCTATTTTTCCTCTAAACATTTTTTCCCCTTTGCTCTCTGATTTGAAGTAAGTCTTACTCTGTCCCATATCAGGGGCTTATCAGAGCTTACTCATTTTATTCACTAAATTTTACCAGAGATGCTCCAGCAACTCCAGCTCTTAGGAAAACCTTGACATTTGATGGGCTTTTGTGGCAGCTCACTGGGCTGCAGTCGGGGCAGCCATATGCATCCCTCTGCATTCCTCCTGCCAGAGATGGGCCAGCCAAGCACAACAGTTTATTAAAATCACAGGTATTGAGCCCAGAGCTGCCCGGCAGTGCTGGGAAATGTTCACTTGCACCACCCAGGGAGCCAGCTCTTCCACACCTCCTGGTCATGGAATGGAGCAGATCTGAAAGATGGGATGGGTTCACAAAAGAAAAACAGCACTTTGGGGCAAATTCTGTTCTCCACGATTCTGCATGGAGTTCTCCTGGTGCTGGAGAGGGATACAGGGTGTGGAGCCTCTGCCATCCAGGAAGAAGAAGGAGCAAATTGGACACAGGTCCCTTGAACCAGAAAAAGGAAGAGCTCTTTCCCCTCTGCTTTCAATAAAAAGGAGTAAACTTTTTCTGCTCCTTCTCACCTTGAACTTGCTCTGGATTTGATCAAAATGGCAACACAGCAAGTAGGAAAACCGTACTACTGGATGGTTTGGGATTTATTTTGAATGGTTTGGCATTTATTTTGACTTGCTCCCATCTACACACAGGCTTTTTCATGGCAATCCCCAACCAGCAATAGTATAACATGAGCTGCAGAATTGAGGACTTCTAAGAGTTTGAAATCTCCATGGGTCGAGCTCTCAGGTATGCTCGTACACTCACACAATCATTGATTTGTACAAATCCATGGGGAAATCGCTAGGACAACCTCTGGAGGATGACTTTGGCTGGGCTGTGGGGTCCTCAGGCAGGAACTGGGAGCTTTGAGCAGCCCCAGCTGATAAACCTTTCCCTCAAGCAGTCTTATGGGGCTATTCCTGTAGTTTCAAGGAGCTACGCCTTCCTCCCAGGGGACACATTTTCAGCATGAAAGCACAAAGCAAAGCTCAGCTGAAACTCTTGTTTTATTCTGAATATACACTGAAGCCTTAAGAAGTGCTGGGCTGCCAAACTATACCTTCTTACTATCCTTTTCTGGATGTGATCAGATCATTTGCAATAGTGAGACAAGTCACCTGCACTGTCTGGAAATCCCAGTGTTGGCTAGAGCAATGTCATAAATGCATCTGTTGAACTTTTTCATACTAAAATTGCTTTTCTTGTCAGGCTTTGTAAGGTTGATAGAGAGTAGAAGTTCTGTACTTTTTTTTTTTTTTCTGGAGGCTTAACAACCCCAGAATAAAATATAAATTAAGATTTATCCCATGGAAGAATTTGTCTTTCACCTAAATAAAAAAGCGTTTTGTGCAAGTTGGAGGGTTTTTGTGCTGAAGTCATCTTTCTACTTCCAAAAAACAACTAACAAAACTGACAATTTTAAAAGTGCTTCTTTGTAAAGTGAAGATTTTTCTCTGAGGTTTTTCTTTCGCTCCGATCTTGCTGCCTCAGCAATGTGCAAAGTTCTGCAGGACCAAGTTAATGTTCCACCAAAAACTCTTTGCTTAAGGATCGGTTCTTGAAAATGAATGTCTAGGAAATGTGTGTAAGCTAAATGCAGAGTCTGATCTTCATTTCATATCCTTACAGTTGAATGCAGAGCACCAGTAGTGAAGTTACTCCCATGGCAGCACTACAGACCTTGTGGCCTCTTGAGAGTCCTCTGGCTCCATACCCTTAAAAGCTGCAGTCAGGTCTCTACCTGTTACACCAAACACACTCAAAATCAGCATTCATTAAATGTGTCTGTTCTTCCATACTTAACATTGTTTAATATATATTTTTGTATACATTCCTCAAGTTGCCTCAGAGTGGTGAAAACCCACAGAATGACACTTGCATCTCTCCTTTACAGCAGTTTCTTCCAGTTTCATCTTCTGGGAAACCTTTTAAAACCAGCTGCAGCAGCGAAAAGCAGTGGATGGCTGAAGAGACCTACTCCTCCATGGAAAGTGCAGTCTCTGCTTCACTAAAATTATTTTCATTTTTCCTGTAGCTCCATCACAGAGGAAAATTACAGGTTGGTCATGAAGGCATGGTGGTCATATATACGTATGGTCATATTTACAGTGAGCATTTTTGTCTGTGCTGAAATAGCCACCAGTACCACTAGATGTCACAGCTGCTTCGCTGTTTGACCTTCTCCCAGGGCTGCTCTGAGCAGCCTTCACTGGAGAAGGGCTGCTACAGGCTGAAGAGCAAAAGCGAGGACTGTGCCGCTGAGCTGAACCATGCTTCTGTCCTCAGGCTCCAGCTGAAAGATGCTTTAGGGATGATTTTTCTTTAGCAAATATTTCATGCCCTTCTGAAGTCCTCTGGCTGGACTGGGGAGGAAGAAGAAACCTGCAGGTTGTTTGGGCTGAAGGAAACCATCAGAGCTGCAGGACCTCCCTGGTCATTGGAAGCAGCAGCAGAAAATCGGGGCGGAGAAGGGGCTGCCTTCCTCCTCTGTGCTGGTAATTTCAGTGTTGGAAGAAAGAAGCTTTCCTACACCTTCTCTAGAGTTAACAAATGGCATTTGCCCTGGTGCTGTGGTTATCAATGCCTGCTGGATGGATCTCAGGAATGCCTGCTTCCTCCTGCTGAAATAGTTAAGGCATAACAAAAATATCAACCAAACGTAATTAGGTCAAAGTCGGGGCATTTTCTCTCAAAGGGAGCTAATTTAAGTGCCAAACAGCTACAGAGATTGGCTGCATCTCCACTCTATTTGTGGCAGAGAGGCAAATAATTGCAGTGCGAAGGAGCGAGCGCTGTTTCTTCAGGCCACATGAAGGTCAGGGGAAGAATATTCTTCCTCCCTTCTCAGGGCAGTCTCATCTCTGTCTCCTCTCGTGTCACCCGTAGGAACCTCTTCATTTAGCTCTGAGGTTACCAGAAAGGATACACCTTTTCTGGAGAGAGGTTCAAACTAATTATCTCCCACGAGCCTTCCGAGGATTTGTCTTCCTTTTCTAAAGACACAGCAGTTAGTGCAGCAGCCTGTGTCATCATTATGCACATGAAAGTAATAACAAAGCTGAAGATAATTAATTCATTTATTCATTCTGGCGTGACCGGTAATTGCTGCTGTGGATTTCTTTTTCACTCCAATGACAACACTTATGCTACAAACAAAACCAGAACTGAATTCCTGTGAAATTGCTATTAAAACATTCCCTTAATGCGCTTCTTATGAGAAATTTTAAGAGAAGTCAAGTGCAAATCAGGAAGTAGCTAAAAACAATCTCTAAATGGAGTCAATTTTCCTACCTTCTGTTGCTATGTATTATTATTTTAACCTTGCCCCAAACATCTTGGGTGCAAATCTCCTGTACTGCAGGAGGCTGGTACCAGGCTGTCGCTATTGCAGGACCCATCACCCATGGAAAATTCACCTGGCATCACTGAAAATGGGGCCCCCAACTCCTGGAGCAGAGCAACATCTGGCAGAACATGATTTTCTACAAAAGCAGCCTCTAAATTTGAGCTTTGAAACTCAAGTCAGTGTTCATCCCTCCTTGGTGCTAAGAAATAACATTTCCATCAGCTTTTGGTGAAGGCTTCCCATTTGCTCCCACACAATTGCAGCAATACAAATATCAATTCCTTAATTCTTCTGCAGTCACAGGACCACCTAACTTCCACGCAGTACAAACCTTTGACACCTGTATCAAGGAAGCCTCAGTTTCTTGCTTTTTGCCCCAAAAGGTTAGATGAGTTTTCTGGATTCAGGACGTGGCATGGTGCCACAGGCTTTGTGGGCTTCATGGGAACTGCTCCTGTCTTCCCGTGGAAATCCATAGCCAGAGGACTGGCATCATAACCTACAACAAAAGATTGCAGTAAGGTTCCCCATTTACACATGAAAGCAAGGCCATGGCAAAACTGATAGAGAAAACACCGAATCAACAATGATCCCTTCTCTCCAGCCCCATCCTACAAGCAGTGCGATCTCTGCCATGGATTTTGCTCACAATCAGCAGTGTTCAAGATAAAGATGATGGAAAACATTCCTGCCAATGTAAAGTCCCCTCCTGCTGCACTGCCGCTCTTCTGTTCAGCAGATCCTCTTCGCTGAGGGATGCTTAAAAAAGAAGGAGGGAGAAATCAGTGGTGGGAAGGTGAGCTGGGGAAAAGCTCTGAGCACCTTTCAGCAGAGCAGGTGTACCAGTTCCATTCAAATGCCATTCAAAGGAATGTCTAAAACCAGACTACAAAGCACATATTTAAATGTGAGTGTAAATCCAGCTCTGAGCGTGCAGATAAAGCAGAAAGGCTGCCTCCCTCCCCAGGTGCCAGATCTGAGAGCACAGCACCAGGAGTCTTTAAAGAGGTGGCTGCAAGAAGCCAAGAATTTTTCACTAAAACATCCACAGGATTTGATAATTTGGGGTTCATTTCAGCCATCTTTTATTTTCCCTAAAAAGAAACAAACTCATTTTCCCCGATGACCTTGTGCTGGCTTCTTATGGCAATGGGAATTCAGCCCAGGAGGAAGCTGCCGTGGCCATGCTCACGTGTGGGTTCTCCCCTAAATGGTGATGCCTCAGGACTGTAGGTTGCCCAGAGAGGTTGTGGGGGCTCCTTGGGGATCTCCAGGAGCTGCCTGGACGTGGGGCTGGGCCCCCTGCTTGGGGTGGCCCTGCTGGGGCAGGGCTCAGAGCAGAAGGCCCCACAGGCCCCTGCCAGCCACAGCCATTGGGCCGGGCTCTGTGATTCTGGGGCCTGCCCTTCCAACATGAGCCGTAGGTGAGGTTTTGTGGGTAGACACAAGGAACGGCTCATATCAACGAGCACTGATGTGCTAAATCCACGCAGCTCGCAACCTGCTCAGCCCAGAGCAAGATCAAACGCCGACCAACAAAATAATCTTTCACTGCATCCCCAGCCTTTCACGGCCTCAAACTTCCATCATTTCCACAGCATCCTGTCTTCTTTCTCACCAAAATCCGACCTGAGCCTCGCATCCCTTCCCCATGCCGCTGCACATATCGTTCACAGCAGCCAGCTGCTTCTTATTGTCTTCATTTTAGACATTTAACATTTTAGTGCTATTTCTCATTCTCTTTCTGCACAGGGCAGGGAAGCTCCCACCTGCCCACAGGAATAATGTGCCGCCATTTCATTCCCAGGCCGTGTGATGATGTCCCACAAGCCAGATGTGCATGGCTCACACCTGCACAGCGCCACACCACCCCCCGGCTGCTCTGAGCTGTCCTCGTCACTTCTCACACACCATCTGCCAGCACCGAGCCTCCACACACAGCAGGACTGTCTTGCAGGCTCATCAGGCTGCTTCTCTCTGTCTTCAAGGCAGGAATTAAACCAATGGAAAATCCATTTTAATTCCATCCCTAAAAAGCGCAGGAACTTTGTGTCCCACCACTTGCATTCGTCATATAAATTAATTTACATCCTGAGTGGCCTTTTCTAGTGGTTGAGTGCATTTAACAGGAAAAGGATGAAACATCCCACGGAAGTAAATGGTTCTTTTATACCTGAATGAGCTTTGGATCATTGGTAGCAGAGGAAACCTTGCGTCACATGCGATGTGCAAGCTGCAGCAACCATAGAGACATGGGGCGAGCTGGAATCAGGATGAACTTTTGTAATCAAGCTGGAGAGCAAATGAGCTTTCCTCCCTTCCCTTAACTCTGCTCACAGACTGCTGCTCCACTGAAACACCCAGAGCCACTCACCATCACACGGCAATATCTGCAGTTAAATTCAGAATCGATGGGATTACTCACAACTTCACAAGCCCAAGTACAGAGGAGGGTCACTGTGAAACACTGCCCATCATACGTTCCCAATCACATCTCCAAACGATAAAATATGATTTTGGTTTAATATGTTCATGCAGCAGTAGGAAAGTCACACCTTCTGCAGGGATATGCACAAAGTTGCTCGTCATTTTTAACAGCAGGTGCATAGCACGTACCATCCACCATACCCATAGGAACTGCAATGGGTAGAAGTGCCCCGGTTTGCACTTTTTATTCTTTTATATATTACTTATTATTCCTGCTTGGTTAGAATGGAGTAACTGAGTTGAGTTTATGGTCTTTTGGATCTAGCTTTTAATGCTAGGTGATAGAAAAATAGGACATTCATTAACTGTGTTTTAAAATACCTGATTAAAATAATACCTGATGCATAGCTAAACAAGAGCTAAAATAAATAGCTAATGTGCAGACCTATGCATCACCTTAATGGGAGGAACAAGCAAATTAAGGAAACATTGTATAAAGGAGAGCAAGGGATATAATCCCATCTCAGAGAGCCATCATCTTAATAAATCTTAATTAGTCGAAGATGACCAGTCAATTATAAGTAAGTACTTACAAGAGGAGAGCTATGAGGAAGTTAAGTCTTCCATTTTACAGCAAGCAGATTGCTTTGCAGTCCTCATGCATGTCGTGTTGGATACTTGCTGCTTTCCCCAGCTCTTCTAGGCATCATTGCCAGTCATATACCGAATCTCAAAAGCCTTTGGATGACACGGGGTGAGGATACGGGATGGAGTCAGCTCACTGCATGTGCTGCACCTGCTGCAGAAGCTGAAGCCACCAAGGGACTGAGACACCCCAGCACTGGATTTCTGCTCAACACCTTGATCTCCATAGGCTGGAGCGATACCCCTGTGTTCTCTTTGTCTCTGGATTCCCCAAGGCCACCTCCTGCTCACTCCCCGACCTCAAAGCTTGGCCAGATGGCTCCCACCCTGTTTGCCCACATTCCCCAACTCACCTGTCACAAGGTTATTTTTTACAGAGACTTTAGTCAAACTCCTCTCCTGCACTATAAAGCAGTGCTTATTTTGTCCGTCTGTGCATCTGACTTCAAACGCAGGTGAAAAACAGCTGAGGCCAAGAGATCTGCTCGTGCTTATACACTTTGCTGAGCAGATGGGCATAGTTGAGGCTTCGCAGATGCAGGAGGCCAATCCTTGTTATGAAAGGATGCTGCTGTGCATAGGGCAAACGATGGGGGAAAACCATCCCCTAAAAGATCATTAGAAGTTTTGCTGCTGAATGCAACAGCACCGGGATTTTAACCTGAATATAGATTTGGAGCATCACTGCTGTGAGAGAGAGCCCTGAAGGACTTAGCTAAAATCAATGGGAGTGTTAGAAATAAGCTCTCAATGCCATAAAAAAGGGCAAACAATGCGCTTGGATCTTCATAGGATCAGCGTAACTGCTGGGGAGGGACAGAAAAAGAGTTTTCAACACCACTGTCTTTGAAGATCTCTCCCATCTGTAGTTGCAGGGATTGGCAGCAGCAGCACTGACTGGTAAAATGTCACCACTACACATATAAAGCCTGTTAGAAACAACAAATATTCCCTATGAGGGAAAAAATAAAGGTCAATACTGTTTCAAAATATTTTCTGGAAATTGAATAAAATCTATTCAATTTTTTTTCTTTAAAAATGAGACATATTTTAAATGGGACCTTTCACATGTTCAGAACTCCATAGGTACAGGATAAGCTGAGGTGAATTTTTGTTTGTTTGTTTTGTCGGTTGTTCTTTACATCTTGCTTTATCCCAATTACATCTTTCCAAAAGAAACAGCTGCAGCACAGTCTCCAGTTCCAAAATGAGCAGTTCCCTGCCTCCAGCTGCTTAGGCTGAGGACTAATCGTCACAAGAAACTTCTGCTGAACAGATTTTCAATGGACATCAACATTGCAGGAGGAAACCAAAGCATCACTACTGACCCATTCAAACAGCAGCAGGAGCTTTAAAGGTGTCCTTCATCCTGAAAAGCAATGTTAGAAGGACCAGGCTCTGGGACTTGGGTAGGTGCTGCCAGGAGGGGACAGGTCCTGTCTAAATTAGATCAGCTGAATGCTCTTGGCTCTTTCCATAGGGCTCCATGATTGCTCAAGCCAACTGCTCATGTAGCCTCTGAGTGGCAAGTTACGTGAGACAAATCCTATTACTGATGCAGCAAAAGTAGGAATAAGTTGCTCCTGGTCCTGCTATCTCTGTCTGTTTGATCAGCAAAATGGGTGCAGAGATAGATCGATAGACAGAGAAATGTATTACAGCAGACAGGATTTGTCCATGCTTAGCCAGCTGTCTGGCTAAGTAGCAGTATTGATCCTGTAAATAATGACATCCCTAAGATACCTAACTTATTCTTCAAGCAGTAAGTACAGGCCTCGGGGCATGGATGTCTCCACAGGATGAATTTTGCTTGAGAGAGGCAGCCATCCACTGCAGAGCAGCTACCGAATGGAGACTCTCTCCCATCTTATTTATTTCTCTTCCATTAGCCAAATGAAGGCTAGAAAGGTATCGCATCTTTTTCCCCTCTTATTTACTGCATATTCAGTTTGGAACTTTGAGTATTATTTAATCCAGAAATGTGCAAGTTTTCTAAGCAACCATTAGCCAAACAAGGTTTGTTAGCCCCTTTATAACCAAAACGTTGCAAATCTGGAGGACTCAAAGCAGCTACAAGAAGCTGCATTACACACCTAGCTAAAAAAATACCAAACCTGTGAATAGCATTTGATAAGATTTTGATTGAAATGTGGCAAACCATTGCTGGCACCTCCAGATGCACAATCCTGAGAGCGGAGGTTTTTACAATGATTCTTCTGCTACAGCTTCAGCTGCTAAGTTTCACACTGACTTGCTTTAATTCATGAGTTCTGGCTAAACTAAAAAGGGATTAAGTAGTTTTATTACACAATATTCAAAACAAAATGATTTGCAGAGCACTGCTTGCACTGACTATACTGCATTGCCTTCCCTAATACAAATAATACAATAATAGCTGTTATATACAATAATAGCTAATACAAATGCCTAAATGTTGCCTCGAATTTCAAATATTGCAGTAAAGTAAAACTGAAGAGGACTCTGCAGATACCCACTGATGTTACTGTAACACAATCTGGCTGTCCTTTCCCATTAAAAGTACTTCCAAATCAGTTAAGTAATAGCTACAGAGACAATTATATAGAGAAACAATATATTATATATTTATATTATATATATATATGTGTATTATCAAGAGAGACGACACACCCCATGGCAGGAGGGCTGGAATTAGATGATCTTTAAGTTCCCTTCTAAACCAAACCATTCTACAATTGTATTAATTTTCTGTCCCAGTGTTAGGAAGAATTCTGTTTCCCCGGTTCATTTTGCAGTATAAAATTATCTTTATTTAAAACCCAGAAAAAAAGATCACTGCTGATGCGATATTAATACCTCTAAAGGGTTTGTGGATGCTGGTCACTTCCATTAACCCACCAGTTGCACTCTGGTAGGAACGAAGCTCGTGGAGATGGATATAGTTGTGATATCCAGATGTCTACAAGCAACACTGCCAAAATCAAGTTACTTTGGGAAGAAATAGAGGCTATTAAATAAATACATAAATAAATAAATGGATGACAAATATCCATTGGTTACAGAAGACCAACCCAAGTAAAAATACCCCATCCTCAGGGACTTTGTACTTTTTGGGGAAGCCAATACCAATTTGACTTCACAGCCATGTAGAGAGAAACTTTTAACTGTAGGCTATATAAAAAAGCCCTAGAGAAGCTCGTGCCACCTGGTGGACACTTTGTGGCCACCTCTGGTGGACATTTCTGCAGGTCATTGCAGGAGAGCAGAGGAGGGGGTACAGTTCAAGGGTGAATCCTTCCAGCCCAGGCATCCCTGCCAAACCTTGGAAGATCAAAAAGTTTCATTTCATACTGGAGGTAGAAAACATTATCACCAGAAATACCCCGTAGTTTATGGCCTAATAAAACAGGCAATGAATACTTGACTTAAAAGACTAAATTACTATTACTGCTTACATCGGGTGCACTGGATGGTGACGGCATGCTGAGGACGCTGTTATCCCAGACAGATCAGTAACTGCCAAGAATGAGGTTCCGCGTTTCATTTCATGACTGTGATGCCTTCATATGAACATAAAACTGAAGGTAACCGTGAATGCCCACTCATAATTTAGTAAGGATAAACCAGACAGATTTACAATTTCTTCTACTAAACAGCTGTTTAAAAGGGAACCAGTAGCAGTCTTAATTTTTTGGCTGCTTTTCAGTGACACCGATGAGACTGACTTCATATTTGTGATAATATGGGCATTTGGACCTGGTAGATTTGTGCTTAAGGCCAGGAAGTCTGAGCAACAATGTTTTTAATGTCCTTTTTTTTCCAAAGTACATCCAAATGTGTTGAAACCCAAAAAATGAAGTCAGCAGCGAACAATTTTAGCCAGGTCTTACCTGACATTATTTTTATTGTTGAATGGAAAAGATGTTCTTCACTGCTAGCATTAAAATATAGTTTAAAAAATTCTGAGCTTTGTCCCTATAGCTGTTACATTTCTTGTGTGCTGCCATACAGCCTGAAATGTAAGAGAAAATTCAGGAGCAAGAGGTTTGTTGGAGGAGAACAGGGAGGTTCTGCAAGCAACCTCAACAAAGGCGGAAATGAAATAATTTCCATTAATGATAGCTGCCTGTTCTCATATGGGTCTGAACTAAAAGCAATTTGTACCTGCTACCATCTCAGCGGAGAAAAGCATTTAAATAGCTGCTTATTCTTCAATTACATAAGATTTTGCTATATTAGTCATGAGCCGTTGGATTTGGATTCCTCGCTGACCTGGCCCCATCCTCACTAAGCTATATTTAAAACTAAAGAAGGGAATGGTGAGCTCGTCTTTGAAAACCAATACATGTGTAAGGACAAGAGGAAGACAGGATTCGTTTTTTAAGCAAGGAATTAAGATAGTAAGACAAGTGTCATACTGTCTAGATTTACAGTGGGGTTTTTCAATTTAATTTGACAGTGCCAAATACATTACATTGGGATTAAACTGTACAGGTTATTAAATCCTGATTACCAGAAGCCAGTGCACTGTAGCAGGCAAATAACTTACAAGTTACTGAAATTACAGCTTTGAAAATGTTTTAAGGGAATTAATGTTTAATTAATGATTTTGATTTTTAAGGCCTTCCAGTAATAGCTTCACTAAGAGATTACACAAACCTGCCAGACATTGTAAGCAGAAAGGATATGTGATATTACTGGTTTTATAATCAACCTTGCACTGGAACAGCACCACGAGGGAACGAGGAGATTGGTGTACAAAAAAAGGACTGTTCCAGTTAGGAGGAACTTCACCATCTGTGATTTTTCTTTTTTTTGAATGATCAAATTTATCTATCATCCTTTTAACATTACAGCATTAGACGAACTTTGAATTTAGAGTGATCCAAGAATATCCCTAATTCAACCTCCCAAGTTAACTTGGATATTAATATGCAGGGATGTTTACAGGCCTAAGATGATTGTTTAAAGTTAGCACCATGCTACTGGCTTCTTTTTGGTGCTAAATGCTGAGTAATGACACTCTTTTTCTTCCACTGAGTTTCATTTCTGCTACTGACTTCCATAAATAATATACATCATCATCACTTTATAATTTTCCAGCATGAGATCTGTATGAAACCACGACTATTGGTTACAAAACTAACTTACACTAAGAAATTTTTGTACAAACTTTTTCTTTTTTTCCTTAGTAGTTTAAGTAGTTTCTCATATTTATGTAGTTTCTTAGAAGAAGCTAAGTCACTGATCCTTCACTCTTTAGCTCACCACATTTACCGTGATGATCTGACGTTACCTTCACAAGGCTGTAATTGTAATTAAGGGAATTTGGAAGATGTGTGTGCGACTGCCTGTAAAAATGCAAACAGGAAAGTCTATTGAACTGAAAATAATAAACATTTGGTACCAGTTTTCCTACAGAGGTGACCTTACAAGGACTCTCCGACACTAAAACATTAGGGATCTTGATGGTAATTTATGGTGCCCAGTCAGGAGATCGGGACATTTAAAGCTGACATGTGGAGTGCTGTAATTGTACTGGGGCTTTCCAACAGGTCTGCTCTTGGTGTGTTACAGAGATACGGGGATGATACAAAACCCACTGAAGTTATTGGAAAGGGAAATACGGTAGTTTGTAGGTTAAAAGTAGTTTGAGGTTAAAAAAAAAAAAAGCATAAATGGCATTCTAAACTTCCTCTTTTTAACCTGAGATACAGAACATTTTCACTATTGTATTGAGTAAAATAGAACTGCAAAGAGGTTTGGGGGGATTCACAAGGCTTGATACATTTGAAAAGTCCCTTGGAAAAAAAAGTCACTTCTTCCTCATTTCTTCTTGGAGCAGCTGGACCAAAGCCAAAGCCACCGGAAGGTATCTGGTTAAAGCCACCCGACTGACATGTTCCTCCAGACTTACTAACCTATCCAGATAAGCAATGAGAAGGCTTTCCCGGGTTGCAAGATGGACCTGGCTCTATGTTTAAAAGGTATCAATACCCATTACAGCTTGCTAACAGTCATTACAGCTCGTTTTTCTCACTGCTTATGTGATATTTTTCTCCTTATCACTTGGTTTGGTTTAATACACAGAGCAAACAGCCTCTGTGCTGCCTGCTTAATTATTTCCATCTCTTTGTCAAGTTTCTCAGCGCAATAATTATGTCAGCTCGTAAAACTAGTCCTACAGTGGCAATAGCAGGAACCTGACAGAAAGAGTTGGTTTGTAACATGGAGCAAGGTGGTTCACTTTAACCGAACACTCAATTTCTTTCCCCTTAGTTTAATTAATTCAGCTTAATTATTTAATCTACTAACTGAAGGTTAATTTGATTGGATCTGAAGCACTCTATTATTATATTTATATCGGTTGGGGTTTCTTTTTGGAACAAGCCTCGTGTTTTATTACCTCTCATCCTCATTAATTTTAGTGCTGCTGTTGATCTTTCTTGAAACGTTTGTTTTCTCCAGGGCCAAGTTAATCCATAATTCAGTGCTAATGGTAAATCGGCTGCGCGTTACCCGCTGCGCTCAGTGCTAAAAGCGAGGCCAGGGTTGGCGTGCAGGGGATGGATCGCGCCCTCTCACCATTGTAGGCTTTGGGTAACAGGAACTGCAGTGATATCGCACCCTAAATACTCACAGCTACTCTGCCCTGGGCATTAAAAGGACAACTTCTGCCATCTGCTTTTAAATTTTTTATTTTTTTTTGTAATGCCATCTTCTAAAAATGCATCCCTGCTCTTCTTCCTGAGCAGGGTGGGATAGAGGTGGCAGCCCTGCTACTAAAGGCTTCTTAAGGCTATTTTAGACAGCACCTTAAAAAATAAAAGTCAAAAAGCAAATGCCACAGTACAAACCGCCCAGGGTCTTAAAATCAAATATAACAAACACAAACTCAGGCCCAGGAGCTGTTGGGAGAAGCCCTCCGGTGTGCTCACAGGTGAACAGCCCCCTCCCTGGATGGTCACAGCGTGTCAGGGAGCCCAACAGCCTCCCCGCTAGCTGCAGGGCAGCACCAGACCCTTCTCCATTAGGTGGATTTTGAGTCAAGGTGCCCAGACCCAGAACACATCCACTGACTGAAAATCTGAGCTGGAGAACTTTGCACAAAACCTGCATAAAAATCGGCACAAAGCCTCCAGACCTGGTTCAGACCCCAATTTTTCTCCATCCCTTCAGATTTTAATTCCATCCCTGCAGTACATCGAAGTCTGCATGCATAGCCCAAGACCTGCTCGAAGTCCCCCCAGCAGGGTCAGCTGCCACCAAAGCACCAGGCTGTGCCACAAGCATCCCAAGCACCCCAAGAAGCTGGAGAATTAGACTTGCCACATTCAGGCTCCGATTTAACAAGCCCCTGCTAAGCACAGAGCTGAATGAGATCACGTCTGGTCCAGGGCCAGGAAGTAATGGTGCAGTAATGGTTTTATTGGCTTTTTCAGAAGGAGCTGTTTGACTTCAGAGAGTCAACAGCAACGTTGGCTCCCGCTAATCTCATTTTCAGAAGCGTGCTGTGTGAGAAGCAGCTTCCTCACAAAGCTTTGCTTGATTGCTCTCTGCTTATCTAGGATTGCATTAGGAGCCCGAGACTATCTGAAAGCAGCCCGTGGCAGTCGAAACAGAGCTATGATTTTGGGAACGGCTTCTGCAGCATCAGATTTGTGAGAAGAGATGCTCCAGCCTTTCCAGCAAGTTGGTGACTGGGTGGCAGCCAGCGTGCTCAGTACAAAGAGGTTCAGAATTCACAGAATAGATGTGCAGAAAGAGGAAGATTTAAAGGCATAAAAATAGCTCCTTTTTGTGAAAAAGGAGCTGTGTTTTCCATGCCCAAGTTTCAGACATGCGGATTTAAGACAGGCATGTGGTAAGTGCTGCAGCTAACACATGATGATTAGAGAAGGGTTAATTGAAAATAACGTAGTGTATTTACCTTGAGCAAAAAGAAATCAAATGCAACAGGGTGAATTTAGCTTGGGTGAAGTACCGTTTTAAAGGAAAAATGCAGACAGAAACTTTTAAAGGAACTAGAGCATAAATCAGTCTCACAACAACCTGTCCATGGAGTAGTTACCTTAAGAATGAAATCACCACCAGACCTGGTATAACAGTTCTTTATTTCAGTGTCTCTAACACAAAAAGAGGGCTTGCATTTTGACATCAGAACCATGCAAAGCACCTGTACACAGAGAACAATATATCAAATGAGTGTCTCCCTCCTGCTACATACAGTAAATTTAGGCAGGAAGACTCGGTTTTCCTTCGCATTCTGCTCTATCCTTCCACAAATCAACCAGCTGCGAGAGGTGGTAATTAACCTTCATTCCAAACCAGTAATTTGCCACAGAACAGTATTCTGCACTGCCCCAAGCTGCTCATAAATGCTTCCGTAAACATCCTCAAGGACCCTCAGGTTCTGCTCTCCTTTTACAAGGACGAAGTTCTGAACATCTCCAGCTACTGGAACAGGCTTTAACAGAGGTACTACATTAATGCAGTTGTACAAGAACAGATTTTGGCTCAAAGGATGAATGTCTCCTCCATACAGAGGCCCAAAAAAGGCCCTTATTAACATCCCAGACACAGGGAGGCAGAGACCACAGTGTCCCTAGGCTCAGAGATTTGTCATATGCACAGAGGATAAATTAGACATCCCGACTATTAAAAAACAGTGGTGTAGAAAAAATAAAAGGCATAAAATACCGAACCAAAAAGGTTCCAAATAAGGCATCAGCAGGTCCCAACTGGGTGTGCTCCCATTATGCACATCATCCTCCCAGCCAAGGTAGCTAAGAATGACGCATTAGGATTGTATTTCTGACCTCAATCGTTGAGCGCTAAGAGCACCCCGAAGGGTTCAAGTTCTGTTCAAAAAAAAAAAAAAAAAAAAAGAAAGAAAAACAAAACAAAACAAAAAAACACAAAACAAGAAGTATTCTTTTTGGTAAATATTTCTTAGAAAATCAAAATGTTAAAGCAATTTGTTTAAATGATTCTTTAAAAAAAGACAGCATTCCTATAAAGTAAAAATATATATATATCTAGAAATAGAATATAATTTCTTTTGTGTTTTTTTTTTTTTTTTTTTTTAAAAAAAGACATTCAGTATCACATCAGCGGACTCTGGTCAACTCCCCGTCCGCCTCCTGCGATACCCACTGCTCGTTAAGGCAAAACGTCAGGCTGGCACCGTTACGACAGCTGAATCCAAGTGGCCCAAGGCGAAGCAGAGCGGGCAGCACGCCGGCGTCAGCGGGGCTGCTTCTCCCGCACGCTGACCGAGCCGTCCTCCATGCCGAAGTACACCACCTCTGCCATGTTGATGAACAGCCCCGTCTCCACCACACCTGGGAACGAGAGCATTAATGCCAGAGAGGTTTACAGAAATGTGTCCAGCCTGGGTGACTTGCATCAGCCACACCAGAAGCCTTTACCACGCAGCCAGACCGAGGAAATTCTCTACAGAGAGTAAGAAACAGCTCCCAGAGCTCCCCCTGATGTTCACACCACCCCAGCCACCACGTTTACACTAATACAACCACAAACATGGCATTTTCAGCTGTCTGACAACCCACAGGAATCAGAGGAAGCCACACAGCCATAAACTTACCCACTTTAGCTTTTAAACATGTCTGAAAAATTATCTTCTTAGAGTACACCTGGATAACGCTTTTGCAGATGTTAAGACAGCAGATCTGCTGCTGCCTCTGCAATTTGTAGCCCATTAGCAGGTGTGCTTCTGGTTGCATTTAATTAGGTAATTATGGGGTGCTCTTAACTTCACAGTGGTCACTGAGCCGCAGCCAGAGCCCATAAACACCCAGGCTAGTGGTTTCTAAACCAGGCAGGTGGAGGATGCAAGCCAGTGCCACGGGTTCAAACAGAGCCTCCAGGCTTTTCTCCCAGCCAGCAAGAGACTCCTCTAGGAATCAAACCGAAACTTCCTCCGGGACAGGGGAGAAAAGCCAGCTTTTCACATCGCTTAAACCGTTGATACCACAGAGATTACGGCCACAGAAAAGTCCATGAGAAGTTAATCACGCTGTCTAAGGGGAATTACGAGCAAAATGGATTTGAGGCCAAAGATCAAGGAGGAAGAAAAAAAAAATAGCACCAGAGCGATGCTCATCCCATTGGTCCTTCCTTATACAGACAAATGAAAAGCCCAGGGATACCATTAGCTCTGTTTTGAGGCACACGAAAACCTCAAGCAACTTTAACGCTGGCAATTTGTAGCGATGCACAGCAGCCCCCAAGGCGGCAGCTTGCTGGTGCACGTGGCACTCAGCATGCCAAAACCCTGGTCCCGTAACAGACCCAAAGACAGAGGCCACCAATACTCAGTGCCAGCAGCGATACTGCTGGGTGAGCTGGCTAGGATATGGAGCACTGCACGGGGACAGCCCAGCCCGGCAGCGCTCACTGGTTCATTTACATCAGCCACTGGTTTGTTTAGATCTGCTCCTGCCAAAGGTCTGAACCCGCCATCTACTGTTGGCTGCGAGCAAGTGCCAGGTAATTATTCAGACCACAGACACCAGGACAAGCCAGGGCAGAGGTAACACCCTAGCAGCTTGCTCCGAGAGTTGGGAAAAAGAAAATGGGTTTGTTTTCAGCAAGTCAGCCTTCTAATAGGCATTGAGGGAAGCAAAGCCACTAAACAGAAGCAGCTTTAAGTTACTGGGAACCCTTCACCAAGCCTAAATTCAAGGCCTCCGGCTGGTCGTGCGCTTTAATTGTGGTGCCAGGACAATATTTTGCCACTTTGCAACAGGATCCCAGCCTGTTCCTATGCGTTCTGGCAATACACAAGCAGTAGTGAAGCTAAAGGCAGTCCTGCTGTGCACTGCAGGGGCAGGCAGTTATCTGGGATGAACTCAAAGATAAAAGATACAACAATATGTATTCAAAAGCTGGCCAGATTCAAGAGCAGGCTTTTGCTAAGACCTCCAGACAAGATAGCCAGACGAGGCTGAGCCAGGCTTCATCTGCTCAGGAGTCCCTGCAGAGAAGCTGTTCCATTTGCACACAGTATCATTGGCCACTGCTTCTCTTTTGCACATAAATAGCTAAAACAATAGGTATGATATACTGCAACCTTACAGCAAGGTGAGCCCCCAGGACTACACAACAGTACTGAGACGGAGCTGTAAGCAGTTTCTGGATAACACAGCCCAGTGCAAAAACGAAAATAACATAGCCCAGTGCAAACCCCTCGTTCCTGAGTCCACCAGTGTTTCCATTAAAAGCTCCTTGCTAAATGGACACAAGGAGAGTAAGGAAGAGAATAAGACTGGCGTATCTAAAATGCAAAATGGTGTACACACACACACAATCCCAAGGTCAGGGCTTTCAAGCCTTAGCCAATGTTTGTTTTTTATTTACAGACATTACCTGGTATCATTTTGATGGCAGTGTTCACTTCGCTCCATTCATGAACCTTGTCAAACTTCCAATCCAGGATGAAGTTCCCGTTGTCCGTCACCACGGGGCCCTGGGAAGCAAACCCATCTGTCAGCACCGCGAGCTCTTTTCCTAGCAAGCACAGCAAGGGACTGTCACAGCCTCGCACCGGGAGCTGTCCCCGCTGCAACAGTTTAGAGAAAGTCATCATTCAAGTAAAGGAGGGCAGTGCCCTGCTCCACGAGAACAATAAGCCTGTAAGAAAAACCATCACCCAAGGCAACTGTGCCTCCTGCATTCTTCTGCATACAGGTCACAGATAATAACGCAGAAGCTGGAAATAATGATGCGATTTCATCACTGTGGTAGAGGATCCTTTTCGCAAGAGTAAAACCCGATGAATGTCCTAAAAAAGCTACCATATACAACTGAAGCCAAAATAAGACCCCCTACCCCGAAGATAAGGGTGTGCCACACACTACTGGATGCCATGGGGAGGTTTTGGAGCTGAAGGACTGCTGGCCTTCAGCGTCCCAGATGTGCTCTGCACTCTCTCAAGCCCAACAGTTGGGTCCTTTCAATAAAGCCAAACAAAATGGGGCTGAGAACAAGGTGTCTCAGCAGCTAGGAGCAGGGTTTGTGACCACACACTCCAGCAAGGACCACGGCAGGAAAAAAGCATCCTCCAAGGTCATGGCTCGTGCTGGAGCAGCACCAATGTGCGTTCCCCGAGAAAGGCTGGTCTCAATATATGGAGAACAACTGGTTTGCTCTTCTCAGGCTCCTAAACACAGCCCCTCAACCTCTGGCCAAGGGCTGAAATGCATCAAAACCAAGTACTCAGCCTTCAGGCGTTAGCTCAAGCTGTTCCTGCAGACAGGTCTCTTTTTCCCTGGCTAAGTCCCACTGCCCCGGCCAGGACAGGACAGTGGCAGTGGAGACAAAGCAGCTTCGGTTTTAATTTAGTCCAGCTCTTGCTCAGTGTGGCACGCAGGAGCCTGGGATCACCAGGAGCTGCTCACCCAACTCAAGACACGTTGGCGGCACAGACTGCCCTCCAACCCCAAACATCCCTGCGGAGCAGCAGGTCAAGTATTTGTGGGTGAGATGGAGGCCCCGGCAGGACAGAGAGGGTTCCCACAAATACAGTGACCCGGGCTCTGAACAGAGAGACCCAGAGCAGCCCTCAGACGTAGGCTTGGCAATCCCTCTTCTCCTTGTTCAGGGCTGCTTGCTCTGAGAGGGAGGCCAGAGAGGCCTTCCGTGTGCAACCCCGACATCTAAACACGCAGTTCATTAACCGAAGTATAACTGGGGAGGAATTACACAAGGGGCCAGATTTAATCAGACGAGAGGTCCTCCGTTTGGTCACGTTCAGGTGGCTCCTTTGGGCACCCGGGGCCAATCAGGGCCACTCACCGCTTTGCTGACAGCCATCCGCAGCTCTGCGGCACCCCCAAAGTTTTTGGTCAGGGCTCTGGTGACAGGGACGTAAGCCATGGGGATGACTTCAATGGGGATTCCCTTCTTCCACTGCTCCCCGAGACTCTCTGATTTTTTCCTGAGGACACCGTTTGAGGCGGGATTAGTGTCAGACATTACATGGCTACCACAATTAACTAACATAAGACACTTATCGCGTTCCCTCTTGCATATCCCTCAGCTGTAAGGCTCTAGAGAGCAAAGCACTCAGTTTGCACATGCACGTGTGCAGGAAGAACAAGTTCAATGCGGAAAGCTCTGCTGATAAGCCCCATTTTTACACACTTTGGACAAACAGGACAGAGGTTGGCTTCTCTACAGCCTCGAGACTGCATGCACAGAAGGGGAAATTTATTCCGTGCCGACAATCACTGAGCTCAGAAAGAACGGAGCAGCCGTTTCCCCACAAGCTCTGCTGACTCGGAAGCAGCCCTGCTGAGTTGAAAATTAAGGAAAAAAGGCCAGATTCAGTTGGTGAAGCACTGGGAATCAGGCTCATCTCCACTTACCCCTGCTCCCCTGACCCGATGGAAGAACTGTAATAGCCTAACACACGACCATCCAAATCCTCCCACAAGACAGAGGCGTAACAAATCTTAATATTTACCTGTAATCGGCAATAACGATGAAGCATTTGGCATATCCTGCAACTATCTTCTCCTGCGTCAAGCAGCCACTGCAAGGGAACAAAACAAAACGTCAGAAAACATCGGACTGCTCCTCGGCGGAGCCCCGAAGCCACCCACCGCCGGCACCCCACGCAGATGCACAGACAGCAAAGCTCACCCGCCACCTTTGATAAGGTTGAGGTTTGAGTCTACCTCATCCGCTCCATCGATGGCAACGTCAAGCTGTAAGGAGAGAAGAAATTTGGTGTGGAAACCTCACCCACACGGCCTCAAGGTGCTGCTCTCAGTGAAGACAGGAGGTGAACTTGCCGTCTCAGGGGACCACCCGGAGAGAAGCCCTGCTCTTCTTGGTCACGTCGTGGTGTCGGCGGTTGGGATTTTAGGGCATTTGTGGGTTTTGTGAAGTGGAGGAGCCCGGTTCAGCAGAGACAGCCTCCTGGCCCTGCAATCCCTGCCCGAGTCACCCTAAAACCCAGCCTCTCAGCCAGACCACTGCTTTGAGCAAACTAAAAAGCTCAGGGAAAAAATAAATTAAGCTGGTTCTCTCCTGTCCTGCAGCTTTTGTCCCCAGGGAGGACAGACGAGCCTGGTGCTTTAGGAAGGACCAGGCTAAAGGCAGGGCAGGTGAGGCCTCAGTCCCGCTTACCTCTGGATGTCGGTCCAGGTCACTCAGCGTTAAGCCGTTCTGCAGGATCAGCTGCCGGGCCTGCGCACCAAGAACACAGCGAACACCATTTACCAGGGGCAGGGAAGGAAAACAGCCTTGTGGGGTCATTCCCCCCGCCGCAGCAAGGATGGAGGCTCCCTGGGAGGCCTGCAGGACTCTGTCCTGAGCTCACAGAGAGGCTGTGGCCAGCACAAAGGCATGGCAAGGAGAAAACGCTGCTTCCGCACCGGATTCTTTTATCCAAATAATGATGATTCGAACTCAAACGCTCAGATGGTGCAAAGGGAATGGCCTGAGTGCAGGTCTCTCCATCCTAAACAGCAGGAAGCCCCATCAGCTTGGTGGGAGACACCTGTGTCTAAGACCGAAGACACATATGGGATTTTTGAGTCCTGTATTTTCCATTTCAGCTTGGACATTATATTCCCCCGCACCCATCTAGCCCCTCGGATTTCCCTTGGCTGAAAAACAGGAGCAGGAAAATGAATTATTTGCACCGTAGCGACATGGGGCTAACGATAAAAGTGTTATTCATATCGGAAAGGAACAAACAACAATCGAAAAAGCAAAAAGGAAACGCACAACTCATGGCAAAAGTGTGGGAAGCCTCCTGAAACAGCAGTTTGGTGGCCCCGACCGGCTTTTACTGAAGTAGCCGTGCATTTCCCTCTAGTGGCAACACGACACAGAGCACCTGGAGCCACTCTCCCCTTTGTCCACCTGTTTAAATGTAAGACGAAACTTACAGAACCTTAAATGGGTTGAATTTTCTGTTGCAAATCACTGTTTGAGTGAGAGTCCCTTCTTGCATGAATTCTGCCTGAGTCTGAACTTCTGATTGTGCTGTGGCTATTCCAAGAAACCCGCGTCACAGCCTGGATTAATTCATTCCCAGCAGTTTTACCCACTTACAAAGCGCACCAGTCACACGTAGGGGCATTCCAGAAACATTAAGAAGAATTAGATAGTCCTGGCAATGAGAAACAACCTGTATCTTTTCTATTTCTCTATCATTTTACAGCATGCAGTTTTAACACCCATGGGCTGCGGGCTCTCGATCAAACTGTGCACTGGGATTGCCCCGAGGGCTCACAAAGTACAAAAAGACCCCCGTCAGTGGGTGTACATTCGTGGTGTTCGTGTACAGAGATTTCAGGGATCTGGGAATTGAAAGCATTGGAAAACACTGTGCTGCACATGCAGGCCAGATCCTGGACAGGCTCAGAGCGAGCGGCGTGGAAACGAGGTGGCTCTCCTCGGGCCCTCTGCTTGCAAGGCGATGAGAGCAGGCCGGCAGAAATCAGCAGCAGAGCTCCCACAACGGGGGGCAAAGTGGCAGGACCTGCGCAGCGCTTGCACGCCCCGAAATGAGCGGGTTAACCCCGTTTCCTTGCCCGGCCCCGGGGATCCAACATGCAGTCCGGAGCACTGCGTTAGCTGGCTGGAGGACGGGTCCTTCGGGGATTAGACGAGTGACGGGTCGCTGCCAACAAGGGTCTGGCTCCGTGCTCTCGGCACGCGTCCGGGTGCAAAGAAGAGACAATGCAAAAGCCAAGGGACGGATACTTACCCCGGCACTAGCTTTACTGATGGTGATGGAATAACCCAACCTTACAACAGGGAAGGGAGAAGAATAAAAGCCCACTGAAAGCAATTCTTCCTTGCCAGTGACCTCAGGCAGCCATTTACACCTGTACGTAGCGAAAATAAGAGGCTGTTTTGCTGACCTGGGAACGTTTCCCTGCGAATTGGTTGAGGTCTAAGAGACTGCACAAGATACGAGGCAGCCCCACATTTGGGGGATTTGGGCTCGTGCAGGTGTGTGACCTATCTCCTCCCTTTACCAGCAACCTGGGTGTTTTACTGGGAAGGAACTCTGTAACGTTACACCAACGATCCCAGCACTTCAAGGCAGGGCAGGCTCCAGCTCACACTCACCATGAAACTTTTATCAGCATTCCCTCTAAGACCTAACGACGTAACTCAGAGGAGTTTTTCTACGTTCTGACAGCATGCGGCATCTCAGGATGGGGATCAGTTTACACAGATCAAAGAGAGGCCATCACTACAGTGTATGCATGAAACAGAAGTACTGATACAGGTTAAAATATATATTTATTTTTTTACTCTTTGCTTTTTGCAGCAGTTTGCCACTGGTTGTTTGCAACCACTGAGAAGAGAGAGCCTCACGTTGAAAGAACATCTGCAGGGCACAAGGGTGTTAAGTTTTCATAAGGTTTTAGGATGATTTAGGTTGGTCTCCATCCAACCTCCAGCTCACAGCAGGGCCAGCGACCAGGCTGCTCAGGGCTTTGCTACACAAACCTCTGAAACTGCGCATGGCCTCTCTGGGCAGCCTGCCTCACCGCAGGATCGGCCTCACGGTGACAAAGTTGTGACAAAAGTACAATCCCGGAATCCACACCAGGAAAAGGGAAAGGACAAACGTCCAATTCCCAGACCGGAGTGTTGCCACCCAGCCTTGAAAACCCTGCGAGTGGCCCCTGTCCCACAGGCTGGCACCGTCTCCTCTCCCCACCCTAAGGGGACAAGGTGCACAGCTGCTCCTCTGCGGCAAGTTTCCACCTCAGGGAACAGAGGCAGAGAGACCAAAGGCATTTGCCTGAAGGCACAGAAGCAGCTCAAAAGCCTCCTGAGCAGCTCTGAGTTTTACCACAGAGCCACAATTCTCCCTCTCCCCGTCAGCTTCTCGACAGCTAGGTTGGTGTGAGCTGATCCCTGCAAAAGTTGCACTGCAAAGGAAAAACTAAGCTGATTTCTCTCCCGCAATCTCTTGTAAAACCCAGCTGATACGTGCTGTCAAGCTCCTCCTGAAAACACAAGAGCTCGCGCCGTGATTTTTACAGCTTTCAGGGCCTGATACAGAATCAGGGAAGGAGACTCAGTGTCTCCAACGTGTTTTGCATTATGAGCCTGCGTCACCACAGCCAAAGGAAAGATGTTTGTGAGGGCCTGGACGAGAAGAAAACAAAGGAGGGAAGCGCTTACCTGAAAGGACGTAGGGATGCAGACAATTGTCAGGTTCTCTTCTTTAACCCGCTCGGCTGGAGGAAGAAAGCAGAAGCCTTGGTTTGTTCGTTGCAGAAGGGAACACAGCACACCAACTCTCGCTTTAAGGAATCAGCTCAGAAAAGCCCCTCTGAATCACCGCAATTACTTGCTTGGCTTGCAAATAACTCGGTCACGCTCAAAACGCCAACAGGAGCCACCTTGCAGAGGCTCAGGCTCTGTTTCTGCAGCAGCGTTCGAACACCCCGGACACCACGAGCCGTTAACCTTTGGGTCTCCAGCAGCGGAGGAGCGAGGGTTGTGCCTCATCAGCAGCTCCTGGGACATCGGCCCCGCTCCCCTCTCTCGCTCCATTAGACGGGCTTTGCTGTGCTCCTTGTAAACAGAGCCGCAGCAGCTGCCTGAGAGGTTTTCTGGCTTGTTGCCTTGGGGACATCGCGTCCACTTCTTATAAAACATTTAAATATACGGCAGGGAAAGGATTAATGAAGCACGGTATTCCATTAAACGGAAGGAAAGATTTCTTCCCTCGGGTTAATTTCAAATTACGAAAATCTATCAGTACGATAGCATTATGGACAAAATGTGATTTTAGTAAACACAATGCAACAGCCATCTCATCAGAACAAGCACGTGGGCCACAGGCTTCAAGGCAATGCAGCCCTGCAGGGGTGGAGGGTGAAATACACGGGGCCATGTGCTGCTACAACTCACATCTCACATTTCTTTTGAGATCGATCCCGTGTTAAATTTGGAAGTGGTTGTAACACTGAGGCAAAGCCAGGCAGCTGAATCGCAGCTCCCAAGCCACCTCCCAGACCAACGCGTGCAGGAGACATGGTGTGGGGTGACGTGGGTGTGACAGGCAGATCACACCACGATCCCTCCTGTCCCCTGCCCGAGGAGCTAGGAGTCACCAGGGGACTTTGCAGCCACAGCAGCCGGAGACACACCGAGCTCTGCTTCCAAATCAGAGTCCCAAGGCCGAAAGGGAACTTTAAACCTCGGTGCCCACCGTAATGAAGCACGAGGATAATTACCCTCACACTCACTCTGCAAAAATGCGTTTGCTTCACTTGAGAATTTTGCAAAGAGGCTGAAAATTTCCAAATCACACCCTGAGCAAATTTGCACCTCGAGGCAAGCAGATGGACCTAGCTGTAGGGTATAAAAAAAAAGGCGCAGCAGGATTTCATTCCTTGCCCTGCTTACACCTCAGCAGGACCCTCGGCGTGAATGCCGTGCGTGCGAGCAAGCAGCGTGAGCTGCATGCAAACGAGTTAATGGCAGCAGAGCAGCTGCATGGCCCGAAGCCACAAAGCAAGTCAGGACCGGGCAGAGCTGGAAGGTTTTTAGCTCCAGTTTGGGCAGAGCTGGAAGGTTTTTTAGCTCCAGTTTGCGGCGGGTGCCAGTAAAGCGCATCGCCTGGCTCTCCGGGGAGAGCAGGTGGAAAGCACTGCCCCGCTGAGCAAAGCCGAGGGAATCAGTCCCTCCTCGGGGCTCTCTGTGCAAAAAGCTTGGAGCACAAGACTCGGCTGCAACCTCCGGCTTCGAGAAGGACGCGGCAGCGGGTGAATACACCCAATGTATGAGCACGAGATCTACGTACGCCTGGTTATCGATTAGTTGGGGCAGCTGGGCAAGAGGACTTTCTGGAGCAGGAGCAACGTGAAGGGGAGCACCCTACCTAATCGATGCACCGCGTGGACAATCGTGGAACCGCTTCCGATGCCAAGAACTTGATTGTTCTGCAAATCAAAGAGAGACGGGAGAGCTGTTAGTGGGGCACGGTGCAAGGCCTCCCTCTGCTTTTCCAGCAGACTCTGTATTTTGGGCACGTGCAAGGGGAACCGTGCACGGAGACGCCCGCTGACACGCTGACAGTGTGCTTCAGACAAGGAGAGGAGCTCGCTCCAGCACGGCAGGACCGCTGTCTGCTCTCCGTGAGGGTGCCTGAGGGATTTGAAGCGACTCACCCACTTCTTACAGGACCTGAGCTCGCTAAGTACCGCTGTGTCTGGCTCTCGGGATGCTCAATGCACGCTCGCTGCTGGTTGCTGGCAGCACCAGAGGCAGCCTCAGCAGCAGCAGGTAGGGGCTTGAATTCCAACTAATCCTTGAGGGACTGTGAAGAGGACAGCCAAAGCAACAGGATTTGTCCTCCCGCACAAAAGCCCAGTGCAGAGCAGGAAGGAAGCCTGAGAAACACTTGCACAGGACCTCACAGCTCAGCCTCCTGGCACTCCCAGCCAGCGGCACGTCTCCTCAAAAATAAGCAGCCCAGTTTGCAAGCCCCAGCCCCGGCACAGGACGAGTCTTTTCCTTCCGAGAGCAGGCGAAGGGGAAGGTGAGCTCTCGGCAGGCAACGGCAGCACTTCTCCTGCCGGAAAGCTGGGAGCTTCCCCCAACACCACAGAGGAAGAAGGTGAAACGGCCTCCAGATAACATCTCCCAAAGAAGCCGCACAGTAACAGCAGCGGGCTGCTGCCAACGGTGTTGTTAGTAAATACTGGACACGCACCAGCAGCCAAGGCAAAGCAGTTCCTAGAAGATACTAACACCGTCCCCTTAAACAGGGCACGGAGCTGGCTGCAGGAGGCTCCAGTGACACCCCTGAAGGATGAGTGAGCCTGGCAGCGTGTGCTGAAGAGGATCACGTTTTAAACACAACTCAGCCCTGGACTTTTCTCTGCTCGTGGTCCAGCTCGAGGATCACTGCGGTCTCACCCATAACACAGACACGTTTCTAAAGCACGCCGCAGGCTGAGGGTGGTTGGGCGCAGTCGTGTTGCCTGCCCCAGAGGATGCTCTGCCGTGTAAACCTGTGTTTTATTATCAACTCAGCCTCCCACCCACCAAGAACTACCTGTGGCGTCTCGCACACTAATTTTCAGTGTACTTGCCCCTGGTTTGGACGGGACCCAAAGCTTAAATTGACTTAAGAGGGCACGATATCACTACAGAGATTTCAGATGCTAAAGACTTCCAGCCAGCCAGAGGTGCAAGCACAGAGCTGCTGGGTGTTACTTCTCGGACGTCAGGCAGCTCTTCCTCCGTGAGCAACAAGTCGGAGCTCAGCAGATGTGGACAAAGCCACATCTGCAGCATTTCAACCAGCTGAAACGTTATTGGGACGTGAGCCTGCCTGGAAAGGCAGAGCTCAAGGCAGGTCACACTCCCCTACGATTAATGACTTCCCTTGCTTCTGCAGCTTAAAAGCTTAAAAAAAATAAAAAGTTCTCTGAAACCCAGCACACAAACAGCTCCAGCTCTTCCTAACCACTGTGACTCTGCAAAAGAAGGGGAAAGCAACAGATCACCACCGCGTGCTTGCGACACTGCCAGCAGAGCTACGACATGGGAGAAGCCCAGCAGCAACCAGGGCTTCTCAGTTTCACCTGCCTGGCTGGCAGAGCCCAGCAGAGCAGCTGCAAGGGGCGAGCAAGGCTCGTTTTGGCCATGCAAGGGGCAGTTTCATCTCCTTGACCTCATCTCTACAGGCTGGGACAACTTTTTGGGATCCCTGAAGCAATGGTGAAAGCCTCAGCATCAGCCACCCCATTGTAATGAAGTGGGAAGAGCTCACCAGGCTCATCAACAGCAATAAACCTGAAGGTGTTTATCGGTGACAAGAGGCAAAGCACCCCCCTGTAGGAGGTGGCAAGACTTTGGGCTAAGCAGGTTTCCCAAAATTCACTTTAAGCCATTCTAAACCGGTGCTGTCACAACCCCTGCCCTACCATGGCTCCCACCTCTCCCTTCTCAGCTCCAACCTCAGCCAGACCAGGAGCAAAACCAACGCAAATCCCCCAGTTTTAAACACGGGTGCACAGCAAGCCTGCCCTAAGCTACAGACAGGGCACGGCACAGCGAGTGCATGAGGAACACAACAGAGGCATGGCCGGTCCAACACAAGTTTCCAAGATTCGGATTTACATGAGCAAAGAGCTGGAGATAAACAGCCCAAAGGCTGAAGTTTCCTCATGGGCATCTTCAGTCCTCTGTGGCAGGCATGCCTACAGCGGCGCTGGAGGAGCTGTATAAAGGCAGAGCCAGCTGTCCCCAGGCAGCTTAGGGGTCCATGCTACCTGTGCTGCTCCTGTTTGAGCTCCTCCATCCCGGTGTCTGCTTGAAGGGCTCCTGCTCCGGTATCGTGGGCTCTGCTCCTACGGCTGCCCAGGGACAAGCGCTGGGGGTAAAAACACTGACCTGGCTTTAATTAAATGAGAAAGAAGAGGAAAAAGAAAAAAAAAAAAGGTATCCCCTGCTAATCTCCACCTAATGCAGCTGCTACAGGCTGCCCAAGGAGCTGATGTTACGGAGGACAGCCCCAGTGCCATGAGCCTGCAGCAGTCAGGCAGGAGAGCTGCGTCCTGCACAGCCCAGCCCCAAACCCAAACCCAAACCCAGCAGCACCTACCACACGTGCATGGCACACACGGGAGGCGATCTGCAGCTGCATTTTGGGGGGATCCTACTGCTCCCTCTGCTAGCAGTGATAGCAGCAACGGCCAAAAGCAAAACTGTTAGGCAAAGCAGCTGCTCCCTCCCGATACAAACTGAAGGGGAGACGGGTTTTCTGCAATAGCTGAGACCATCCAACTCTGGGGGGACTCTGACTTGCTTCGCCACCCTCACTTCAAGCCAGCTTGCAGAGCAAACATTGCAATATTACCCCCACCGCTGCCTCTTTCATTATTAGCCAGGCCCTGAACTTCAACCAGTTGGGACAGGGCCAGACGTCACCGTTAAGTCTGCCTGACCATAAAATAGTGCAAAAGTCAGGACTCAGGAGTCACGTTTTGCCCCAAAGGCTGAGGTGCACCCACTGCACGACACCCAGCAGTGCCATGCACTGAGCAGCCCTGCTCCTGGCGACACAAACCCTTCACAAACCCACACACCGTGCAACGCGGGGCTTGCTTTCAGCAAGGGAAGGAGCTGATGCCACTGAGAATTGGGCTCCCCCTGCCCCACTGTCAGCTTTGCAGTGAGCTGGGGGAGGACAGAGCGGCTGCAAAAGAAGCAAAACACTTATGGGACACCGGGGAACCCACTGACAACCGGGCCTGGGGGCAAGCAGGGTGGAAAAAGGGATTTTTTTCCTCCCCAAGAGTGCTAATATGGACGTGGAGCCCTACACCCCTTCTTCAGTGCTGTTGAAGAGATGGTGAGATAACCCACTGCTCGACCATAACCCACTGCTCGACCATAACCCACTGCTCGACGACAACCACCGATCCTTCAAGTATTCCCCACCAGCCTGTCCCAAAGCTGGGACACCTCTGGTCCTATTTAACCCTTGAGGGGGTGACCGAAACCCTTCACCCCCTCTCCCTCTCCCCCCCAGGGCTCGCTGGGTTGAGGGGCGACGAGCCCGGGGGCGAGCCCAGCTCACAGGGAGGGAGAGAGGGGAAAAACTGAGGGTGTCCGACCCGGGGGGAGGGCGGCTCGGGGACGAGCCTGGGGATCGGGACGGGACGGGGAAAGCAGCCGGGGTCCCGCTCGCCTCACCTGGACGTGCCTGTCCACCGCCGCGCAGGCTGCCAGCCGCTTGGCTTCCTCGGCCATGGTGCCGCCCGGCCGCCCGCGGGAGAAGGCTGCCGTGCCCCCGGCCGCGTCCCCGTCCCTGTCCCTGTCCCTGCTCCTGTCCCTGTCCGTGTGACTGTCCCTGCCCCTGCCCCTGTCCCTCCCCGGCGGCCGGGCAGCCAGGGCGGTGCTGCGGAGCGGGCCGAGCCTGCCGGGGAGCCGCATGCCGCCGCGGCCCGCCCCCGGGGGGCTCTCCCGGCCGGGCTGCGGGCCTGGGCCGAGCCGGCTGCCTCCCTCCCACCTCCCTCCCTCCTTCCTTCCTCCCTTCCTCCTCCTCCTCCTGCTGCCGCGGGAGGCTGGGACTTGTAGTGCGGCGAGCCGAGGACTACAGCTCCCACAGTGCCCCCTTGGGGGAGCGGCTCCCGGCCGGGCTGTGGTGCTGAGGGGGAGCTCCGCGGTGCTGTGAGGTCGGGGCAGAGCTGGGCTGCTGCCCTGGTGCTGCCCGGAGCCCTTCACAGCCCCTGTTCCCCGCCTGGCAGCAGGGGAGCTGCCCCCACAGAGGCAGTGTCACCCCTGGGACAAGAGGGGACATGGACGGGACAGGAGGTGCTGGCCCCTGGGGCGGCCGGCACCCGCTGGTGCTTCTCCCAGCATAAAGCCCAATGGGGTTTTCCATCAGGGAGCGCATAAAACCTTTTCTTTTTTTTTTACTTTTTCCACATCTTTTCCCCTCTGTCGTGGCTTGTCACCTGCTGACACCGTCCCCCGAGACAATCCCGGGGACACGGATCAAGCCCAAACCTGGCAGCCAAGCTGAGACCAGGCACTGGTACAAAAAAAAAAAGCCCTCTCCGGGCTTCAGCCCACGTAGGCAGCTGGGATTTGCAGGTACAAGGTCACACCACAACGAGGGGAGAATCTTTTTTTATTTGCACAACAGAAAAGCTGCTGTTGACTCTTTTTTTTTTTTTTTTTTTTTAGTTCTGCACATGACTGACTTGTTCTGCTGCCAACCTCTGCAATTCCGCTGTGATTTTTTAAGGCTAGAAACGTTTCCTTTTGTTTTCCCTGGGCAGGCACGCCAGCCTTTGAACAATGGGGCCGTTATTTGAACAATGGCTCTATTATCATCACCCAGGCTTATCGGAGTGAGCTAAGGCCTTACCTTTCTGTATAGAGCAGGTGACTCGCTATTAAGAGCATGTGATTGCTATACAGAGGAGCCTGGAGTTTTGTTTGCTGGCAATGATTTTTCCACAAGATACACGTTTTAAAGTCCAAAAACGCACAGCTAATGGAATCTAGATTTCAGAAAGAAATCCCTCCTAAGTGCCACAATGCATTAATTTTGAAGGAGAAGCTGACTGGGTTTGGGTGTCACTCCGTTCAGCATCCTAAATGTTTGACTTCTGCTTGAAATAAAAACCAGTCCTGTTTTTTTTTTTTACACTGATTCAGCAAACCCACCTTTACATGCGGGAGTCTCTCAAATCCCGCCTGAGTGAGGAGTGTTGCTGCTGAGGTTCAAGACGAGGTGATAAACATGTTTGTAGCCTCAAAGCAACTGCCGGTGGCTTTGGCTTGAAACGCATCCCGCAGTGCACGTGCCTGGAGGAATGCAAACATTTCCACTTACAGATAATGCTGCTTTCTGTTAGCGTTTTCTCTGAATCAGTCGGTGAGGTACAGTTCCAGTGAACGCAGGAAGATCTTTCCCAGAATATTCAATTTCTGGTGTGCCAAGACTTGCCTGTGCACAAAAAGAGGGCACTGGACCTTTTAGAAATGCATTTTCCCTAAGTTTCAGTGACAGCCAGCTCTATTTGCAAATGGTTCAAAGTCATTCTGTACAAGCCTGTGTTTGCCCCTTGTCAAAGCCGCTCTGGGAGCCAACACTCATCCTCTCTGCTTCAGTACAGAGGGAGGCGTTTGAACCTGCTTTGTTTGAATAGATGTTTTCCTTGTTGAACAGGGTGGCAACTGCGAGATGTTAACCCTAGCAAAATGCCACACTGATGAGCAGGGAAGCGTGGACCGTGGACCGTCGGGCTGGGGAGGGCGGCTGCATGATTCTGGGTGCTGATTTTTCATCTGAGGCTGAAATTACACGTTAGGAAATCACAGGGTAGCAGAGAGAACAGCTTGCTGTTGACAAAAGGGAAGATTGTGCTCCTTACTCTCATCACCCACCATCCATTCTGGTCCTGGGTACACAGATCATGCTGGCTCTGCCATTGCTCAGCCCCTGTGCTGAACCGATTGCCACACAGGTAAAAAGAGCAGTTTCCTGCCAGGTGTGTGAGGTTGAACCGGCTCAGACAAACTTAGCCTGTAACACCTCCCTGAAAGGGAATTGTATAGCTAGTTTATTTAAGCTGCTCTGGTCTAAGCACTGTCCCCAAAAAGGAGCTTTCCCTCCCTATGGTGGGGAACCATCCATTTGCCAATTTTTCCTGCTACTTCCATATGTGGACAAGGAGCTGATTTTTCAGCTTTTCAGAATTTTACAGATTTTGCCGGCAAAACAACTGGCAAAATCAGAGTCAGTTTTCCTGTTTGTGCCTGTATGAGGAAGGCAGCAAGAGCAACCAGTTGGCAGGGGGAAGGCTGTAAGACCGCCCAGCTTAAACCTATTGCAGGTGTGCTAACCTGAATGAAATCCTAGCGAAGGCACAGCAGTCCCAGGGTGTCAGATGTGTTTACCCAACTGTCTGTCTCATTCATTTCGTAAGTGGTGTGAAACAGCCAAGAAGATAAAACCTATGAAGGTAAAACTTCACCAACACACAGGAGACAGCAAGCGGAAGCATTTTAAAGCACTCATCTTTCCAGGCAAACTCTTTTGCTGTTTGGCAGTGGCTGTCCAAGCCTGTTCTTCCAGCCACATCCCAGCAATTACATTCTTGCTACCTAATTTTTTATCCTGCAAACTCCAGTTCGGTGGCATTTCTCCTGGATAATACCTCCTTCACTTCCCGTCTCTGGTTTGGTCTGGTGCTTGACTTTATTCTGCTTATAAAAGATATCAGCAAGGGTGCTGGTATACTAATTCCAATATATGCAGTAGTTTGAGAGCCTGAGTTTTCCTGCGGGAAATGGTGGGCTATAAATAAATAATTTTGCAAGGGACTACTAATGGCCCTTGGTACAGGGCAGCCACAAGGTGGCATGCTGGGTTTTCACTGCTGTGCCTGGCTGCTCTGCGACCAAGTTATTCAAGAAAAGCAGGCAAGTTTTTAGGTGGAGTTATGTAAAGCACCGTTCCTATTAACATCCATCCGTCCTGCAAGTACAGGCTTTGATTTCCAGATAAATGTCTGGTTGGATCTTAAGTTATTGTCATATGATTGAAATAGATCTCTTATGTCACACAGTCAAAACAGAATGGAGCATGTGAGTCATGCTTTGCAAAAAGCAGGAAGTTTGGTTTTGTTGGCACAAGAATTTAATACAGAGAGAAAATTATACTGTTGTATTGCAATGTTTGGCTTAAGGATTTCTGAATAGCATTGCCAATGTAATAGAGAAATAAATTTCCAAAACAGAAAAGTGAGAACGGATTATGATCACTATTCCTTATGCTGCAGTGGTAGGGTGTCTAGAAGAAAACATTGACTCACCTGAAAACTGTTGGACCCCTTAAAACAAAAAGCAGCAACTGGCAGACTTCTGATCTGGGTGGGACAGGGGTGGAAAGTAACATGAGAAAATGAGTTAATGCTCGTGGGTGTGATAGGGACACTTGCACAGAGCTGTTACTGTTTTGCCTCAAGTGTAATAAACCCTCGTGAATCAGCACAAAGGTAGAAGTGCAAGTCTTGTTGTGAAGGAAGCATTCAGATCCCCTGAAATGTGCTGGTGTCTGTGGTTATTGAGTATTTGTTTCTAAGCCGCTGGAATAACTGGTGGGAAAATAAAGAGTTTCCTGCAAAAAGCGCAACACAATGCTAAGATTTTGGGCACAATCTATAAATACAATGGAGTTTTAAATTCAAATACATTAGAGTTACCCTTCAACGTGACTGTTGAAAGCACTGCTATGCAAGAAATGTTAATTTAAATGGGAACAGGTGCAGGGGAGGGCTAGTGAGATGAACGGGGGAACAGAGAGCCAAAAGTGTAAGGGAAGAATAAAAGCCTTTGGCTTGGTTTGCCTAGCAAAACAGAAGGAATTTGATTACTCTTTATAAACATATGAAGGGGTAGACACTCAAGAAAGAAGAGTTATCTAAATAAAGAAAATATTAGCAAAAGACCATATGGATGTAATAATAAAGTGTCATTTGAGTTACTAAAAATGACAATATTCTAACACGAGCTGCTTGGCACGCGGCACAAGGTAAACTCTTTTGGACTAGAGTGTAATGAATGATGCCAAAAAAAAAAAATTCTTTGGATTCCAAGTCAGCGGTTGTCTGGAAGGGAACGTTCGTGACCTGACTTTGCATACATCTGGTGCTTTAATAGAGCTATTTTTTCAGCTCATCAGAGTGCACGCAGGAAGAAAAATTTAGGTAGGAGTTTACAAATGACAATTATAAGCTCTTCAGAAAGAGTTCAGTGAGTCAAAAGAATGACAGTCAAAGAGCAATGATTCCAAAATCAAGAAAGAAAATACTTTGGCCGTTCCTGTCTTACTAGCAGACCAGAGAGAGAATGATGAAAAACGAAAAAATAAATAGCCCAAATGGGGAAAACAGGAAACAAAAAAGTGTTGGTATAAATGAGAAGTTATGAGAAGCAGAGTAGTTATTGGAAGTGAAGCACATCAAAGGAAATCCATAGCTGGCAGGGTTGTGCACAGCAAAAATCCCAAAAAACTATAGTAATGGTACAGGCCCATTAGTAGATGGACATGATTAAAATGTCAATAATGATGCAGAAGTGTTCATTGAACATTTATGATCTATGCTTGTCAAGAACCAGGAAGATCCGTGGGTGAATTACTTAACAGCGATGTGATAAATTTCAGTCCATTAGTAACCAACAAAGCTCTTCTGGTGGTAACTGTGGCCGAGGAGCTCTAAACCAGCTGGTTGTGGAGATCCCTTGCCTGTTACGTTCCTCTTCAGTAAACCTAGATGTACCAGGGGAAATTCTAGAAAGCTAAAAAAGTGCCAGAATAGTATGTGTCTTCAGAAAGGGCAGCTGTACGATACGTAGTAAATGTAGATGCAAGAACACTTCCTGGCTAAGTACCAAAAAAAACTGGTATGCGACTCAGTTATTAAGGAAGTAGTAATAGCAGCCAGAGGCCTAACAGAAATCTCATTTCATGCTTCAAGAAGACAAAAAGAAAAAAAAAATATTTCTTCTGGGAGGTGTAATAAACTTTTCAAATAATTTTTACTTGGAACTGCACCATGTGTTAATGAAAAAAACAGTGTAATACAACATCAGTTAAGCATATATCAAACACGGGGCACATGGATTTTTTTTTTTAGAATTGGTTATAAAACAATGAGTAAGGCTACTTCTAATGGGGTCCCTCCCAGATCAGTCCTATACACGTACATAGTCAATATTTCCATTAGTCACTTGTAAGTAAATTTAAAATCACTCCTAATACAATTTGCAGTTGACATCCACATTGGCAGGCGGTACAACGAGGACAACGAGAGCCGCTTTCCCGATGTGGTAAGCTGGGTCCAGATAAAGTGACTTTATGGTAAGGCAGCCAAACACAAAGCCATGCATCTCAGGTGTGTACCTGTACAGAGCCACGGGGACCGTGCTGTGGCAATGGTGGCTGGCTGGGACCGTAGGCTTACGGGAAGAAAAGCTCACGGCTGTATGATCACAAACGGCCTACATTCAGCCTTTTCCTCTACACAAAGGGGAGGCACACCTAGGGACTTACTAGAGCCTTTTCTATCCCAGGATACGGGTGAAACATGGCACCCTGCTCTGAAACGCTGCGCTTTGAAAAAATGGAAAAGGTGAGGGGTGACAAAGTGTCTTTTAAGGGCTGGACAAGACGCCCTTACAATGAGAAACAAAGAGGTTTGTATCTAACTTCTTTTATTACAAAGATGATAAAGGTCTGCCAGATCCAGGCTGTGCCCAGTGCCTCTTGGCCTGGCCCCGTGCTCTCTGCAGCCTTCCCTCGGGTGGTTACGGACACAGACGGGACCCCCTGGGCCTCCCCTTCTCCAGGCAGAGTAGCCCCAGCTCTCCCAGTCTCTCCTCACAGCAGGGGTGTCCCAGGCCCCTTCAGTACCCCCCAGACCCCCTCAGTACCCTCCTAGGCCCCTTCAGTACCCTCCTAGGCCCCCTCAGTACACCTTTAATATCCCCTAGACCCTCTCAGTACCCCCCAGACCCTCTCAGTACCGCCCAGTACACCCCAGACACCCTCAATACCCCCAGTACTCCTCCAATACCCCCCCAGACCCCCTCAGTACCCCCCTAGACCCCCTCAGTACTCCTCATTATGCCCCCAGACTCCCCTCAGACCTTCCCAGTACCTCCCCAAGGCCCCCAGACCCCCTCAGTTCCTCCCCACTACCCCTCAGATCCCCTCACTACCCCTCAGTACCTCCCAGACCCCCTCAGTACTCGTCATTATCCCCCCAGACCCCCCTCAGTACCCCCCCAGTACTCCTCCAATACCCCCCAGTACTCCTCCAATACTCCCCAGACCCCCCCCAGCACCCCCTAGACCCCCTCAGTGCTCCACAGACCCCCCCCCAATGCTCCCCAGACCCCCCAATTCTCCCCAGATGCCCCCAATACCCCCCCCCCAAACTCCCCTCAGCCCCCCCCAGACACCCTCAGTGCCCCCTCGCCCCGGGCCCAGCCCCGCCCTCCCGCCGGACGCGCCCATTCCGCTCCGCCCGGGGGGAGCCCCCTCTCAGCCTCTCCCCCCCCCCCGTCCCGCCCCGCCCCCCCCGTCCCGCTCCCCCCGTCCCGCTCGCCGCTTGGTACGAGCCGCTGGCCCCGCCCTGCCGGCCCACGGCAGCAACAGCCACGTCACCAGCCCGGCCGGGAAGGGGCGGGGCCGCGCGGCCCGGCTCCTCCACTCAGCAACACACGTGGCGACGCGGCTCCGCCAATCAGCGAGCGGCTCGGTGAATCATGCTCTCCTGATTGGCCAGCGCGCCGCGCCACCGATTGGCCCTGCGGCCGTGTTGACAAACACCCCCCTCCCTCCCTCCCCCTCCGCCCTCCCCACCAATAACAACCGAGCGGCGCGCTGAGCGACGCTCCTCCCGCCCAATCACCACCCTCCTTCCCTGGGGGGGCGGGGCCTCGGGACGTGGCGGGGCGGGCTGGCCAGCGGCGGGCGCCCATTTCGCGGCGGCGGCGGCGGTGGAGAGCGGGACGGGCCGGGGCGGGGGGGCTGCGTGCGGCTGGGCGAGGCGCGGCCCCTCCATGCGGGGCCCGCGGGCCCGCAGCGCCCTGGCAGCCCTCACGCTGCTCCTCCTGCTCCTCCTGTCGCTGGGGGCGGCCGGAGCCGCTCTGCCGGCGGCCGGCGGGGAGGTGACGGTGGAGGACGATGAGCAGGAGGCCGAGGGGAGCGGCGGAGAGGCCCGGAGCGGCGGCAGGTGGGCGGTGAGGGGGGGGGAAACGGGGGCTGAGGGGGCGTTAAGGGGGCGGGGGGGGAGCGCTGCGGTGACAGGACGAGAGACAGCGGGCACAGAGTGGAGCACGAGGAGTTCTGGGCGAATGTGAGGGGAAATTTTTGTCCTGCGAGGTGACGGGGCGCTGGAAAGGTTGCTCAGAGAGGTTGTGTTGGTTCCTTCTCTTCAGTTATTCAAGCCCACCTGGGTGTCATCCTGTGTGACGTGCCCTAGGTGGTCCCGCCCAACAGGGGGGTTGGACCGGGTCATCCCCACAGGTTCCTTTCAACCCTGCTCGTTCTGTGCCGTTTTCGATTTTTAAATTTATGTAGCCTCAGAAAATCCTTTAAAAAATTAATTTTCTGCCCTATAATTAGGGTTAAATAAGGACGCTAAAGGTGTTCAGCCAAATAACTGAAGCATGAACCTTTCTGTTTTATGACTAGAATTAAATGAGGACACTTAAGATGTTCAGTCAAATAACTTAAGCCTGAGATTAAATGTAGCTGTTCTCCCATTGATCAGTGCTTTGGGGTAGATTTGCTGTCATTAGATGAAAATAGAATATCACCAGCTCCACAGTATTTACCTGCATGCTTGCCTGGATTTTCTTTCTATCAGTATTTGTGAGGTCTTTACCCACCCCAGCCAACTGTTCTGCATCTACAGAATATCCATGTAGTATAATGGGTTCAGTGCAATCTGGAAAAAAAATACACCACCTGTTTTTGCTGTAGGCAAATAAATGTGATCATCATTTTGAGGAATTTCTCTTCCCTAAAATAAAATAAGTGTGGTGGTTAGCGAATTACCATGCTTATCCCTTACAAACGTTCAGGGTTTCAAGTTGGCATAGCTGTTTATAGTTCAGATTTGACAAGTGGCTGTATTTGTAATACCCCAAGTGTACTTTGAGGCCAATATTAGGATTGTTTGTTCCTAACTGAAGCAAGAACTGTGGTACGTATTGTACCTAAACGATGATAAGTTCTGCTTTCTCTTTCTAACCAAAAGAACTCATTTGAATAGATGCAAATCTTCTGTACAATGAGACGTGTGGACAAGCCAGATAAGAGTTCCTCCTGTCCTGTTTCCATCTTCCCGTGTTAGCGTGGCCCTTTTCCTCTGTCTCTAGGTAAATAAGAGTGCTGAGCTGCTGTAAAGTAGAACAGGGCTGTGTTCAGGGCACCTGTTCTCCAAACCTGGTGTATTTGTGACGGGTTGTACTCAATGATTTGAAGTCCCGGGGCTGGCCTTTTGTAAGTGGATGTAGAAGTTTGTAGCAGGCTCTTTGAGCTCTGAGAGGGAACTTTATAAATGTGCTTCCATAACAACCTCCTGTTGTGAGTGACAGAGGCTAGGAAATGCTAAGAAAACAGACTTTCATTCAACCGTGGAGGCTATTTATAGATGCTGTGTGGGGAAAGAAAAAGTACACCCAGATGCTTTTTCATACTGACAAAGTACAAATAAAATGTGGCTGTATAGCATTAGCACAGTCTGTCAGCAGCTGTGATTACAGCTATTTGTATGTGCTGTGCTGCTCCCTTGCTTTAATCCTGCTGCTGGGGCCACCTGTAAGAGCCCAAAAGGGATTTTCGGCCCCCCTGTTACAGGTTCCTCATGTGTTCTGGAGCACCAGCTGGAGACAAGGTGAAGATGTGTGTGTATTTACTGGTGTTTGCTTACCAGGTGCCTGCTCCATGCATCCTGAAGTTCAGCTCATTGCCTGGTTTGGAGTTAGGAGTGATTCCGTTGTGTTTTTTTCTGTCTCATCCAGGCTTGTGGAGACTACTGTGATGCTGGTGTGTGTTTGTGTTTTTATCCCCTTACCTAGCGGTGTGGGATGTGATTCACTCACTAGTGGTTCGTGGCTGATTTTCAACAAATACCTTGCTATGCTTGCAACCTTATTGCTGTTTGTCTCCCTCACTTCCTAAACATCCTGGTTGTGGGTTTTGGCCTTTTTACCTTTGATCTCAGGTCGGGCAGTTGGTGTTTTGTGTGGGACGGTATGCAAAATTGAGGTCTGCCTTGGTGGAAGCCTCAGGAAACTCTTAACGTTGCTGCGTTAGGCTTCTTGTAGCCTGTAAGTGCTGCCTCAGGCAGGAGGTGGTGCTGATACTGCCAGTGATAAGGTATGGTTTTGCAGAGAATAATCAAGTTCATCAGGCTTAACCATTTTGGCTGATGAGGAAATTCCTTTCCTTGCAGTTCGATGATTATGTGTCCCGAAGATGCATCAAGAATATCACTATTTGATTTTGATGTCTATAATTGCAGTTACCGTCCTAATGTCTGGAACCAGTAACAGTTCCTAAAGGATGGGTCTTTATTCTTGAGTAACTTTTCACACAGCCATATGCTGCTGGTGTGTGTAAGAATTTGGTGTTACAAGTTACCCTAAGGTAGCACAATGGGGTGACAAAAAGCAAGTGGCTTTCCCCCTTTTTCAACTGAAGTAGTTTCTTGAAGCCATCTAAATTGGGTTTATCAGAGTCTATTAATCTAGTGATTGATCAGAATGTCCAAAAGATGGGAAAACCTTTTTTTCCTGTCATCGCTTCCTGTTGTCAGTGCTCAAAGCAACAAGCAGTGGAATTGCACGGAGAAAGGGGAGAAACTTAGCAGATGTGCTAGTGAGAAAATACAACACAAGCATCAGTCTGAGTAGGGCACAGGTAGAGAAATTACAGAAATTAAACCAATTAGAGGTCAAGTGACAGGGTTTTAAGCTGCTGAAGTCGGTCGGAGATGGGGAGAACTTATTTAGATTTTAATTTACAAAGAAACAGTAAGTAACCAAGGATTTTCTTACAAGAACAAGGAGTCTTTCACATTTTTTGTGACAGGCAGGAATATTGTTGAAGAGCAAGACCAAGATTGGACCAGAAACATGACTATTTTGTTTAAAATGAGTTACTCATTTAAAAAAAAAAAAGGCAGAAACACATTTTCCTTGCACCTAGATGCAGGACTAAAGGTAGCCGGTTGCAAGATTTAGCCGGGAGGGTCTGGCTGGCTTGGTCCTGGCCCTGTGTCTCACCCAGGCGTTTGCTCTGTAGGTGGAGGTTGTGAAATGAAGTCCAGCATCCCAGTGCTGCTGCCCCAAGTGCCCAGGGGATTTTTCAGGTACACAGCAGGGGCTGGTCACCCAGTTTACCAGGAGTGTGTGCTCTTGGTACAGAAGCTCCCTCCAAAGGCATGTTTGGTGGTTTTACCATTCTAAAGCAGCTAAACTTAAAAATTAGGAGCAGTTGCACTGTGATTTGAGTGACTTGAGGTCATTCAGAAGCCGCCCTGTTGGGTGGCAGGGCTTCAGTAACGAGAACTCCCGGGGAAGGCTGTGGTTTGCATCTGGTGAGGAAAGCTTATATAAAAAGGTAAGGCACAAGGGCATAAAATATTCCGTACTTGAGGGATAAAACGAGAAGGAAACCAATGGGAGAAGGTAGGTAGGAAACATTTCACCACATGACGTTAGGGTTTGTCTTCTATACGGCGTCGCTGCCAAGATTCCCTCCGTTCTAGCTGTGGTTCTACCTTTTTTTATAACCAAGTTGTCAGCTGGATCAACATAAAACTGAAGCAGATCCACTTGGAATAATATTTTTCTGCAATGCCATAGGGTTTTGGATAAATCGTTGTAGCATAACGCAAACAGACCCTGTTAAATGTGTGTCCAAGACTGCTGGTGTGCGAGCCCTTGTTGACAGTGCTTGGGAACAGAGTCTGCTGCAGTCGGGTTGGTTATTAACCCGGTCTTGGGTTCTGCACGGGTGGAATAATTAAGTGTGCTCGGTTTATAAAAACTCACGTGTTCTGTTCAAGTGTTTGCACAAGTGGCACTCTTCGAAGAGTTCCTTAAACTAAGCAGCTTGGAGGAACGTGATGCTTGGCTACCTCCAGAAAGGAGGGCTGCAGCACTGTTGTTGGTACAGGTTGAAGATGCATTTAATTTTCGAACTGTTAATAATATAATGCATATAGTACAGTATAGGGTTCTCTAAAAATGCGTGGGTTACTTTTACATCTAAAACCGCAATGTTTTAGATGACCCCTGTAGGTGATGTAAGTTGCTGCCCTCGAACGTGTTTTTAAGATGATGATTTTAGCTTTTCTTCCTTAAAGAAAAATGATAGCCCCCGTGATTTCCTCTCTGAACTTCAGCTTACTGCACTGGTAACCTTGGACAAGTGAATATATCTGGTTGGAGTTCTGCACAGTAATTTGGTGACCCTTATTGTTTCCAAATTCTTTTGCTTATCTGAATGAGCGCTACAGTCCCCTCCTCCCCTGCATTCTGCTCATCAGGCTTATTTGCACAGCTCCTTATTCTCATTGAAAGCGCTGTCTATAAAAAGTCCTTCTGGGTCAGTAAATCCAGCCCCTCTTGGTGCAAGCAGTCTGTAAAGCGATCGAGCTCTGCTCCTATAGCCTCTGAAGCTTGGTGAGCTTGCAGCAAGCCCCAGCTGCCTGCACGTCCCCTGCTTTTTCAGGTCAGAGTGAAACAACTTCCAAGGGAAAAAAGGCCCTTCAAAAGTGCCTTGGCAGTGTTTTTTCACTGGTCATTCATTGTGTGTGGAGTGATTTATTTTTTTTAAATAATGCTTGAATTCTAGCCTGATCAGAAATGTTTGTTCTGATCGTACTGCTGCGTCAGAAAATCGATAAGCTTCAGGTTCTGCAGAAACCAAGAGCTAGCTTGCTGTTACCATGTGTTCCTGCACAGGCTCCTTAAAGAAGTGGCATAAGGCAATTTGCTTGCTTTGCTGTCCGTAGTGGCTGGATGTTGTTTGTAGTGTCCTGAGTGTTTCTTGGGTAAGACTTGTTTTATTATGAGATGCTGTTAAATGCCTTCAAGGATATCAGTGTTTCATCCAGAAGCAATGAAAACTTACTTAGGTGTGACTTAATCTTTATATACTTGCTTGGTTAATTGTTTTGGGTTTGGGTTGTTTGGAAGGGTGTGTTAAAGATCCCTGTGGAATAAATAGGGTCTGTGCTGTTCTTAAAATACCTAAAAAGAGGAAGATCTCATCCAGTGTTGCAATGGCAACACGTGCATGAGAGAGCAAGAAATCAGCTCTCTCCCTCTGGAACTGAACTCTGAAAGAGTCTTGCAGCACGTGAACGTGTTTGGTATCCAGCCCCAGGCTTCAACTTTTCTATTTTCCCTTGTTGGTCAGGGTGGAACGATCAAATCCTGTTTTGTGGCATATGTTGACTTGACTTTGTATTAATGCAGTGGGTTTCCAACTTTAGAAAACAGCCAACTGATAAATGATATATTGCTGGAGCTCTTACTGTGAATGTTCCCCCTTGCAGATCTCTAGTAATTATCAGCACTTTGGATGGACGGATTGCTGCACTGGATCCAGAAAATAGCGGGAGGAAACAGTGGGATCTAGATGTCGGATCGGGTTCTCTGGTGTCATCCAGTCTTAGTAAACCGGAGGTAAGGCTTTATCTCTCTCCTAACTAAATCTTTTAACAACGTATTTTCTATAATAAAATGACTGCTGTTTCTCCCGTGTTTAACAGATGTTAGAAATTGCAGCAAACTCAGAATGGACAAAGTTTGACAACTGTTCCCAAACTTTCTTTGGGGTGCTTACATCCAGTTTCCATTTCAAACTGGAGTGGGTCAGCATTGTAGTGCTGGCATTGACGTGTGTGACAAAACTAGATGAACTAACATCAAACTAGATGATGTAACCAGGTTTGGGAATTGTGTGCAGTTGCTGATTGGAAACAAGTTACTTGTAAATTGGAGCAAACAGAAGGATCATCTGCTTTGTATTACTAGTGTGTTTTGGCAAGCGCTGACATCTTTTTTTTCCTCTTCAACAAAAGCAAAAGTCCTTGTGACTTAGCAAATGAACAAAAGATTATTTCTTATACTAGATAAGCAGGCTGCCTATAAAATAAAACGTTTGCAATGAAATAGAGCATTGAAGGTCACCCTGAAGTACGGAGTGGGGAAAGGTTGCATCATTTCTTGTGGATGAGCTGTAACGAGGAAATTCAGATGGTAAAATTCCTTGTTTGGTGCCGTTTCCGCCATCGCTGTTGTATTTCCACCAGTCTTGAGTAAACACAAGCTAGAAGTTAGAAGGAAGGTGGTTTTCTGTTCTTTTTTACTTCCTGCCTTGAAGTGATATCCATGACTCATTCACTCCTACAATTAGGAAGAATAAATACACCAACTCTGAGGTAGTTTGTGATGTTGGCAGAGCGCGTGGTCCTTCACCGTCAAGGATGGTTGGGTTTGATAACCAGTCTTATATCCTGCTTCTACATGATGACCAACAGAGAATGGAAGTTGAAGGGACATTCAGACTGCATGAGCATCTTGCCTGTGGTGCTGTCTACTTTTTGTGACCTCTTCTTTTCACTGAAACAGTCTAATGAAAGATTTAGTTTGCTTTGGTAACAAAAGGGTGAGAACTATTAATCACCATCGCTGAGACTGATTGCAAAAGTGATGTGAATGTTGACTTCTGTTCCCTTGTTTCTGAGAGAGAGTTTTATTTATGGATGCAACTTTTTGATACTTGTTCAGATATATTTTTGTTTAAATTTCTTTGTTAAAGAAAAAACTGAAGAATTTTAGTAAAACTATGTTCTAGGGCAGAATTGAAAGGACTATAAAAATTGTAAAGAGCTCCGTAAAGGGGAAAGTGTCTGCTTGGAACTGCTGTCCTTCCCAAATATTTTCAATACCAGTAACTTGAAATACTTGTCTGTTACCTGTTGCTCTGAACAGTTTGAGATGAGGTCAGTGAAAAAAAACAGCCATGTGTAAAACAAACACTAGAAATCTATGCAAATACAAACTTCATTCTTCATTAAAAATGAAGATGTGATCCCAGATTCAAATTCAAAGATTTCAAGAACTCAAGCATTTATTATTACGGAAGTGTTCTTGCATCTTGCAAATCCAGATTTTTGTGACTGAACTGATCTGGCCAGAGTTTTGATCTTCTTGCAGTGTGATGTGACTTTAGAAACTGAAGGTTGATGCCGGAACAGCAGAAATTGTCCTTTGTCCATGCAATATATAGTTCCCTTCTGTGGCTACAAGTTAGTAGGCTACGGGACTCATCGCTTTTAAAGAGTGTTGTTAAACATATGAGATGTTTTCAGATGGGCTTTCAAATTGCTGTATTTCTATGACTGTGGCCAAAGGCTCAAGGTTTTGTCAGTTAAGATGCAGACCTTAGGGGAGAACTTGTGAGTTACAAGTAATAATCTATTCTGGCCTTTCGGAAGCTGTTAAGAGTTGTGAACATAGGTCTTTTAGATTTACCATCATGTAAACAAACGGCGTTTGTTTAAGTGAAGAAATAAAGCTTAGAAAAATGTAAGTAATGAATACTCCAATTATTCTACACAAATACATTTCAATATATGTGTTTAATCTGCTGTCAGCATCACCTGAAAGATACTGCAGTGAATCTAGAGGCTTCTTGAGGTACCAGTTGGCCTCGTTAAATTTGTTGGGACTACTCTTTTGGGTCAATATATTAAATTCATTAAGGTCTCAAAGTCTGTCTCCAGTGTTTCCTTTCTGATTTGGGCATGTGGTATATTTTACTCTCTCAAAGTAACTATTGAGGCTTTTTCTTCCTCTTCCAACATTTTTGAGGTAGAAGAGTTCTCTGCGCTTGCAACCACAATATTATATTCTGCATAAAAGAGTATCATTATGTAAGCTGTTAACCTACATCTTGCAAGAAATGGCAGGTGAGAAATTTCTTCTGCATTACACTTGGAGTCGTGTTGTGTTTCTTCAGAATGAGGGAAGTGTTTGCTGCTATGTCTTAATCCTTTGGATTTTTTTAAATTTTAACTATTTTGGGTGAGTGCAATGAACTCTAATTCCGAGTCTTGGTGCAAAAGCATGAAATCAATTTCCGAATGCATTTTAAGAAAAGGCATTGGGAATTCAAACTTGAGTGTTTAATAGAGCTATAGTTACTTCCTCTGCTTAACTGTAAAATGTCAGCTTGACTGTCTGAAGCTCATGTGTTAATTAGAAAAGTGAGGTAGTAAAATTTCAAATGTTCCAGCAGCTCTGTCAAACACTTCAGATCTTGAAACTGCTGCTTAAGATGCTGACAAGAGAGATGTTCATCATTTGTTATGCGAACAGATCAATTAGAAAGGGAAGTCTGCTGAACGACTAATTGTTTGGGTAACTGCAATAGTAAAATTCTTTCTTTGGCTTGAAGCTCCAATGTGTACAACCATGGTCAGGGTGCCAATGCTGCAAATGTATGAGGCCACGTTTCAGTCTTGTGCAGTAAAATTTAAAAACTATTTCCCTGTGTAACTTCAAGATTTATTGCTACTTGCACATAAAGATTGCTCCCTGAAGTTTAGGGTAAAGTCATTGACTCTCACCTTTTCCAAAAGTGCACTTTTAATGCAAACACGCTTGTTTACTCTTTAAATTTAAACTTAGTATTGAATATACTGTCTGTACTTAGAAGTGAATACCTTTGGGAGAATCAGCCTGTTAAAATAGAGGGCTGCCTCTCAAGCAGCAGAAAGGGTTTATACACATCGTCGAGACTGCTGTCACTTCCTGACACGGGTGATGTGTTCTTTACCTGCATAGCTTTATACCAAATTGCTTAACGGGCTTCTTTCTTCCCTATACTACCATATGAAAGAAGTTTAGGTGTAAGCTTGCCCCTATATTGAAATCACTGGCCAGAAGAGGTGTGCATGATCAGTGGGAGGCTGGAGAAGAAATGATAGACAGAAAAAAGCCTACTGCAAGATGGATAATCTGTAAAGACACTGCTGTGAAAAAGCTGGTAGCTTGTTTTCTCCTGTGTGATGAGACTGGAGAAAAACAAGTAGGATACTTGATGGTGACGATGTGAGAGTAACAGCTTAAAATACATCCATGGCTGACACTTTTTTTGTGCGCTGTCAGGGACGCTGCAGGGAGTTCAGCCTGGCAGGGTGGCTCAGATCATATGTACTGGGTAAAAGTAACTGCCTTGGCTCGTAAGTCTCTTGTTACAGACTAATCCCTGAGTAAGAACCTTACTTCCTTATTTGAGAGGTTTGGGATCATGGGACAAAATGAGATGTCAGGTCTACCAGCCTGACATCTGTAGGAGTCATAGTGAACATGCCACAGTATACTGGAAAAATGAAATAATTTTGGTTATGAATTGTTGTAAAATTCATCAACATCCTTATTGCTCTAAAAGCTCTTAGTGTAGCAACTCAAAATAAGCTTTTCTACAGCCTTAGGGATCTGGGAGATCTGTTTTTGGACCTAAGTGGCAGTTCTTTGTGGGATAGCCCAGGATTATTGTTTTCTTCCAGAGAAACATGGAGATGCAGAGAAGTTTTATACTGAAGTCAGCTGAAAACTAATTGCACTGTAGGCAAAGAATCCATAGATATCTCAAGCCGTTTGTTCCTTTTTTTGTCCTTTGGAGAGGACAGGGTGATGCTTAGAGTAGATGACTGGGGAAGACTTCAAAGTCTCCAAATCTCTATTAGTTACAGGCTTTAGTTCACAATATAAATGTTTTGTTTTTCTTTATCTGCATCCTAAGCACTTTAAATTTTTCGATGTTTTGATTCTCCAAAAGAAATAGGAATTTCTGCAGTGAAGCGTTCAGACATCTGGGAATCCCTTTAAGGCATTGTCTGCCTGGACTTTGCTGTGCATTGGATAAAGCAACTGCTGCACCCAGTTGTGGCCAGAGAAGGGTCAAAAGGTGCCCTGGGTTGCTTTGGGAACACAGGAAGGAATTCAACAACTCTCATCCTTTGGCCTCTTACATTTCAGGGCAGAAGAAATAACAAAACCCACACTGCAGTGGGTCAGGGCAAGACAGGAGGTCAACACGCCCTCTGGGGATGTTGACTTGGGATTTCTGGGTTCTCTTTTATGTGCCCTCCCAGAGGTTAGGGGCGGGCGGATAATTTGTCTCATTGAAAGAAATCTTGTGACATCAGCTTCAGGAAAATCACACCCACCACTTAAGGCACCCCTGCAGCAGCATTTTAGCCTGAATAAAAACGAGGTTTTTGTTTGGCCCGTGGTTTTCTACTTTGGTTATTTTTTTCAATTAAGTCATTGCCTGTAAATACCATCCAATGACAAGCTGAGATGTGGTTGCTTGCAGCATGGGTGGGGAGTACTTAGGACTGTCAGTCATACTTGTTCAAGTGCTTTCACTTCAAGGGTTATTACAGCAGCTTTTGACTACGGTGCTGAATATTAGGAATTTCTAGCAAACCTGTACAAATCCGTTCTGGCTCTCCCAGGAGTCACTGGTGAAAACAACTGGAGGTGCATCTCAGACTGAGAAGATGCCTTTCTCTGTACTTACTGGCTTTTTGCTTACAAACAAATGGGTCTGCCTCTCTCACTAGGGTTAATCATAACTTTAAATGTATTTATGCATCTTAAAACAGCTGGCATGGGGACGCAGCAGCAGAAGCAGTCTGTTCTGCTTAGCGCTTGGAAGAGTGCTTGCAGGAGCAAATGCTGGGTGGTGGGGTCAGACTTCTGTAAGCGTGGAATAAGAAGTTGGCTCTCTGTGCCTTAGTATGCAAAACTACAGCAAAATTTTACTCCAGAAAGCGAAGAATATAAATGTTTTAAGTTTCTAGTGATGCTGCAAAATTATTTTCCATCCCTACTGTGTTGCAACCAGTTGCAAATCCCCAAATCTTCACTTAGGTCAAGCAGGCAGAGTATTTAAATCAATGAACTTGGTATCGAGATGACTAACTGGGCAAAAACCTATTTCCATGCAGGTGAAGGAACATAATTTTAGTAGTTTGGAAGAGTTCATTAGTAGAGTTCCTTGTCCTGTAGCTCATCTTTACTTTTGTGCACTGCTGGGACAGATGTAGGACTGCCAGATGCTCTGAGAGCTGGAGGTATCGTTCCTCTAAAGGAGGGCTGGGGCGTAAGCCAGTTCTCTATCACAGAAGTTCTCTGAAATAGAAATGGAATTAAACTGTACTAAATGAAATACAAGATGCAGGGACTGATAACAGTTTTGTTGAAGGTCGGAGGTGATCAATTTAAAACTGAGAATCCTGTGTGCTAAGAGATCCTGTGACAGGTTATCAGCGGCCATCTCAATTTCTCTGCAGGGGAAGGAAATGTGATCCCATGCTGCCTGAGGGCAGAGAGAGATTAAGAGTCTTAAATGGTCCTGGAAAAGCTCATAATGAATAAGGAGTGAGTGTCCAGAATTGTACTTCAAAGGAAGATAAATTCTAATTGCAATTGAGGCAGAGAAGGCTTATTAGGGCTATCAAGGGGAGTGGAGCCTGTGTTTTACAAGAAGAGAATAGATGTGACTGCTCTTTAACTACGCAGATGTATTATGATTACTGATGACTCAAACAGTTTTTTCTTTCTGTTGCTGGAAACATGTGAGGTGAGCTTGGCAATGAAGAGGGGCCATGCTTTGAGAACTTGGCTACCTGTGCATTTGAGTATAAACCTCTGCTTTCTGGGTGAGATTAAAAAAATGATTTATAGTTATCCTGAAAATACCTCTTTAATAAGGCCAGAAGCAGTGATCAGAATATCAATGGCAAGGGAGTAATTGGTTTTAAGTATCTGGATAGCTTGAAGTTGTGCTTTTGTAGAAAATCCAGCTGAACTTTTTAATGTGGAGTGGTAAGTCTGTGGGGAGGAGGACTCGGTGGTGGATACCTGAGCTGAGTTGGGGGGTTAGTGTGATGCAGCATCGTGTTTTTTGCAACAGATCTATTTGTCACCCTGCTTAGACAAGCGGCTGTATGCATTTATCAAAACGCACGTTTTCAAAGACAATCATCGGAGTTTAATGACTCGTTCAATTAAAAAAAAACCAAACAGCTTCCTATAACTGCAGCTTGGTGGCTTTCTTGCTGACACTTAATGCAGTTAGCACTGATGAAGCTCTGATAAAGTGCTGACACGTGTCCTCTAACTCATGCTGTAACGATGTCTGGGGGGGACAGCTTCCGTTACAGGGCACGTGGGGAGCTAGAATAACAAGTGTGTGGCTTGTGTGATAGCGGAGCGCTCAGCCCGGAGCATCACCAGCGATGCTCTTCCTCGAACAATGCCAGCAAAGTTTTCTCTGACAGAGGCACTCTGGGCTAATGGTTGTGGCCGACTTTCATCTGCCACGCTGGCAGACGTGGTCAAAACGCATTGGAGCAGAGCTTGGAAACGTCGTTCATCATCAGCTTGCTGTCCGTGTTGTTTAGTTGTCTTGATGGTAGCTGGTAATTTAATTACACATGGTACGCTGCATGTTTTGTGTTGTCTGTTAAATGCTTCTGGTGTTTACAGAGTTGGAAATGGATCGGCTCTAGTAATGCCTAGACAAATACCCATTGCAGAACAGAGAATGGATGACTTAGATATGTGGAGCTTAGCTGCCCAAAATACAACACAGCGATTTATTCTGCCCTAAACCCGTTTTGAGCTTGCAGCCTGTATCTCTGCCTGTACAAGAAAGGGCTTGTTTCAAGCACTAAGCATTTTAGACAGTTTAGCAAATCATTCCTCTAGCAGCACGGCCGCTGACATCTCATTTCTAATTTTCATTTGGACTTTACCCTCTATCCACAGGTAACCCTATTAATCTTTCTGTCAGAGTCACTGCGTGTTTTGTGCTTTCTGTCCTCTAACCTCTCCGTGGTCTCTGCATCCTTGAACGAGGACACTGCATTTGCCATCTTCTCTTATCCTCCTGTATCGGGCTCTCTCTCCTTGTAGGACTTGCTCTGTGACTCCATTTTTCAAGACACAGGGACTTTGTGTCCTTACCTAAAAAAACCACCCTGTGCAGGCAGGTTTGGGGAAGAAATGCACAGGGCCTGGCAAAGATAGACTTAAATCCTAAACCCCCGAAGTGATGTGGGTTGGTGTTTTTGCCCATTTTCCCCATCTCTTAAGAGAAGCATCTCACTTAGGTTCTTCCTAGTGGTCCTGTAGGAGCTTGTGTAGTCCTGCAAGATAGATTTGGGCCGAGGGGGAGTTAAAACATCTTAAAACACGGTAGCTAATGAGCTTCTGTACAGTGCCTGTTTCCGTAGGAGTGAGCTTTGGGGTAATTTTCACTTTCCTTACTGATCTTTTCCCAAATGTGCCCTTGGTTTCAGTGACCTCAGTGCTGGGCTCAGTAGCAGCAGCTCCAGCATGCCTTGGAAAGGACTGCTCTTAACTTCCAGAAGACTGAAGTCTTTCCTTTTGAACAAAACTTGCTACGTGAAAGAGGGGGATGGAATAATGTCAAAATGAAGTCGTTCCTAAAGCACTGTGCGTTTTTGATTATTAAGGAGAACAGTTTTAAAAAGTCTGTTGCCATGGCAGCGAGGCAGGCTGGCGTCTCTGTAGTCAAAATCCCAAGTCTTGTTTGACTGTGATTAAAGTAACAGTGGTATTTTAGTTTGCTGGCCTTCTTCAGAAGGGGCTGTTTTGATTGCACAGCGAACAGCGTTGGGGAACTGATCCCTTTTGAAGCTGGGGCAGGCTGGTTAACACGCTGCGGTTGCTCTAGTTCCTCTGTTTTGCTGCGTGGCTGCTCAAGGGAGGGCAGAGGACAGGGTAAGGCTAATTCTTCTAATGGCAAACTTGAGCCTAACATGATTCCGTGCCCCTGATGCTGGCAAGGGGACTTTCATTCTCGAGCTGGTGTGGTGCATAGTGTAAAAGGCAACCAGGGTCCTGACACCTGATCAGGTTTTAAGGTCTGCAGTGTAGAATTGTGCCAGAGATGCTGACTGCAGTCATTCAGTGAAGTTGTTGGAAGCGTGTTGCAGGTGTTGCTCTGAGGAAACAGGAAAAAGGAGTTTTCAAACAGGTTCTCTAGTACTTGCCCAGGCACAGGATTACATCGCTTCAGCTCCATGCCTGTACCTTGCACTCACCATTCATGATAAACAGGGCCACAGAAGTTAAACTCATGACTTGTCCCAGTCTCTTCCAGCTTTTCTAGCCAATGAAAAATGAAGTAGAAACTACCGGGTAGTGGAGTATGGCAAGATGGTGGAAGCAGAGCAAAGAGAGAAACTTCTTTCATACAGATCTTGGCATGGGCAGGAGCAGGGGCTAGGCTAGGATGCTTCTGAAATCCTGTGAATTTCTGTTTCTGGGTAAAAGTCATCCTGTGTTTTAGAATCTCATGCAGTGACTATTCCTTGGAAGGCTGGCATGCCTTTTCACTTTATCACAATCTGGCTGAGATAAAAACCTATTGCCTTGGCTTCTCTGCCATGCCAGCCTGGCTCAGGCTATCCTTTCCCTTCAGAGAAGGCAGGCAGTGTCATTCTGGCTCCATAAACTGCGAAGCAAATACCAGTGCACCAGAAGTTCAAGAAAACCTTTCTCACAGTCCTGATCTTGAAGATGTTTTCGGCACATACACTGGCTAACAAACAGGATGCAGGTAGGAGCAGGTACGTACTTGATAAACAACTGTCATGCTGAATCAGAAGTGGAGGTATTTACAAGAAAGTAAGTTTTTCAAGACAAGACACTGACGACAGCCTGTCTGTAGGTATTTCCAGCTTCCTCATTGCCCTTGAGTACATCTCAGAAGGTCACTTGACATATGACTGATGTGAATCATGGACTCCCCTTTCAGTCAATTTTATTCTTCGTTGGCTAGTTAAACAGCACTGTGTGCTCTGGAGAACTCTCTGCTCTTTTACCAATGCTTTAGGCAGTGGAATAATTTAACTGGACAGCCTTTGTTTTCCAGAATATTGTGCTAGGGTCTTTGTTTTCTTCTTAAGGAAGTGTCAGTGGTGTGGACCTTGCAAAAAGTTTGCAGAGAAGTATGTCCTTGTACTCTAGCTGATCCCTTCTTACTAGTGTATTTTTCTTTTGAATAAGATTTTCCTGTTGGTAAATACTACAGTGTCATCCCTGCAGTGTAGTACCCTATACTTCAGAATTGCTGCAGGTACCTGAAGGGAAGACAGGAGAATTAACCATCCTGAAATCCAAACTGAGGCAGAGAAATAGCCACTTACAATGGAAGAAAGTCGTAAACCAGTGCAGCTGTGCAGATACTTTCCTGCATACATATTGAAAAAAGGCAGACAGTAAATCAATTCAGACACCTAAACTAGTAGCCTTGCCGTGTGTGTGTGACCTGAAAAACCTCTAAAAGTTTATGGTAGGGATATCTCTGTACTGCTGCGATTTTTTTAATGTGGAACAAAGTGATTACGTGCTCTTTCCCTGATTCGTTTGTGCAAACTCTTGTTTCCACCCTTTATAGTGAAGCTGCTATAATTGGCTCCTAATGTTGCCTAGACAAATTTTAAAGGGGCTTAGAGACAATTCTCCCTGGGAAGTAGCTTTAAGAGCATACCCCATGTGGGCTTTGATCTTGTTTGTGATTACATCTACAATAAGATTACTGTAACAGACAAAAAAGGTACCCTTATCACATAGGATCATATAGGTTAGTCTTAGCTAATTAGTAACTGGAATAAAGCTTTTACAGGAGTGATATCTTATGATAAGAGTAAGTTTTGAAAACCACAGGCTGAGGTGTTAGAAAAACAAAGACCTAACGCTTCCTATTCTAAGGAAAGTAGTTTATCTCTGCTTAGTTATTTTCTTGGAGTTACTGGAAAGTCCAGCACAGCTGAAAACATTATTAACTGTTGTGGCATCATATTTTTTTCAGCTGTCTGCACGTGAGCATGCTTGATATTTCGTATGGTAAGGATCGTTAGGTATGGGGAATGAATGTTAGGCTTACTGTTAAACAGCTCGGGGAAGCTCTTTGATCTCTGTTCACACGATGCTTTCCCCCCCCCCCCCACAACAAACCAGCAGCTTTCTTCCTGCACCGAAGCAACCTGTCGTGGAACCTCTCGTGCAGTGCCCTCCTTTCCAGCAGAGAGTCTAGACAGCAAATTCCCTGGTAGCGTATGCCATTTCGGATCGTTATGCCTTCTTGCTTTTTTGTCAAGGCTTTTTAGAAACTGCATTACCTCACCCGTCGGCCTGGAGATTGAGCAGCCAGCGCCGCTGATAGGCCTGCAGCACCCTGCGCCGAGCCAATGGAGAACTTCAGCTTCAAACTCTTTAATGAGCAAAAAGAGCAGCGTCTCATTTAGGGCTCGCTAGTTAATGTAGGGCTTTTTTTTTAAAGTGTTACTTCTGAAAGACAAGCCACTTAACAATTATGTGCCATATTGCTGACCGGTGAAGCTGAACAAATAGCTATTTACATTGACAGATCAGAGGAATGTGTAAGTGCATCGTGGTAACCTACATTTTCTGTGCCAAGAGATTTGCAGCTGACTGCCTGGGTGACTCACTCCTCGGATTAGCAGATGAGGTAATGCTGTAGAGATACAGGGTGATGTCATTCCTCTACCTGAGCTGCATGCCGATGCTGCTCACTGCTACTTTCAAGGAAAGTCCCTCTGCTGCTTCTCAGGTGCTGGAGCTGCCGAACTCTGATAGGAATTGATGTTGTTGCTGTGCTTTGAAGCCTCCGCGCTGAAAACCACGCTTGTAAAAGGCAATGAATGGCGTGTGTCCACAAATGCCTTTTTGTTACCTGTGTGCACCTGAAGTAGGCACATCTGCACACCTGCCCCTTTCTTCAACTACAATAGAGCCATTTTAGTTAGAGAGCAGCTTTGTGGCAGTTAGGTACAGTCCGCTGCCAGAGCCATGTCCTGTAATCCCATTTACAGGTAGGTTCATCTTAGAAGGGGAATTTGGTTTTGCCTCTGTTCCTCCAGTTGATGTGAAATACCCCACTTGTGGTGGTTACTAACTGAAATGTCTAGCTTACACAATCTGTTTTCAGTTTAGCCCCATGCATTCCTCCTCCAGCATTGTCCTTCAGCACCACAGCTCTTCGCGCTGCCTGCACTTGCTTTTCTGATGTGTTCACCGACAGCAGTTTTTTCTCAGCCTTCCCAATGTCACGCAGGATGTGCTGCTCCCAAGACTGGGAGCAGGGACAGGTGATCAGCAGAGCTAACCGGGGCCATCTCGTCTGTTGTCTGCAGCTGATGGGGACGGAGGCTGTATCAGATGAGCAGTTAGTGCCCTGCTCCTGGGAAATTCTTGAAGATGTTCAAGGCGTGACCCTATTTGACTCACATTTTGGGAGCGTACTTCCGTGGGGGGAATTTGGGTGTGGTGTTCCCAGAAAGGGCCAACATTTTGCCATATTCTCTAAGTTTTCCCAAAGATTTACTCATCAGGCCTAGGAGAGAGAGCTTTGGGACTGGGACAAGGGAAGCACCTCTGGTGGCATGGCTCGCTGTGACCAGAGCTCAGTGCTACCTGAGAGCCTCTCTTGCTCAGCACCCACTACTTGGGTCTGCACCACAGCCTGGGCAGCAAGGAGCCTGCTCAAATGCATGGCAACGAGTGTGATGCTCAAAGCGTGCTCAGCCCTTGCTGTTGTGGCTTCTAGAAAGCTTATCTAAAAGCCAGAACCCACAAGTAGCTGTCTGGCTACCAGCAGCACCCACGTAGCTTGCCCATGCTATATGAATTCAGCCAGCTGGTAGCCTGGCAGAATTTTTTCTGGATCCAGCTGGAGGCCAGGCTCAGCACCACCTGCAGGAAGAAGCCTTACAGAGGATTTATTAACGCAAAGTAATCTGCACAGGCTCTGAGTTCTGACTGTAACTATTATGCATTTCTGGAAGAATATATTACAAAAAACCACTATCATATTGCTCTGTGTTGGATGTTTTAACAAAATACTCCAACTTGGTTAAGGCTGCAAGTTTGGTGCTGACTTCTTTTGTTGTTGAACTATTTTCCATGATCTGTACGTCTTTGTTCTGAAGATCACAAGGCTGCTCTTGAATGTGAACATTTATGTAAACCTTGTTTGCTTTATTTTTCCACTAATCATGTGATTTCTATGAATGACCCTGTGCACAAATGTTTGCTTTTGTTGTTTTATTTCTGGAAGTGTGTGTATAGAGCCATGTGTATGTAGGTGTATAACCCCTCCACCTCCACGTGGGAGGCTGTGAGAGCTGTGATGCACAAGAAATGCTGCATTACAATGTCTTTTCCTACATGTTTTGGCCTCTTTTGTTGTAACGTAAATATCTGGGAAGGAAAGAACACTTCATTTAGCTTTGTAAAGAACTTTGTGGCTACTCAGGGGGTTGCTTTTGTTATCTCTTCAGTTACATGTTGTGATCCTGAGAATAATTGTTTACTGTCAGTCATCCTGAGGCTTTCCAAAACCAGAAAGCATTGGTTTTGGATCCTTTAGGGACCCTAGATACAGTCACCAGCATTATCAGGTAATTCACCTGAAGTTTCTCTGAATCAGGTGTACCAAACAGTGTCTCTAAGAGAGATAAGTCCTGACATGCACACACTTACAAGACCTGACTTTCTCTCCCTGTTTATGTGAATCTCAACTTTGCTAATCCTGTTTTTTCTTCTGTGACCCAGTGAAAATAACAAGTCTCATGCTAGAGACTTTAGTCATGCAGAAGATGTGGTTTCAGATCGTCACATAACAAGAAGATCTTTTGTATGGCTGTGCAATACAAACCTGTGCCTTGCAGTCTGGCAGGAATACATTTTTTTGAAGTGACTAATACATATTTACCAGAACTAGACTTCAAATTATAATGTGTAAGGGATCTGGATTTAATGCAATTATGTTGTAAGGTATTGCCGAAATGGACAGAGGGTCTGAAAAAGCATTAACATCTTCCATGTTAATCCATATCCTCAAAAACCAAGATCATATGGATTATAGCTTCTCATTGTTCATGATGGACACAGCCACCGTGGCTCCACGGTATTAGTTATGGTCTATGATGCTGATAATGAGTTCCTTAATAAGTCCCTTAGTACTCATTGACAATGACTCATCCTTCCGAGCGAGGATCTCCTTGAAAAATCTGTGTAATGGATGAAACTGTATCCTGGTGAAAAAATCTTGACCTATTGTGCCTTTTAAGGAAAAGCCAGAGGGTATTAAAGGAACTGTATATAAACAAAATAAAAATCTGGGGAGAAGCTTGATTGAACTGTCTGAAAAGGCAAAAATGAAATGTGAACTCTGATGTCAGTGATAATTGCTCTGTCAACTTTAAAGGAGGATGGATATTCTGGCGTAGCCATTAACTGCAACAGAGTACACATACAGCCTCAGCTTTTATTTTACAACAAAATTCAGTCTTCTGACTTGGAGAGAATGGTTGGTAGTGTGTTTAGAAGTAAATCAGCTGCGGTGAGGGGTGGGAAAAGGTAGAACTTCACCTAAAATGCCACTGTCTTTAACCTTACCACCATCACAAATAACGTGCAATGCCTGCTTCTCAACTAGTGACCATTCAGTCTCTTCAGGAACGTTTCTCCCTTTACATTTGCTGCAGTTGGGATTACCACAGAGTCACAGAACGGTTTGGGTTGGAAGGGACCTTAAAGCCCATCCAATTCCAGCCCCCTACGGTGGGCAGGGACACCTCCCACTAGTGCAGGCTGCCCAAAGCCCCATCCAGCCTGGCCTTGAACAGGGATATACAACTGTGAAGTAAGACGTTGGAATATAAAGCACCGCGCTTGCTCATGCAATGCTTCATTTTGTATTTGCCATCTGTATATGTTTTGCTAAAAATGTGTTTAGATGGTAGCTAATGTTCTCTTGAATTCTTTTAGGTATTTGGGAATAAGATGATAATTCCTTCCTTGGATGGGGACCTTTTCCAGTGGGATCGGGATCGTGAGAGCATGGAGGCAGTTCCTTTCACAGTGGAATCTCTTCTTGAGTCTTCGTACAAGCTGGGCGAGGATGTTGTCTTAGTTGGGGGAAAGTCTTTAACAAGCTATGGGCTGAGCTCATACACAGGGAAGGTAAGAGCCTGAAAAGTTGCCTTGTCGTTGTTTCCAGTACTGTGTTGCCAAAGGCTGCCCTTAAGATTTAAACTGCACTATGGTTCTAGTGTACAACTGCACAGCACAAAAAAGTAGAAGCTGAATTTCTTGGGAAACAGACGCAGCAGGCTGGAGTGGTGGTGATATGGCTGAGAGCATCACTGCAGTGTCCTTGGCTGTGAGCTTCTGCTCTGTCCCTTGTGCTTTAAAGCTTGCCCCTGGCTGGGCCGATCCAACTAACAGCTAATCCAGCACAAAACTAACCTGATAAAGAGTGAACGCTTTTCTGTTAGGTTAGCAAATCTAGTCAGCTCAGCAAGGGGTTGGGAGAGTGCCAGAACCAGCACAAAGGAACAGGGGGGTTGTGACTGGAGGAGAGTGAGGAGGGGAAAAAGAGAGAAATGACCCTTTGCTGCTGCAATGGAAGAGTTCAGCTTTATTATATGTATATGGCTGGCTCTGCCTGAAGTAGACTTTGCATTTCAGCTTAGTGAATATCAAAGAGCTTTAGATGATGCATGTTTTTTTAACACTTCTAGATTTTAATCTTTTCAGAACTAACGGGGTATCTGGTTGAAAACATGAAAACACTCAACATACATGAGCATTTGAGGTTTGTAGTTGCTGCCAGTAAGTGTGCTCCCTCTTAGAAGATCCCCTTAACTTCAGCATATGAGTTTAAAACTTAATTTGAAAACTACTTGCTATCTGACTGGTTCAGAAAGTATTTTCTTCTGAAATCCACTGGTTGTATATTTAAAAAAAGCTAAAAGCACAGGAGTTTATTACATTTGAGTTCTGGACTTTGACTTTCTTCTCCTCCACCTTTTATGTCAAATATTATTAAAACGTTTGTAGATACTTTATGTAGTGAAGAACAGATATTTGCTAAATCAGAAAAAGTGCACTTTTAAAATGGGTAAAAAGAAAAAGGATGTTTTTAAAATTTTAAACTTCCAGCGTTTGCTTTAAACAAAATCAGCTTGTGCATTTTGATCAGATATTGTCGTGCAGAAGACTTTTATTGTGTTGTGTACAGTGATCACTAATGATAAAGAGGCTAGATCCAAAGCAAGAGTTTATGAAATCATTTTGATTTGCACACTGATAGCAAAGGCACTGTACCAACAGACTGCTCTTCCCTCCACTGTTCAGGAAGTGGAAATTTCGGTTTTTGCTTTGATTCCAGGCTTCTGCTTACAGTAGCAGAGGTGCTGCATACAGGAAGTAGTGCCTTACTTTTCCTCATTGAGAGTTTGGGTGGTGTGTTGTCTTTGGCAATATGTCAATTCAGATTTCCTGAAAGTGTGTCCAACTTTTTTCAATATACAAATGCCAATATAATCCAAATTCTGTTGGGAGACTGGGACTATTGCAAGGTGACTGAGTTAATAAGGTCCTTATCCCCTTTTATTAACTGGAAGATAAAGTTTATATTTTATATAAATCAATAGTACTTAATTTGAAGTTTATAATAGAGTTACGCTGAGGCAAATATGGCATGAACGCAGAATTATGCCAGGAGCCTACTTGTAGAAATTATTTATGTCCATAGACACAGTGGGAAAAGGGAACTACATTTTCTCTTGCAAGTAGAAGAACATACAAAGAATAGTCAAATATGTAATTATGTAATTATAATTTATGATATGAAATATATATTTTTCACGGCTATCCGAGACTGACTAAAGATGGCCCAAACTGTAGAATTCCTAGATTTTTTTAAGGTTATAGTTCTGAAAAGCACTTACGTTAAACCAGACATACCAGGTTGAGCATCTAAAACTGGAGCTCCAAATCCCCTGTGAGCTGAAAGCTTTTCATAAGAATTGTTAGCTTTGAACATTCCTGTTTATTACTTCTTTTCTATTGAAGTTCTGCAGATTTCCAAGCATGTGAGTCTCTTGCCTTGTCCCTTAGGTGAAGTACATCTGCTCAACTATGGGCTGTCGCCAGTGGGATGACGATGAAGCAGACCAGGAAGACACGCTCCTCTTACGCCGAACCCAGAAAACAGTCCGTGCTGTTGGACCGCGCAGTGGCAATGAGAAGTAAGTGTGATCATTGCTCAGAAACAGTCTGACAGAGATAAGGTCAAATCCTTAAAGCATTACATATTAAAAACTTGGTTTTACTCTCATTGGAATAGGAATTGCGTAAGGGAGTTTGGACTGTTAACCGAGAGAATGCAACAGGCTTACTTAGCACCTAACCCCTTTGCTCCTCAATTCTTTTGAAATCCTCAATTCTCTTGAAAAATCTATTCAACTTCAGTGTTATGGATCCTTAGAAAAAATAGTTGCACATACTTATTCCCCCTAAATCAAATGAAAGTGACTTTTATTGTCCTTGTGTACTTCAAAGGAGTCTCACTGCTCTACTATGCACAGCAAATGTCACTTAGGTTTGTTCCAAGGCGTTTGTTGATTGGTACAGCAGGAGACAGCTTACAAGCCTTCTGTGACTTACTGGTTCACTTCAGTTCTTTACCTACTCATGGTAACTCTTGCTTTTTTTATTATATTTGATGTATTTAGGTTTCTTTTTAAGTTGATTAAAAAAAGACTAAAGACATTTTTAAAAGCCTTATTCTTAAGTCTCCTTTAATTTCGTAACATAGGTCTTCTGATCTCTGCAAGCTGTAAGAAGTGGTTCAGTCTCTGACTTCCCTAATGCTGTCACACAAGTTTTTATACGTTAGTATTTCTATAAAAATAGACACGCATTGGACAAAAAGGTAACAAAAGCCAAGAACAAAAACCCACCTTCCTTAAGTACAAGTTTAAAAGGCTGGTTATACTATCCATAGATAAAATAACTGCCCAACTATTCAGAGGAAGACTAGTCATTCTCTGTTCACCTGCTCCCTCTTCTGTTTGCAGCAGGATTTGACACGTGTCTGTAGTCTCAGATAAGCTAATTAGAACTCAAATAGATTAGCAGGTGAGAAGTCTTAAAAGAGTTAAAAGATCTTGGATTCTGTGATTCTTGGGGACTGATATTGGTGGGAAGGGGTATGTCACAAAAACATGCTTTTCTTTCCTACAAGTCTTTTGAAAACATACCATGATACTTTGTGTACCTGAATTCTTCTTTATAGGCAGAAATAGAGATGCTTTCCTGGTGACACAGTATTGCTGCTGTGGAGTTCACAGGATAGCTCTGTATTTTTAATCCAAAGAAAGAGAAGCTTTTAATAAACAAAGTTCAACTTATTATATAAAATATGCTCAACTTTTACCATAGTGATGTAATTTTTTAAGGAGACATTTTGACTCCTGGTTGGTCCTAGGAAACTTTGGGTACCTAAGCATATTGTTAAGAAGTATATTCCCTCTTGTTGCTGTTCAAGACACAAATTTACTGTTGTTTCCCCTCTGTATCTTTCTACAGCATTGGGCTGTATGGTGGAAATAAGAATTCATCTTTTTCTTTTTGAAAATAATTCGGTTTCTGCCCTGATTTTTTGTTTTATAGAAGTTAAAGAGCCTTTGGCTATGCAAGACAACTGTGTTCCTTATACAGTCATACTTGTTTGAGAGTGTGTTAACCTGGGACATGAGGAATCCTGGTTTCATTGAAGTGCCTGTCAAAGAAATCCTCTGTTAAGTCTTGTGTGGGGGATTAAAAGAAAAGAACAACAACAACAAATCATCATCCTTCCACCAGCTCAAAAGCCATAAATCTCAAAATATGCTTTATTAATGAAGTGTGTCTTATGTAGAATGCTGCTTCCTAAATGCTTGTTGCTTTCATCAGCTATGTAATGTTTTCCTACCTAAACAGACCTAGCTGTATTCCTTGATGACTTTTAATGGCCCTCTCCATATGCTAAACTTTTAATGCCATTGCCCCTACTTCCCCAGCTGTTTTCTCAACTCGACATCGTGTTGGAAAACAAGATTTCTCTGCTTTGTATTCTGGATATAGTTAGAGGTCTAGTGCTTCCTCTCTTGGTAAACCTGTGCTCATCTGGCAATCTGAGGGTTTACTATGAAGGTATGGGCCAAATTTAGGTAATTCAGCATAATCTTCTGGATGGAGGGCTTTGGGATTTACTTGGAATATATAACTAGTTTCTACAAAGTGTTTTTTCTTTCTTTTAGGTGGAATTTCAGTGTTGGCCACTTTGAGCTGCACTACGTCCCAGATATGGAAAACAGAGCGGGATACATTGAGAGCAATTTTAAATTACATCTGAACAAAGAAGAAACAAAAATAATTTCAGACGTGGATGAGCAGGAGGCTATGATGAAAGATACAGTGATAAAAGTCTCAGTAGCTGACTGGAAGGTTATGGCTTTTAACAAACGAGGAGGACATCTGGAATGGGAATACCAGGTAGGGGAAAAGATGGAATATTAAATGTTAGAAACATAGAGGCTTTGTGGCATCATAGATGATGTCTTTCATTTTGAGTTCCAGGTGCTGTTGTCTTAAAAAAGCACACATCTGTTTGTAACTTAAGTGAAGGTCTGTCTTTGAGCTGTTACATCTGTTACAAAAACTAAACCAAGGAATTTAAGCACATTATAATAACACCTAGTTAATATAACATTAATTTTCCAGTTACCTCTCTCTTCTTCAGTTTTGCACTCCAATCGCTTCTGCGTGGCTGGTTAAAGATGGCAAGGTAATTCCAATCAGTCTGTTTGATGACACAAGTTACACCACGAGCAATGAAGTGCTAGAAGATGAAGAGGACCTTGTGGAAGCTGCAAGAGGGGCCACAGAATCCAGTGTATATTTGGGTGAGACACTGACTCTGAGCACTTTGTCGTAAACATTATCCTTTTCTTTCTGCTTTTAGCAAAGCAGATCTTTCCATATTGGTAGAGTACACTCAAGAGGAGCTATAACGTGTGCAGTCTGATGGTCTAATATAATGTACTGTTTATAAAGCCCCAAAATAGAGGTTTTACTAATGCATATATCCCAGAAAAACAACTTCTCTTGATTTAAAAAGCTTCAAAAAATAGATCTCTGTTCTCAGTCCTTCCTAACCTGCTCTGGTCACCTTTACTGTTGTCATTTGAAGTCAGATTTCTGTGTACCCATCCTATAAATTCTGTCAGTTACGGAAGGCATACGTTACCTTCTGTAGAAGGTAAGGTGTACCAGAAGGTGTGGTATAGCTTTGGCTCTGGTAGAATCCATTTCTATGACTCTCTGGCCTAAAGTGGTAGCTAAATGATGTTTTGGTTTTGAAAAAGAAAAAAGTTCTAAAATCAAATCTTTTCCATTTTGATTCTGAAATGTTCACTACTTTTATAGGTGTAGTACTATGGGGGATGACTGCAGTTCTTGAAACTTTCAAAGATAAGCTCTTAGTTAACGAGGCAGCCTTGTTGCTCAGAAAGCCGTAAGAAATATCTCCCTCTAGCCCCCTAATTTGTCACATTCATTTCTTCCTCTGCAGTGATTACAGTAACTTACTATGAAGAAATTTCAGTTAAGTTTTTCTGTGACTGAGTTCTCATCCAGCTGCCAGTATTCATATGATGTGAATTCTGACAACTAGAAATAGCCTCCCCAGGTCCTTCCTCTCAGCTGTCTGTCTCTGGGAGGCAGATGTGCTTTGTTTTTTTCTAAGCCCTTAGCGTTTTTCTCTGTCTTTACACCTTTCCTGTTAGTGGCTACACAGATTTTTTTCTACCCTTCTTGTTAACAGCTGCTGAAGAGTTGTGTGTACCGGCATGCAGCTGTAAGACGTTTGAAGGAAGCCTTACTTATGCAAAGCCCAAGATGCTTTATAACTCTTCAGAATTTGTGATATTTTTATGAAGCCCCGGCTACCCAGGTGTTCTAGTCTCTTGCTTTTCCAGAGGAAAAAAGAGCATATACTACTTGAATTCAGTCAGAGTCAATATCTCAGATTCTCAGAATATAAAGTATTTTCCAAAATATTTTCAGCCGTACATCTTACCTGGATGATTTTAGGCTGGGGATGAAGAAAACTAAGTTTAATATGCTCTCTGATTTGTTACACAGGTATGTACAGAGGTCAGCTGTATCTTCAGTCATCAGTCAGAATTTCTGAAAAATTCCCAACCAACCCGAAGGCTTTGGGATCCAGGAATGATAATGCAATTATTCCCCTTCCCAAAATTAAATGGAAACCTTTAATCCGTAAGTAACAATCCAGAGTTTCATTTATTGTCTTAGCTCTGAAAAGACAGAGCATCTTTCTGATTTACATTATGTACCAAACTAGTCTAATAGCTCCTGAACTAGTTTACAGCTGGAAACACCTTTGTGCTCTTAGTTCTTTATTTTTTTAATTACATGTTTAAATTGCAAATGACTTTTACTTTTTGACTTTTACTTTTGAACTTCATTGGGTTGTTTTAAGTGATGAAATGTTGGTTTTCTAAACCATTTTTTTCTACTAAAAGAGGAAGCTTGTTATTTTAGTGACGCGAATGAGTTAATTGGCTTGTCAAAAATAGCATTTTGGCTGGTGAATGGTGTTAAGTAATGGTTACCTCTTAACGATTACCTTGTGAATGTTTGTGTTAGTTTTGGTTGTTACGGTCTGGTCCAACAATCTGATATTTTCTAAGATAATACAGTTGGAGTTCTCATGAAAGTCATCTGTGAGTAGACTGATTTATAATAGTTCAGCTCAAAGTTGTCTCTTCTGTGCTTAGATTCTCCATCCAGGACTCCAGTGTTGGTGGGGTCTGATGAATTTGACAAGTGTCTGAGCAATGACAAGTACTCTCATGAAGAATACAGTAATGGAGCACTTTCGGTTCTACAGTATCCATATGGTAGGTGGAGTTTCAAGTTTTGAAGTGTTTCAAAACAAAGTGTGTGAATGAAACCACCTGGTGTCTGTTGAACAAACCTATTAATGAGAAGACGGTTACATTTATTCGTAAGCAACTACAAAGCGTGCCCTCTTTGTCTTTTATACACAGATAATGGTTATTATTTACCCTACTACAAAAGAGAGAGGAGTAAACGGAGCACCCAGATCACTGTCAGATTTTTTGATGATATGAATTACAAGAACATTCGCAAAAAAGATCCTGTCCTTCTACTTCACTGGTGGAAAGAAATTGTTGGCACCATCATATTTTGCATTGTGGCCACAACTTTCATTGTACGCAAACTCTTCCATCCCCATCCTTACAGCAGAGTAAGTATTTTTTTTGCTGAATCCTAAATACAGAAAGTATTCTAGCCTTTTCTTTTAGTTTCGAGTCTGCAGTGAGTAGTGTTAATAAGTTAATAACTTACAAGATAACGTAGCCTAAATTTGTTACTTAATCTATCTGTGAAGGCTGTCAGCTGCAGTGTGCAATTTACTTAACTGCTTCAGCAAACAAATTAAATTGCTTCAGCCACATCTGATGTCTTCAGAGATGTTCACACTGGAATTACTTAATGCTATATCTAAGGGTACAAACTGGTCTCAAGTGCTAGGACTTGAACTGTTTTTTTTGTTGTTGTTCGTTCTTCTTTTGGTCACCCATGTTAGCTGCGGAAGGAGTCTGAAACGCAGTGCCAGACTGATAGTAAGTACGAGCCCGCTTGTGGAGATGTTAAGGACACCAGCTGGAGTGATGTCAAGAGCTCTGGATACGTATCCAGGTGAGCTCAGCTCAATGCAGCATGTACAGAGTCTTTAATCAGTATGACATTTGATATTGTGTGGAGAAAAGAGTTGGTGTTCACTAGCTCTTACCTATCCTCAGACCACTCGGGATAATCAGAAAGAATCCTGTCATCCCTTTAATGATGGTAGACTGCTCTTATGATTAGCCTAAGCAATCCCTGAGAGCCTACGTGGTACCCGTGCTTGGGAATGTTGGTCATCTATTTACTGTGGATATATGAAATAGAGGATTGATTTTTAAGGTTCTTAATCTGTGTTCACTCCCTCTGATTCTGTGCTTGTGGTTTAATAGTAGAGTAAGGGAATTGTGAATGGAAACATGTTTTATATACTCTACAGAATAGGAGTTTATTTGGAACAAACCTTTGTTATTATGAAGGAGTTAGTTAAAACTGAAGGGTGTATAGGGGCATGTCACTGGTATTCTGGAAAAAAATGTGAATGTAGCCCACTGAAAATAGGAACTGGAACTGGAAGATGAGGAAGAATGAGAAAGGTGAGATTTAAGAACTGTGTTTCAGAAGAGATGTTTGGAAGGACTAGTCGCGAAATACTTAATCGGGGTTAAAGGCAAATCGTGATTTAGAAAATACTTGGCTGTCACTGCCTAATTTGGGCATAGGAACTTAAGTTAAATATCCATGATCCAGTATACATCGAACCTGCTACTCTGAAACTTCTTCAGTTTTTCATGTGCATGTGTAAGGGGTCTTGCCAAGGGTAATAGCACCTGTCTGCTTCATAAGTAGGTAACCATCTGATTGCCTCAGTGGATGGGTAAACAGAGGGAAAAAAGGGGGGAAATGCTTGAAGTCATTCAGCATGTATTGCCTGCACCAAAGTTATTTACAGTTTCACAAATTATTTTTTTTAACTATCCGTGCTAATGCATTTTCTCCTTTATCCTCCATCCGTTCTTCTCTGCCTTTCTCACACCTTTCCTCCCAGATACCTGACAGATTTTGAGCCAATTCAGTGTCTGGGTCGTGGAGGCTTTGGAGTTGTTTTTGAAGCCAGAAATAAAGTGGATGACTGCAACTATGCTATCAAGAGGATCCGTTTACCTAACAGGTACTGAATGAGTATGAGATACTGAAAAAGTCATGAATGGTGGGATCCTGTGCCGAACCATCTGCTCCTGAACTGACTTCCCAGATACTGCATCAGGATGAATGACATACTTTTTTTAATGGGGGGCTGACTTAATTTTGGCATCAAGAATTTGGCACGTACTCGCAGCGGAAGGGTGACCTGCTTGGCTAAACTAGTAACATAGCAGGGCCCTTGCGAGGGCGCTGCAGCTATATGGGAACTCCTTTGATTTCCTTGATGAAATGAGCCTTTGATAACAGCACTAGTTATTTGTAGCACTGTTAATTTGCTTTTCTCCTTCCTCTCCTTACCTTTCCTATTCCACCCTTTCTCTTTTTCCCCCTCCGGCCTTTTTGACTCCATTTGTCCATTTGTTTCGTTTTCTGGTCCCACAACCCCTACCTTTTCTTTCAGTCATAGGTGGTCAAGCCTTGCTGCTGAATTACCCTACACAGAACTTGCAGCACTTCCTTTTAGTGGGAGATGGGAGACACTGCTTCTGGAAATCTCAAGTTAGAACAGCAACAGGCAGGCCAGTAGAGGGAGGGGTAAAGCAATGAAATCTAGAATTACTTATTTTCGAATGTGTTAAATAAGCGTGACTATTTAAGATTAAGGGTTTTGGTTGGAGACTTAAGGTAGCCTGAATTATTTTCCAAGCATATCTAAATCCATTAAATAAAACAATCAGAATTCATTTGATGGAGTTACGCTCTTATGAAGAGAGTTTATGTACTTCAGTAGATAGCAGGCTACCTGTTTTCCTATGTGTAGAATGGAGATGGTCTTCACGTTTTTCCAATTAAAAAAGAAACACTAAGCTATTTCTGTCTGTCTTTTGTGCCAGTGTCTTCTACATCCCTGTAGAATGTAGCTGTTTAGTAGACTTTTCTGCCCTTGTAAATAGCTGAGAGCAAGATGAACCTTTTCTTCTCAATTTTGCTGCCTGTAACTATTTGAAAAGAGGTGACTAAACGCTTAACCATTATGAGTACATACTGCCTCCCCGTGCTCCTAACCTGAAGGAGTTCCTCTGGGGAATTTGAAACAGATAGGACTTTCCATGTGAAGAGCAATTCTACTAGCCTGGCTTATACTGGGCTAACTTTGGTTAAATTTTCTTTTGCAGAAATGTCTGTGCTGTGCTGTTGCTTTATGTGACCGTGTCTCTGTTTCTCTTCTCACCCAAATCCTAGGGAGTTGGCTCGTGAAAAGGTGATGCGGGAAGTCAAGGCGTTAGCTAAACTCGAGCATCCAGGTATTGTTCGGTACTTCAACGCCTGGCTGGAAGCTCCACCTGAGAGATGGCAGGAAAAGATGGATGAACAGTGGTTGAAAGACGAAAGGTAGCTCGTGGGTGTTTTTACTCAGTTGAATTTGAGGTTGTATACCAACAGAACAGGAGAACTGGTAGATGATCCAGGAAGATGCAGAGACTATGTAGGAAATAAATTATTAACTTAGTCTGTCAAATTCTCAGTTTAACAAGGTACAAATATCACATTTGTGCATGGCATTTATCAATGTTTGGGGCCTCTGTTGTGTTAAGGTCCTTCTTTCAGCTTAGATCTTGTAATTCTTAAGTTAACTTCCGTAATCAGGGGTTTTAGGAAGGTGGGGCATTGTTTGCTACTGAAAGTTGGTTTTAAACTTGGGCATCTCTGTCATCTCTGTTCCTTTCCACAGCTGTCCTCCTCTTTGGTTTGGTTTTCATATCTCTGATTCAGTACTTCAGTAGTTCAGTTAATACATTTTGGCATAAATTTGTGACGGATGATCAGACTGATTCATAAAGCTTTGTAGAAATAGGCTAAAAATGAAAAATTAGGTAAAGGACAAAGAGGGTGTTAGGAATAAGGAAAAAGTGGGTGTACGTTAGCAACATTTAAAGGTGGCAAGGGAAGAATGAGGCCTAATATTCCTCTGACCCACTATTTAGCAGTCTCATAGTAACGTTTTAACATGCCTAACAATTTTTAGAATACAGCGACTTTTATATTTCAGGCACCAAATTAACATTTCACAGCTGTAATTTTTCCAAAGGACTTTAAATAGTCATTGCAATGCATGTTCTAAAGGGATGAGTTTTCCTGAGCTAAAGATGAGCCTGATTGCATGCTAGAAACGTAGGCAGTAGAGTTTGCTGATGTTTTTTTATTTTTGACCACCGCCCCCATTCCCTGTTCCCCTGCACTGTTCAGGGGGAGGACATAGAAGAGGGTGGATAGGGGGAAGATGTTTTTAGGTAGCTTTTAGTTTCTCACAGCTCTAGCTTGTTAGTAATAGGTAATACGTTATATTCATCTCCCTCTTTTGAGTCTGTTTTGCCTGTGACTGTAGTTGGTGAGTGATCTCCCTGTCCTTACCTCAACACTTGAGCCCTTTGTTGTATTTTCTCCCCCTTTCCCTTTGAGGAGGGGGAGCGAGAGAGCAGTTGTGGTGGATCTTAGCTGCCCAGCTGAGTAAAACCACCACAATTAGGAGATGTTGTGCCCACTAAGAAAAATGGGTGTCATATTCTGGTTATTAGTGATTCTCATACATGGGTAGTTATTTACTGTTACAGTGCAATGCTTTTTATTTCAGAGGAAGTATTTGTTTAAACTTGGTCTTCTGAAAATACATTTCTAGTGGGATGAAGCTCTATAGTTCTGATCTCTTTATTTTTTTTCTAGCACTGATTGGCCTCTCAGTTCTCCCAGTCCAATGGATGTCCCATCGTTTAAGATCAGAACAGAGGCGTTTTCTACAAAGGACCACATTGAAGTTATTGCCACCTCATCAGAGAGGGGACAGTCTTTCTCCATGGGAATACCTTGTGGTCAGTCTGATTCATCTGAAAGTGAGTTTTCTCCTCTGGAATTTTATGCTACAGACAACAGGGACTTGCAGCAGTCAGAAGATCCACTGTTAAACCTTCAGGACAGCGTCCTTACAGGCTGCGATGTAGAAGACAGCACTATCAACAGTAGTGAGATGGGTCACTGCAAGTTGGATCACTCCTTGGAAATCTGTCCTCTGCCTATCCCTGTTGTAAACCTGAGAGAAGGGACCTCCTCTTCCATTGTGTTTGAAGATTCTGGTTGTGGAAATGCTTCTAGTAAGGAAGATAAAATTGACATTTCACAAGATGGAAATCTTTCTGAGGATAAGCCAACAAGTACAAAGGAACCTGGTAACAAGAAATCTGCTTCAGGAAGTCCCCTCTCTGTTTCTCCACCAAGGCCAACAAGCTTAAGCCTGGACCTTTCTAAAAATACTGTGGAAAAAGTCAAGCCCACCTCTCCAAAGGTGTATCTTTACATCCAAATGCAGCTCTGCAGGAAAGAGAACCTTAAAGACTGGATGAGCAGAAGATGTATGATAGAGGAGAGGGAGAGGACAGAGTGTCTGCAGATATTTCTGCAGATAGCTGAAGCAGTTGACTTCCTGCATAGTAAAGGATTAATGCACAGGGATCTCAAGGTTTGTATTCATAGGGCACTATAGGAAATGAGGCACTATAGGAAATGTTTATTGGCGTGGTCATCACTGAATGAACTTTCCAAGTTCTGCTTTTAACTAGTTGTCTCAATGGCTGTGTCTGTATACAGATATTCCCTAGTTCACCACTGTGAGATTGTCTTTGGAGTTATCGTAACTTGAATTGTCTGTGCCCAAACTGCCATACAAAAGTCTCTAGTATTATAAAATTCCTGAAACACGTGGAGTGACTCCATCCACTGTTAGCTGTGTCAAGTTCTGCTGTAAAGTGACAGATCAGGAGCGTGTGGTTACAGGTAACTTTTGTGTGTGTGTGGAGTAGTACAGCATTGGAAAACAAACCGCACAAAGGATGAGGTGGGAAGGGACCCCTAGGGGCCATCTGGTCCCACCCCTGCCCCAGCAGGGTCAGCCCGAGCTGGGGGCCCAGCCCCACGTCCAGGCGGCTTCTGGAGCCCCCCAGGCTCTGGGCAGCCTGTGCCAGGCTCCATCCCCGCCCAGCCCACCAGGGCTGCCTGGTGCTCACAGGGAGCTCCTGGGCCCTGGGTGCCGTGAGGAGGGCCTGGCCCCTGCTCTCTGCAGCATCCCCTCGGGTGCTTATGGACATGGAGGGCGCCCCCTGAGCCTCCCCTTCCCCAGGCTGAGCATCCCCAGCTCTCCCAGCCTCCTCACAGGAGAATCCTGCTAAGATAGCTGACTACTTATCAGTGACCTCAGAATCGGTGTTACAAAAGCTGAGTTAATGTCTGTGTAATAATTTGGAGGTGTAGTGCTCCAGGAAGTAAATTGATCGTTCGTTACTACAGTCAGTCTGCCTTAAAACAAGACTTCGTGTACCTGGCACAGGTCAGTGGCATTGGTTTTATGGCATTTTTAGGTCAGGAACTTTATGCAGGTTCACTCATTGCTGAGTGGTGTGGCTCAAACAAAATAGAAAAAGCTATTGAATTTTTTTCTGCTTTTTTGAAATGAAACAATTCTGCTATTATTCTTTCTGAACAGCAGAAGTGTTACTCCTGGTTAGGGACAATAAAAGTTAAATATTGCTGCTCTAGGATTGAAATGCAGACTGTTCTGGAGTCAAATTCTGAGTCAGTGCTGGCAGTGTTACAGCAGCCTTCTGAAGGATTCATAACCTTTTAATGTCTGATAACACCCAGCCTGGTAAGACTGGAAGGCAGCGGTGGTTGTTACCCCTGATCCTGCAGGTGACTGAAGTCAGGAGTAACTTTTTGTGCCTCTCTCATTTTGTTTCTGATCCTGTGTTAGTTTGTGCCTAATCTTGCTGGAGCTTTTAGCACTGGAGGTGTCAGCGTTTGTTACCAGATGCCAGAACTTGGTTAAAGAGCCTGGATGAAGTTAGTCTTATCCCTGTAAGCTGCAAGAGACGGAGTCCTTTGCTTTTGCCGAATGGTGGAGAGGCAGCTCCTGTTCCCCTGCGCTTGTTTGAGGAGGCATTGATACAGTGGAGTATGTTCTGAAATGATTACAACCATTCTTGTAGCCCCTCAGATGGTAATCATCTGAGATCACTAGAAACAAAGGAGAAGATACCATCTCAGACAAGGTTGTAACAGGGGATTCAAATTAAGTAACACAAAAGCAAGTCAAAGTTAGAAAAACTCGTAAAACTCACGAACCTATTTGAGTATTTTCTTTCCCCATCGGCATTAAGCAGTTACCTTAAGCCAATTATCTTAAAAACCTTTAGTGCTGGAGAAAGTGACCAAAGAAGTAATTTAATCCCTGTATTAATGTGGTGCTAGACATGTTAATCAGTAACATTTTTTAACAATACTTGCAGTTGGAACTCTCCGCAGGCTCTTCGCTGAGATCGCTGTTCAGTAAAGCTTAAGTAGATCTTCGTAAAGCTGTTTCACTCTTAATTGCTGTGTAGAGTTCTGTTGGGACATCTGAAAAGTTCAATGTTGGCAGCTGCTTGAACAAGAGATTGTATTGTGTTTACTTGGCATAAAAAACTTGAAAAGACTCCTTGAACAAACAACTTCGGTGCTTCAGAAAACCTGCCCTGCGTGTCTAACATTATGTTTGCATCCTGGAAGTCCAGTTAGGTGTTAGTTGTTCAGTTGGTCAAAACAACAGCCACATTTATCACTCCGAAGTTCTCAGAAGCTTCTTGGAACAGTTCTTGTAATTTGTCCAGGAGATTGGTCGTGCAACCCCAGCTTTGTAAGCGCTAATAAGGGAACCATCTGCACAGCTGTTTTGCTTCTGCTAATAGTTAGCTCTATGTAGCAGAGATCTGGAAAATATTTTAAATACTAACAGTGTACATTGAAGCATATTATGTAGGCTCCTACTACTGAGAGAGATCGTCTTGAGAAGATGGTAAGAGTTTAGGCAGGCAAGTGAACAGGTCACAATTCCAATTCTTTTGAAGAAAAAGTACAGGAACAGAAGTCTGTCCAGTGAGTTTATTGCTACTCCCAGATTAAGCTCTTGGCCATGCTTTGACAGCTCAGAAGCAATAATGGGTCCTGTCAAAAAGGGTATCACAGAAATGAAATAGTTTTAGACATGTTTTGCAGCATTAATTGAATGAAACAGTAGTCCTCCAGATGGAGCTTATTCATGTTTGTGGAAAGGATGGGAATTCTTGTTCTGACTGAAGAATCTGAAAAGAAATTTCTTTGGAGGGGTGGCAAGATAACTAAACTAGAGAGTGGCTGTATTCTTCTCATTGAAGTCAAAATTGTGTGTATTTCCCTTAAATGTCCTCTTTCAGAATGTGGTCCTGATGGCTCTTTTTTTGCTGGCAGTTTCAAATAACAGTCCATTCTCCTTAATCTGTAGAAACTATATGCCTGGCCATTCAGAGATGATCTGTTTTCAGCCAGAGAAGCATAATAAATAAAGCTTTTTGTTAAGAAAGGTTTTTCTCTGTGGAGCAAGACAGATCTTGTTGACTTCTTGTCTGTTTGTTGGAGGAGAATGGAGATCCAGGCAATGGGACTCAAACCCCAATGGGAAGTTTGTGCCTTGAGCATTAAGATTCTAAAAAGATTTTTGAGAACGTGTGTACCCAGTCTGAGGGTGGGTATTGTGTAAGCCATAGAATATCCTGAGTTGGAAGGGACCCACAGTGCTTCAGAGAGCCTAAAGATGCTCTGAGTTTACAGGGCGACTGCTTTTGTGCGCTGAAGGAGCTGGGACTCCAAAGGGCAGGACATTCATCACTGGAAAAGGCAGCGAGAGATAAGACCTGGCTCAGATGGCAGTTCTAGAGGCACGATGTGGGTGCTGTGGAAATAACAAGTTAGATATAACTACTTGCTTATCACCGAGCTGCCCGGGTGTTTTACTTGCTTAGAAAAACAAGAAGCCTTTTCTTCTGTCTTCTTCCGTGCATGGAGCGGGTTTGTTTTTAACTGAGGAAGTCGGATGGACTTTGAAACAGGTCAGCTTTGTAGTCCTTTAGTCGGGCAGAAAAATATTGCCCTGTGTCTGCCTGCCTTCTCCTGTACCAGGGTTTATGCCAGCAAAGCTTGGACCAGGCTCTCCCAGCCTTGAAGGTCCAGGAGCGATAAGAGGAGCGTGCCCAGCACCACCTGCTGCTTTTTCCACACGTAGCTTTCCCTGTCCGTAACCCTGAAGTGCTGCTGCTTCCCTTGGCAGAAGCAGTCTGTTCTTTCTCCAGAATCGTGTCTGTCTCTATCTGTGAGCCAGGTGGAGCAGTCGGCTTTCAAAGAAGTAATCGCTCATTTGGCATGTGTTGTGTCCTCATCTTACTGTGAGGGTGGTGAGGCACTGAGCAGGCTGCCCAGAGAAGCTGTGGCTGCCCCATCCCTGGAGGTGCCCAAGGCCAGGCTGGATGGGGCTTTGGGCAGCCTGGGCTGGTGGGAGGTGTCCCTGCCCATGGCAGGGGGCTAGAACTGGGCGATCTGTAAGGTCCCTTCCAACCCAACCCATTCAGTGATCCTATGATCAGCCAGAATGCAAAGCTCTGGAAGAAATGATCTGAGATGGGTACCATTAGCAAGTGGGGCACCCCTGGGGTTTTTTCAGTTCTCATTTCCTTTATCAGGGGGTTAAAAGCAAGACAAGGCAAATCGTTGCTGTTGTTGCTCTTGTGAAGTACTTAAGCTTCAAATAATAAATTAATTCTGTTACACAAATGGTTACTCCCACAGTTAAACTAAGCAGTACCAGCTGAAAAGCACACCTTGTTCCCGGACTTCCAGTCTATCTGTAAGACGATAACCAGCACGCAGCACATCGTCTTAATGCTGCAAATGAGTTCAGCACTTGGAGATTGGAATAAAAAACCTAAGTCAGAACTGTAGCACATGATGTGAAATTGCCATGTGTTTGGAAAGTTGGGATAACTTATCTGTGCTGTTCCCCACGGCTGTTGACTTTTCTGCATGTTACTCATTAGATCTCTGTAGTGTTAGTGGACCTCTACTGGAAGACAAGAAATGAGCAGCCTGGGTTTCAAGAAGGGAGCCTGGTTAATGCAGGGGTAATTCTCTTTTCCTGCATAGCTGAGATTCTTAGCTAGTTCTGCTCATGTGATGTTTAGGGGCATTTTTAGCCCTGACAGCATGAATTATATGAATATCTACCAAGTGTTGTACCTGGCAAAACACGTTCTTGTTTATAACTTATTTTCTTTTCTCCCATTTGTTTTCTCAGCCTTCCAATATATTTTTCACAATGGATGACGTAGTAAAGGTTGGGGATTTTGGACTGGTAACTGCAATGGATCAAGATGAGGAGGAGGAGTCGGTACTCACCCCTATGCCAGCTTATGCCAGGCACACAGGACAAGTAGGCACCAAACTCTACATGAGCCCAGAACAGGTTTGTGCTCTCTACTCTGAAGCTATTTCCAGCACCACCTGGGAGACACCGGAGTTCCTGGGAGTTCAAAGATCAGGCACTCCTTCTAGAAAGTTGTTGCAATTGAGATACTTAAATCATTTCTTATCAAAATAGAGCTTTGAGCTAAACTGAATTTCAAAGTTAGTACTTTTAACATACGCGTATATAAAAAACGTAGTAAGACATACATATATGTAATTTTTATATATAATAGCAAAAAAAGTGGCTAATTATTTCTACTTGATGGATTGATTTATGTTGCTCTTAATATATTAAAAAGATAACTGTAATACTCAAGTTAATTAAGGATGCAGTATTGTACAAGAGGTTTAAGTTGAAACATTTTGCCTTGCAGATGGGTCTGATGATCAGGAGCTTGCTCAGTCATACTCGTTTGATAAAGTTTCATGTGCCCAGAGGCTGTTACAGTACCTGTCCTGTTTTCAGCTCTGCACAGAGTTAGTCACTTCCCTGTGTTGAAAGGGGGCTGATTACGTTGTATGTAACTCCATGCAGTGACTAGATTGACTGACCTGACCTTAATTCTGAATTCTCAGATCTGTGGGAACACCTATTCGCACAAGGTGGATATCTTTTCTTTGGGACTGATTCTCTTCGAGCTCCTTTACCCTTTCAGCACACAGATGGAGAGAGTCAAGGTACGTATGGTGCAGCACCAAGGATTATCTTCAGTTTGATCATTTCTTTAAGAGGTGTTTGCTCTGTGAAACACTTGCAAGCTGTTCCTCACAGCTTTGAAACAGTGTTGGAACTAGGAACACGGTATCGTTATCAGCCTTGTACATACCCCCTGAATCACTGGAAGTGAATTGCAGTTTTCCTAATTTGTGCAGTCAGATTGAGGCTGTAACTTCTTTACAAAGCTCCTCTGTTATCTCAAGTAAGAGAAACCATTGAACTAGGATATCCAAGATCTCAAACGGTAAAGGTTGCAACTTCAAGCCTACCAGTTCATTTTTTGTTCAAGAATTGGAGTCATGCTGTGTTTCTACCACTTCTTCTTTTTGCATCTCCAGAGTTTTTTTACCCAAAACATTGAAAAATTATTCCTTTTCTGATAAAGTCTTAGCGGTAAGTCTATCTCATTGCTCAGCTTAAAGCAGTCTTCCCAGTAATAGGTGACTTTTATTGGATCAAATGTGAATTTGGGAGGTTTGACTTCCTTGCTGCTAAGATGCATGTGAGATCCATCTTTCAGAGGAACAACTTCATAGAGAAGAAAGCTACAGCCAGAAAGGTTTTTCCTCTTGCACGTGGTGACCAATGACCTCTGCAGGAAAGAAAGAATCGTTATAATTTGTATTCGTTGTTAATGTGTTTGGTTTTTAAATACTTATGTGAAGATGGACTGGTTTTAGCAGAGATCTGAGAAGCACACTGTGAATGCAGCCTGACCAAATGCTTCACCTATGCTGGTGTTGCTTTCTCTTCCTTAAAATTTTCTGGCTTTTTGATACGGAGGAGCAAAGTCTAGAGAAGGAATGACAGCACTTAACTTGAACCCCTTGTGCTAAAACCAATTTCAGTTTCCCTAAATCAATTTTCCTGAGACAAATGCCCAATAAGGAGCTATCCTGGATTCTTAAGATGTCCTGCAGGAATGACTACAAGCTTTGCCCTTTCAGTTTATGTCCTGACTACAGAAGCAAAGCAAGTAATCAGAATGATTTCTAAATTGTATGCAAGACCCCATGAATTTTGCTTCTTAACAGAGTAAGAAGATTGCCCTAACTTGCCTAGATTTTCACTTTTTGATAAAAAGAACCTCCAGACGTTTCTTGTCAGTCCTGGAGACTATAGTCCTGGAGATTAGCTTCTTTAATAGTTGCTTCCAAGTTGTTACACTGAAGTTTTCCTTGGCATCAGCCAAGTTTTACCACTGTTAGCTGAAGCGAAGAATGCTCTGCCTGCCCAGGGAGCCCAGCAAATCCTAGCAGTCTGGGACAAAGAGCTGAAAAACCCCCAGAGGAGGAATGTGAGACCTGCCTCTGTCGCAGACTGTCAGCAGTTAAGTCTCTGGCAGTGCAGTTTATTTCCAGATCAGATGTTGAGAACAGATCACTAAATGCAGAGTGACTTGGTAAAGGAAAGAAGTGTTTTGAAATAGTTTGTCATAAAACTCAGTTCACTTGAACAGGAGATTGACTGTGGCCCATCACTATTAACTGATCAGTTTGTACTTTCAGTGAGTAATAGTGGATTTAATTTAACTTCAGAGTTCACATATTTTGTGCTCAAAATTGTGCAAAAGGAGATCTTCATTAAAATAAGTGCTCGAAATTGTGCAAATCTTCATTAAAATAAGTGCTAAATGCTGCCCTTCTGCACTGACAAGATGCTAAAGTAGGTCGTGGGTTTCTGGAAATCACAATTTCAACTCATGAGACAGCCAGCTGCAAGTAACTTTGGCTGAATGTGGGAAAAATCCTGTCACTAGATGGAGCCAACGTGCTGCCTATGCAAGAAAGACTGAACGGTGGGGATAGCTGCATTGCAAGGACACACAAATATGGAACTTCTTTCAAAATTGCTGATAAATCTGTCAGTCTGTTGTAAACATTAAGCAAAGACTGTGCTTACGTTATTAAGACAGAACCAGTCATTTCGTGTCTTAATACTGGTGTAGGTGAAATACTGGTGTAGGTGATCCTTGGGATTACAGATGCTGCAGAGTACTTTATTGAGCAAGAACAGAAAGTACAAATGTATGTACTTGGATGGTTTAAAGCTGCAGAGATCACAGTTCTTGTAACGTGATTTTGGGTTCAGGCTGTATGCCTGGGGAAGCAGCAACTTCCTGGTTAAGCGTGTTGTGATTTTAACCACTAAAGCAAGACCTGTAAACAAAGTTTTTCTCCATCAGGCTGATTTGTTTGCAGAAGTGGCATATTTTTCAAAAATAATAACTATGTTGAAGAATGATGTTTTGGAAAATTAACATGTTTTTCTTATCATTTTTGCAGACCCTGAGTGATGTTAGAAACTTGAACTTTCCACCACTGTTCACTCAGAAATATGCACAAGAAGTAAGTACGTCTCATGCTGGTAATCGTAGCTTTTTTCTTTGCTTTCCAACTGTTTTGCAAGTAAAAATAGAAGGGAAAAAACACCCAAAACATCAGCTTTTGTTTAAGACACGTTTCTCTGCCTGTGAACTTTACTGTCTTCCAAAATTCTAACATTACAGAACATTATAGTAGTGTGGATGCTGATGCTTCTGTCACAAAGTTTATCTCCAGTAATATACAATATTACTTGTTTTCTCTTGTTGCTTGATGTTACTGGTGTTGCATACGTCTTGCTGTGAGTTCTTGCAACAAATCCATATTCACAAAGAGAAGGTGCAGAGTTCTAGACGGAAAGTGGAGATATCACAGTTGTATCATGGCTGTATGGGATTTAGCTCCAGGAACTGGATCCTCGAGTAGGAAACCAAATCAGTCAAATCCTTGAAACGATACGGTTTCAGATAAAAAGAGGAGGTGATGTACAAAACCTCCCCAGTAGAAAGCTGAAGTGGTTTTGGGTTTTCTTGGTAGCTTCACACCACTAGCTAAATGAGACAAGCCTTTTTTGCTTTACAGCTGCAGGCTGTCTGGAGGAATTCAAGGTGCTGTGCTCAGCTGGAACAGGACATTTTTGTTTTCTACTCTGAAAGATGCTTTGTTAAGTAATTCTGACTTTAAGACAGACTTTCAAACTACCTGTATATTTAAAGGAAAACTTCTAACTCATCATGAAAAATTACTTGCATGGCTTTAATCACGGCAGGCTTAAGCATGAAGCTGAAAACTACTCATGAATTACATTTCATTTGTTTTAAAATCCTTATGATTCCAAATAATGTAAAGGCTTTATAACTATCGAATCTTGGGTCAGATTTGATTTGACAAATAGATTGTAGTCGTTGATAGTGAAGGCAATTCAAGGAATGCACAGTGATACGTTTTCAAACATTTAATGTGTTTCTGATTACTGTGCCAAGATACTAATACCCAAATTACTAAGAAAGCAACTGGGAACACTTTCTAGTTGTTCATACAGACAGCTGAAGTCAGAATATTAAATAAGGGTGAATTTATGAATTGAAACACGCATCTCATGTTTTCTTTCAGTACACCATGGTGAAGGACATGCTCTCTCCAAGTCCCACTGAAAGACCAGAGGCTGCAGCAATCATAGAGAATCCTGTATTTGAAGACTTGGAACTCCCAGCAAAACCAGTGCTTAGGCAGAGGTCACGGACAATGAGTTTATCAGGAAATAAGCACTCGAGACAACCAAGCAAATAATTATCCTCAGGATCACTTCTTCCACTCAGCAGGTTTTAAAGGGATTGTTCAGCAAAAGGATCCTATGATGCAGAATGTCTATCTTGGAAACGTTTACTTAACTTTTTTTTTCCATGATTAATGTTCAAGACATGTTGGACAGATTTTTTGTTTACTTCGACAGCCAACAAAAGCCAGTAACCACACTTCTCACATTCCATTTTTCTTACCTTAACTCTCCTAGGTGGATGGGTCCAGCTACTGCGCTTACCAATGTTGTACTCCATTATCTTTTTTGGGGGGTTGTTGGGTTTTTTGGGGGTTTTCGTGTATTTTGTTTTTTTGAAGCTTGTAAATGTCAGCTTGCTGGGTAAGTGAGAGATCTGTAACATGTAAATAGAATTAAAATACTGTATTTTTATATAGCAAATTACAGTCTCTAAGCCTAGTGAGTGTATATCCGAATCACTTGCTCTTCAGTGAAATGAAGATGATTTTGGAGGAAAAAAATGACTCCATTTTTGTCCCTGGTGGGTAAACTAGGAATCTGCACTATTTTTAAAGCAAAAAAAAATGACCACAGCTGTACATACTGTCACTTTCCATAGCCAGTCATTAGAGGAAACTTTTCTCATGTTTCTGCACTATAGTAGGTCTTAGGGAATGCATTTTATACAGATAAAACCGTAGGGAAGGAAAAGGAGCTTTTAGCCATTAAAAGAGGGCTTATAGGCAATGGTTGGAAGAGCCATAGTGAAAATTATGTACGAAAATGTTGTGATTCTGACAATTTAAACCTAATGAAGTCATACGTGTCGTATGTAATCTTGTAGATTTGTACTTTTTAAAAAAATCAACTGGTAGGCATTTGTGTAATCTGCTAATTTAACTGCCTAATGCCATGCTTTTATTTTTCATTGTAAATATGTTAAATTTTATTTATAAAATACAGAATCAATCCATTTGGGTTGGTGGTGTACAGAATGCACTTGCTATAATTGTTGAGTGCATTAATTATTGTGACTTCTTTCAAGTCTGAATGATTTAATAAACTTTTTATTTAAAAAAAAAAAAAAAACAGTAGTTGCTTCTGTTGAAAACCTGCATTGTGCCTGCTGCAGGTGGCAGCCTCGTGCAGTTGGAACAGGGACAGGCTGTTGGTTTCTGTAACTGGCTTTGCTCTCCAGTCCTGTACTTGCCACAGCGCATGTGATGATGTATAAAGATGTATATGGTGCTTGGAAGTGAGATGCTGGCTGGAGAAGGGAACGGAGTTGTCCTAAACGGAGAGGTGTGGATTATGGAGTCCTGGAGGTAATCTCTCAAGTGTTAACAGTGGGATAACTCTTATACTATTAGAACAATTCTTGCCTAAATGCATTTTTCTAGTTCTACAGTAGTTTTCAGGTTTAGTTTTGAAGTTGTAGTTCTTGAAATCAGTTTCTTAAATTTGACTTCAGCTACTTCAGCTCCTTCTGGGGATCACTGTACTGTGGTGTGATACTGCGACTAGAATTAAGCCAGATGACACTTGGAGTAAGCCAAGAGTGGCTTGCAAAGATTTTCTCCACTGTGCTCTCTGATGCTTCTGTTCTGGATGCTGGCTTGTCCAGCTGAAGCCAGAATGCTGTAGTGAATATTTGGTCAAAACTAGGATTTTATCAAGTTTAGCTGCTTCAAAGCAGAAAACTGTCATCTTCCCTTGTATTTCCAAGTTTTTAATGTCAGTTATAGATGCACAGTTAAGTGTCCACATTTAACTGGGTGAAGCTCTGGGTGCTTCTGTACCTTTTCTCCACCAGGTCAGTGAATACCAATGGGGAGCAGAAGGTAAGGAATGAGTTATCTTCTTACTCGGTGTACCTCTGCTGGATTTAAGTAGTTGCTTGTTCCAGGGTCCCTCAACGCTTTGACCAAAAAAATCTTTTCCGTGACCAAAGTGTTTCAGAACTTGGGTATTGAAGCGAGCCCTCGTTCCCCTGCCTCTGGCAGCTCTGCTTGCTGAGCCCCACCAGTGTGGGGTAAAAGGACACCTTTATACCTGTGCTATACAATGCCTACCTGGGCTGCAGAACTCCCATAAGCACTGGGACTATTTCACCAGCTCTTCAGAACCAGGCTACGCAGACTTCCAATGCTGTTCCAACTTCCAGTGCTGTTTTCTATCTTTGTCAGACCTCTAACTATGCTGTGCTTCTCTGTTCCTTCCCTGTCCTGCAGGATGCTCTTCTTCAGACCAAAGGGTCAGCAGTGACTGAAAGAACAAAGGCCTGGGGTCTAATGTGCGTATCCCTGTGTGCTTGCGTACTGGAACGGAAAGGGAACAGAAAGCAGTGAAGGCAGGCTTCTTCTCAGCTACCTACAGACAATAGCAGCAGCTTTCCAACCCTTCCTGAGATCCCAGGCTACACAGGTCAAGCTGCAGTCCTGGTGGCAGGCCTTGTACCACCAGCCTGTGTCTCTCTGCTGTGTGCACAGCTTCCCAAGATGCAGAAGCCTCACCTGTACCAGTGCTCAGAAAAAGCCTTTTTGAAAACTTTTGGGAAACCATCCCTGCAGAGTTTCATGCCCACAGAAGAGAGGGGTCCAAGAGCAGGCTTGCAGTGCAGTGACTCTCACATAAACCAGTGTAAGACCACACCAGAAACAGGGTGGGGAGAGAAATGGCTGTTATCTGAGCAGTCACTAGTGCTCGGGACTTCACTGTATCTCTGTTCGTGGGAGGGTTGGCTCCTATTTTACCCAAAGTTATTTATGATCCTACAGTGACTCTCAGGTGCAGGTCTGCCTTTCCAGGGTCCTCCTTCAATGAGGTTCTCTGTGGCCCTTCTGCAGGGAGCCAGTGTTGTCTGAAGGCCAGATAAGCACTCAGAGCAGTAAGAACAGCCATAGAATCACAGAATGGTTTGGGTTGGAAGGGACCTTAAAGATAATCTAATTCCAGCCCCCCTGCCATGGGCAGGGACACCTCCCAGCAGCCCAGGTTCCCCAGAGCCCCATCCAGCCTGGCCTTGAGCACCTCAAGGGATGGGGTATTATCCATAGCTCCTCGGGGTAGCCTGTTCAGTGCCCCACCACCCTCATGGTAAAGAATTTCTTCCTTATATCTAACCTACATCTCCCCTCTTTCAGTTTAAAACCATTCCCCCTTGTCCTATCACCACACCCCCTGACAGAGAGTCCCTCCCCAGCTTTCCTGCAGCCCCCTTTAGGTCCTGGAAGGCCCCTGTGAGGTCTCCCTGGGGCCTTCTCTTCTCCAGGCTGAACCACCCCACCTCCCCCAGCCTGGCTCCATAGGAGAGGTGCTCCAGCTCACTGATCATCTTCTTGGCCTCCGCTGGACTTGTTCTAGATCCATATTCTTCTTGTGCTGGACCCCCAGAGCTGAACGCAGGCTCCAGGTGAGGTCTCATGAGATCAGAGCAGAGGGGGACAATCCCCTCTCTCCCCCTGCTGCCACGCTGCTTTTGGTGCACCCAGGACACGGCTGGCTTTCTCAGCTGCAAGTGCCCATTGCCAGCTCACATTGAGCTTCTCATCCCCCACTCTCATCATGCCCTGTATAAGTTTGGAACAGGCTCGACCAAGATTTGCGCCCTGCTGTTCTATACCCTCTGCTCAAAGTCCATACAGAGTGGGTTGAATTTTGGTGGTAAAGGCTATTTAGCATCATTTTTATGGGTGTGTGGTGCAGCAATACCGTACAGCTCCCCTCCTGGCATCACTGCACAAAGCACACAGGCAAGTAAGTCCTCTGCTGCGTGCCTCGTGTCGGTCACCTGTAACTGCCACTGAGCTCTGGGGCCATTGGGTGCTCTAGCTGTCACAGAGAAATGTTTCAGCAAGTCTCCTCGCTCACCTCCTGGCATCTGACACGAGGGATGTTCCCTTCCAGAATTAATAAGGAGACTTGCAGCTAATTCACAGTAAAGCCCCTGAAGCACTGGTCTCAGATCTTACAAACACTAGCCACAGAGGCGATGCACAGCGAGTGTTTCTTTCTGCCTGCTGCTGAACCAATCCCAGCCTGTCGACCACCAAGGCCAAATGGGAAAGCCCTAAACCTGTATTTCAGAAGTGAGTGAACAAGCTGAAACCTGTGCAGACAGCCCTGGCTGCGGAGAGTGAGCAGCTTGACCAGATCCTTCCTGCTACCTCCCGTTCACAGAACAACAGTGTACTTAGTACACCTGGTCACATTGATAAGGTAAACTGCAAGATGAGAGCTACAGGGGCTCGATCAGGAAGAAATACCGTCACAACTTGAGCTGTAGATCACCAGGATGTGCATACAGTAAGACAAAGTCACATTATTCTACTGATTTCTTTTCCCCAGCATGACGATTGGATTCGTATTAGGAAATACTCATTAAAAAAATAATTACCCAGGAAAGAATGAGCTCTGTTAGCTATAACAAATTCCTCTTTGTTCATAAAACGGTGGAAAAGAAAGAAATGCATCGTTGTCATATGCCCCCAGCTGTAATATTTCAGCCCCTCCATCCCCCATTTTCCAGCCATGCACTTTTCCACGAGGACGTGCTCTTGCACTTTCTACACCACCACCTTTAGCAACCAACTCTGAGCCCCTACTGCTTGGGCTTGCCCTTCAGGACCCCATTGGGCACCGGCACGGTGATGCTATATTCCAGGTCGGGAGCAGTCCTGGAAAAGGTGGCTATGGAAACCATGTCCTCCCCGATGTCCACCTGAGACCTGGGCCTGCAAATGAGCAGCTTCTTCAGGGCCCGCTGGAAGTCCCTGTTGAGGAAGGCGTAGAGCATCGGGTTGATGGTGGAGTTGCAGTACCCTAACCAAGTGATGACCTTGAAGGTGTCCACCAGGACAGTGCTAGCGGAGTGGGTGCCCCGGGCAGCCAGCCAGACGTTCAGGACAAAGTACGGCAGCCAGCAGAGCACGAAGACAGAAATGATGATGCTAATGGTCCGCGTGGCCTTGTTCTCCAGCTGCAGGTGGTTCTGCCGCTTGCTGTTGGGGTGGTAGTGGAGCTCCAGGGTCTGAGACATGATACGGGTGGCCTTGAGCCGCGACGCGCGGTAGATGAAGAAGTACATGCTGCACATGACCATGAAGGGGACGAAAAATGCAAGAGCGGAAGCCACAATGGCGAAAATCCAGTTGGTGACGAAGATGCACTCTGTGCCTGCATCAAAATCCACCCCGGGGATCTCGTTCCAGCCTTGCATGACAGGAAGGAAGGAGATGAGGGAGGAGTACACCCAGACCGCGCAGGTCATCACAATGCATCTGCCGAAGGAGAGAGATGGGGAGGGGAGAGAGGGTCTGAGTTATTTTGAGTTGAGAACATCCAGTACAACCCAATCCCCATGGTAACCCGTGTGGGATATCACCGCTCGGTATTCCCAAAGGGCTTTGAGAAGGCGCTGAGCTGGGAAAAAACTGGGGTACAACACGTCCATACATCAACAACTCTAATGACAGGGTGCTTGGATCCGTGGCTTACAGAATTGGGGTCGGCATAAGGGATGCTCAGAGCTGGCAGAAAAAAGAAAGAAAAAAAAAAAAAACACAGGAAGAAAGGTTTTATAGAGGATTTTTGTTGATATTTAAAACAACAGCAGGTAGATTTTTCCAAATGGTTTCAGCGTTAATATCCAGCCATTTTTTTTTTACCTGCCGAGGATCCTGCCTGCAGCGTCCTCTCTGCCCACCCTCAGACAACCTTCCGCACCCTGCAGTCCTCATTTCAATGTTTCACATGAAGCCTTGGCAGGAGCAAAGTTCTGCAAAACTTTTAAATGGTGCAAAGTTCCTTCTGTTCTGATTTGGGGCAGAAAAAGCCAATGGCTCCTTTGGTCCCTTTTCATTATAGGCCACGGCCAAGTGAAAATTTGGAGGGACCCGGAATGAGAAGCAGCTACACTCACCTGCCACGGGACATCCTTCTTGAGTAGTGGTAGGGGGTCACCACGGAGCAGTATCTGTCCAGGCTGATAAAGCACAGAGTGACGATGGACGCGGTGCAGAACATGACGTCGAAGGAGATCCAGACTTTGCAGAACAGTTTCCCGAACAACCACATCCCCGTCACCTCGTAAATGATGCTGCGAGAGAAAACGGGTAGAGACCAAAGCTAGAGAGGCTGATTTAATGTATTTCAAGATTCCACTGAAGAAACATCGTATTTTAACATGGAGATGAGCATGCAGCATAATGAAGCTTGGACACCAGAGATTCACCCTCAAAGTGCAATCCAAGGCATTAACCCACAGGTGGGGCATGGCTGAAGAAGACCAAACCCAAGCTTCTTGCCTGCAGGTGCCTTGATCGAGGTGCTTTGCTCCAAAAGCTCCCAAAATACACATCTGTGCAGCCTTGTTTATCCCAGCTTTTTCCCATGCCATATGAAGCACAATGTTTTATGAGTCCTCCCCAGTTTGTAAGGTGTGGAAGATGCTGCCTCTGCCAAGAAGCTCACTTTTCATCTGGTCTCATGCTTCAAAACTGAAGGATTTCAACTCTTTGGTTAAAAAAAAGGAAAAAAAAATATATATATATATATATATTTAAAAAATATAAATAATATAATATAAATTTATAAAATAATATAATATATATATATATATTTTTTTTTTTTGGAGGAAGCCTGAGTAGCTTGTACATAGCTCACAAATGCCTCAGCGAGGGAGGCACAACAGCAAAAAGCAGACGTTGTGTCAAAATTATTCCCAACAAAGTCAGGGGGGGCTGTAAGAAGTGAGCAGCGAAGGAAGGAACATATGGCAGCTGTAGGAAGGCTGATGCATGTTCCTACAGCACTCCATCAGCTGCAATTTGCTTCCCCTTTCTTTCACCAGCTTTCTGTAACTCCTGGGGTGCTGCTGAAACAGCCATTGTGTGTGAATTTGGTGTGGAAGGCTGAGTACCCACCTAATGCTGCAAAGCTTTAATTATCCTGTAGCTTCACAGCTTTATGGCCGAGCACGGGGAAAGCAGAGCTGCTGCGGGGCCCTTAGGTGGGCTCGGCTGTCTGGCAGGGGCAGAAAGAGCCAACTTGCTATCAGGAGCTAGAAGCCAACACCTGCTCTGCATTTAATTAGCAACCATTCATTAAAACCACTTGTAAAGGTAGTTTTAGAGTACAACGAGCACGGTAAGTGCATTGCTGGAAGTGTTGTTGAAGGGCTTCAGCTGCGGGCAGCATTTGATGTGGGCTGCTGCTCGAAAGTCCCCAGCAGAATCTGTCCCTACGACCCAGTGGCCTCCGCTTGGGCAGAGTGGAGGGTCCCATTGTACAGCATGGAAAGGTTTTGTGGCTCTTTTCTAGATGGAGAAATGAGAAGACAGAAGCAAACTACAGGTCTCGGGTGGCTTGGTGGCATTCCTCGGAAGTCCTCCTTACCCCCAGAGATGCAGCGAAGCCTGGGGTGTGAGCACCTTGGCCGGCCCGAGGCTGACCATGCATTGCTGTCATGAACGTCCCTGCACACAGACCCCGTACCTAACGGCCACCACCACGCTTCTCCTAGGACCCCCCTGACCTAGCAGTGTTCTCGGAGCACAAGGCAGGGGACACCCACTCCACTTTCTCTGGTGCATTCCCTCTGAAGGCCCAGGAATGCAGCAGGTTAAAAAGGACTGATAAAAGCCCAAAGAAACGCACCCCACGAGCAGAAATGAAGTCACCTCGGTGTTTCATTTTCGCTTGTAAAGCTCGAAACACTCAGCCTGGAAACAGATGGGCTGGTTGGAGGATCCAGACAACGAGCTGAGCACAGCTGAGCTGCTCCTTCCAGCGAGCCAAACCACGAACAAAGCAGAAGTCTTGCTCCTACGACGTTAATGCATCAGATGGCAACCACATTTTTCCTTTCTTTCTATCACAAAACCTCTTTTTGCTGAGCCAAACTGCCTCCTAGGGTCATTTCTTTTCCTCCTCTTTGCCATGTGCTACCTACCACGCACACCGAGGAGCAAACTGTGCTTCAGAAGAGCAGCACAGGCACGAAGCTGAGAAGCTGGGTAAGATGTGACCCACCAGCCCTGCCTGAGAGCCTTCCAAACCTTGCATCAGGAAACCTGCAACATTTGAGGGGCGCAGACCAGAAGCAGAGCTGCTGGCTGTCCTGCTCCAGCAGCAGTCGCGTTCCTCTACCATCCTCTTGCGGCACTTCCACCGCCCCAGCTTCCTCTGACCCCAAGGAGAAACCCCACCACCAGCAGTACAAACCTCCCCGTGAAGACCCTAATTCCCACCGACTTCTCTAGGGCAGGAGCAGGTTCCAACCAAGCTGCACGAAAAGCCCCCGGCACAGATACTTGCAGTGGGGAGGACAGGTGAGCACAGATGGATGACTCGGGAAACGGAATTTTAAAATTTACTCAGTTCAGAATTGAAGCTGGCAGTAGTACTGTTTACAGGGCACCATTAAGTGCTTTATTCCCACCTGACAGTAGAAACCACTAACTCAGTTTGTAATTTTGTTTTGGGAAAATACCTTTCAGTGCCAAACTCGAAAGCGTAGGCAGCCCCATGAGAGCTACGGCTCGAAATGGGAAAATAGCCTTCAGCTCCTTTGTGGTGCTCCAAGAGCACTAAACGCAGCTCAGCCACCCACCTTGCACAAACTTACGGCCGCTTTGCAGCACAAGACAGACAGACCCAGCACGTCTGGGGATTTGTTTCCACAGAATCATCTAGACCACAGTTGTAGCCAGGTGGTGAAGGTCCTGATAATATACACCTCGTGCAGGGAGAATCATCCTCTGAGTGCCTGAAGAGGCACTTAAATACAGAGAGAACGTAAACTACCCTAGAAATAAAATCCTAAAATAAAAATAATATATAATTAAAATCCTTACTTTTATGCAGGGAGAGGGGAGACGGCCTTCGTCCCCATGCCAACATGACAGTAACTAATCTGCAATGGTAATAGGGGCAAAACAATTCCCCCACATGCGGTAAATCACGTTGATACCCTACTGCAGGCTGCAATGTTTCTGTTCATGCAGGCAAATGATTTATTTTGCGAGGCTGCCAGCCTTCCCCACAAATTCCACTGGTGTGTCGCCTTCTGAGCCAGAAGGAACAATCACAATCCTGTGTTTCGCCACGTGTATGAAGAATAACATCTTTGCATGTGCTGGACGAAGACAAGCTCCGTCGTCCTGGAGCCACCTGGAAAGCCGGCAGCCTGTTACAAAGGGAACCTCGCCAACAGGTTTCTGTTGGGAAACTGAGGCACAAAAGCCTGTGTCATCACTGATCCCAAGTTCAAAGCTCAGGGGAGCACTTCTTACCTGAACGGCATGACCAGGCACGCTACGAGGAAGTCTGCCATGGCCAAGGACATGATGAACATGTAGGTGACGGTCCGCAGCCTCTTTTCCACCACCGGGCAGATAAAGACTACTGTATTTCCCAGGAGCGTGACCAAGTCGATGAGGGTGAGTATTAACCCGATGACCACCTCCTGGAGGCCGACCCCCGCCCGGTTGCCACCTCCTTTCACAAGGGATGATGCAGCAGAGGAGAAATTAGAGAGCCAGGACTCGTTTTTGTCCATCAGCATCCTCCCACTGTTAAAATCTGGATGACAGAGAAGGGGAAAAATTAAAACTTCAACACGCGATGAAAGGGAGTACAGAAAGCATACTTATGCTCCGTTGAAAACTCCACACACCCTGCTGCGTCTGTGCCATCACTGCCCCATGGTTATCAGGCCATCGTGGTTATCAGTCCAGAAGTGTCTGATACGTGGCAGGATAAACGTGCGGCGCTGGCTGAAGTTCTTCACGGCACCTAAAAGCTCCCCTGTGGATGACAAGTGTGTTATCAGGGGAAGCAGATACAAGGGGAAAAGAATCAAAGAAAAGCTCAGAGAGCGGAGAGAAGACAAGCAAGGAATTGAAATCCAAACTGAAAGCAGCACTGCTAAATCCCGCTTAGCAGCATGCCATCCCCCCAAAATATATTCTCATTAACATCTTTGCTGTTCACGGACCGGGTGAGACTGCTTGCCCAGCCTGGTTGCTGTCATAACCCACAGTTCAGTGGCCTGGCCACAGCAGGTCTCGGTGGGAGAGGATGCTCCCCGCTCTTCCGTGGGTCAGGACAAATGTCCACGGAGTTCAGCGTGCCTCTGATGGGCTCTTTAATGTCTGTCACATTCCCCAGCACCCTCGTCATCTCTCGGTCAGGATGAAGAGCCTTCAACAACTTGCTCACACAGAAGCAATTTGAGGCTCCCGGACACCTCTGCAGCTCTTCTAAGTCTGTGAGGGACCAAAACTGCAAACAATTTCCAAGAAGTAAAAGCTCCGTGGATTTATGTAACGGTGTAACGATGTTCTCTGTTTTGTCCCTGACTCCTTTTCACTACAATTCCTAATGTTGTTTGCTGCTTTTGATTGGCACTTAGCACTGAGCTGACCTTTCCACGATCCAAAGATCTCCTTCCTGAATGGTAACGGTCAGCTCAGAGCCCACTGCTGCGGATACAAAGGTAGGATGAAATCAGGAAATTAGGTTCCCCCCCTTTTCATCATCCTCGAAGTCTGTCACTTCACAGCTGAATTTCTTCTTCCATTTTAACACTCAGTCACTGAGCCTCATAAAAGCTTTTCTGCAGGTCTTTAGGTCAGGCCCTGTCCTCCATACCCTGATTAAACTTGGTTTCGCCTGCGAGTATCACCACATCACTAGTCAGCAATTTATCCAGTTTGTTAGGGATTTACTGTACTCCACATCCTTGTCAAGAGCATTGCTGATCTGTCTGCCACACATAAGGGAAGGAAAGCTCCCACTCTCCCGAGCTGGGACTTACTGCCCGGGACCTGAAGCTCTCCTGCCCCACCAGCGCTGAGAACAAGCAGCTTTGCTGGGCATCGAGCCCCAGGCAGGTGCTGCTAAAAGGCTGCGGGGTGTCTTAAGTAAAGCAGTCACAAGGAAAACGCGCCTTGGGCAACATTTCACATCCTGATAGCATCACATACAAATAAAAAATACAAAATCCTACCTCCAGCTCTCCCATTATTAACAGGAGAGGAGAGCCTAGGACATTCACCCTGACAGTCCCTTTGAGGAGGTCATCCAAATGGATGGGCTGCTGAGAACAGTTTGATTTCGATGCAGCCCCATTTTTTGGCAGAAAAACTGTTCAGCCTGCTCTCCTCCTGACACCTCCACGCAGCCAGCACGGTGACGGCTGGCTGACAAATCCACAGGGCCAGCCGCAGCCTGGTGACGAGGCACGGCCACCCAGCCAGCCAGGTTATGGAACCTGCTGCCTCAAAGTCCATTACAGGGTCACCATCTGCCCTCCAGCTGCCACCATCTCCCACACCTCCTGGGAGGTGCTGGTGGCCCCACACCTCCAGGGATGCCGGGGGTCTGGAAGCAGTCCTCTGGCGTCCACCTGAAGTTGGTTCCTAACCAGATTAAGCACACAGCCACCCCATAGCCAGCCCTACATTCTCCTAGCAGATCAAGCAGCGTTAAGATGGGCTCTTAAGACATTAAGAGGACAAATCAGCTTTACTTCATTTCAGAACGTTCTCCTTTTTTTCCTCTGGCTTTGAATAACTCTTGATGAGAATGCTGGGTTTGTTGTCTGAGGTTTTCAGATGTAACGCTGAAACAAAAGAGCTTAGAAGTTACATCTTCCTTCTCCTGCGGGCTGTGCTCATGGTTCAGGACGTGCAAGTGTTCCTACGAACAATTAAAGCAGATCGTCACCTACACACAGCTGCTCTGGTACTGATCTGCGAGCACACGCTGCTCTCAATCTTCAAGCAGAAGAGGAACACAGCTCTTAGAGTTCATTTTTGCAAGCTCTCTGTGATACCCAAGTACCACCTTGGCCATCAATATAGCCCAGGTTAGGTCTTTCCAAGTGGGAAACCAACAGCGAGCTGCTTAATGCAGGATATATCTAGGAGCACAACACGATGCTCACAAGTGACAAACGTGTCCACGCTCACAAAACATCAAAGAAACACTCTCATATTATTTTTGGTTGTGACGCAAGGACAGACCGAGCAGCTGGAAATCACACTTATTTGACCACCTACGCCACTTCTCCAACAACAAATATTCAGCAAAAAAAAAGAAGGGATGATGGATGCTTGAAACTTCAGGTTTGGATTCAAGGTGCAGACAACAGGGTCCTGCTGCTGAGGGCTCCATTTCAAGCATCCCCATATAAAGCTCCTGGAAGTGCATCTGCAGCGCATCTGCTCTTTATGTTACAGCCAAGCATCCTTTTGTTTATTTGTTTGTTTGTTTGTTTTTTAATTTGCCTCTGGCTGGGCAGCCAGCAACTTATTTCTATCTTACTAAGAAGTGCTACTTACTCCTGAACCATCAGGAGCCTTGTTAATACAGGAAAGCAGGGGATGATACAATCTTAAAATCTCTATGGAAATCTTCGGGACAAAACAGGATGTGCCATCCTCCCAAGGGATGTACTTTCACAAAGTAAGTATTGGAATAATAGGTACTTAAATTCTTGTATGAGCTGCAGCAGCTCATGTGGCTATGCTGCTGACTTAGCACAGTGTCTTTAACATCGCTCTTTCAAGCTTTCCTGGAAGGAGCCCCCTGAAATCAGTGGGATAAATGTCCCATCACACAATGCTATGAGACCAGCCCAGGCAGAATGGGGACCTCAGGTTCCTCGGGGTTTGTGTTGCTCCTATTTGGATGTAACAGTTATGCTTCCCTTCAAAAATTCATTGGATGGATTCTGTTCTCAGTCCGCCCGAGAGAAGTCTAGAAGCAACTCCATCATTTCAGCAGCTTTCCTTGAATATACAGAAAGTCTGACCTAATTTATTCATCAAACAAATCCCAGGTAAAAGGTTAATTTCATCACTAACATGTATATTTTGATGGAAAGGGAGGAAAAACACCCTGCAATCTCAAAGCTGACTGCACTCCAAAATCTTACAGGAATTGTGAAAACTGGAAATACATTTGCTGCCACTCTGCACCTCTGCTAAACTGAGTAAGAGTCAGCATAGGGCAACATGCAGTTGCCCCAGGACCTCTGTGGGAGCTGAGACCACAGCAGGACAGCAGTGTGTTGAACAGTGAGTTACTGCGCAAGGCTGGCGATAAAGGAGGAGGAAAGTCCCTGTGGGTGCTCCCACCTGTAAAACATGCATTCGAAGAGGCCATGCAAATGTGCCTCTGCCTTGACTTTCCTTCTCTCTCTCCCTGTTCCATCTGAAGAACAGCATTTCTCAGGCACAGACGGTTTATTTCCATCCCCAAATCAGCACAGGGGAACGCCAACTACCTCTGCAACACCTAACCAGACCTGCGCCTGGAAGCCCACCAGAAGCAAGCGTGATCCTTACCTTCAGACCTGGCCATTACGGGCAGCCGGCTGGCTCGAAGCATCCCAGCAGCATCTCGGAGCAGCAGCAGGGTGCAGCTTTCAGGATGCCCCGGTCCCTTCCCACCAGGCACTCCCAGCCAGGCTGCGTGCGAGCATCGTCCCCGCTCCACGGCCGCGTGTCGAACCTGCATCATTAAATAGCACAGCCCTTTCCCATTCGACATCTCCCCTACAGAAGCAGCATGCACTTTTTCTGCAGTAAAAGCGAGTCTGTAGCACTTCTCCGAGGAGCAGGCACAGGCAGGAGCACGATCGTACACTACAACTCAAGGCAAAGTTAAACCCACGATGCGAACGCAGGGAGCTGATGAGCCGGGGTGCAAAACCCCAAACCCTGGGGTGCAAGCAGCAGCCTCCGGGGATGCAAATCCACAACCCGTGGGGGTGCAAAACCCCAACCCGGGGGGCTGCAAACCTCCAAGCCCCAGCACACAAATCCCCAGTCCCTGGGATGTAAAACCCCAAGCCCCCTTGTTGCGAATCCCATGCAACAGGGGGTGAATCCCCAAGCCCTGGGGTGCGAACCTGTGCCATGGGGGCAAACCACCAGCCCCTGGGGTGCAAAACCCCAACCCCGGGACGAAAAACCCCAATTCCAGGATGCAAAACCCCAACCCTGGGGTGCAAAACCCCAACCCCGGGACGCAAAACCCCAACCCCCGAGGTGCAAAACCCCAACCCCCATGAAAAGCCCCCAGCACCGAGCGCTCCGGGCGGCGCCCCGGGGCACGGCCAGCCCTCCATGGACGGTGCCGGGGGTGGTCAAATCCCCATGCCCCAGCCCGGGGGACCGTCGGCGGCTCTTACCGGCAGCAGCTGGAGCCTCAGCCCGGCTCCGGAGCCCGGGGCCGGGGCAGCCGCCCCGCCTCTCCCCGCCTCCCTCAGCCACCGCCCCGCGGGCCGGGCTCAGGGGCCGGGGCTCCCCCTCCGGGCCCCGCGGCCTGCAGGGCCGCACCGCTTCGCTGTGGCACCTGCTGTGTGACAATACGGCGGGTTTGGGGTTTTTTTTTTGCTTTCGATGTGTAAAAAAAGTGTATTTTGTGGGGCCGCATTGGGTAAAAATAGCGGGTTTTTGCCTGCGCTGCGTGGAAAGAGCGGGGTTTTGGCCCCTGTTGTGTAAAAAAGAAGAGGGGGTTTTGACCCTAGCTGTGATAAAACAGCAGTTTTGGCCCCTGTTTTGGAAAAACAGCAGGGTTTTGGGTTGGTTTTTTGTTTGGTTGGTTGGTTGGTTTGTCTTTTTTTGCATCCTACTGTGTAAAAAAGTGGGTTTGGGTCCCTTATATGTAAAAATAGTAGGGTTTTGCCCCTGCTGTGGAGTCTTTTTTTTTGTCACCGTTGTGTAAAAATAACAGGTTTTACGGGGAGAATTAGGAGCGTTGTGAGGTGAGCCCACTCGCTTCCCTCGCCTCACGTGAGGTGCCTGGAAGCTGACAGCAGCCTGTGGAGGTGCCATGTCCTCGGGGGAGATGCTCCGCAATGTGCTCCTCTGCAGGCTGGTCTCCTCCTCCCAGCTCAGGTCTGGGCATGGAGCAGTGGCTGGCACCTCTCAGTTCCCAATTTCAGCTCCATGCTCCGGTAGAAAACGAACTTGGCAAGGAAAGGTTAAAAAATGAGGTTCTTGGAGAGCCTGGGTGTCAGGAACACAAGGCTGGTGTGTGTGCGCCTCATCCATGGCTCCTGTCCTGGGCCAAGCCCCAAGTCTCACAGCCAGGCACACCAGCTCACCTTCATGCTTGTTGACCATCACCAAAAGCTGACTCACCTCTCCCACCAATTTAATTATTAAGACCATGGCTTCACCTATCACAGAGAACATCCTTGGAGAATTTTCTCAAAGAGTCTGGAGAGGAAACGTCTTGAGCAGGGTTGGTGAAAACTGAAGAAACCCAGATGCACTGTCCTCTCCCTAGCATAGCTCAGCTCTTGGGCTGGACACTGACCTTTCACGTTTCAAGCTTGTGCTTGACGTTAGTAATCAAACTGGGATGGATGAGCAAGTTTGGAACATTTTCCATCGTATTTATTCCTTCAGAAATAGGCGATTACCCTTTAAAAGTAATAAAGTCTACTTTAAATGATGCTTTTCCAGTGCAGCAATGAAATAAAACAGGAAAAGAAAGAAATGCAAAACAAATTGTATCACACCCAAAACCCATCTAATCTCTGTATTTTCCTTTAATAAGATTGGACAAAATACTTTGTATAAAAGTGGGGAAATAAGACATACATGGATCAGAATATTTCATGATTGATTTCTGGATTAATTTCGTTGCTTTAATCAACAAAAATTTATGTGAATTTCTAAAAAATAAATCTGTTTTGACATCTATGGAAAATAATACCATTGTGTTTAAAGTTATCCTTCAATTTTCCTTTTATTTAAAAATGGCTTTTAGTAAGCTTGAAATCCAAGCAAAATATTTTGTTTCAGGTCAATATAACAATTTTCAAACCTGGAGGAAAGTTGTAGGGTATGGTTTGCCAGCAAGCTCTTGAAGCTACATTCTGTCTTCCTGCCTCCTGCCATCAGTGCCACTGAGCCAAGCTGGGGAAGACAGGCAAAGGGGAAGGAGTTGTAATAAAAATAATTTAAGGATTGAGGGTTTTATTTAAAAAAGCATATACCAAACTCTGTTATTTAGCTGGTGCTGACAACCAAACATCAACACATAGAATGATATTATATGTATCATAGCATCATAGAATAGTTTGGGTTGGAAGGGACCTTAAGGATCATCTAATTCCAACCCTCCTGCCATGGGTATATGTAATAAATAAATAAGAAAAAAATTGGTTTTTAAAAGTAACAGCTACTTTATCTTTTTGACAGCCTCTTCCTAAAGCATGCTTTTTCTTCTTCTCAATGTCACTTGAATTTATAGTGCGAAAGCAGTTCCAAAAACCTGAAAGAACCTGCCTCTGTCAATAAATTACAGTTTATTGATCATTATCATGGGTTATATTTAAGTGTACTTGGTTGGATGGGAGCAGTAAATGCCTGTGACTTGGGCTCACAGCAGCTCCTGTTACTGTCTGTGGTACCCAGAGGTCTGCAACCCATCTGGGTTCTGGCTCACTTCAGCCAGCTATCATCATTTTCCTCTCACAGTGGCTTTATCTTCGTGTAATCTAGGAAGACTGTCAGACTCGAATAATAGAGTTTTGAAGGAGTAGAGAGTAGTAATAAAGGCTTGCAGTTCTTCAAGCATAATAGCACTGATCCCAAAAACTGACAAAAAAGATAGATAACGGTGAGAAGGTGAAGAAAGCGGTTTGGACAACGTGCTGCAGATGCTGTGTCAACAACTTGGAGTAATGTCATTTGTGATCGATACCACCTGCTGGCATGTCACAAGCCATCAAAAAGCATGGCACAATTTAGCATATATTGTAATTTCTAGAATATTGTAAAGCAGGAAAATGCTCATACGGGTTGTTGGGGTTTTGTTTTTACTTTATATGCCAAGCTATCTGGAAAGGGAGGAGTCAGGAAAAATAGAATTTAATTGACTTTCTCATCTTGGCAACAAGAAGAGAAATAGGAAGTGTACACCCCACAGTCTTTTGCATATCAAAAGCAGCCTGACCTCAGAAAATCTTAACAGTGGTAGAGCTGTGTTCATACAGACACCAAGGTACAGCTAAAGGTAGAACGCAACAAATCTCCTTAAATTGCCAAATAAGAGGTACTGGGTGTGGAAGACACAGGAATAATTTGAGGCTTTATTTGCCCTTAATACCAACCTGGAAAGTGGAGTCCCTGCAAAAAGCAAGCTGTTCTGAAGAAGGATCTCTGATGAATATGTTAAGTTGCCAAGCAGCGGGATGCAAGGAAATGCTTTCCTGGCTGGGTTTTAGACATCAAGGTTTTGGTGGTGAGGATATTGCTATGGCATATGATAAGCCTATCACACAAGGAGATCTGCCAAAAGTATAGAAAGTAACAAATAATAATATTAAAAAAAAAAAAAAAAGCTAAATCACATCAGACTGGATAAATAGGCCCGGAGGAATGTCAGATTTTTTTTGTGTGTTTTCTCTTCCTTTGTCTTTTTAGGGCGAGCCTGGCATGATGGTGCAGCCCCTTGATCAGCATCGTTCTTGGGGCAGCTACAGAAGGAAGAAGTGAGCATTTGCTTTCCTGTCTATCTTGATATAGCCAGGTGTGAAGCTGTGCAAACAGTCATCTCCATTACAGACTAACTCTTTAATAACTTGGCTGATTGACAGCACTTCTGAGCAGAAGCCACCGAAGACTCTTGCTAAGCACTGTTTTCCTACCAGCGCTCCAGGCCAGAGGCAGCTGCCTCTGGGGTGTGCTCTCTGTCAGCTCGTATTGGTGTGCTGGGCTTGATTTCTGTGGAAGTGGTGCTACCCATCGGCTCCAGCACGAGTTCCTTTGGCACACGATGCCTGCTGTGCTCCCTGGCTGTGCTTTTTAAGATCTTATGTGTTGTTGTGGCTGAGACATTTCTTGCTCTCGAAGAATTCTCTCTGACACCGAAGGACGACTCCTGTTGCCATTCATCCACGCTGCAGGCGTTCAGCTCAGCTGCTCTGTTCTGCTTCTCTGCTCCCAGAAGTCGACCCACTCTTCTCCAAAGGCTGTGTAGGGGATACACACTCCTAATTTTTGCAGTCTCAGTTGTATCTAATTTATATTCTTGAAGTAAATAGTGTGGAATGGCATGTAGCCCATGTGGTTCTACTGAAAAATCAAGATCCTCCTGGTTTTCGAGGAAATTGGAAATTCCCTAAACATTCCCAGTGAAATCCATGGGAATTACTGGAACCTAGGACAGATTACATTTATTATCTCAGCACCCATTATTTCAAGTCAGAAGAAGAAAATATAGTTAAGGAATTATAGACAGAAAAAAAAAAAAATAACAGCAAGTGTTTATAAGCATCAGGATATTTTTATGGAAGTGCCCAACATTTTTCCACCTATAGGGCAATTTTGGGTCATTGGGTGAACCCCACTTGGAGAGGAGAAAGGCCACTTTTCATTTCAAAACATCCAAACCCAAATTTGAAAATATAGTAGGTGTCTCCCATCCAAGTGCTGTTCCACCCCAGTCTTTGGTGGTGTTGGGGATGCAAACTACTCTTTGACAAAGAGCAGGAGTGGACAGCTGCAAAGATGAGGGTGATTTGGTGGGGGAAGTCCTGAAGTACAGTCTGTATGACTCATGTTCAAAGGACAGGATATCCTTGGTAGCTTGTTGTTCATGAAAATGAGTTTTAATATCCTTATTCTGGTATTCTACCTGTGGGTTTCTCATTGGTACGAACAAGCAAAGTGTGTTTTCCAGGTGGACCTGTACTTGTTCTCCCCACACCTCTGCTCACAACCTCTCAACTGCAGGGCTGTAGGTATAAATTAATTAATATATGGGGCTATATATCCAAATCCTGCTCTATTATGGATTCTCCCTTGAGCTACGGAAGATTTTGAAGCTTGTAAGCTGCAGAAGCTTATTTGGAAACAGAAAAGGCATAGCACTGCCTGTGACTTGTAACAGTGACGGTTCGTGAACTCTCTTCTATTAGTGTTTGAGTTGTTTGTTGTAGCTTCATTTCAGCTCAGCCACACACATCACTCTGCATGGGAGTGAGCAGCACCAGCTGAGTCTTCTTCTGACACCTTGAGGCAACCCTGGATGTTGTATCCTGTAGAGATCTAATAATTTCCTGTAGAGATCTAATGCTGTCAGATTATGGTCCTTGCACATTGACTGTCCTTGCACATAGTTATTCCTGAGATATCCTGTGATTCAAGTAGAGGTATTTAAGGCTGATAGGAAAATATCCCTGATTTTACATGAAAGCAATCGCGATTTGTACAGTAGGACCAGCTGTTACCTCTCAGGAGGCTTTCCGGGAACTTTGGTTAGCCTGCAATGAAGCGTGCGTGCATCTGCCGTGTACTCTCACAAAACTGTTCACTCCATCTCTGAAGTGGCTTGTTTATCTCTGTGTAGCTGCTGCCTTGTATTCATGCGGGAGACTTCTCCAGAAATTTGATGGTACTTCTGAGCAAAACGTTTCTGCCTGTAAAAGGGCACGTCCTAGTTATCAGATGGTCAGCTTTTCAACGTGGGCACACTCCTTTCCCTTGGTTACACCACTGCGCTTTCACCTGCGGGTCACCATGTTTTGGAAACAAAAGCCCATTGTCAAGAAGGAGGCTTGGTGTTTTTACCCATACGTTAATGAGCAATAAACCAGGACCCAGTGAGTAAGACCGACGTTCCCCAAAGTGCCCTCTGATCCTAAGCACCCGGACTGGGATACCTAGGCTGGGTTTGCAGCAGAGCTGTGTAACTTAGACCCGTGCAGTACCTATTTAAATAGCTGCAGGATGTTTACCTGCTTCCAACAATTCTGTTTCATGGCTCTATTATTCATTTCTAGCAACAACAGTGAAATTATTTTATAAATCTTTGGGAAAAAAGTCATCTAAAGACACTTATCAAGAAAACCACTTCTTGGGCTGAAATAAGTTGCCAAAGAAGATTTTCTTTTCCCTTTTTGTTATTTTTCTGACAAGCTGGACAAGGGCTGTTTTCTCTTGTGCTGAAAAATCTAATTATATACATACATAAAAAAATAGAAGGCACTAACCATTTGTCTCGGATGACTCACCACTGTCTTTCCAAATGTCATCAGTGCTGGCAAGCAAACTACAACCACGAAACACATTAGCGTCTCACAAGGCTGCTTGGCTTGATTACAGGCTGACAAGGATTAGGCTGAGTAATTGAGAGGAGATGGGAGGAAGATTTCACTGGACATCAGGGATTGTTGTGTGCTATAAACATTGCAGAAGAGAAGCCACTAAAAGACGGGCCAATGCATTCAATGGCAACACCCATAGCAGGGTGTTATGGTTTCTGCAACCCAGAAGACATGAGGAAACAAAGCATTGTCCAAGTGGAAGAGGAGACACCCACATTGGCAACAGCTAAGAACAACAATGTCTTGAACACAACTATTCCATGGGCATGGTTTTCTTCTCCTATACCATTGCACATCCTATAGCTGCAGCAGCCGCCGAGACCAAACCCCAGGCCTGCTCCTGCCAAGCCTCTGCTATCATAATTTGAACTTCTTGCCCTGGATGGACCTCGGGAAGCAAGTTGAATGGGACCACAAGCTCCATTTGTATCACAAATACAAGCTGAGCACTCCTCTGGGGCTGCCCTGCCCTAACCAGGCTGTGCAGTTCTAACACAGGATGTCAAATTTAGCTTTGCAGCCAAAATAAAGGACAGTGAAACCATACGTTAGGTCTCCTGCTTTCAAATAAAAAGTGGAGCCCTCTCTGGATTGTATCTTCACAGGCACCTCCTGTGCAGGAGTGAGGCCGATGCCTGGAAGCCCTGCTCTGGACCAAGTGGTGGGGAGGAGGGCTTCAAATGTGCTTACAGCAAGACCCTGATGTCCTCACCAGGCCTCAGCTTCTCACACAGCTGCAGATGGTGCAGCAAAGGCAAATTTTAAGTCCTCACAGCCCCCACTGGAAGAGCAGCGTCTTGCAAGAAGCACAGCACAGCTTCTTCTCTGTCCTGGGACCACACATGTCAGGGCAGCCCAGTGCCAAAGCAAAGCACGTTGGGCTGAGCAGAAGATGGAGCCAAAAGATTCTCAGATCCAACGAATATGAATATATAATATCCAATAAATTGGATATTAGGAGAAATTTCTTTACTGAAGGGGTTGTGAGGCATTGAAATAGGCTGCCCAGGGAAGCGGTTGAGTCTCCATCCCTGGAGGTCTTCAAGAAATGGGTAGATGTAGAATTTAGTAGCATGGTTTAGTGGTGGACTTCAGTACTAGGTTAAAGGCTGGACTAGATGATTGTAGGGGTCTTTTCCAACCTGAATGATGCTATCATTCTATGAATTTCCTACAGACAAGCTTCACTCCCAAAAAATCAAAGGTACCTCTGAAAACCTGGAAGACTTTGAAGTGTCTCCAGAGTGGGGTGGGGTGGGCAGAGTATTTCTGAAACACAATTTTTCCTAAATGCTTTTCCTAAACCGACATGGCACACATTTCCTGACAACTCTGGGGCCAGGACCCGTCTACTCCAAGAATAACCATCACCACTTCCATTTTACAGTCCTATTTGCCAATGCACCCTCTTGCTGTGTAATTTCCCATCGGCGGAGCCCAGCCTCATTCACATGCACAGCATTTCCAGCGCAGCTCGAGCCAAGACTGGCTGCTGAGCTGTGAAATGTGCCTTTTCACTCTGCCAGCTCCTTCCGATGTGCCTGGAGCAAGGGTTTTATCTCTTGGTGACGTCAGGACAGTAGTGCCTGATCTTCAGTAAGGACTCACGGTAGAAAATTACTGATCAAGAAAAGGTACTCGGGTGGACAGGGAAATTGGGGGAGGTAAAAGATGTAGGCTTTTGTGGCATTAGACCATAAAATCTCAGAGCTGCCTGTGCTACGTTGATATATCACGCTCTTCTCTGCAAACAACTGCATTACGTTTTTGTCATTCAGCAAATATAAATGTGGTTTATTTTTAGCTTTAATCGAATATCTCCCTTCAAATCTTATCACTGCCCACCCAGATCAAGCGAATTAGACATAAATACAAGCGTAGCGGGCTACATCATGCTGAAGAACACAGCAACAGCAAATCGATATTTCTTTTTTCCAAGGCATTTCATCCCAAATCCGGGAGAGACCAGGGACTTGTTTACTGATGTGATTCATAGCTGAAGAATAAAAAGTTGTCTGGCAAGGCTGATATTTCACATCTGAATATGTATTTTCACCTGAGGATCTCAAAATATTTACAAATCATAAAGCCTGATCTACACACACTTCCTTTGAAGCAAATAACCTTATTTTATTAAGAACATGATTTTTTTTTTCCCCAGTACCTCTCCATAAAATCACAAGCACAGTTACAAAATATTTTAGAGCTTTATAACTTAATTCCCTTGCCAACATAGGAAAAAAAAATTACTAACTTTGGTAACTTTGTGATGCTAAATCCGTAGAGTATTCACATACAAAAACCAACATCACTTGTCTTAAGCTTAACTAATGCCATATCATGCCTCGCAGCTCCATGGGTGGAAGGCTGAGCAGAGCAGTCCCAGCATTGCTGTTTCACGGGAAAGTGTGGGATAATTGCCCAGCGTTGTGCTGAGAATACACACCTGATCTGAATATCTATGAAAGCGTTTGTTGAAACGGGGATGTGTTTAAACTAGCAGAATGAGAAACATGCTGCTTCACTTTGATGGGAAATCAAACTCTGGCCGTGGTATGTTGCTCCAGAGGCAGGCAAGCCTTGGGGAGATGGAAGGAGCATGTGTTGGAAATTAGATGTTATACTCCAAGGACTTTTTTTTTTTTTATTGTTCCATGTGTGAATCTTACTAGGTCATAAAACCTGGGTGGTGAGAGAAGGGATGGCATATAAATGCGAAGTCAGTGAAGGACGGTAAGAGATGAAGAGATTGTCATGGCTGCTGGGCCTCAGAAGGAGCAGGAGGGAGGAAAGCCTGGGTTTGTAGGTTGTTCCTTGGAAGAGGCTGAATGGAGGGCAAGGCATCTCATCCACGGAGATGAACTACCATGAGCAGGAATTCATGGCTTTTTAGGAACAGAACAAAAATCCATCTTGTCAAAACCTCATCCTTTCCAGAAGCAAATGCAAAGCAAGTGGGGAAGGGAATGAAAAACCATAGCCTGAATTTCTTTCTCTATTACTTTCTCATAACTTATGAACAAAGACCAGAAATGATTTGCTGTTGACTTCTGTGTCAGGCTGTGCCCAAAGGGTCCCAAAAGACCTCCTTTCACACCGTCTCCCTGCTTTCCGCTGCCTGATCTGGAATATTAAAACATAAACTTACCTTCTTTTTAGTTATTCTGTTTTCATGGCTGGCCCTGGCTCCAGCAATCTGATCTTAATGGAGTTTGGAAACCTTTAATTCTGCTGAACGCCTTGGTCATCTCAATGAGAGAATACACATTTTTCTTCCATTTTACATGCTTTTGGTATCTGAGCTTCTATCACAGACATATCAGAGAAGGAGTATACTGAGATATGATATATATATACTTATAAATATATATTTATGTATGTGCCAAAAAATCACACGTATTTAATAACAGTAGGGTGGCTACCTTATATTTTTCAGTCAAAAGACTGCTTTCAGGGGAAATCAGGCTTCACCATAACAGAGCCAAAGCTACAGTTTCTATGATAAATGGAGCAATATTCTTCCTCCTCTGCTTTCTTCCATGAATTTTACTCCCATCCTTGGGAGAGCAGGTCTGGAGTAAAAACCTGTATGATTTAGAGTCTGTGTTGGGTCTATGGTTGCACTGCACTCAACTCCTGTTGTCTGCACTCAACAGTAAGCTTCCCACCAGCTACAAACACAGGGGGAAAGGGCTGAAATTCTCATAAACGCCTAATTCTAAGTACTGAAAAAGAAGGCACCCAGCTCCAGGAGCAGTTCTCACAGTGCAGCACCTTTGGAAAGACTTCTCTGTAGTGACCAGAGCAGCTTCTGGAAGGAAGGAGAGTCCAGCTCCAAGACTTTTGCAGTCTTTCTGGGTTTTATTCAGTGATTATCTATTGGAAAATTCACCAGTACTAAAATACCAGTCTCTAAGGCTTTCCCCATTTAATAACTGAGTTCCCTAGGCACCTAGCTACCTAGCTACAAAGCTGCTTGCTTCGTTTCTTTCTAGGCCTGTGAAATTTGCCTTTTTGGCTGCCGCACAGTCCTGGTCAAGAGGAGCCCAAGGAGTCCCATGAGTCTGGCGAGTGAAGAGGGGCACCTTCCTGGGGCTGAGAGAGGTATTATTTCCACCACAAACCCACTTCTCCTTGTAAACATCTTTTACATTAGATTATTACCCAAAAGTAATAGCCCTCTTCTGTTTACAAAGGTGGGTGCAGAGTTCATGTCTCTCTACACCCTCAAGGCCTTTTATCCAGTTGGGCAGTGCAAGACAGGGGCAGTATTCCTTCTTAAAGACAAGCCAAGCTGGGCTGTACTTTGCACATTTTGTACTTGCACAATACAACTTTTTGTTATTGTACATTTGCGTCGTACATCTGCATCCTCTTGCAGGGGACCAGGTGGGCACCTCTGCCCTTGCCACAGCAAACCCATGGGCAGGATGCAGCCCAGCATTAGGCAATTCGGGGAAGACTTTCTTTGTATTTGAGGAGTTAAACATGACTTTTCTTACCTGTATCTTCACAACAGGCCTGATTTACTTTTCACTTATTACCACCTCACACCAAGAACCTATCTAAATGGAGAGCATGCAGCCAGCTGTCCTGATGGGGTTTTGGTCTCCTACTTGGTCCTCTCTCCAAATCAATAGAAAAACAATCTTTTTGTGGAGAAATAGAAGCTAGACAAAAACAGAAATGCGTGCTCTTCTCAGATTTCCTTCTGCATGGTCTGCTTAGCAGGGACATCTGTGCACACAGGCAGGGACACGTGCTAATGCAGAGATACAGATTCAGATCAGAGATCCGTAGTATCTCTGTCAGCAGCAAGATGAGAGTTCATCCAGAGTAGGAGTGTATTTTTCTAGATGTTCTGCTAAATATCTTTTTGAGATCAGCAGCTAACAGGAGCTAAACTACCTGGGAAAGTGTCTGAGGAGCAGGAGGTGAGGGCTGGGTGGCTGGGCAGGTGTGGGGGGACCTTCCCATCCTCCATCAACCAAGAGCAATTTTGGGCAATCTGACATGAACTGGTTGGACCTGGCTGTCTTGTGCAGAAACTTGTGGTCAATAATTAGTGCTCATCCCTTAAAACTCAGACCGTGGCTGAAGAAGAGCGCTTTGGTGCTGAAGTGGGAATCCCACGTTGCACCAAGAGCAAAAGGAGGGAAATAACCTCAGCTGAAGCCATCGCTGGGACGGCCAAGACCTCCACAAGTGTATCAGCAGAGGTAGGAGGCTGCCAGCCTCAGCTCTAAGAGATCGACGGGTCCATGAAACATCACAGGGAGGAGCTGAATGGTTCTCATTCAAGAGGTTGAATTGAACGCACTTGTGCCTGGTCCCTGCTGGCTTCTGTCTGTCCCCAGCGGGTCAGAGATTTAGCTGGAAGTCAGGTCCCCAGATACAGAATGCTGCAAGTCCCAGAGCTGCATTCTGGGGAACGGTTTCCTTCGAAGCGTCGTCAGATGTCAGCCTACCAGGTAATCTGAAATAATCTAGAAAAAATGAGACGGATATAAAAATGGCATTTCTGATCATTATTGTTTTTTTTTTTTTTCTTCTTTCTTTATAAAGTTCATGTTGCACAAGACATTAATGGGAAGCACTGTGTGCTGCTCCTCTTTAGTGCAAACACAAGATGTCCTCAAAGGCTGCACTAATTAGAGCGGTTCAAGCTCTTTGCAGTGAGATGACTGCTTGGGAAATGCTACTCCATTAAAAAGAAGAAAAGACATTACAGAAATATAGACAAGAAAAATCTCTTGGGGAACAGAAGCCAGAAGAGTTTCTGGCAACGGAAGAAAATTGTGACTTAGGGCAGGGTCCCCACCACTCAGACCAAGCTTTCCTGCCCACTGCCCTCTTGGCTGTTGGACAGGTCTCGGTTTTCCTTTGTGTTGTGGTAAAGCCTTTATTTCTTGGTGAAACTAAATCCTATTTTTCTGGCTAGCGCTTGTTATAATGGCCTCGAGGGAGCTTTAAATGTTCATTTGCTTTAGCAGGGTTCAGAATTATTTAGCTCAAGCCAATTAAGTTTTTAATTAAACATGCATTAGGAGGGGAACCTTGCATATGAAATTTCTTCATATCTTTTTTTAACAGGCGTAGCAATCAGTAAAGTTTGGCAGCCCCTGCACTGCAATAAGTTAAAGCCCGAGAACTCTTTTAATGTTCGCTTGTAAATTGCATGAGTCACAAAATTGAAGATCTCGGAGCAGAAACCCGCAACTCTATTTCTTTTTTTTTTCCCAGGATGTTGCTTGATGTATTGATCGTATTCCCCAGGTTCCTCTGATAGCAAGGCTGTCATTTAAAAAGTAAGCAGCATTTCGTTCATGGGCACTGTGCTTCTGTGGCTCTGCAAGCCAATATATGCAATTCGCCAGCTCGGCTGTTAAAGCAAGAGCATGTTGAGTAATTGATCTGCACCGGCATCCTCCTCCACTTGAATGTTAATAGATATATTTAAAAGATTGGGCTGGAAAACTAGAATGACCCCCACCAAAAATGCCTGAAGTACTCCAAAACAGAAAGACGTGTTAAAAGGGTGTGTTACGGAGGCTCCTCTGTGCATCTTCTTGAGAGGGTGTTTAGATATTTGGTGTCCATCATGGAGGTTGTTGATGAGGCTGATTGCAAAAAAAATGGCTTGTTGCCTCTAATTATTGCATGAAAATCCCATACCAATGGGACAGCGGGTTGCCAAAAGCCTTGCTGGCAGCAGGATGAGTATGAAACCCAACCTTTCGTGCTTTAACAGGGAAAGGGAAAAAAAGTATTTCTGAGCCTTCATAAAGTTGTTCACAGGAAGGCTGCTGATGCCAAAAACGGAACGTGCAGAACATTATAAGTTAGTTATAAAATGAAAAATCCCATTAGAATGCAAAAATCCTTTTAGTTTGGTTGAAAAATAGATAATCTATGATGAAAAATAACTAGCTCGAAAGCAAAGATGCAGGCATTTTATAAGGATAAGTTAATCTCAGGTGAAATTGCTTTTCTGTAAGACTGAATCCATGGGAAAATAATAAGGGGAAAATCCAGTGCTCGCATCTTTTTGAAGAAGAAAAATAGCAGTCTGTGGAGATGTGCTGAACTCCCTGGTAGAGAGCTACCCAGCAGTCCCCCTCCGTTGGCTCACAGTGCAACAGAAAATACTGAAAATACATTGTCACGACCATGCAGAAATTCATTGCGGAGGCAGAAGTGGGTCATCAGAGGCAGGGATTAGCAGCAGAGGCAACGCTCCCCTGAAACGTGCTCCCGAGGTACCTGGGAGAGCCTGTGGCTTTCCACCAGTGCAGACCAGAAAATCTATCGATTGGCTTTGAGTATAAGATTAAAGGAGCTGCAGTTGTCCGTGTGTAATTTGCAGGCTACCGGTGGTACTGTCACACTCGCTGTTCCTTCTGAAGCCACGTCCTTCTCCCATGTTTCACCCTCATCCCCATCAGTGATAAACGCAGTATGAAAAACTGGGACTGGGTCCAATCTGTATTTTTTCCCTTAAAACATTGACACATGAAAAATATCTGGCTTTAACCCGGTGTTCTGACTCTACCCTTCCCAATCTGTGCTTGAGGAAAAGATTTTTAAAGATTTAATATCCCATTATTCATCGTTTTTATCCCTTTAAGTGGGACTCATCAGTAGCTTTTTTGAGTTCACAAAAAAAAAAACACCAGGAAAAGGGAAACCCAAAGAATTTGTATTTCTGAACTGAGAAACAAATGCTTAGTGGTGATGGGGTTTTGTTTGCTTGTTTTGGCATACGGACAACTCCCTCAAGACCCTTGCCACCCAAGCCCTGGGAATGCATGGACTTCCAGTACTGACTGGGTACTGCTTTCAAAGCCATCATTTGGTCTTGTGTACCTAAATCCCTGCATGGCTTTTCTTTACCAAGCCTTCAATCTCTTTTCTTTCCAGGGCGTGTAGTGATAGGATGAAGGGTAATGGCTTTAAACCAGAAGAGGTCAGATTTAGATTACATAAAAGGAAGAAATTCTTCATGTTTTAGAAACTGGCACATGTTGCCCAGAGAAGCTGTGGATGCCCCATCGCTGGAGGTGCTCAAGGCCAGGTTGGCTGGGGCTTTGGGCAGCCTGGGCTGCTGGGAGGTGTCCCTGCCCATGGCAGGGGGCTGGATTCTGTGATTCCATGGCACAGCCATTGACCCCTAAGTCATGTGGACACTTTGGGAAACAACCCACATTAGAAAGCACATTTTCAACACAGTTTTAACTTTTTAGTGTCCTACATGACATCCTGTCCTCAGCCCTACAAGCCACGGCCAAGGCGCTCACTACAGCTCACTACAGCTTAGAAAAACCTGGAGGAAAACAAGCCATGGGTCTCAACAGGAACACATGAAGGACCTAAACTTACTTACCGTGCTACTGCTTGTCCTGAAGATGCTCCTGGGATTCCTGAAATAAGCTGAAGGCCCCAGTGAGAGCTGTGGTGATACTGTCTTAGCTGCGCTGAAGCTCCCAGCTAAGCGTTAGACCAAATCGATTCTTTTGTTGCCCACTGCTATGTGGTGTCCTCCTGAAACAAATTGAAACCCGGTGAGCTTGATGTTGTGTTCTCAACATGAAAGACTGAGGTTTCGCCTTGTCCTTGGCACAATAAATTGCCTGAAACAGGTGCTTTATAATTAATAACCCTACTTTATAATTGCAAAATGCCTGCTGAACCATAATAGGCTTCAGCAATGTGTGTGTCACAGAATGGGAGGGAAAATGCAGATTTCATGAGTTGCCAGTGGAGGTTTAAATTCGGCTGATTAATGTCTCAGCGCTTTTGTTACAAGAAAAGGGATTTCAGTTGTCGCTGCATGTGGTGCTGCGGGGCCAAGCCTGGCAATGCAATCAGTGCTAACCTGGGGATGAAGGGCACGCAGGGACCACTGCAATGCTGCTGGCATTTCAGGATATCACCACTAACTGGTTGGGATCTGGCTGTTAAATCACAGAATCACAGAATCGTCTAGGTTGGAAGAGACCTCCAAGATCATCTAGTCCAACCTCTGTCCTAACACTAACAAAACCTCCACTAAACCATATCACTAAGGACTACATCTAAACGTCTTTTAAAGACCTCCAGGGAAATACACTTCCTTCCCATGCCACATCAGCTATTTAGTCATCCATTTTCACATCTCCGCAATCTTTGCAGCCAGAAAAGATAAACTTGATGCAGGCAAGAAGAGATAAAAGTTGGACGTCGTCATGTAGCCCTTAATAAATGCCTGTAGGGTACCACAGGATGAGCAAAGTTTGAGCCACGGACGTGGTGCTGCACGGAGGAGGGTGTGCAGCCAGGCTTAAAGCTCTGTTTTGTGAATTGAGTTTGCAAAGCTGCTAATTACTGGAGCTCACCCGGGTGCTTAGCAAGCGGATGAAAGACTTCTGCTAATGAAAGGGTTGTGATAGAGAAGTGGCAGGTGGTGACGGGGAGCAGGCAGCACACTGTGCTGCACACAGGATGGATTAAGAGGAGCTGCAATGTGGGCATTTCAGGTCCTGGGCACCTGGGTGCAGGGTGCACACTGTTGTCCTGCAAATATAGTGTTGTGCCAGTCATTGGGTTGAGACACACACACAGAAATACTCATCCATACACATGTATACACACACTAAATGGAAAATGGTCAAGAAGAAGCCCTGGCCACAAGGCTGAGCATCCTGAGCTGGCTTTCATCCGCACTAATTAAGGCTGACCCTCGTTAGCAGGTTGTCTTGGGGAGCCACGGAGCAAGCTGCCGCTCGGTTAGGTGGACCACGGTGGTCCTGTGCTTCAGCTGACTGCCTGACCCTTTGATTTAGCATTATAGGTGTGCCCTCAGGATTACTTTCTACCCCGTTCTCCATGATTTGTTTAAATATTGGAACCAAAATAAAGGTCATTTTTCATTGCCACCCCCAGATCAGATCATCAATTATTCATAGTGGCCAGCTTAAAAGGAGTGAGTCCCCGCCATTTCCAAGGGAAAAAAAACAACAGCAGTGCTTGAACGGGAAAGCATCCATTACAGGATGAGCAGTTACCGTGGAAAACGTGAATCCAGGAGCAGCCTTGTGAGGCAGTGACTCAGGCATCGGTCATCCCACAGGGGTGGTCGGAGCAGCCGCGGAAGGCACCTGCATTGCAGAGCTGAAGTGACTCAGGGTGGGATTGGCATCCCCAGCCTCTTGTTTCTGTCCTGAAGTGCAAGCCCTGTCCCCAGGAGCACCCCCAGTCCGCCCAGCCCTTCCTTCCCCAGCAGGGTTGGGAGCCTGGAGCTCACATTCAGGCACTTTCCCCCTCCTTCATCCCCAGGGATGGAGCTGAGGGAAAGAGGGGTTCCTTCAATGCAGAGCTCATTTGGAAAACAAACAAACTCTTTTTTGGCCACAAAGCTATTTACAAATTCAATTGGATTTTACCCTGTGCTTGCATTGTTGCAATGATGCTGACTGTAGGGATGGCCGACTCTGCCCTGAGATAGGTGGGTGGTTAGATTAGGTCAAAAAGAAATGGCAAAAGACCATGATAATTTTCTAAAAGACCAAGTATTGTCTTTTCTCAAGTCTTTCTGCTTTCCTGCCCTCTCCCTGGAAAGCTAGAACTGTGTCAAGGAAAGGAGGCCTGATTCCAGTTCAAAAACCAGTCCCAAACTTCTTCTAAACCACAGCAGAAATGCCACTTCGATGTTTTCCTGCAAACAGAGCGCTGTGCCCACAGCCTGCTTGAGAAACAGCTGTATGTAAAGCCAGAGCACCAGAGCTAATAGCTGGCATTTCTCACGCTGGCTGCACAGCCCCACTTGGAACAAAACCCACTTACTTTCAATTAGGCAAAGAGAAAAGTGATGCAAACAACACAACTGCTAAATACCTATCATTCCTTGCATGCTCGCTGGCTGGGGTCCAAGACAGCACCGAGCAGGCACACATATGCTGATACAACAAAGTTTCACCCCCAGCATCTGGCTCAGGCACACGTATCGTTGTACAGAGCCCTCCAACCTCCTCCTGCACGTCATATGGTCCTTGAAACCCCAGGGGCATTGGGGCTGGCAGCATGCTTGCTGCTCCAGGGACCCCACGGGGACCTTCATCCCCTGCTATGAGGTCTTCATCTCCTAACACCAAGGTCTGGGCTTTTATAAGATGCAGCCTCCAGCCATCGACCCCTGCCCCATCCCTACGTGCTGCGTGGTCATCATATTCCCCAGGCACATCATTTGCTGCTCAGCTTTTTATCCTTTATTTCACCCACTCTTTCTTTTTTTTTTTTTCTTTTTTTCTTGTTTTATTTTTTTTTCTTCCTAGGCTTGAAGCAACTTTTCCCAGTTCTCATGGCTATACTTCTCCAGTGTCCTCAGGGGGATGCTTGTCTCTCAGGGGATTATTTCAGCCAGCGTCCCTATTTTTAAGGGCTCTGCTCTTATCCCATCTGTAACACCTCATCACACCTGGTTCCCAGCACCAGTCCATTCAGCATGATCCTGTAAAGGAGCCTAACTCAGCATAGGTCTTGCAAAGCTATCATAAGGCACAGCTAACGTAAAACCTCATTTTATTTATTTTTTTTCAAGTGCTCTAAAGCCTGATCCAATCAAAATAAGAAGAAATCTTTCCTGGGAATTCACTTGCCTTTGGATGGAGCTTTCAGGGTCTGAGTCCACCTGTCCCTGCAGGGATACACAACGGTGGTCATGCCGTAGTGAGAAATGCCATCATTTTGGGAGACTCTCTGGCACGTACGGTGCAATCTGCCCTTCCAGGTAAATTAGTTTCACACCAGGAGGTGTCACAGCTGAATTCAAGAGGATGTAGGTGATTATACACAGCAGCAAATCTCAGCCCGTTTGCTCTTCTACACGACACTCAAGACAGCTCGATTATAATTCTTAAGCACTTGTTTTCTCTTTTTGTATTTGTTCACATCTTTTATACGTGCGCTCCTTGGGTAAACACGGGGAAATGTCATACCATGCACCGAGACTGAAAGCACGAGCAGTTAGCACAGCCAGGCTCAAAGACTCTCAAATGTTGGATAGATCAGGAGCTTTCTGACATGACCATTTGCCCCGCTGACCTATTCAATTAATTGCCTCATTATAAGCAACCCGGCCAGGAGCCGTGTCTCATCTGCTGGAATATTTTCCCCAGATATGCAGCTTATTGAGAAATAAAATCTATTTCTTTTTTCCTACAGCTTTGGCATCTCATTTTGACTGTTGAGCTGTGTGTCCCCAGCTGGACGTGGAAGGATGAAAACGGAATTAGGAACTACGATAATGTGTTTCAATTTGACACTGTTTAAAAGAAAAAAAAAAAAAAAAAAAGGAAATGGTGCATATAGGCTTGGTTTGATATAAAATTGGAATATAAGACTAGGTCAATATAAAATTCGAATATAAGACTAGGTCTGATAGACCTGGCTGGATGGCACAACTGCTCACTGGGAGCATGGCTTATGTCTTACAAAGGCTACATGATCTCAGGTGAAATGCTTAATTCTGATGTCATCAAAGGAGAATTGAAAAAAAATACTGGAAAAATCAAAACTTTAATATTACAGAAAATGCAGTTTCCAATTAAAAAAAAAAAAAAAAAATGGAAAATTCCAGCAGCTGATATCTGATGGAGGCACGGTCAGCAAATCCAGCGAGCAGCGCCCAACCGGACCGCAACGCCACGGTGCCAAGCCCAACGCAGCCGTGTGCGTGGTCTTCCAAAGGAGAAAGAACAAAAAAACGAGGCAAAGGGTTTGGTCCCTGCCCCTGAGCCAAGCACAGGCCAAGCAGTTGCGTTTGCAGTGCCGGTGATCATCACGTAGCTATTTATAACCGTAAACTCATTTTTATTTTACCTTGTGGCTGCATCAGGGCGATGTGTACACAATAAACGGCGTCACTCCTGCTCGATAACGCATTCTCTTTCGGTTTCTGCTGGATGATTCATTTGGTTTTTTAACCCGAGTGAAGAACCTCTCTTCATTTAAAAGAACCTCTCTTCATTTAGGTGAGCTCAAATAAAGGCAGTGAAGACAACTTAAGTGCTTGTGATTTTCTGTGAGTTGAGTCCCGCATCCAGGCCCAGCAGACATCACTGGGCTGCCACATGGAGAAGCAGCATGAAAACAGGCAGGAGGTCAGCTGAGGCTGGTTGGAAGGGAAAAGACTTGATTTTGAGAAAACTGGGAGGAGTGGCTTTTGTTCTCAGCTGCCATGCCATTGGTATATTCACAACAAGCCTTTCTCTCTTCTTTCTCATCTCTCCATCTCTTTCAAGCTCCATCATTGGCTCAAGAAACTTTTATTAAAACTGTGCTACTCCCAAAGCTTTGATGGAAGTCCTGCTTTGCTGAAATGTGTTACTGGGCACGTTGACTCCTTCCCTTTGCCCATAGCTCCTGGGGTTGGTGGCCGAGCCCCGGACAGGTGCAGACCTGGTTGTAGCATTTCAGTCCCCGCTGCAGGAGGGCATTTCCCAGCTGCTCCATGACCACTACATTGTAAAACAAGACGTGAAGAACCTGTTCCAACACCACTCTCATACACCCATTAGCTATAAGCACACAGCAAGCCTTAATCTTGCAATGAAGAGATGCTGTGTTGGAGGAGTCCCCTTCAGGGACGCACTTCTGCTCAGCAATCCACGGCACGACCACCAAAGCCATGCGAGATCCCAAACACTGGTTTAGCTCTGCTGGGTTCACTTCTGCTCCTAATTCTGTTTGTACAAACACCTCTGAAACTTTATGCCCGTTCTGTCACCGACCATTAGCTCTTCCTAACCACACTCTTCCCAGGAAGCTTTGGTGAGGCTGCTGCAGTGGGATTGCTGCTGCTCCCCTGTAAGCTTCAGACACCACCGAATGCACCGGGGGGCTTTAATCACCCCATGGTGGAGGAGATGTTCTGTAGTAGGGACTGGCACGGCCACAGACATATTTTAGGCAGGCTTTCAGCACTGTGTAATTCATTGAACTGTTCAACAAGCACATTTTACACCTCTAATGACCAGGGAGGGAATCTGCAGTGAGGTCTAGAAAGATTATAAGTAGGGAAACAGTAATTACCGGGCTACCCTCTGATCATTTTGAATGGATTCTCTCATAAAGGATGAACAAAGTTCAACCTTCAGTTTGTTCTTGTATGCTTGGAAACATAAAAGACAAAATTAAAAACGCTACGTGGAAGTTCATGGCGATGAGAAGGGAAGGACCCAGGGCATCCTTTTCCCTGAGCAGCCATCCCCGTCACGCAGCTTAGGGAAGAAACGTCCCGAGCATTTAAGGGGATGGGGCGCCGTGTGGCACCCTGATGCCACGCTCACACACCCCACTACTTAGTACCTGCACAGCCCGGCCCCAGCAGGTGTTTGGGGCACAGGTCGCAGCTCCTAAGGGAGAATTTCCCCTTCCACCCAGGAGATGGCACTAAGGCACTCATGCAAAAAAAGCATCACCGCAGCGCTACTGGAAACTTACTTTCTCTGAAGTTAGGCATGCACTGGGGAGAAAACCTGCAAATTGCACTTACTGAGTTGTGCAGCCTGTGATGGGATCAACAAAGCGTCCTAAGAGGGAACTCTTCCCATACAAACACCTCATCCCTCTTTGAATCCCGTGGAGCTCACGGCCAGTGTTATCTGGTGCTGTTATCTGCAGCTAATTCAGGGCTGTGCAGAAAAGGACTGAAAAGGGATGGTGCTGAGGTAATTCCAGCATTCACTACAGCTGCTCACCTCTTTTCAGTCCCAGCACTCTTCCATTTTAAGCCTGTGTCACTCACATGAAGTGGCTCCATCCACAAGGCTGATGGAAGCATCGCTGGGGCACTAGGGAGACAGGGAAGTGGTCCCTGTGGCTGCTCCCTTCTGTAATTTGAATATATTTGCATGCAGCCCGATTGTCACCGCCACAAAACAGCCGTGACCTCCCAGAGCAGTGCAAGGGTTTGCTGGAGCCATGCTTTGCACTGTGCTGACTGCTGCCTACCCACTCATGTGCTGGAGCTGGCTCGGAGTCATCTGTTTCCATAGCAGGGAGTGGGAGAAAAACAAATAAATCATTAAGAGGAACAGCTGCCAACATCAGACGGGACAATATTGGGAAGGGGTGATGAGAAACAAAGGTAGGAAAGGAAATAAATGTGGTTCTAGGGAGACAAATGGGCAGGATCCTTCGTGGCCGAAGCAGCGGTTCTGTATTTCTCTCCCGAGGAGCAATTTGGCCTGCCTCAGTCCCCCAGCTCCCAGGAGAGGAGGAATAACCTGCGGAGGGAAGGTGCCACGCACCAGAAGACCCAGAAGAAGACTTTGCAGGATGCCCTGGTGCAGGCTGGTGCCCTTTCTCACCTTTGCTGCAGAGAAGCACACCGTTAAGGACCACATCAGCAAATCCAGCATCCCTCTGCCTGATGGAACATCTCCGTTAGTGCTCGGATGGCTGTACTGCAAACATATCTTACATCTTGGCCATTTGTTTCCACCGTGGCCACCCATCCTGATCAGCAATTAGCAGCATATTTGTTCCTCGTGAAGATGACTTGAAATTACCTTATATACATCATTCGTCGCAACGCAGCCCCTCAGCCTAACAGCATGTTGCAGTGGAGCAACGTCAGCGGGTCTGAGGAGCCTGACTCCAGCTTGAAGAGGCAGGAAAATGATATTCCTTTCATAAGAGAAACAAATCAGGGAGATTGTGGGATTTGTTTTAACTGGTGCAAAAGTGCACAGCCCACTAAGAGCACTTCTATTTGCAGGGTCCCGTTCCCTAGGGAAACTGGACAGCTGTCTCCTCTGCAGCCTGATGTAGGCAAATATTATTTCTCCCTCTTTTAAAGGCAGTTTCATCGCTTCTGCCCTCCAAATTCTGCCCACCATACACAGCTGCAGTGGAAAGTACGATACCCAGCGCTGCACTGACAGGGTCAGGAACATCCCATGGCTGAGCATCCCCCAAAGCTTCTCCTCCTGCAGCCATGCACGTGGCTCTCCTAGGGTCCTGCGGCAAGGTAATGGCAAAATTTGTCACCAGGGAGTGGTGATGGGGTGAAACACCTGCGGAGTACAAGGAAAATATGATTCCTTATGCTGATATGGTGATATAAAGTATCCAGGAGAGGTGATTCCCTATGCTGATAAACCCCTTGGGGCAGGGAGCAGTGTGCTGCTGTGCCTGCATAGTCCATCACCATCAGCTCCTGGTCCAGGTATGCTCAATATTACTGTAAGAGAGGTTTTTGGCTGGCATTATTGCTCTCTTCTGATATTTTGGCAGTATCCATTAGGAATAACTTGCTTATCCCTGAGCACCATAAGGATGTCTCATTAAAAGCAGCGCATTTTAGGTACTGGGGAGGGAGGTCTCTACACCATCCACTGCAGGCTAGTTTTGGTGCCAGTTCAGAAGACCCCAAGGCAGAGCACCAAGGTGACGCTGCTGGGCAGGATCGGTCCTGTCCAGGGCCACCAGCCCTTCCCTGCAGCTTCCAGGGGATCCGCAGCTCTGCAATGCCACCTTCAGGCTGTCAGCAGCCTTGCTCCATCCAGAAATCCTAGAAATCTCCCTGAACCCAAAAAAAGCACGGTAAAAATCAGCACTGGCTGCCCTGGATAATATACACAAGACTTTTAAGACTATAATAACACAGTGGTTTTAAAAATAACTTCTTGCTGTAAGACAAAGTTTACTGGCAATTTTTATTTAGAGTATATGAATTGAAACTGGCTGGGTGGCTTTAGCTCTGTAACCTGCATTGTCCAAAAAAATCCCTTTTTCTGACAACAATAAAAGCTCAGGTTTCTTGTGAGATTTCAGTGAAAATATTTGTGTAAAAAAGTTTCTGCTGAACACTTAAAAAGTATTCAGTAATGGGGGTTTTGGAAGAGAGGTTTCCAGGCTTCCAGGGTCTCTGGTGGACAATATCACACAGTTTGGAGAGCCAAGGAGCTGCAATCACAGAATAGCACAGGTAACACATCCTAAAATCATTCAGAAAATCATAAAATAACGTACGTGTCCTGGTCCAGCCTGCTGAGAGCAGGGCCAGCTAGATGAGGCCTTGCCTTATCATCTCCAGTGTCTGACCACCCTCGTGTAAAAAGGTCTCCTAATAAGATCCTATTAAGGCGACTGGTTTGAAAATCGCTTTTTAGGAGCCCAGAAAAAGCTGCTACTCAGAAGAACATTCCAGCAGTAAAGCACTTACCATTTTGACTCAGGCTTTATGACTGTTGATGCTTTTTCCCACTGCCTCAGCCCCTGAAAGCCCACAATTACTCCCAGCTTTCCCTGCAAACATGGTAATCCTGGCACTCACTGTGGCTTACGGGGCTGTGCCCAGTGCAATTCCAGTCTGGGAGTACAGCCTGTGGGGCTTCAAGGCAGAGCACAGCCCTGTGGTGGGCACTTGAGACTCCCGGTTCAGCCTATGCAAGAAAATGCTGTAGTTGTCCTTGTACTCAGACACCCAGTGGTTCCTGCGGAGAAGATGGAGAAAGGGTGAGAAGTGGGTTTCCGTCTTTTGCCTTGTGCGCCCAGACAGGGTCCTGCCTCCCTTTCTGCTTGGCCACCCAGCCTTAAAACCATTTGGTGCACCCGAAAGCACGTGCTGATGGCACGGGGAGAAGAACAGCCTGTGTCCATCGGGACCGGCTGTCGTTGGGACCAGTCGCCCACCTCGATCAACCATTGCACAAGCTCGGGCTCCAGCCCACGCCTAACACCAGGATCGCAGATCAAAATCGAGGCTTCAATGCAAAGCTGAAATGTGTGTGTGCTAGGGGGAGGCGGGGGGATGAGGCAGCGGGGAGGAATTGCCGTTCTGGTGAGAAATGAGAGCTCAGGAGCAGTTTCTGCCTGTTTGTTCATAGTGCGCGGATGAGTCACGTCGCAAACAGCTCCTGCCCTGTCTGATTTGAGAGCGCGCTTTCCCAGGGGAAGCCCAGGTGCTGAAATGTTGATTTGTGCCTCCCTGCCCCTGTCCCACAGGGGTCTCGGCTCCTTCTTCCCAAGGGGACGTGTCTGAGGTTGTCCCTGGAGGAGTTTCCCAGCTTGTACTTACAAAACTTTTCAAGAAAATGCTAAGCCTTGGGGAAGGCTTCGGCCCCGAGGGAATTAATTTGAGCTCATTGCATAACGTGGACACAGAGAAATACACTTGAGAAATACCTTCCAACCCCGTCCGGCTCCAGAATCTCCCTTCCCTACTCTTACCCTGTCCCCAGTCCCCTGGTCACCCGCTGCTCCCACCCAGGTGCCCCTTACTGCTGGAAGTGCTCGTCCTCAGGGAAAACGTGCGGAAGATTCTTATTTGCTTTGCAGCATCCATTGGGGGCTGCAGGCCAGCGCTGGAAGTCTGTGGTGTAGGTACTTCTCCGGTCAAGGCCAAAGCACTCTAGTGAAGGAGAGTCCAAATAATTGACAGATTTGGGGATCTCTATCTCTTGTACCCTGCAGCCTGCCTGTTCCCCTTCCTTCTCAGCTTCATCGTCACTTCATGCTCTTGGTGCTACCCCTGGGGCTCCCACGACTGAGGAGGAACAAGGGTTAGTCAAGGGGAAACACAAGAATTGCCTCCCTGAGAAGCCAAGGGCCCATGAGATTATCAAGCCCTCATTTCCTATGGCCTCTTGAGGACGATGGAGAGCATGCAGGGCAGATCTAGAAATGATACCCTGCTTTCTTCCGGACACTGACTGGTCAGCAGCTATATATTTTCTCCCACTGTCTAGATTTTCCTCTTTTATCAATCCAGAGCAACGCATCCCTGGTTTATTTAATCAGGAGCAAACCAAGGAAGAGGTCTGCTTAACCTCTGCAGAATAAATAAATAAATGCACAGCCCCTCTTGTGCAGCATTACCACAAGAGGATGCACAGACACTGATTTTAGGCTGAACTCTGGGCAGTCACGCAGGGCTCTGTTCCCTCACTCGTGTTTGTGTCTTTGGTTGTGTGCGTGGAAATACATGTGTGAGTGACCCCAAATAAAAGAGGTTTGTGGAAATCCTGTGCTTCCTGGCTGCAGACCTGCTGCTGGAGGGCCACCATTAGTGCAGAAACCACAGGAATTTGGAAAAGGGGCAGCAGCTCAGCCCCTTGCCAGAGCACAGCAGGCAGAGGGGAGGTAGCCAGGGAGGGCAGCCCCCAAGTGAGGACCATCACATCTACTCTGCTCTCAACCCCCAAATCCATTCAGGAGCTGGTTTGAAGGGTGTCATCTCCTACCTGGTGTATGTGTCTTTCTGACCAAGCAGATCTGCCTGCAGAAAATCCACTGCCCACCTCTCACAGCTAGGCAGGGAGGATGCACAAATTGCTACCGACCCCAGACATTTCTGGTGTGGCCCATATGGAAAGGGAGATGAGAGAGGTGATGTTTCCAATGCCCCAGCCTTTTCTGGAAGAAAACTGTTTTTCCTTGCCCTGCCTCTCCCCACCAACAGGTGGATGGTTATGGGAACTCTGCAGACACTTCCCATCTTATTCACCTTCCCTTCACCTTCCTCAGTCTCTTTCTGCATGAAATTAAAAGAACCCAAAGCCAGGCTGGAGGCCACAAGTCACCCACGAGGAGCAGCTGCCCCAACTGACCTTCCACCAAAACAGAGGAGCCCAGGAGCATGTTCTTGTTCTGCTGAGCCTCGAGTTGCTTTGCCCGGCCCGTTTCCAGCATGAAGTGCTGGTAGGTGCCCCAGCCCGGATCCAGCTTCTGCCTGCGCAGCAACATCCCTGAGAGATGGAAGAAGAAGACGGTGCATTAGATGGAAGCAGCATCAATTACCCAAACCCTACCCTTGGGTGGGAGCAGGCAAACAAACAACGGCAAGTTGGAGCCTCAGCTGGCATAAATCAGGGGAGACTCGTTCGCTTCAGCAGGGCTTTGCTGCGTTGCATCAATTTGGAATTGATTTGGTTCATAATGCCAGTGGGGAAAAGATTTATGGTGATGTGAAGCGAGTGGAAGGAGCCGTGCTGTCTCCACGGCGCTCTGGAGTGCTAAAAGGAGCTGAGACCCTTTGCAGAAGGTCAGGGCACGAAAGGGAAGGACTTTGCAGGGAATACTGCACCACTGGGCTGATCCAGAGAGATCCCACAGTGGGAGAGGAGAGCTCAGGGTGCAGCAAGGACTTCCCTGCTCCTGTTTGATGCTGGAGCATCACCAAGCAGTGCTGCCCTAGGAGCTCAGAGGAAATCTCTGCGTCTTTGGGAAGGTTGGGCAGGGATGGTGGGCACTGATTTTGTTTTCCTGATGTCTTAGCACTGACCTCCATCAGTATTTTAAGCCACGCAAGCAAGCCATGAACTGGGGTGCCGAGGACTGGCTATCATCAGCCCCTTTGCTGCGTTTGCTGCCAGACAGGCACCTGGAGCAGAACCACCTGAATCCTGCTCATCGTGAACTCCTTTTGCCTCACCAAATCCTTTTGCTCACCACCTGCATCGCAGGGTTAACTGCATCCCCCTCCCTCCCAAAGGAGAGAAAAGACAAAACCCCTGACGACTTTGCAGTGCTGATGCCTCGGTACCCTGCTAACCCAACCCTGCTTCCTCGGGAGCCTGCAACCCTCACGGCCAGCCAGCGCAGCCCAGGGGCAGGGGGAGCTGAGCTGGCAGAGCAGCACGCAGACAGCCCCTCGGGTGGCTGGATCCAGCCGGTCAGCTGCTCGCCAGAGCTGGCGCCAGCCGAGCGGGGATTACCTGCTGCTCCGGGGGCTCGAGCAGCAGCCAGAAGGCGCTGGGAAGAAGACAGCTCGTTTTCCAGCTCACTGAGAGCCTGCGGCCTCTCCAATCTCTCCGCCTGGGTTGCTGTCAGCTCGGCGGCGGGATAGGGCCTCGGGAGGTAGCTTTCTGCAAGGGGAAGGGCTGAACCGAAGCGCTTTCGCTGCTCTTCTTGAGCCTGCTGAAATGCTCGGGGACTGGAGGCACTGCCTTCTTGCTTCCTCCCTCGCACAGCCACAGGTCTGGGGGTGACTCCTCTTCCTTCCCCACCGACGTTGTCACAGTATGTCATCACCCGTGGTTCCTCAGGCATGGAGAACTCCTTGGCTTTCAGCTGGGAATCAGCAAACTTCAGCTTCTGCAGGGAAAAGTGGCATGTGAGCGGAGACCCAGCGAGCAGGACAATTTCTAAAGCATCGTCAAACAGCAGTACCTGCCCCCAGCTTTGGGGGATAGCATAGCCACAAAGCAGCTCCACAATTGTCATTAAAAATGCACAGGACATCACGGCTGCCTCCTTCTGTCCTTTTTATGGCTTGGGACTCTGCTGGGCCCCAAGTGGACACCAAGATCCACCTGCAACAGCCCAGCAGCAAGCCCACAGCTCGCTGGTTGTGCTCTTAGCCCACAGCTGATCCCACACCAGGATTTTCTGGCTTGTGGCACCAGTGTAGTACATTTTTTTACATCTCCATGTCCTCCCATCATGGAGAAGCTCCAATGACTTGACTGTGGGGTCTCAGCACCTCAGCCACTGGCAAGGAGAACCTGACCCGTGAAGGGGAGGCTGAAGGCTACAGGCCTGCTGATCTCGCCAGCAGAAGGAATGGAGCCAGGCCTGGGACAGGGAATGGCTCCAGGTTTCGTGGCGGGGAAAGGCTGCTGAGGCTGCTCAGGGGGATCTGCTGGCTTCAGTGTCTTTGCAGCCGCATGCTGTGGCTCTGTCCAGAGCCAACTGCTCCTTCCTAAGGGCTCAGCAAAAGGCACTCCTGCTGTGAGCTCTGCCAGGCTGCTGGGGCCTGCAAGGACCATCCTTTGGCCACCAGCTCCTCTGTGACCCCTTGTTTTGGGCCTCCATAGGGTTCTGTTTGGCCCTCAGCCCCAAATGTCCCTTGGGCTCTCCCTGTCACCACTCACCCCATGGTGACTTCATCATGCAGACAGCAGGGCAGCAGGGGATTGCTGAGCCATGGGAACCATCTGAATTTGGGGGCTTCCTCCACCAAAGATGGCAAAAGCTCCTTCTGAGGCATCTCCAGAGGGATAAGAGCCTCCAGGGGCCCATGGTGGAGATGGCACCCCAGATAGTGCTCTGCCTTAACCCAAGGAGGATCCCAGCTTTCTCTTGGGAACTGTCCAAAATTTCACACATACCCCAAAAAAAAAAAAAAAATCCAAAATTGTTTTATCCACTTAATGAGCAGGTCCAAGAGGGAAACCTGGGCCTCCCGGGGACCTCACCAGTACATGGCCCCGTGGGACAGCTTTCCTCTGGGGGCCTGGGGAGTTAATAGAGGGGCAATGAAGAGTCAAAAGGAGCTGTAACCCAATGAAAATGGTCACATCTCAGGTGCTCCTTCCTTTCAACTCTGCCAGGACCTCCACAGAAAGCAAAAAATAATAAAATAAAAAAAATAGCAAAGTAAAGAAGTTGCGGTGCATGGACTGGGAACCACGACCACCCCTCGCCATGCTCCAGCTTCCCCAGGGATTAACCCAGCTCCTGGGGCCCACCAGGGGCTTGGGCTCCCTGGGAAGCGCTCGCCAGCCCCGAGAAGAGCAGAACACCGCTAATGAAGGCTGCTGGCAGCCAGAGCGCTCCCCGAGGGCAGGAGGAGGGGAGCTGGCAGCCAGGGAAGAAAGGAGGAGAGGAGAGGGCTGCCCAGGCTGTTCCCCGTGCAGGGACGACGACAGCAGCGGTGGCTGGGAGCCTGGGTCCTGCCGTGCAGGATGAGGCCTACCACCACCGCCCTCCTGCACAGACGGCCCTGGAGGGCTCCCTCGCACAATGATTTCTCTGTTGTTGCCCACTCTCCCTCCCCAGCCTGAACTTTTCCTTCCTCTCCTGCAAGCGTAGGAGCCCAAAGCACGTTCGCAGGCGAGCATGCCCCCTGCCACTTCCCGGCAGCGGCGCGGCGCGAGGCGCAGCTGTCCCCACAGGGCTGCCACAAGCAATTAGGCCGGGGCAGGCGAAGCACAGAAAATCAGATTAAATGGCTCAGGGGGTCGCTCGCACCGCGCAGAGATTAGACGGAAAACAACGTAAGCTTCCCCCCAAGAAGCCTTCTCAGGCCTGTGTCAGGGCACGGAGACATCTCCGTCCCAAATGCAGGCCCCCCTCCTCAGGGCGGTACTGGGATGGGTCTGATCCTGACTCACTCCATCAGCCCCACAGGGAGCAATAGGAGTCCAAGGCTTAGGTGCGGTTCAGCGAGCAGTCGTTAGTGCCCTGACTTAATGAGTGTAATTAGCACAGCCCGCCCCAAATGCTTTTACTGGAGGGGGATTTCCCACAGAAGGGCTGGGGACATGAGCCAAGGGCGTTGGGGCCTGATGGGACCCGGTGGGTCGCAGTGGTGGGGACCGATGTGGCCCCAGCACCCTGCTGGTGCAGAAGGCACCCAGTGCCCCCCTGGCTGTCCCTGGCACCAGGGGCCGAAGAGTGAAGCAAGGAGAAGCCCACGGTACCTGCGTGTACACCTCGAAGGTCGGCTGGTTCTCCTCGCACCACCTGTAGTCCCTCTTGTACGAACTCCTGTACATGCCCAGCGACACCGGAGGCTGAAAGGAGAGGAGGCAAACACAAGGAGCTGCTAGGATTTGGGGGATGTCTTCGAAGGCTGTGATGCAAGCATAAAATACCTCCTGGTAGCTCAGGAGCTGATCTTCTGGACGCAACCTCTGTCCCCTTGCTTGGTCAAGCCCTGAGCAGGGTGGCCAGGAAGGTCCTGTGCTCTTTTGGCAATGAGCTTTGGGGTTCTTCTAGCCCCAGGGGGTCCATCACAGTGAACACCTTCCTCCTGCCTTTCTCAAGCCTCCTCTGACTGCTCGGACACTCACCCCTGGGCAGAGCACTAATACAAAGCTGCTGAAATACTTTGATCAGTGCTGAGGCCCCAGTGGCACTCAGGTTAAATAAGCACGTGTTTCCGTCTCGTGTTTCAGTAACATTTCCCACGTGCTTATCACAGATTTAAAGTCAAGCTCTGGCTAATGTCAATACATATTTTGCAAAGCAATTGGAGAAATTATGGAGGAAAACACCAGCCCCAAGACCAGAAATCACCACAGAGATGGTTTTAGGGAAGAAGGACCATGTGCTCGTCCTGCTTCCCATGCTCCTCCCTTGGCATCCACCGTGTGCTGGAGACAGGGCAGCAGGGGAGACGGGCCTTCGGGCTGATCCAACAGAGCTGCTTTTATGTTAAAGGATTAAATGGGCTAATTTACAAATGCACGGCAGAGGGCTCGGGGAGATGAGCCCTAATTGAAAGGAGTAATTGAAGGGTCACTGCCAGCCCCACTGCCACACCAGCACGTCCACCACGCAGGGGTGGCTTGGACACGGGGCCAGCACTCCCATGCCTCGTGTTGGGGCTGTGACCGGGGAGCTCTGCGGGGCAGCAGGGCACAGCTGCCTGAAAACCAGCCGGGTGCTGCAGCTCACGCTGCCAGAGCCTCAGCTCTTCCTGGCCAAACACTTTCAAAGGAAAATGTACAACTTCAAAGTTTTGGACAACCTTGAAATACTTAAGGCACCTCCTGCGATAAAAAGGAATCAATAACTGCACCAGCATGCAGCTTCTTAGAGAAGGTTCCTCATGCCTTGCCAGCAATGCCATCCATTATGTACAAGAATCTATTTTATATCCTCATTACTCTTTTCCAACATTTCACTCGTTTCCCTCTCCGGGCTTCCCAGACGAGTGGCTGCCAGGAGCCGGGACCCAGAAGCCTGTTGTCACCAGCTCCTCTTATCCTCCCAGCCTGGCAGACTGCAAATCCATTACTCAAACCGCAGGGAGGGAGGGACCCCCTTTCTTTTTTCACCTTCGAGTGCACGGGTTTCCTCATCACGTCCGCCATGGTGACCCAGGCACCTGGACCAGAAGTCACTCAGTTAACAACCAGCGTCCCAGATCTTCTCCTCCACTCCGCCGCAAGGGGTGAGGGATCTATCTGGAGGCCTGGCGTGGGTCCTGGCAGGAGCAAGGGGATTCAGTTGGGGCTCTAGGAAATCCCAAACTGGCAGTTAGACTACGATTGACTTCATCCAGCTTCAGCAGTGCCAAGTGTACCCATCCAGCAATGAGCAGGGACGGAGCCAGACCCCCTCAGCTTGGTGGGACCATGCAGGCTGGAGATGACAACAGCCCACCACCAGCAGCCAACAGCCAGATGGGACCTGGGTGTCCCCTCCCAGGACAGGAGCCTTGGTACATGCACGATGGGATACACCAGCGTTTGCTGGCTGCAGTGTTTCCATGGACAAGGGAAACCTGTCTTTTGTGAGGCACCCACACTCCAGAACACTGGAGGTCTTGGTGGGACTGGGTTCCCCATGACGTGTGGGGTGAGGGCTCCTTGGAGGAGAAGCCACCCCACAGTCGAAGCTGGGAAGCTGCTCCTTCAGCTGCAGCCAGCTGCTGGGGACATATGGCCAGGAGAGGGGCAAAGCCCTTCACGAGCCCTTGAGGCCTCCATGTCTGCTAAAGGCACAGGTGGGAGGTAAAGACGATAAAAGGAGGGAGAAAGGGACCCACTTTGTGAACAGGAGATCCTGTAGATGGACAGGAACACCAGACCACATCCACAAAGCACCAATTACTCTCTTAAAAATGTCAAGCACTAACCAGGCTTTGATCCATCTCATCCAAGACTAATCTCAACTAATTTTAGACGTCTACAAAGAGGATGTCTCCCTCTGAGCCGAGCCTTCCTGGCCTCCTGGCTCCTTTAGCCTGATTTGTGTGACCAGTGGGGATGTGTACTTTTGGAAGAAATGAGCTGCTTTCTCGGAAAGCCTGGGTTTGCTCGACTGAATCTCATCCAAGAGTCCAATTTCTGTAGCCACACACGAGCCTGGCTATCAGATCAGGAACAAGATTCTCTGGCACCGCAGTAATGCAAATAGTGGTAAATGCCAGCAATGATGCATGAGTCAGAAATATGACATCTCGGCCCCGGGATCCCGGGCTGAATTTACTGAGAGCAATGAGAACAAAGCTCCTTGGCTAACAATTTCTTCTGAAGGATGTAGAGAGGGACCTGCTCTACAGGAGCTTATTTCCGAGGGGTTCCCAAGTCTCGAAACTGGGAGAGAAATTCCCTTTTTGTTCTGTGCTTGTGCTGCACTGGCTACAGAGGAAAGCCGGTCACGGACCTGGGTTTGCAGGCAGCATCGGAATGAGCTGAATTCCAGAGCTGTTTCTTTTTGCAACCTGTTATGCACCAGTGCATAACTGGAACCGAGGGATGCTAACGCTCCGGCAAGGGTCATGCGCTGCCAGCCCCTCGGCGCTGGTGTCAGAAGGAGAAGCCCTTTGTCCCCTGTCCCCACTGTATTTTATGCTAATTAATATTAGAATAAACAACATGACAAGGAAATAATTTATTTCTAGAAATGTGAAACTCTCGTATGCTCCTGTGCTTATATTAAAGGGATTACACTCCATTTCCTTCTTAATACAGCTAATGCTCTATGGGAAGCCCTCAGGCCAGGGATTAAAGCACTTATTCAATTAATTAGGAACAAACTTCTGCCTTAAAGTCAAACACACAACTATCAGTAAGCTCTCGAGAGTGTCTTCCTTCCAGGGCAGGGAAAACGAATCCTGTTTCTGATGTAAATAAAACCAAATCTGCACTCTGAATTATCAGGAATGACATAAATTAAATGAGTCACTTTTAAAATTTCAGCATTCTGCGAAGTCTGATGGTAAAGGAGGGGCAGCCCCATCATCTTTAATTCAGCAGCCGAACTCCCATGGGTTACAGGGGGAGCGGAGTCAGGTCCAACCTGACTCATAAATGAGATACAATTTTAGGATATAACATTAGCAACCAGCTCCAAGCTCCAGGCACGCCGGTGTTTGGATATATTTGAAGTTATTAGCGAAATCCTGGCCCTGCTAAACTCAAAAACCCAAAATGCTTATTCAGTAGGATCCAAATTTCACCTAAGGTGTCTGATTCATTACTGAGATAGGAGACAATTTCCAAAAGCTGGCTCCAAACCCTAATCTTCCTTGATGATGGCTTGATCCTTCCGCCTTCTCGCAGGCACAGTTCACATGAAATTAAAAGGCATTTTGCCAGCATAGGTCATGCAGGAGCAGCCCGCTATTGCTGTTCAGCTTCCCATTTCTTCTTCCCTAATACCAAACGATGGGGCTGATAATTACCAACAGGATCCCAATTAGAAGTGGGTGGGAACCAAACTCCCAGCTCTCATCTTCCCCTACCTCTGAGCGAGCTTATCTGCCTCGTGGTTGCTAATTCAGATATGGAGAAAAAGTAAACCAGCCATATGCCTTTTTTTTTTCTTTAAGTGTTTTTACACATAACAGACTTCTTTTTTAACTTCTTTCACAGATGCCTGTGGGCTGTAGTGCCATTACTCCTCCCACAATACCAGTTCCCTGAAATGGCCCCAGATGTCTCCATGACCCCAGTACAAAGGCACTTGGCAGAAGGATGCTCCCACATCGCATCCTTCCCCTGGCACCCCCACACACATCTCAGCACACAAGATGCACCGGGAGGGACAGGTCCGACCACAGGACTTGGGAATATCGTGCTGGCTTCACACACGCTGGAGTTGTGCCTTCCCTGCTGCATTAACCACCATGAGATCATGCACACACAAAGCAGTGGGGATCGCTGCCATGGGGGCGCTTGGTCAGCAGCTGTTTGAGCAGGCAGCTTTTGCCTTTTCCTCCCCACCTTTCCCCAGATGAACATTTTCGATATTCTTTTGAAAGCTTCCCTGCCCTAAGAGCAGCCCACTGAGGAGGGTTTGTGGGACCCTGAATGGGTGCTGGCTGTACATCTGGCTGCCCAGCTCAGAAGAGGACCAGCACTGCCTTATAAACACCTGCAGGAGAAAACTGTTGTTAAATAAGGGATTTATTTTCACCGTACTCCATAAAGGTGACATCTGAGATTTCCAGGATTAGACACCAAAACGAGGCAACTGACTGGAAGCGCCCCTGTTTCTCAAGGCACTCGTCACCCCAAAAATCCAGGGAGCTTTCCAGAGGGTGTTGGTGCTTTTGACCCCTCCACATCATGCTATGTGTGTGGATATTAAAAAAAATTACAGCAAGGCCAACGTGCCAGCCAGGACCAGCTGTCAAAGGCAGCAATTATATGTTCCAACAGCACCTTGGGTGAGTTCTCCAGAGGGCCCAAGTGTGTGACAGCTGAGCTCAGGTCCTTTAAATTCAGTTGAGAGGAGTTTAAATTAGAGTCAAGGACCTTAGTTAGAATATAAAGCAACAATATTTGTGTACCTGATCCGTGCACCTCCTTCCCAGCATCTTGCTGGACATTTCCCTGTGCTCAGAGGTACCTACATACCCCCAGAAAGTCAGCCTCATGGCCCTGGTAGGACTGTAGGTATATATAGGACTCAGCAGAGAGATGAATTTCACCTTTTTGGCCCTAACTTCCCCCACCCGCTGTCTTTTTCCACCCGTGAGATGGCAAGAGTGCTATCTAAGCCCGTGTCGCTGTTGTGCAAGGTGCTGAGCTGGGTACCAGCAAGGTTCAGGTCAACCACCTCAGCTATTAACAACTTACTGCGAGACGACGTGGCAAGGAGGACGTACCTCCTGTCAGCCTGGCTCTTGACAGGTGCCCTTTGGGCTGGGAAGAAGATTCATTGCCCCCGTGAGGATGTTGAAAGCGGGAAGCGATCAGCAAGCAAGGACCCCCATCGCGTGAAAGAGGCAGGGTGTAATCTGCGCATCTCCATTCGCGTTATCACCGCGAGGAGATAAAGTGCAAAGGGGAGACTCTTCTTCAAGGGATGAGTGCTGACAGCCCGTTCTGTCAGCACGAGGGCAGTCATGCATTTGGGTCTGAAAACATGAACTTTTGTCACGGTGCAGCAAGCCCAGCACACGAGGGGTTCCCAGGGAGTTTATTTCATGCTTCTCTCCAGTTTTCCGGATAAATTGTTGGAGGCATTTATGGCACCAAGTGACCAGAAACAAACAGTGCCCTTCTGCCTAAATTTAAGGCACCTGTAGCTGTCTTCCAGCCACTGAAATCACTTAAACCACTTACAGGATGAGCCCTGAATGTCAAATTCCTCATTGCACAGATGCTCCCCTCTGCAGCAGGTGAGGGCAGCTGGTGAACTCACTGATGATGTCCCAAATCTTGGGGCCATTCTGCTGGGGCTTCCTAAAACAATCAGCCTCTTGCTCAGGGTCCCCCCCAAAAAAGCATCCATCAGCAGAGGACTGCTAAAATCTCCTCACTGCCTATGTGAGAGCATTCTGTGTCCTGTGATAGAAATCAATGCATATTTATGCACCTGTGTAAGGCAAATACATGCATGTATTGTCGGAGAACCTAAATCTGCTCACTAATGCCGTTGTTTAAATAGCCCTTTAACCACATCACTTTTCTCCTCGTTAGGTTAAGTCGCTGGAGGTGAAAAAGCCCTTCCAAAATGGTTTTCACTCACTCACTCAGTCCAAAGTAAACATGCCTCTGGGACCATTATGTGTATCAGATATCCGAGGCTTTGTTAAGAGCTTGCCTGTTAGGTAAATTCTGCTACTCGTTCTCCTTGGAAGGAGAAGGTTAAAATCAGAGATAGGCTCACATGAGTGTTACGGGCTCATAGGAATAGCTGGCCAAATCAGAGTCTCGGGAAGGCTCCTGACCTAACCCAACAATATGACATTGGCTTGACTTACACCCATCACCTGCAGTCGCGTTTGTCACAGACCTCGCTGTGGCCAAGGCTCTGACGTTTTCACCAGCAAGCAGTGGAACCACCAGAGAGAGCCCAGCATAGCAAGCACCGGCCCTTGCCGGCAGGAAATACGAGGGGGTTGTGCATTCATAGCGTGTCATGGAAAATTCTCGACCTGTAAGCCCGTGTGTATGGAGGAGCTGAAGGCTTTCAGCTGGCTGGACTTTTCTCAAGTCTCACCTTGCAATACAAGCACATCTACTTCTTAATGTTTGGCAAAACAACCCTTCCAAACCCAGACCTCCTCCAAAAGTGAGAACATTGAGAGGAGCCTTTCCACTGAGTGCACCAAGGCTTGGGCTGGGTCCACAACCAGAGACTTTCCCACTGCATCCATTAGCCGTTCAGCTGAGCCAAGCTTGTCGGGGAGAATAAAGCAACCACCTGCTTCCAGTGACAGGAGAAGTAAAGTGAGATCAAACGCTAGCAGGAGGAGAGAATTTAAGCAATGCGAGAGGTGGTTGCATGTCATTTCAGAAGTCACCTTTTGCCTTTGATCTGTGCTTAGGAAGCGGGCACCTCCTGGATCAGGTGGTCATTAAAGAAGTGTGCCACCAAACTCACCCCACCTTGAAGTCTCAAGTGTTTGCTTTCCTCGGGGATCCTCCTCCTACTTCCACCCTGGTGTAAACCATCTCCCCAGAGATTTCCTTTAGAAAAGCCAATTAATACATGTTGGGGAACCGGGGCTCGTGTCCTCCTCTAATTCCAGGGTTGTTCACAGCAATGAAGCTGAGGCTGCTCTCTTATAACTGTGTTATATACGCACAGGTAGGTGCTCCAGAAATCAGATAGAGAGTTTTTATAAAGGGTGTTATGCAAACAAACAAACAAAAAAAATGGCCCAGAAGACCTTAACACTAAACACACCAGGCAGATAAAGGACTTTGACTTGAAGGATTTTAAAGACAAAGCACTCAGAGACAAAGCAAATCTGTGGCAAAACTGCAGATAATTCCTGCTTGGCTCAATCCTCACTCCTGCTCTTTGCTCTCCTCAGAGCACTGCCTGCTGATGGCTAACCTAGCATTTGTTTTAGTGCCACACGCTGGGAAAATAAAAGGTAGTGCAGTTTTAATGTGGCAAGCACACGCAGCTTAAGAGCAGAGTTAACAGCAGAAGTGCATGTGAATATTTGCCCACTCTGAGCATTGAGAAAAAGCAAACCCCTTGCATTTGGGAGGGAGTTTCCACGTTACTGCAACGAGCTCTAGTTTGTTGATACCTTCGGTGATTGTTAACAAGGGGCGAAATCATGAGGAAGCGAGAGCCTGGGCTCAGGTTACCCCATAAATTGGTTAAGGCTGCAGAGAGGATTACGAACCCAGAGCCATCCTAAGTACCGAGATGTCATTACGGCAAAATCAAAGGTAACCGTGGGGCTTGGCAGGGAACTGTCAACAGCGACGGGAAAGAGCCAGCCTGGGAAGGAGCTGCGCGTCAGGATGAAATCCAGCCACCTTTATTTTCATTTCAGGTGAGGGGTCAAGCAGAAAAGCTATCCCCAGCGGCCTTTATTTACAGTTTTCAAGGGAGCGGCTGATGAAGCGTTTCGAGGAAGAAGGATGAAGCCCCTCGTCCCTCACTCACAGGGTCCAGCCCGATGACAGACGGAGGATGCTGTAATGGCACGCGAGCTGGGAAGGCGCCTCTTGTGAAAGAAACACAGGAGGCGGCGGTGGCCCTCGTGAAGGCATTAATAATATTCCCAGCAGCTTGAACAGGGCCGGGACTTCACCTCTAATATTTGCAAGGGGACCAAGGAAAAGGTCTTCCCATCAGGATGTTTATTTTCTGCAGCACAGGGGCTTACTCCCAGCAGTGACAACAATAGCAATGCCCCATAGGCAGATTTCAAGGCATTTCTGCAATCTGAGTTTCCTTTTACATTTCTTCTCTCCACTACCTGGGCAAGCAACCTGAATTTCTAGAAAACCACAATATTCTCTTTTTTTATTTCCCTCCTAGACATTAAGCCAATTTGCCATTAAAACCTTTTTGTTTGTTTGTTTGGTTGGTTGGTTTTGTTTTTGTTTTTTCTGTTTCTCTGGATCTCCTGTTGATGAATGAATACAGAAATTATAAATGGTTTCACACTGTCAAGTCATGATAACGACATCTATGGTAGAAAAACCATCAGGGGCTGTTCTTTGGCCCTGAACCCAACTAAAGGGCCCTGAGCTCACATCCACACACCCCAGCCAGCACTGCCCATGGCAGACTGGTCCCATGGAAACTGCCCACTGAGAAAATAACAGCCTGTGAGCCCTGCCAGGGCATGGGAGAGTACTGCTAACCCCAAAACAAGCCTGACCCACGCTTATAATTTAACAGCATGAACTACTGCAGGTCACTGGCGGAGCCCATGACCTGCTCCTGTTTGATGCAGCAGAGTAAATACAGTCCTTATGTGCGGGTATCCAAAAAACTATTTTTCTACGCTGCTACCAAGGAAATGGCAGCTGGCTTGCAGGGGAGTTTTAAGACCTCACGGCTTGAAGCTGAGCAGCACAGGGAGGCAGAGGGCAATGGCACCGCACACACACACTGCGTGGCACAGCAAGTGCCTCCTGCCATGCCCAGGAACTCCCATCCAGAGAAAAAAAAGAAAGGAAAACAAAAGGAAAAAAAATCTCCTTTTTATTTCTGCTCACACATGGGAAGCCCTCCCTCACCTCCCCCACTTCTTTCAAGACCTACAACCCTGGCAGCAGCCAGTTTTGCAAGGGTTAACCAGCATGAAATGAATGTGGAGAGACAGTCCGGGACCGTAATCACTTATTATTTTCAGGTAATATGCTTTATCTCCGCCTAATCTCCTCATCTGGAGAAACACTCACTGCAGACAAGAGTCACTGAGGTTATCTCTGATGATGGGGTTCTACGGGCTACTGGCTGCGAGGGACTGAGGAGAGGCCAAGGAGAGGACTTCAATTATGGCCTGAACTATGCTCTGGTAGCTGAAAGGCCATTGTTTAATCTACTAGAAATCATCTATTTTAGCAGATAAAGGGATTACTTGGGTTTTCTTTTCCCCAAGAACAGTGTGTTATTCCAGCTACTAACGGAACATTCGGTATTTAATTAAAGAAAAAGCACAGGGAGAAGCAACACGGGCATCAACATCACTTCTAAGGAAATTCAAATTGATTGTCACCCTTTGATGCTGCTCAATCACCTCTATCTCACTCACCCTTCCTACAACCCAGATTAAATCATCTGGTTCTCTCTATCCTGCACATTTGATTTGTTTTTTAGGGATCCCATCCAAAACTTTGGGACTATGTAATGTGAATTCACTGCTCAGCAGAGACCTCCTGACTTGCAAAGAACCCAATTACCCCCGGTTTGTCAAGAGGAGAGGGAGGAAATTCGAGTTTGGTTTTGCCTCTTCTTTGCTTTGTGCTGGTTCCCGTCTGGCAGAGCTCTTTCCATCTGGCCCATCAGGGTGGTCTGGCATCATAGGTCCACGGTTTGGAAACCAAAGGTGGCTTCATTGCTCAAGGATGAACTTGAAACTGCTGCATACAAAAATCTTGTGTATCCCTCTTGGTTCCCCTGTCTGTGCCATCTATATTTTTAGAGAGATCTTCCATTTATTTCATTTTACTTTTTGTCACACAGACTAATGGCCAAAGAATACAGTTACAAGTCATTCTCAAGTGCTCCACCACGTCCAGCAAATATGGACTCATTTTCTTATGTTGTCTATTCTCCTTCAGGTCCACAGACTGCAGACCCAGAGGGTCTGTGAAGGATGAGTGAGAAGCAGCAGCTCACAGAGGAAGGTATAAATTCAGTGTGCAGTAGTCCCCACCTCTGTTGAGAAAGTTGTAAAGAAAAAAAAATAATAATAATAACACTCCTGCTTCTCCTACCATCATCATCTTAATTCTCTTCCCCTTACCACAACAGTGTACCTAGAAAGTGATTATCCAGCCAGCCAGCAGCCAGATCATGGGAGCTTCCTCTCAAAGATGATTGCCACTTTTGTAAATCCTATTGCTGTCCTATTTCTGACATGGTCTCACAGCCTGTAATATTTTGTTGCAAAGACCAGCTTTTTTTTGTTTTGCTTTGCCTTCCTGAAAGTCCATTTCCCTGCACACAGAGCAAGGAAAGGATCCTACCAGGTAGTATGATTTATGTATCCATGACTCTTGTCTTTTCGTGACTGTTTCGGGCGCTCTACACCCACACGCACCAGCTACATCCTCCTTCCGATCTCTGTAGAGGGATCTGTTGCTGTCCCGTGTGGCGAAATTTCTCAGATAAATGGGGCTGTCCATCTTGTCCACCCTGCTGCTACCTGCTTGTGTAGTTCTCATCCTTTCTGCCTTTCCTCCTGGTCCTTGTCTGGCCCACGCCAATGTTTGATCTACATCGCTCATCGTGGGACACAGCAACCTGACTTGGCACATCTGATGAACTGGCACCACCACTGAAGATGTGGTTATCCTGAGGCTCTTGATCTTCTTGTCTGACTTTGCCCAAAATCTTTGGTGACTGTAACTCCATCCTTCACTTTCTACAGGCAGCTCCAGAAGTTGCTGTGAATTATCTGGTCACCCTGTCTGCTACCAGTCATTGTGTTGAACCAGTTGTTCAGCTTGCTCTTGACCAGGACTGCTGACCTCACCTCTTCATAATGTTTTTCAGCAGCTTCTTACACATATCATATAGCCCTAGGACACTCCACGCAGCTATTGCAACACACTGGGTCAAATGACTTCTTGAAATTGTGCAACTGAGGTTCATGTTCTTGATATCTCTGAACTTGCCAGTGATCAGCCTCTTGCACTGGTTTTGCTGTACTGTCCCTGAATCCACCTTCTGAATCTTCAGCAAGGAACACACTGAGGAATTTTCCCAGGCATCAGGAAATGCACAGAATTTGGAAGGTCACCACTGTGGGAATTTGCTTACTAGGATCCACTTTTCCCTGTTTAGGGGATCTTTTCCTTCTTGGTAACATACAGTTGCCTCGCTGGGTCAATGACCCATGCTACAGCTCCATCAATCCATTCTTAGTCCCTCAGATTTCTTCAGCCTCCTGACCCTTCTTTGCAATCTCTGCCAGCAAAACACATCTTGTCACCCAGCTCCTGAAGCGTTATAATCTCCCAAACACTGCAAATCTCTTCATCTCTTGATCGGTCGTCTGTGTAGAGTCTGGTAATATTTCACCCATCTCCTCAGCCTGTTCTTTTTTGAATGTGGGGGGCTGACCTCATCCTTAATGTTGTGCAGAACACACTGGTTCTTCTTCCTTTACATCTATTACAAAAGGCTATCTTGATTTGGACTTTCACAAGAACGTTTTAATGCTGCTTACTTTTTAAACCTATTTTCTTTGACTGCCCTTACTTTTTGACTTTTACCCGGCTCTGGGTATGCTTGCTGAGGATATATGCCTTTTCACCTACCCATTCTGCTTATCACTGGCCAGATGGAGAATGTCCTCCTACAGACTCAGTGGCTGCCTACCTTCTTGGCTTTAAGGCGATCAACATCAAGGCTTGATGAATCTTCTGTAGCTGGTTCTCAGTGGCAGCTTCTGAGTTGAGCTCTTGGCTGAGTGAATCTCCCTTACTCCTTTGTATGTTTGGTCCTTCTAGCTCAACCATTTTGTAGCTGATCCTACCAACCATACGCTGACCAGCCTTATCAATTCACATTTCTAACCAAGCCATGTTAAATAGATGAAGGTACGACTGCAAAAGACCTCTGCTCTAGGGGACATCCAGTAGATGCCCTTCCTTTACTTGCCAATTTTGCTCTCCTAAATGCCTGTCAGAGCTTTCCAGCTCTGCTTCCTGTATAGTTTGCACTTACACCCCCTTTTGCATATGTAGAGTCTGTAGAGTTTCATGAAAGCCTGCAGGCTTTGCCTTATTTGCTCTTGGTTAGTACTTTCATTGCCAATCTTTGGCATGTGCCAATCAGTCACGTACCTCACTGAGTACATGAATGGTTCACTGCGAGGTATGGTTTAGGCATGCCTTGACTGGTGGAAAATTGCCTGAAATTATTTGAAGAAATCAAGGAAATTCTTCCTTGGCATTTGTCATAGGAGCCCAAATGTCTATAAGTATTACAGCACCTGTTCCACAGTTCAATATTCCGGTGAAACCAAAGGGCTGGTTTCTGAAAGGTAACAAACCTTGAGTTGACCAGGATCATTTAATCTTGACTGTTGTGACTCCTGGTAATGCTTCTTTTGTGTTTTATGTCATTGCCTTAAAACAAAGTTCTCCCATGTGACATTACTGCCTTGACTGTCCATCTGATTTTCAAAAGGCACACAGTATTATCCTGGTATATCTCTAATGTATGAGGAGCAGCTGAGGTGCCTTGGTTTGTTCAGCCCAGAGCAGAGCAGGCCGAGGGGAGGCCTCATGGCGGCCTGCAGCTCCCTCACGATGGGAGCGGAGGGGCAGGCGCTGAGCTCTGCTCTCTGGGGACAGCGACAGAACCCGAGGGAACGGCATGGAGCTGGGACAGGGGAGGGTCAGGATGGGGGTTAGGAAAAGGTTCTGCACCAAGGGTGGCTGGGCACTGGGACAGGCTTCCCAAGGCAGTGGTCACAGCACCGAGCTGATGGAGTTCAAGGAGAGTTTGGACAACGCTCTCAGACACATGGGCTGATTTTTGGGTGGTCCCGTGTGGAGTCACAAGTTGGACACCATGATCTTAGTGGGTCCCTTCCAAATCAGGATATTCTATCATTCCATGATTCTGTGATCTATCACCAAACTATTACAGATGTCAGATAGCATCTACATGGCCAAGAAGACTAACAGAGCTCAGAGTGGTTTTTGTCAGTAGCCTTCATGGCAGACACGGCCTGCAGGTCTCAGCACATGTTGTGTGCATCTTTTGAACACTCCTCATGAGTGAGTTTTTGTGGCTTAGGTGATAACATGGTGCTCAGCCCTTCTCCTAAGAGCCATACTTTTAAGAGAGGACAATTCCTGTTCAGGCATCATAGCTGTATCCAGATTACCAAAATCACCTGCCTGGCTGGGCACTAAAACCCAGACAGAAATACCACTGAATGTGTCTGCACCAGGCAAAATTAAGCACAGTGCAAAGACAGCAAACCAACCGAGGGAAGCTCTGAGTCTGGGGCTGGAAACAGCAAAGTGACGGAGTACAGTGCAATGTTCAATGTACAACCAATGTTGGGAAAATGGGAAGCTAGGAGATCACTGTGGAGAGTTCACATGCATGAAGAAGGACTCAGGCTAAGGTTTCTCTTAGAAGCCGACTTCTTTCAAGTATGTATTAGAAAAAAATGTCCCGCCTTGATTTTAAAAGTGGTGGAGAATTCACAATAACCCCTACTAATTTGTTCTAACAGTTATGCACCATAGCAAAAATGGATGCCTTGGACTTAAGTTGGTCGCATGTGAGGGTGTTTAGAACTGTCTGAGGTTCCCTAGGGTATCTGAAACATCTGCAACGTCTGACACATTTGAAAGTTTCCTGCCTCTGTATTTGACTAAATTGTAAAGAATTTCATCCCTATCCCTTTCCCCTGCTACTCATGTTTTTATAGGCATTATCATAATTCAACACAGCACCAATATGAAAATGTTTCCTTATTCCTATGCTGCATTCACCCCAAGGTCACAACAAGGAGCAGCTGATTTTTCACAAGAACCACAACTACTTTAAGAAAAATAATTAATTTCCAGGATAGCCTCCATCACTTCATCAGTCTCAGATTTTGTTCTTCGTTCTACCCTTTTGCTTTTCCATATCAAAATACATCCTACCCGTCTGCTCCCAGTTCCCATGTGGAGACGGTGGTAGACTTGTGTCCTCTTCATTATTTGCATGTATACACATAGTCCCAGTTTTAGATTCCTACACATTCAGTTGACAATGATTCTTTACTTTCCCCCCCAAATCCATTTTCCACAGGATTTCCCTTCAGAGAGACTCAAGGATTCATTTTTCACAGTGACGTTCTGAGATACCTCTTTAACCAGTTAGAGCCACTTAATTTGCACTTAATTATTTTTTTTTCTAATCCACCTCCAATGTAGTATCAACCAAACACTTCCAAAAATCAGTGACATCAAGAGTTGCTTACTCTTACTGGAGAACAACAGCAATTTGATTTGACAAGGCTTGTTTTTTATATAGGCACACTCATTTGCATCAATTTTACGCCTTCCTTTTAATAAATCATTCACCAAGTGATGTGTCCACTATTTCTTGCCTGTGACAAGCTAACAGTCTTAGTACTACCCACATCATTTTCCCAATCCTTTTAAATAACAAGCAGATACCAGTTTTCTTAGTCCTCTAAAATCTTTCCACTGTCACAAAATGAAAAATCAGCATTTATGTCCAAACATGTTCCTGGTTCCAAGAGTTATGAAACTCTGGGCTATAAATTACCTGGACTGGCTAATTATAAAATATTTCACTTCTGTGGTTGCTTTTTAACATCATCTCTAGTTATTAATGGAGCCCAAAATGTTCTTTCACCAGAACCTGATACTAATACACTATCTGATTTTCTCCCCCAAACAAACATGGAAAAGAAATATTAATTTAATACTCCTCCATTTCCTTGTGGTGCTGGTGGTGGTGGCTACTGCCTTTATCTACTAACAGTTTCGATTATTTTTACCTTAGCTGACCATAAATTTATCTTTACTTTCTTCTGCTTCCATTACTCATTCCAGGGCAGAGGTGGCCTGTTCAGATGGATTAGGACCAAAAACGTTGGCATTCACCACCTTACTGTACAAGAGTCATCAGTATAGAGCAACCAGCACAGAGCACCACGCTCCATTTCAAATATCCCATTATGATATCCCATATTATTAAGAACAAGAAAATAGAAAATACAAATACATTGCTTTATTTCAGTCCAGGTCAGGTTCCAGCTTTAAACAGGATCCACTGCTCCCAGGAAAGAGACTATCTGATACTGCCAAGTTAGTCACACCTCGCTGTCAGGAAGATCTTTTATTGTTGCAAAAATAAAATGAGGAGGGATTGTTTGTGGGATTAGAGTGGGGATCTTTAAATACTTTTTATGACTCTTCAGCCCGAAAAGAGGCTGCTCTTCGAGCCGGCAGGAGGAATTCAGGGTGCTGAGAGCTTCTGCAGACATGTTCCTAATACCTAAAGCGTGTGCTTGATCCAGCTGCAAGCAGCTGACTTCCCGCTGTCTCCCACCTCCTCTCCTTCTCCTCTCACAAACCCAAGCCCAAAAAGTCAGCCTTTGCTCCCAGTCTGGCTTGTGACACACAGAGCTACTGAAACCTGACCCCATCCCCTTGTTCCCCCAAACCCTGCGATTCCCGCTTGCCTCAATCCCAAGGTGTCTATTTAATCCCACTTTTATTATGAGTACAGCTACCACTAGCTTACAGAGGTTACAAACAAAGAAGCTTTTATCAAAACTTTGGCTAATCAGTCGCTAACAAGCTCCTATTCAGACAGGGGCTAGGTTGATTTGAATCTGAAAGTCACCCACTGACTGCAGAGAGGGAAGAAAGTCACAGGGGAGGCAGAAAGCCAGGTTTCTGCCTGGCTTTTAGGGTCGGGAGGGCTCACCCCCAGGCTTTGGTGCCACGAATGGGTTGAAGCAACCCCAGTGCCAGGGGATGCAATTCCACTTTTCCTTGTTCTGAATTTCTTTGGACAAGTAGTGAACTGCATCAGGGCACTGGCCCAGGCAAAAACGAACATGGGAGGGGTGAAAAAGGGAAAAAAAATCTGGGAAAAGGTGTTCCTTTTCGACCTGGATCAGTTTCTGTTCCTCACAGAAACACTTCTGCGTGCTCAGCAGGCAGAAGCAGCAGCCAGGAGTGGATGCAGAGCAGAACTGCTTCTTTCAGCGATGGGGTTCACCCAAGACAGCCTAAAGAGCTTGAGTAACTGCAGCTTGCAATAAATTATGATTTATCCCTTGCTTTATGGCAGACTCCGTGGGCTCCATCACACTCAGGGCCACATAAACACACCGGGAAAATATTTGCTGTTCTGAAATGCCAACCATCTCACCGGTTCTCAGTCTGCAGCCTGCACTGCTTTTAAGGAGACTGTGAGCAGCAACCAGAAACAAAACCCAACCGAGCCTGTTGTCGGTAGCCTGAAAATCATGGAATGAGGACACCTCCCCAGGAAATGTTGTAGGGTCTGAAAAATCAAGAAAGGTTGAAAGCCTCTGATCTTATCATAAGGTAAGTTGGCAAAATTTGATCGCCAGAACTTCAGTCCAATAGATGACTAGATACAGGGAGGGAGGAATATGCATTATTCTCCTTAGGTAAGGGATAAAAATTATTCCAGCCTGTATACACGTACACAGAACAACCTTCCCAGAATCACTGCAGCGAAACACCTATTGCCCACCATCAGATATTCTCTCTCTCTTCCCCATTTATGGAACAAATCAGAGGGTGAGTGAAAAAAGAGATTTTCATAGAGCAGATTAATGGATGTAAAGTACAAAGCCCGGGAAGGGACAGGCTTAGCTGTAAATAAGGGAGTGGTACTATGCGTGGCCTTAAATTTAATTTGAGCTGTACTCAGTCAACCCCTTGCTGATATTCTTGAAGAAAGAGAGTGGAGCCATGGTCCTGGACCACTGCAAGAGAAAAGATAATTCTCCCATGTCGTCCCCATATTCCCAATTTTGTTGGTGTCTCTGGAGAGAGATACAATCTGCACATCAAGTATTCTTTTATATGTGGGCCACAGAGCTACTGCCTTGCCTCTTGTCAGCCCTAGGGAGAAAGTGAGACTTATATTGCAAATGCAGCCAAAACAAACCAAACCTGTGGTTCCTGCTTCACTGCAGCAATTCGGAGCCATTGAAGAGATTCTGGTCTCTCCTACAAGAAAATCCAACAAAAGCCAACAGCACCAATGTGGGCTGTTGGGTCTCAATCCTCTAACACCATCACTGTGGCTAGACCTCAGCGTCCCTGAAAAATGGAGAGAAACCCCGGTGGGTGCAGGTATCCGTTCCTGCTGCGAGGCTGGGTGCTCAGGTCTGAAGCATTTTCAGGTTTCCGTGTTCAGCTGTACGCACCTGAGATTCACAGCAGTACTGCTAAGCCTGTACCTACATGTTCAGAGGACAGGTTCAGAGGATAGGGCCTTAGAGGCAAAGACAGTGTCTTACACCAGGGAGAAAAGTGTTAGCCGCATGAACGAAAAGGACCAGCACACCACCAAAGCTGGCGGTGACACTAGCACAACGCCAGGACGGGCAGGACCTCGCTCTCCTGCAGCACTTTTCCTCAGGAAGTCTTGAAACGCTTTCAAAGGCAGCTCGCTGGGGAGGTTCGCACGTAATCGCAGCTGGCTGGGGATATGCTCCAGCCCCGACTCCCACGTGCCATGGGCTCCTCGGCCCGGCGGACCTTGCTGCCATGCTCGTAATGCCGATGCTAACGAATGTCCCAGTGAGTCAGTAATAACAGAGGAATTTCACAGCATTGCTCAAGCCCGGCTCTGAGTCTGCTCGCAGTGATGGACAGTAGCCTCAGACTCTTACCTTGAAAATGATTTCAGTTTTGAGTTTCGGCACCTCACTTGCTGGCTTCTCCGCATGTCTCTAAAAGGCAGACATCTCCCAGACCTCTCTGGAAAAAAGCACTGTTTGGAAAGCACAGAGGCAGAACTCTCCTAACGTTGCTCTCCTCGTGCCTTGGCAAAAGGGAACAGCAACAGGTTTGTACTGAGAGCCGGCGATGTATTGAGGCAAGGCTGTGTGCTACTCACAGGATAAACGCATTAAGAAAATTAAACATTTTCAAAACCATCACACCATCAAAGCTCCACTTGTTAAAATTAAGTGTTGGTTTGCATATCCATGCCATCCTGGCTATGTAATAACCTCTCTAAAGCTATTTTTGTTTCATATTCCCTAGTGTTTGGGAAAGCATGCTGGAGTTTTCTGAGGACACGCATTTTTATTAGAGCTAATTCAGCATTATTTTCTCACCCATTTCCTTTGTTGGAAGCAGAGGAATCAACTAAAGAAAACTCGAAGGCAGCATACCATGCCTCTGAGGGAAACTGCCTCCCCGCCTCGCAATAGCCAGGCTGCTCCTCTAGATGGCTCTGCCTTTGCCCAAATCCGTCAAATCCCTGAAGCAAAAACCCCAATTTCGAGTGATACGGCGATACCGCTCCAGCTCCCCTCCCTCCTTCACCGATCACAGGCTTTTTAAGTGAACTGATAAACACTGATTTTTTTGTAATTTTAGAGAATAATGTTTTCAGCTTCGCACTTCTTTCTTCTGAGAGGAAAGTCGTGTTTAAAGATCTACCTGCTTCTTGTCCTTCAGATGCCCTTTCTAGCTATGAGCTGCCGACAAACTTCTTGCTTTGGATGCCCGCTGTCCGGCCAAACTGCAAATGAGCATTTTCCAGCGCGACCCTTCTCCAACACGCTGTGGAGCTGTTGGAAATAATAAATGTTTACAGGCAAGGAAGCAGAGAAGGGAAAAGACACCTTGCAAAACACGATGTGACATTTTCTCCTGCTGCTCTCACTATCCAGATATACGCACACACATATGGATGGCAACGTCTTTCCTAAATAGATACAAAATAAAATTGTCAGTAATGGTTGAAGACAGAAAGAAACTAAATATCAAGAGAAAAACAACAACAAAAACCCTCCCTTTATGATTAAAGGAGGAAACCCAAAATCATACTTTTTTGTCACGCTCACTTTTAAGTGTTTCTCCGTCCCCAAACTTGTCCACTTGTTTTAAAACGAAATATAATGATAAAAATCCTCCAAACGTTACATCCCTGCTTAGATCACTCAAGGAATGAATATTCGTGATTTGAGCGAGCCCGGGAAAGCTGCCCCGGTCCAGCTTCAGGGCTTTACATGTGTTTTTTAAACTATTTTATCGAAGAAATAAAACGAGGGGACTTTCTCCAAACGGTCTTCTCTCCCCCAAGCCCCGATGCCACATCAAGGCACCCGGTGCTGGCAGCCGGGGGGCTTCGCAGTTGTACCTGGGAAGGGGATTTTTACCCATTTTTATCAGCAGAAAACGGAACTGAATAACAATCATATTTAAGACCCGGGGATTTACATCTCCAAAGGGACCGACAAAGACTCTGTAAATTCTCCTGCACCATCGGCCGTATTTTTCCGCCTCTCCGTGTGCTTCTGGTGTTTGTCCCGGACGAGAGGGGTTTTGCATCCCCGCAGGTTCCCCTGTAAACCCCGCGGTGCCGGACCCCGTGAATCCCGAGGGCTTCTCTCTTCAAAAGGACCCACTTTCCCTAAAATCCCCCCGCATGCAGAAGGCGAAAATCAACTTTTATTAGCCCTTTCCTCCCGCGGTACGAGGGATGGATGCTGTCTGTTTGTTTGTTTGCTTAATTTCGGGCAATTCCTTCTCCAAAGCTCATTAGGCGCGATCTCAGCGCCGGCTAAATTAGGATTTTAAGCGAATTTCACCCTTCCCACACCCGTCGGGGCACCCCCAGCGGTGCCGATCTCCCCCGAACCCCCCCCGTTTTGGGGCCGGAGGGACCGAGGACGATCGCAGCCGGGGGGTGCGGGGGCTCGGCGCGGAGACCCCGGGGAGGGGGCGGCGGGGCTGGGAGGGGAGGGATCCCTCCGGAGGCCAAACCCCGGAGCTCCCCCCACCCCTGCCGGCCTCCCAGCCCAGCCGGGTCCCTCCCCCATGGCCGCTTTTGGGGCCCGGCCTTGCCCCCCTCCGCCTCCGGAGCCGCGCTACTGGCTGCGCCCCGCGGCCGCGGGCGGGGAGGCCGGGCACACGGGCAGCGCCTATAAGGCAAGCCGCTCCGCAACCCCCCTTGGGATTTTTATTTTTATTTTTTAATTTTATTTCTTTTTTTTTTTTTTTTTTTTCTGTCGAGGGGGGTGGGTCTGGGCCAGAAGAAGGGGAGCCGGAGGGAAGCTCCGGCCGGCCCTGCATGGCCAGGGATTATGAGCGCCGGTGAGTTGCAGCAGGCGCAGCCCAGACCCTCGGCGCCGGCAGCCGCCCCGGTGCCCCCTCAGCCCCGCAGCGCTCAGGAAGCCCCCGAGATGGCGGTGTACTGCGGCGAGAACTTCAGCGTCTACCCCCAGCCCAGCCTCCACCCGCCCGGCGCCGCCGCCGCCGCCGCCGCCGCCGCGGCCGCCGCCGCCGCCGCAGCCGCCTCGTCGGGGCAGCGGGCGGGCGGCTACGGGCTGGGGGACTACGGGGCGCCCGCCAACGCCGGCTACCTGTGGGGCATGAACAGCCCCGCGCCCTACCTGCAGGGCCCGCCGGGCTCCGCAGCGGCAGCAGCAGCCGCCGCGGCCCCCTTCTTGCCGCCGGGCTCGTACGGCTGCTCGCGGGGCGGGCAGCTGGTGGGCTCCCCCCCGGCCCCCGGCTCGCCGTCGGCGGGCGGCGCGGAGCTGAGCTGGCTGAGCCTGGCCAGCCAGGAGGAGCTGCTGAAGCTGGTGCGGCCGCCGTATTCCTACTCGGCGCTCATCGCCATGGCCATCCAGAGCGCCCCCGAGAGGAAGCTCACCCTCAGCCACATCTACCAGTACGTGGCCGAGAACTTCCCCTTCTACAAGCGCAGCAAGGCGGGCTGGCAGAACAGCATCCGCCACAACCTCAGCCTCAACGACTGCTTCCGCAAGGTGCCCCGCGACGAGGACGACCCCGGTGAGGCCGGGCGCGGCGGTGGGGGGTGGGCGGCGGGAGCGGAGTCCCCCCTGGGGACGGCGGGGTGAGGGCACCGGGCAGAGCGGGCTCCCCGCGCTGGCTGCCCCGACAGCGGGCGGCGCTGCGAGGAGACCGGGCTCCCGTGTCCCCTCAGGGCTGCCTTGTCCCCTTCAGGGCTGCCTTGTCCCCTTCAGGGCTTTCTTGTCCCTCAGGGCTGACACTGACGGGACCAGTTTCGCATGCTCCCCTCAGGTTTCCCTTGTCCCCTCAAGTCCAGCACTGAGGAGACCAGGTTCCCTTGTCCCCTCACAGCCGGCACTGAGGAGACCAAGCTCTCTTGTCCCCTCAGAGCTCCCTTGTCCCCTAAGGACTCCCTTGTCCCCTCAGGGCTCGCATGTCCCCTCATGGTCGGTGCTGTAAGGAGACCAGGCTGCCTTGTCCCCTCAGGGCTCCCTTGTCTCCTCAAGCCCAGCACTGAGGAGACCAGGTTCCCTCGTTCCCTTGCAGCCAGCACTGTGAGGAGACCAGGCTCTCTTGTCCCCTCAGGGCTCCCTTGTCCCTTCAGGGCTGTCTTGTCCCCTCCGGACTCCCTTGTCCCCTCACGCCCAGCACTGAGGACACCACGCTCCCATGTCCCCTCGGGGCTCCCTTGTCCGCTCAAGCCCAGCACTGAGGAGACCAGGCTCTCATGTCACCTCACGGTCGGTGCTGTGAGGAGACCGGGCTCTTCCGACCCCATCAAACCCAGCACTGTGAGGAGACCAGGCTCCCGTGTCCCCTCAGGGCTCCTTTGTCCCCTCAAACCCAGCACTGTGAGGAGACCAGGCTCCCATGTCCCCTCAGGGCTCCTTTGTCCCCTCAAACCCAGCACTGTGAGGAGACCAGGCTTTCATGTCCCCTCAGGGCTCCTATGTCCCCTCAAGCCCAGCACTGAGGAGACCAGGCTCCCTAGTCCCCTCATGGTCAGTACTGTGAGGAGACCAGGCTCCCTTGTTCCCTTAGGGCTCCCTTGTCCCCTCAAGCCCAGCACTATGAGGAGACCAAACTCTTGTGTCCCCTCAGGGCTCCCTTGTCCCCTCAAGCCCTGCTCTGAGGAGACCAGGTTTCCCTGTACTCCTCCGAGCCAGCCCTGTGAGGAGACCGGGTGCCCTCATCCCCACCACTGTGAGGAGACCAGGTGTCCTCAGCCCCTCAAGCCTGGTCCATGAGGAGACCTCCCTCTGCCTTGTTCCCTTTAGAGGACATGGGGCTCCTTTCACCTTCCTCCCGCCTGCTGCTGGCCCCTCTGGAGGTGACGGCTGGCCCCAGCCCTCGGTCCCCCTGCCCGGGCAGGCCGGGTGGGCTGAGGCTGGGAGTGCCGGTTGTGCAAGGCACAGATCCTTCGGCCGTGATTCACGGCTCCCCTCCCTGCCCAGTGCTCGCCGGCCCGGCCCCGGGGTGCAGCCGGTGCCCAGGAGTGGGCGTAGTGCCGGGGTGCGCTGCCACGGTGATGGTGAAGCCAGGCAGAGAGGGGACATTTTGGGCTGGGGTCTCTGGGGGGACTCTGTGGGGTCGCTGCTTCCATCAGCCATGGGCAAGAAGCGTGTGGGGACAGCTAATGGCAACTCAAAGTCACAGGCGTAGGGCAGCTTTTCTGCAGCACCATGGCTCAGCGCTGCTGGCCTGCTGTCCCCTTGGTGTACCTGGGTGTGCAGGCCCGCATTCCACCAGCTCTTCTGAGAAGAGATGTGGCAGGGTCTCCGCTTTGTCAGCCATGGGGAGACGTGGGTGCCCCTGTTTGCTGTGAGACAGCTAGAGCCCTGCTTTGCGTTCCCTTCAGCCAGGTCTGAGGTTGAGATCCTCCAGGGAGGTTGAGGCATCTCAGTGGCGGGGAGGTTCTTCTCTGTGTGGCATTAAGGTTCTCGTGGACATTGGAAGGGGACATCGGAAGGTAATAATGTCTTGGGGCCAGGATTTGGATTCTGGTACTGGACAACAGGCAGAGGAGGAAAAGGGGTAGGAGAGGTGTGGGTGCTGTGCTGATGGGGCAAAGCACGAATATTGCTTATCTTTCAGCAGTAGGGCTCACTGTCACAGAGGTTGACTTTCTCTCTTGTTTCTCCTGTTTTCCACCAGGGAAAGGAAACTATTGGACCTTAGATCCCAACTGCGAGAAGATGTTTGACAACGGGAACTTCCGGCGCAAACGCAAGCGACGCTCTGAGGCCAACACCCCTGCGACCGCGTCTGCAGCCTCCTCTCTCGGGGGCCTGAAAACAGAGGAAGAACGACCCATTGCAGCTGGAGGCAAACCGTGTGGAACCAGCCCACCCCCAGAGCTGGACCCTTCGCCTTCTGCCAGAGACCATCCGAAAAGCTCCTCTCCCTCCGGTATCATTTCATCCACCCCCAGCTGCCTCAGCACCTTCTTCAGCGGCATGAGCTCCCTGAGCGGCGGAGGCAGCCGGCTGACGGGGGGGCTCAGCAGTGACCTGCATCACAGGAACTTCTCTGCTGGACAGCTGAGCAGTGGCACTTTCACCCCTTCCAGCAGCTCTTCTCAGGAGGTGCCTTCGCCGGAACAGCTGCAGCGAGTTGCAGGACCTTCCCCTGCCTACTACAGCTCCTTCCATCCCAGCAGCGGCAGCCAGGGAGCCCAGTACAACCACTACTACAACTTCACGGTTAACAGCCTCATCTACACCCGGGATGGAACAGAGGTGTAGGGCGCTGGGGCAGGCAGCCGGCGAGCGCTGCAAAGGGAATGGGAGATGCAGGCGTATTTGGCAGCACGGAGGACCGTATGCTTTTTGCAAACAGCATTTCAATGTGGACACTTCCCAGGAGTTCTTCCAGGAAGACAGATCTTCTCACCTTTTAAAACAAGAACGCCCCATGAACACCAGCAGAAGGCAGATGCAAAGTCTTTTTTCCATCCTGGAAAATGTTAGGTGCTTTAGATGGCTTGCCATCTAAGTTCTGCAGATGAAAGTGAACTGAATTCAGGTTTCCAGAAGTTGAAATAAGAAGCCGAAAAACTATAGCCATGAAACGATATCAGCAAGAACCAAGCAGACATCCAGTGAGTCTTAGAAGAGAACAGGAAAAAAAAATGAAGAGATTTCTTATGAAGTGCCTTGTACAATGTATTAAAAAATTCTTCTGCCAGCAGTTGCCTCTGTAAGCCCTTTCTCTCTGCCCTGCTCCTGCAATATGCAATGCACAGGAGGATACTTTGGGAAAACACCCACCCAAAACCTCCTCAAAAACCCTCAGAGGTTTGCTCTGGTCTTCCCGTGTATGGTGTATTGTACAGCTAGGGCCATGTTTTGTAAAACAATCTTTTTCCCCTGAGCTTAGTACCAAAGATAACTCTAGCCATGCAGCTTTAGCACGAGAATAAACACTGGGGTATTTTTATACATATTTGTATGTAATGTAACTCTTCTGTACATATGTTTCTATGTGGTTTTATATTTGTAAATTATGCTCTGGAGCTGTACTTATTTATAATGTTTTAAACTTTGTTAAAGTTTATTTTACTCCGTTTCCCATTCTTTTTTTTTTGGTTGTTTTATTTGTTTTGATTTTTTTTGTTGGTTTTGTTTGTTAGTGTATTAATGAAACTGTTCAGGCTGAACAGCTGTTGGGAATAAAACGTTAACGATTGTTAGATTTTTTGCCTGGTTGTTCCTCGGTACGTTTGAGGCATTCTGAAGCTCTGTGGGAGACAGGTTTTCCTTTCACGTGGTTTGGGATAAAAAGTGCAAAGATTTATGAACAATTTCATCTGTGCAGTAAGAAGGAAGCTGCCCTCGGCCTGAAGGAGATGCATATGAGCTGATTGGCGGCCCTTTGACGTCTCACTGTGCAGAGTGGGCACTCTGGGCTTTTTTTATGTGTTTATTTTTGCCGGTGATCTGAATTACAACTCTCTTTTTTTCGGCCTGGTTTGGTCAAAATAATAAAAGCTTGCAAAAGTAAAAGAAGGAAGGGCTGCTTCCAGCTTGGCGCTGGCTAGCAGGGGGTAGGTATGAAGCCTGAGCCTGACCGCGTTGGCTCCAGCAGTTTTAAAAATCCGTTTCTCAAGCAGGATTGCACCTGCCTAAAGGGAAGGGCTAGCTGAGAAGTCGGACGGGTCACCTAGCGGGCCAGGCCGAGCCGTCTGCTGTGAACAGCCACATCCTTCCTGATTCCTGCTGCTGGCAGGGGAGAATCCATCCCATAGCACCCTTTATGCTAAGCCATAAATTCCCAGTTCTTGCCGTTTGCATAAGCTGTGTTGTTGGGTTCTGTGTGCGGCCACAGAGCATAAATATAAATGTCTTCTCGAGGAACGTAACATCGGTGATGAAGTTAAGCACGAAATTGCAGCTATTAACCATACGTGTAGCTGGCGTGATGTAAGGCCATCCCTGCAGGCTATTCAGAAACGAAAATCGTTGGCAGTGCGATGCAGCGCCTCCTCACTGGCTACCTGCATAACGTCTCTGCTAGTGATGCAAGACAAACCACCGGCCCGATCCAAAATATAATGGAGCCGTGACGAAACGTCAGATGACTTCCATGTGCTTGGGATCGGGATCAAGTACTTTCCCCAGCACTGGCCGGCCGCCATTTGGGCAATAGCTGAGACCAGTGGGCGGGCGGTGACTCCTTCCTCATCCCCCCTCTCGCTCTCCCCTTCCCAGCAGAGATACAATCTTCCTGGCTTTAGGGGTAATTCCTCCGCGTTCTTGATTTTTAATTGTGTCTCGGGTGATGCAGCGGTAGCGATAATGGGAGGGAGAGGGCAGCTTGCCACTAGCAAAATGCCAAGGTGGTCAGTCGTGTCCTGCCCGGGTTCAGTCACGCCAGGTGTGGCATAGCTTTGCTTGGATTTTGGACTGCTGAGTTTGATCCAGCAGTGGTGGAGGGATCCCTTCGCCCTTCAAAAGAGCCAGCCCTCAAGCTAAGCCAGGAACCCCTCACCCGTGTCCCCGCGTGACTGTTTCACCCTTCCCAGCTCCACCAGCCTGCTGCCCGACCTCAGCAAGCAGGGCATGCATCCAGCTCATGTTCTTCCACCCAGATTTATTTCAGGATTTTTCCTTCTGCTGCTTCCATCAGCTGATGCTCTGCGGGCAGTACCGATAAATGTTTGCTCCTGAGGATCCCTGATCGGTGGCAAATCCACCTTGCTAGACTGGCAGCCTGTCCGCAGCAAATACTCCATGGCTCAACAGAGCTTCTCACTGCCACACCAGCTGGTGGCATAGGCAGAACCTGGTGGAGCAGGGCCAGGGGATGGGTTGATCTCGGCACCTTTCCTGCCCTGAGCACCAAATTCTGCTCCCTCCAGGGAAAGTGAGCCCTCAGCTGGAGCCAGGGCTCCTGCGGCCACACCGCCCCCAAGGCTGCAGCGCTCATGATAAAGGAACCTGCCCAAGGGACACTCTGAGGGCAGCATTCAGCAAATAGACACCTACTCTGCAGAGGGGAGCCAAGTGAATGAGCTAATGGCAGCCTTTTAGGTTTCCTTTTGTCATTAAAAGAGACTCTTCTTTTAATGAGCAACGCCCAGGTCTTGGGAGAGGGAGGGCAGGAGGATTGAGTTTAATGAAAGGCACTTGAAAGCAGCAGGGCTATTGTCATGGGTTTGGGGGATTTACTGTGATTCCCCTACTGAAGGAGGGGGAAGACAAAGGCAATTAGCCTGCTGGCCCCACCCTGAGAGTCCCCACTCCCCCCCCTAAATGCCAAGGCCATGCATGGGCCGGGCAGCTCTCCATGACAATGAGCCTCTTTCCAGCCTGCACCAGGTCGCAGGGATGACAGGGAGAACTATCCATCCCTTGGGGAGAGCTCATCTTTGGGTCCTCTGCTTTTCACAGAACCACACGGTGGCAGAGGTGGGAAGGGACCCCTGGAGGCCATCTGGTCCCACCCCTGCTCCAGCAGGACCACCCCGAGCAGGATGCCCAGCCCCACGTCCAGGCGGCTTCTGGAGGTCCCCGAGGAGGAGACCCCCACAATCTCTATGGGCAACCTGTGCCAGGCTCCATCCCTGCCCAGCCCACAAGGGCTGCCTGGTGCTCAGAGGGAGCTCCTGGGCTCCAGCCTATGCCAGCAAGATGCCACCTCAACCGGGCCAGCACAGCCATACCTGATGTGAAGCCACAGTTGTGCTGATGACTGCAAGCACAACTGCCTGGCTTCTCAGCCCCACAACGCCTGTACCCCCCGATGCCCCCAGCCAAGGCCCGTGGCTCTTCCAGCTGCTCATTGCACGCACACAACTCCTACAAAAGGCAGTCCTCGTGTGCAAAGAGGTACGGTCCAAAGGCGTTTCAAGAGACGTGCCGGATCGGTAACACAGATGCTTTGCTGGCTCCTACGTGTGGCACTTCTCCAGCATGGGGTCGTTTAACTTTGCTCGGCGCTGGCCTTATCGACGTGCCGGCAAAGGTTCAGGCAGGCACCCACTGCAGGTCTGCACTTGAGCTGCTCCACAGTACAAAGGCTTTGCCAGTACAGCTGGATCAGCCCAGTCCCCTAGAGGAGACCCAGCTCCTATCAACAAAGGAAACTCTCGTGCCAGCAAAGTTAAACCCCCCACCCCCAGCAAAACCCAATATATTGTGGGGCGGTGGGAGGGGATTCAAGAGGCAGAACACAGCCATCTGCACTGGGTTTCATCGCCCGCCAACTCTTTTGGAAAGAGGGCTTCAACTACTGTTACTGGCCGGGGACTGTGGTTTGCATCTCCTCTGAAGGAGGAGGCTTTTGATTTGTGCTGTCACTCACCAAGCCCATGAAAGTTGGCCATGATACGTTGTGCCCATACAGAAGGCTTTGTTGCCTTTGGTAGACTGGTTGAGGGAGACGTGTTCCCTGAAATCTTTAGGGACAGTTCAAAAGATGTAGTACTGTTCAAGGAATCTGCTCTACTGATACCCTGCCCTTGTTCCTACTGTATTTCTAGCAATGGAAAATCATCAAACTTCTCTAGCCAAGGCCCATCCAGCCCTGCAGATTTCACCTGACTTTGAATGCAACGTGCCGAAATCCTGCCGGTCTGATTCTGATAGCACATGGAATAAGAGGGACAAAGCTTCATTTTGTGGCTTGACAGAAGCGCGGCAAGATAAGAATCAGAACAGGCTGGTGGTAAAATGGGTGGTTGAAGCATCAGCTAGAAACATCTGTGCCAGGTGGAGGCTGAAATTATTGGGAAAATGTTGACAAAAAAGAGACTAGTTTCACCGTCCTATTAGAAAATCCCTCCAAAACCGATCTTTTATTCCCAATTATTTTTTCTCTCATTGTTGAAAGAAGAAAAACATGGATTTACCTTCTCTTTTTCCTTCTTCTCGGCAGAAATCTCCATCAAGCTGAACTCTCCCCCTCCCCAAATGTTTTCTATTATAAAGGAGGCTGATGGAATGTTTTTGACCAAATTACCGAGCGCAATATTCACCTGGGTAAGGTGACGAGAATTTGCCCCTCAAGGAATAACTGAAGTCTAATGTAAAACATCAAAGGTGTTGTTTTTTTGTTTTTTTTTTTTTTTACCTTATACCTGAGCTATCTCTGAATCATATCAAATAATCTTCTCGTTTCATAACACCATACAATGCAGGCTAAAAGTGTATGTGATCTGCTTTGTGTACTGCTGAATGGATGATTAAACTGTCTCACCCGAGGGATATTCATCCAGGGCCTGCCCCAAACACAGTGAAGTCAGGGGAAAGACTCCCACTGACTTCAGAGGGCTTTGGAGCAGACCCATAATCAGCCCGGCTCTAATATACTTCAGGTGGTGTCTACGAGACTGCCCCGGGACACATAAAAGGAGCTCGAGATTGCACAGTTGTGAACTAAACATCGCGAGCTTGATCCAGGCAATTGGCTGCTGTAGGAGAGCAGAAGGCATTTCCCCTGTCCACCCGGGCTCTTAGGATCATTTTCCCTTCCCTGCCCTCCATTGTGTCTGGGATTTATTGACAAAGCAAAGCTCTCGCCATGCGGCCGGGCCATGCTTGCAATAAACGGTGACAAATCAGGTCAGAATGGATGGTTAATCTGCCCCGGACCTCTTCAAGTGGCGCTGGTTTTGTATCTCATTAAACAGCGGAGCTGCTGGGCCATTTCCTGGGCTCACACCTCACCTTCCATCTTCGGGATGACCACAGCTGGTGATCCTGAAAGAGGAAAAGGGAGCAGAGCAGGGGGGAGGAAATGCAAAGACCTCATCTTTTGGGAGAAAGCACCTTGACTGCAAATTATAGGAGTGTGGGAATATATTTCCTGGGGGTAACACTGTATGGTGCAGTCTTCCACCATTCCACCAAAGGCAACCACCTTTTGGCACAGTTTGAGACAGGACAATGAGATCAGCAGCCCGATCCAACAGAGCCATTTTGTGCTCCTATATTTGTAGCCGTGTAGCTGAAAGCATCATTTCAAGTTTCCATTTAGCGCAGGCCAGTGCAGAGCCAGCCCTATTGATTTGGAGGAGCACTGAAGATACTCAGCTTGCTGCTGCAGTCTCACCCTAAAAAAGGCTGCCTAAATTAGTGCAGACAAGTTGCTCTCTGCAGGTGCCTCCTTCTATCCATCCAACACAGAGGCAGCCTGAAGAGATAACTTAGGCCAAGCTTTTAGACCTCCCCTAGGACAGCAGCTCTGCTGCATCCTAAGCTGCCCCTAGCACCTGGGGCAACACTTTTGAAATCATGAGCCCAATTTGTCATTTACCAATAGCATCAAAACCATCGGATGTCTTAGGGGCAGAAGGTTGGACAACATTTGCTGGGCAATAGGAGAGCAAGAGTCTTTAGAACAGAGCTCATCTCGAGTTCAGGGAAGTGGAATCAGATCCTAGTGAAGACACCATGAGTTTGTAGCTTTCACACAAGTCAGCAAGTCAAAATAAACTGTAGTCTCCTGGTGAATCTTCACCAGGCAGCTTCACCATCTGAGCTCTCAGTTCAGGATAAAGGTATGGATTGCTTTGTCCCTGCTTGCATGTAAACCTGAGCAAGCTAGTGGAGAGCAGCTCAGTTAGGTAGCCAAGACAGCATGAGCCTAAATGTGGATATATATACAACTATATACGTACACACATTAGTGGGTGTTGTCAAAATATAGTAATTTGGTGAAGAAAAAATACCTGTCTTCTTCCTCTCCAACATTTGCAGCCTGTCCTTTGCAGCACGCGGGGAAGCAGAGCTGACAAGAAAGCAAGGAGAGCCTTCAAAGTACCAGGGAATGTTTTCATTGTAGTTGAACAAGGGATTGTATTTGTTTTAACTATCCTTTGCAGGGGATATGTGAGCAGTGGTAAGCCTAGAGCAATGTGCATGTTCTGGATGTTAAAGTCATTTATCATAACTCTGAATGCTGCTTCTTTCCAGACAGCAGCTGCTTGTCACAATGCGAAGCCTCATTCCCTCTCTGGAAATACGCCGATCCAAAGAGACAAACATGACCAAGGAAGTGTCACTGTCCCTGTTTTACCACAAGGGGTCAAGGAACATCACGGGGAAGTGATCTGCTGAAGATTACAGCGTGCCACAGCAGAGATAGGGATCACATCTGCACTTCCCAAAGCCTCCATCACAAAACTGTCCTGCCCCTGCCAGGTCAGCCTGAAACACCGTGGCACTGTTTGAAAGCCATCCTTCCTTGGTGTTGTTAGAGGAAAGCACCATGGGCCACAACATTTCTTGCCTAAATCTTACATATATCTGCCTTACACAGGAGCATGGATGCTGCTATGCTGCTATTGCTCCTGCCTAGGGGAGCCGGTGACATTTAATCTTCCTTGCTCCAAACCACAGAAATCAACTCACCAGGGAATGGTTCTGTCCCAGGGGATTTTCATAGTGTGTAAACCCTGTTCTTAACCACAGGGCAACTGGAAATGCGCTGAACCTACCAGAACTACTACCAGCAGCTGGGCGCTGCAGTGACCAGAAATATGTGATCCGTTCCCATGCATTTCAATATGCTCGGGTTTTATAGCAGCAACGTTTAGTGTGCACACCGTGATCTTAGAAGAAAGGGTTAAAGTGTGTTCTGACCTGATCCCTGCTCAGGAGATCTGATAGTCTAATTGCAGCAGTTCAGGTCCCTTCTACACCCCCGGCACAACCACGTTTGCATCCAGGAGTGATACGGATCTGCTTCAACCTGGTTTGAGCTCTCTCCAAGCAGCAGCCTTGCTCCCCGCAAACACATGCTGCTTGCACTTGTGCACCTCCACATAGCTGCTGCAACACTGATGGTATCTGCTCTCCCTGTCCTCAGAGGGGTGCAGACCTATTTCCTCCAATTTTTGGTGGATGGATGAGCCCCTTGCTGCTAGGGGTTATGTGAGCAGCGGTAAGCCTAGAGCAATGTGCATGTTATGGATGTTAAAGTCATTTATCATATCATCCATGTTATGGATGTTAAAGTCATTTATCATCCAGTTTCCACCAGGGGAAAGCGATATTCAATGCCACTGCAGGAAGGATGCTGGAAGCACAGGGGTGGTGACTTCTGAACCAGCCTTGGAAGTAGTTTTTGCCTGGCCAAGCCCCCGTGACCAGATCCTCAGCTGTTAGGAGGTATCGGTTCAATAGGTATAGGAAAAGACATCAACTTGCAGCAGAGGAATTGCCTCAGAGACTCCTCTGCCTGTACAGAGCATAATTTTCCTGCTTTTTGCAGGATTTGGACACCTCGCTCACTTGCAGACACCCACCTGCAGGCACGTACGATTCAGTCTCTTACCTGCGAGCCGCGTCCTGCCTTCCCTGCCCACCTACACGCCTGGCTGTCAGATCCCCACCAAAACTCCTCAACTCTCTGCTAAGGGTGGGATCAGTTTCACCAACTTCAGGTGTTTCCAGCACAGACATCTCCGTCTGAGCTCGTCACCCTTGCCTCCCTTTTGAGCTGAAGCAGAGAAATCGGTGCCATGCACCTGATTTGCCCTTTGAGGTCTCCTTCAGGAATGGATTAATTGCTCCCTAGATTTAGTGGTCAGCATTGCTGCTTGGAGTCCATCACCTCTAGTCCTAGGATGTGAAGGAAAAATCTCCCTTCTCCCTTTCCAGGGGCCAGTGGGGACATAGTGTCCTCTGTGTTTTCTGTCCCCTCCTCAACATTTTCAGCTCCAAAACCATCCTTTCACACCGTGTTTCCAACATCTGGCTGGTCTAGAAAACTAGGACTGGGCACACCAGTGATGACGGGTTACACCAAATCACCGTCAGACTTAAATCCCTTCCAGGTTTATAAAGATTTTCCAAAGCTTGACTACATTTCTAATTGTCCCACCACCTGTATTGAAATGTACTGTACGTGTTAATCTCAAATTCTTTCCTCTTTCCACAATCTTTTCAATTTTTCCTGCACTCAGGCAGTAAATCCAATTAGGTTCATGGGTGTTAGTGCAGAGCCAAATTTGCTTTTTCAGCTCCAGACATTAATGCACTACCGGCAAGCAAAACTTTAACTTTCTTTTTTCTTTTCTTTTCTTTTCTTTTCTTTTTCTTTTCTTTTCTTTTCTTTTCTTTTTTCTTTTCTTTTCTTTTCTTTTCTTTTCTCTTTTCTTTTTTCTTTCCCTTTCCTTTTCCTTTCCTTTTCTTTCCTTTCCGCTCCTTTCCTTTCCTTTCCTTTCCTTTCCTTTCCTTTCCTTTCCTTTCCTTTCCTTTCCTTTCCTTTCCTTTCCTTTCCTTTACGCTCCTTTCCTTTCCTTTCCTTTCCTTTCCTTTCCTTTCCTTTCCTTTCCTTTTTCCTTTTTCCTTTTTCCTTTTTCCTTTTCCTCTTCCCTTCCCTTCCCTTCCCTTCCCTTCCCTTCCCTTCCCTTCCCTTTCCTTTCTCCTCTCCTCTCCTCCCCTCTCCTCTCCTCCCCTTCCCTTCCCTTCCCTTCCCTTCCCTTCCCTTCCCTTCCCTTCCCTTCCCTTCCCTTCCTTCCCTTCCCTTCCCTTCCCTTCCCTTCCCTTCCCTTCCCTTCCCTTCCCTTCCCTTCCCTTTCCTCTCCTCTCCTTTCCTTTCCTTTCCTTTCCTTTCCTTTCCTCTCCTCTCCTCTCCTCTCCTCTCCTCTCCTCTCCTCTCCTCTCCTCTCCTCTCCTCTCCTTTTTCTTCCCCAAATACTTCCAGCAGTAACACAAGTACTCATGCTCTGCTCCTTTGCACGTTCCACTTTCTTGTGTAGGCTGAAACCGCTGGAGGTAGAGGTGTGGCAGTGATGTTTGATCTTATTTCACATTAAAACTCTTCCACCGAGGGCTGATCCCCCCACCCCACGCACACCTTCATCTTGAAGAGCATCCCACTCCATCAGGGCTCCTGCGGGAATGAACAAGCAGGGAAGGTAACACCCGCTGTAAGCAGGGCTGGCAGGATCAAGCCTCGAGCAAGCTGCCATCCCCGCAGGCTGCAAAATCCGTAGCCTCCTCCAAAATAAAGGTGAACGTGATGACACTGCTTTCAGAGAGCTCGTGCAGTTCATGTCTCAAAGCGCATTCTGGCTCCAGCAGAGGATAAAACTTCACCAGCGTTTTGCCTGTGTGTCCCTCAGAGGAGTATTTCTGCACTGCCCGTCTTGTCCCTGCTTTATTCCTCTAAAGGCAGAATTACACACCTAGTCTATAGCCTTTTGACTTCCAAAATGTGAATGAATGGGAATTATGCAGTGTTTGATTATATAAAATAGCGAGGTACGTGGAGAACGTGTGTGTGCTAGGTCCTGATGAAGATGGATCAGGCATGAGAGAGCTGTCAGGGAGGCAGCAGGATTGTCTCTGGTGCTCTTATTGGGATTTAAGCCTTCCTTTATCTTATTGAGATCCTTCCTTTGTGGCACTGTAGAGCTTTTTTTTTTTTTGTTACAACTGCTGATTAATTTCCTCCCTATATGTTTTGAACTTCCCAACATGGAAACAGCACTCCAGACCTTCAGCTTTCTGCTGCCCACCTGGGAAGCACCTGGTCTTTTTAATGCCCACAGTTTTAATGCCCACTCTCTCAAATAACAGAAGCAAAAAACGCTCCATGCAGGCTCACTTTAGAGGTGGTAAGCAGAGCAGGGAAGGCAGGGAAGATCATGTCTGTCCTCAGGGCATGGGGAGCTCACCCATCCCCAGCTGAGCATGGGGGTGGGAGCTGAAGCAACCAGCTCTAGGTCTCTTTCCTGTGGTACCATCGAGCTTTTCCTGGAGAAGAAGCACCATGGAGGCCTCCTCCGTGGTGTTTCATTCGTTGTGCACTGGCCAATGGAGGAACAAGATCTTGGCTCCTGCACCACAGCTGCCATCACCACCACTGGTGAACAGCCAGAGGTCAGTGGTTCTTCTTCAGGTTTGCCTTCTCCATTGTGTCAGACTGGGATACTTGGACCTGTAAAACACATGGGCAGCTGTGAAAAAAATAAATCAGAGAAGACCAACAAAGAAGCTGACAGTGAGTGACAGGGAGAGTAGCTCAAAGTGAATAACACAGCAGACAAGTAAGAAGCATGACCAATAGCTGCAGGTATGAAGAGTCAAAGGACACTGAGAAATGCAGAGGACTGTGTTAATGGGGATGAAACTAAATGCAATTAGCTGTAATACATCATTCATTGCAAGCTGCCAGGGGAAGAGGATACTAACATGGAGAGCTACTAGGTGACAATGATGATACGAAGATCACCAGCTGAGCCACTTAAGACTGCACAAGACAGAATCAGACTCTAACGGTAGCACAGACCTGTGATGCATGAAAAATTCTTAGGTTGCTCCCTAGCTTCTGCATCTCCAATATTTACGACACTTTTAGAGTAATATTTGCTACAGACCCCACAAAATTCCCCATTGTGGGAACACTGAAGGTTTCTGAGGATCTGTGGCTCCTATAACTGTTTCTAGCTGACCTAATCTTGAAGGCACCTGACATCACATCAGTGACAACCTGCTGCCTGGTGTTTTGAGTAAACAGCCTGCGATGTTTCTCCAGCTGCCTTCTCCTCAGAGTAGCTATGAAGATGCACTGCCTTCATTTCATCCACCTGTGCTGTGCTCACACGGAGCGCAGGAGTCCTTACACCAGCAAACCACTGCATGTTCTAAAGCCTCGGAAATGTGCTTTACGAGTATTGATCTATTTGCCTCGCTAAGTGCTTTTCTGGCCTTGTTGTATCTGGGCATTCAGGCTATGGGAAAGGACAGTCTTTTCCCCTCCTGTTTCATGGGGTGTTACCTCTTGCTTTTGTGTAAGCAAGCAGGGCTTTTTGTGTGTATGTTGGAGTTGCTGGCAGGGGTCTTTGTGAGGTAAGGTGTTCAACACTTGGTGGTGAAGGTGGCATTATTCAGGGATTTTTTCCTCTTGGTGGCTCAGATAGCCTCTGCCTTCCCTTTGACTCCGCTGGACGTCAAAGGTGAAGGCACCTTCCTCCTGAAACATGGTGTGGAGCCTGGATGTCGCCCCACCTGAAGGCACACAGCCTGATTTTTGGCCAGCTGCAGCAAAAGGTTGGAACCTTTTTCCTCAGTGCATTGCTAGACCCCTGGACATCTCCTGGAGGCCTTCCAGACAATCTCAAGCATGGCTTCCTCACTCAAAAAAATATGAGTGACCACCACCACCATCTTTGAGTAACCCAGTGATTAGCTTGTGTTGAACCACTCCTGGTGGACACGACTCCACCGATGTTTGACACCTCCAAACTGCACTCATGGTCACTCATGGTGGTTAGCAGTAGAGGCTCCTGGTTTGGTTCACCTTCTACTGAAACATCTGTCTTTCTGCAACCACAAGAGGAGACAGTTCCTTAGAGGAGCCATTGCTTCCTCAAGACCCTATCTGAATGTAACTGAGATTCATCTTGGACAATTCTTCATGGTGTATCACTTAAAGTGTGATTCTGTCCTATTCATATTAGGTGTAGTACCTAACTGTGGTATGTATGGGTTATCTTCAGCTTCAAGGTTATGGCAATGTGGTGGCAAAGTGCCCTCAGCATCCAAAGTGTCTTGTGGTTGGATGATATCTGCCCACTCTCAATTCACAAGGATATGTGACATAACCTAGACTTCACCTGAACATGAGCCATGGTGGCTAGGCACCCACATATTCCCCTGCTCCCATGTCCTGCTACTGTAAACACGGATAATCCCCAGCTCATGCTCACTCAGTCCTTCTGAAAGCACCTCATGGGCTTGAATTTAAGCTCTGCTTTATGACCAAGGGAGCACAATCCTTGCAAAGCCCCAGTAATCATAATACGCAGAGGCAGAATTGATACATGTGGGCTTTTTCTATCACTCAATTAAATGGTTAGTTTATGCAACATGCCGTCTTTTTGAATCAAAGCTGGGTCACTGTTAGGCTGAGGTAACATTAATTATTTTTCCGCTTGTCGGATCCCATGAAAAGGATGTGAAAATGGCCTGTTTATGAAAGAGTGCGGGCAAAGGCTGTGAGCTGATTATGTCAAACATATTCAAAGCTTCCTCTGCAAAAGGGATTGTGATCAACAAAGCATAGCCCACACCTGCACCCATTTCACAATGAAAGCTGTGAGGGCCACAAAGCTATTGGGGGAAAAGAGAGGTTGCATTAACCCTTTTGGGGAACAGGGACCTTTTCCACTGTAAGATTTGCACACACACACAAGTCGATTTTCTCTTTTCCTCAAGTGGCTCCCAAGAACATTACCCCAGGAACAAAACCAGACTTTTCCATCTATTTTTGTTCATGCATGGTTTTTTTCTAAACTGGGTGAAAACACCAGAGTGCCCCATTTACTCCTGCTCTTTGCTAATCTCCATGGGAAGTTGCAGAGAGGAGCTACGTGTGCTGGAAGAGCTATGCAAGCTCAGACCCTAGTCCCAAAAGAAGTTTTGTACAGGCTGATCCTGGCACCCTCAGGGCAAGTGCCTATGCATGTGGAGCACACTGCTGGAGCCAGGCCATCTCCTTAATAACAAATTCAGCTGCTTGGAAGGCAGGAAGGAGTGATGTGCTCTCAGAGGAAGTTAAACTGGAAGCTAACTGCAGGGAACTTATCCCATTTTCTGGCAACTCTGTTGGTTATACAACTGGATAAGATGGTTTGAGTGGAAGGTTGGACTAGAGATGTCCTGTGTTCCCTTCCAACCAGTTGATGCTGTGATATGCAAAGTCATGTCCTCAAGAGCCCTCATCACTGAGGGTAATCTTGCATCTGCTGGTCAGCAAGGGAATATGGGACAGGGGGAATCATAGAACCATTGAATCATAGAATAAGCCGAGTTGGAAGAGACCCACAAGGATCACTGAGTCTGATTCCTGGCTCCACACAGGACCGCTGAAAAATCAGACCACGTGTCTGAGAGCATTGTCCAAGCACTTCTTGAACGCCGGCAGGCTTGATGCTGTGGCCACGTCCCTGGGCAGCCTGTCCCAGTGCCTGACCACCCTCTGGGTGCAGAACCTTTCCCTAACACCCAGCCTGACCCTCCCCTGTCCCAGCTCCATGCCGTTCCCTCGGGTCCTGTCGCTGTCCCCAGAGAGCAGAGCTCAGCGCCTGCCCCTCCGCTCCCCTCGTGAGGGAGCTGCAGGCCGCCATGAGGCCTCCCCTCGGCCTGCTCTGCTCTGGGCTGAACAAACCAAGGGACCTCAGCTGCTCCTCACACACCTTTCCCTCTAGACCCTTCACCATCTTCGTAGCCCTCCTTTGGACACTCTCTAATAGTTCTATTTGTTATAAATAGTTATATTGTGGCACCCAAAGCTGCACCCAGTGCTCGAGGTGAGGCCTCACCAGCACAGAGCAGCGCAGGACAATCCCTTCCCCTGACCAGCTAGCCATGCCATGCCTGATGCACCCTAGGATACTGTTGGCCCTTCTGGCTGCCAGGGCTCTAAAGAAAAGCACCACCATGCCTCTCTGCAGACTTAGTATTTGTTATTCCTGCAGGCAGGAGTTGGAGATCTCTGATCTGGGTAGCAACACGGAAGGAATTGAGTTACATCATGTGTGGCCTCCCTTGCCACGGTTCATGCTCAAAAGGCCAAGCAGGGACATGCACCCAGTGTTTTCCTGCAGCACCCCAGGAAAAGTGCTAGGGGACTGTTGGCTTTAGAGTGCTTTGAAGATATTACCCTAATCTAAACAGGGGTCAAGGGCCTGTTTTTCAGCTGCTTTCTCAGCTGGGGCAAATAGAAGTCTGAAAAGAGACAAGCACGCAGGCAGAGTCTGATGTCACCTCAAAAAAAGACTTATTAAGTTCTATTAAATCCCTGTGAGGACACTTTTGTCCCACTTTTGTACCAAAGTTCTTTATCTTTGGAAAATTGCAAAGAGGTAGTTCAAATGGCCATCACTGTGCCTCCAAATTAGAAGGATCTCATCTGGGACACTAAAGATGGTCAAAGTTCAGGTCACACTTAGCTAATATGGATGAACTCCCCATCAGCAGATGAGCCCTATGAGAAACTCGTTGAAGTCAACTGAACAGAAGTCAACCATTGCACGAGGGAGGTAAGATCCACCACAGGATAAAATAATGCTAAAACTTCAGGTTTCTGTTCATTTTCTCTGTGGTTCAACAGATTTCATTTTCTTGTTCCTGTGCCAAGTCAATATTGTTTTATGGGAAGACCTGGGACAATCCTTTAATTCAGCAAAACTTCTACTGATTAATGTAAGAATTACGCATTAATAAGGGTGCTAATTGCATTTACTCTAATTAATGCTTCTGAGAGGAGGTCTAGAAAAGCCCTGTTCAGCTTTGCATAATGTGAAAACAGATTAAGGACAATCTCCATCTGACTTTTTTCAAGGCTGAAGTTTTCCTTGATTCATTGCACATCATGACAGCAAAAACTGTTCTTCTTTTAAGTATTAACACCACACTTTCAGAATGATTTTCCCATGTGCGTGCATCAAGATTATTTTGGAATATTTCTACCCTGAGTATGGAGCAAATGTAATTTCAAATCACAATAAACCTCTAAAAACCTGGTATCTTAGAATCACCAGGTTGGGCTTCAGAGTCTTTAAAGATGAAATGCTATAAAAAGCATTGGCTAAATGTTTTGACTGGGTTGTAGTCTTTGGTTGGGTTGTAATCTAATCTCTGGGTCATGTTAATTGGAAGTGGGTAAGAAAGCAGGGTATGTTACGAAGCGATGTCAGCGACTCTAGGTAAGGCAATGAGTAGCTCGTTTTCCATTATCAAATATTCTAAAAGATACTTTAACCTTGTTTGGTAACAAACAATCCAACAAAGCCTCCAAATACCTAATCTATTAATCCTCATAATTAGCATAGGTCAAGAAAAAGTAAGTTTGGTAAACATAAACTCAACTAAGAAGCTAGTCTTGAATAATGTGAACAGCAATCATTGAAATAATTGTAATCTTTCAAAAATCATTCTATTTTCTGTTGATAATTAAAATCTCTTCCCTCAGATGTACAAAATAAGTTCAGATATTTAAAAGGAATGGAAAATTAGAACACTTTAGTTCAGCAAATGCCAAGAGCTCTTTTCACAGCACAATGAAGTCCATGTTATAAATGATGGAGAATATTTGGTTATAATTATGTATAAATTTCTCTGTAGTGTTTGCAAGGGTCATTACAGAAAACGGACTATGGCTTTCTGCACAGTAGTTGGTTCAGTTTTAAATACACCTCTTCAGAAAAATAGAATTTCCTTCTCACAAGAGGGAACATGTCAACTATTTATTTCTAAAACTGGAATTAAAAGTCAAAATACTATCATTTTTCCTGGAATTAACACTCTGGAAAATGTTCACAAATTGAAAATATCAAGATGAGGACATATTAAGAACATGTGTTTTTTTTTTGTTTTTTTTTTTTTTCCAAAATATCAATGATTTAATGCTCTAAATAGTAATTCATGAAAAAATGTTTGATTTTTATTTTGATTTTTTTCTCCTTACAATAAAATCAAAAATGTATTTAAAACCGATAATTACAGATGACAACTTTGAGGGGAGAAAACGGAGAGCTAGAACCAAACTAGCTTCAAAGGGGACTTAAAAATGATTGTTGAACAATATAAATACTTCTGAAGAAAAGTTTCCGCTTTTACTAATTCTCATTAAAAAAAAAAAACCAACCCCCTGCTCTGGATGACAGCAGATGGTAATGCCAATGGCCCTGTTGGTCCCTAGCAGCTGCTGCATCTTCTTCCCTGCCAGTCTCTACTCCTGCGGGTTGGGCTTTGCCAGCTTCAGGCACTGTAAGATTGCACTGGAACTGTGTGGACTGCTCTGGACACTATTGCAACACTGCTGCAAGATTTCCTGGGCTATTCCCCACTACATCCAGCGACTCATCTTTTTTCTGAAGAATATTTCTGCCGATGGAGTTCCTGCTGAGGTGCAGCACACTTAGGGACCAAATGAGTGAGACTTATCTGATCAGAGGTAGGTGTTTGCCTAGCCAGCTCCTCTGTCTGAGCCAGCCCCCAGGCTTCCCTTCTCATCACAGGAGGGGATCAGGGTTTCTCAGAGCCTGATTCCGTCGGTCCTTAATTCAACCCCGGCATCTGGCTGATGAAACATGCCCTCCTTCGCTTTGTTGACTGTGGAGGTATAAGAGGTATAAAGGCAGGGTGGACAGCTCAGAAGTAGGCATCTACCATACAGACATCTGCAATGAGTCATGCCTATCTGCAACTGATTTGGCTATTCCTCTTCCTTTTCCGTGGAAAACCACTAAAACACCAGCCAACATGCAAGCCTTGACCAAGAGGAGGAAGCTTTTAGATAGTGCCCATCACATTTACCCCCTTTGGCTCCTGGAACGTCTGCACTTTGAGGTGCCATTTTTTTTTCTTTTTTTTTTCTTTTTTTTTCTTTTTTTTTCTTTTTTTTTCTTTTTTTTTTCCTTGGAAAACCACTAAAACGCCAGCCAACATGCAAGCCTTGACCAAGAGGAGGAAAGCTCTTAGACAGTGCCCATCACATTTACCCCCTTTGGCTCCTGGAACATCTGCACTGTGAGGCACCATTTTTTTTCTTTTTTTTTTTCTTTTTTTTTCTTTTTTTTTCTTTTTTTTTTCCTTTCAGCATGGAACTGAAGTGAGGATTCAACCCCTTTAATAGCAAAAATATAGGAACTCTGGTGTGGATATAACTCAAACTAGAGCACAGGGGAAATCCAGGTAAATGTTATAGGGGCCAATAATACTACACCTTTTTCTGGGCTTGACATACATACATTGCATTATTCAACCCCATCAGCGTAGGACATCCTTGAGGAACACCGTGGACCCTGCACAGTGACCCTCTTCAGGTCGTGTCCAGAAATCCCACCCTCAGTTTGGGTGTGGACAACTATGACATCCCAGAACAACTGTGAAGCGAGAATGGAGTCCCATGGTCATCTGCAGATTGGCAGTGGCTAAGACAGTATGAAAGTTTCCGAGGAAAGGAGAGAGAAGGGAGGATAATTATCCCTAAACTCTTTCTTCTGAGCATCCCTGCTGTCCTCCTCACCAATGGTGTTATTTAATGCAATATTTTTTATTTTGCACTTTAATCTCAATCAGGTAGGAAATGGAGTCAAAAGGTAAGTGCTTGCTTATCTTTAGATTTCAGCCTGGAGGTGCAGCTTCTCCACCTTATTTGTATTTCTCTTTTTTTTTTTTCCATGTCTTTCTCTAGCCTCTCGAGTGGCAGATGTAGTTACTGTTCAAAGGAAATGTCAGCAGGTCATTTAACAACTTTCCCTCTCCTCCAAGGGCTTGACTCTTAATTATACATGGAAAGATACACACGAGATTATAACAAGAGGAATAGCAGCCAGCCAAAACCAAACTGATTTATTTATAGCATGTGACATATGGCAACATAAGACAAGATCTCTGGCTTATGGGCATTTTGGCAAGACATGGGCTGGATCCTATGGCAACGCCTTGCATTTGTGCAGCTCCCATTTCTGCTGCTCTGTCCTGTTTTCTTCTTTCATGTCTCATCTGTAGGTTTTCAAAGAGAGGATCCCAATCTTCCTTGGCCAGTTTTGACGTGGGCATTGCTTAGACACACGCCCACAGGTAAGAGCCATGCTGCTTCAAGCTGTTCAGGAGATACTGCATATCAAAATATTTTTGCCCCATTTTCCCATAGAGTAAATGGAGACAGTGGTGCTTACCTCTTTTATCCACCTCAAAGGGTAGTGTGAGGGACAGGTAATGTTTTCAAGTGGGTATTTTTCTTATCAGGAAAAGGAAGAACGTAAGAGCATCCAGTCTGGCTCAGACCACCCCTCTGTCTCCAACATGGCCAAGAGCACAAGCTCAGGGAAGGTGTATCAGGATAAAGAAAGGCCCTTGTCTTTACCTTTATGAAGCCTTCACTTGCTTCCCATTGAGCTGAAATAATAATAAATGATTGATTATTCCCATAACTGCCATTCCCTTCTTTCTTCATCCCCATCTCCCTGGAAATGACTCATTGTGTGAGACAGGGAAGACAGTAGGCATATGATATGTCTGGGAAGAGCAGCTCTCAGTCAAAGGCAGTAGGGCAAACCCTCCTTCCTACAAACAGGAAAGGAGCGGAAATTTCCATGGGTGCTCCTGAGTCCCATCAGTCTTGTCTGAAAACCCTCTACCTTTGATTCCAGGGTCTCCACACAATGGGCCTTTAATGCATCATTCTGCCTTTGATGACTACTGCCAGATTCTTTTTCTTATCTGACTTAGGAAAGATCTAACAGGATCAGTTAGCTAGCTCCGGGGTAGGTTCTTTGAAAAGCAATGATTTAACAGGGCTTTCTTTTACCTGCTCTTGGGATTCTCCAAACTTTCTGGTTTATCTAGCTCTCTGAGACACAGTGCTGCCCTCAGCAATGCCCAGATGGGCTTGGTCGAGGAGCTGGCCCAGCCTGGCCCGTGGCTGTAATTCCTGGTTCAGAGGGGCCATGAATTTGCTGATCCTCCTCATGGAGTGCAGCTCCAAACACAGACCGAGGACAAGGGAAAACTACTTTTGGAAGGATGGTGGTCCAAGGTGCTGGGGGTTAGCAATGGGCTGAGTTAATTTGGTTTAAAAACAACTGCCAGAAAACTGTAGTTCATCTCTCAGCCCTTCTCATAACCCTCTGTCATAGTGGAGGGAGAAGAGACCTCAGCTCAGCCAGAGCTGAATGCCAGTAGATGCTCAAATACTCAGCTGCCATAGATGGTCTTGAAGCTGTGTGGTTTACTGGGATGGAGAGGAGATCGGTGGCCACCTCAGATGGGTGATCACAAACCAGGCCCCCACTTTGAGAGGGTGGCTGGGACCCTCCCAGGAGAAGCAGAGGGACACGAACTCACAAAGTCTCAGCTAACAGCAGGCACCTGGGGCTCCTCTGTGGGAAATGTCTGCATGGGACGTGCTGGTCAGTGACTGATCTAGTTGGAGAAGCTGTGATGTGAAACCAGTGTTTTGTGGCACTGTCACAAACAGAGTGGCTCATGAAGGGTTTGCATGCTTGAGCAGACCTGAGCAATTCACAGTCAGAGCTATCAAAGCAATGACCCAGTGACTTTAACATGCTGTCTAGAATCATATTCAGAAACTTTAACCCAAAAATTTAATGCTCCATTGTATCATTACAAACAGGCCCATGGTGATGTTATACATTTACGCATCACCTTCCACTCCAGAGACTCCCACTGGGGAGATTTAAAGTGAGTTCATAGAATTCATGGCATTACAAAAAAAGTATGTACAGGTACATAGTGATTAGATGAAGTAAAATCCCGGTCTCCTTCCAAAGCTGGGTACATTTTAATAGGGGTGAGGGGGTGGGGGGATAAGATTTCACCAACTATGGACACAGAGAATTTTGGATTCACCCAATTTATTGTCTGTGTTTTCCTGTAACACCACTAAGGGGGAGGCAGAGGCACCCTGTCCACCCCAGCAAGGTCTTGCACCTTCCTTGGGCTCCTGCTCTTCTCCCTAGCCCTCAGAGGAGACCAAAGATACTGGAGCCCCCCCCAGCCTGGGAATGTAAACCTTGCACTCGTGTGCCCATACACAGAAAGCACCACTGACACACAATTTCTTGCATTCATAGAGACTTCTATCCACAGTATTCAAGAGCTTTTCCTTTGTTATCCACCCAGAAGCAGACATATTAACATCTTTGAAAATGTCAGTGCCTTATTTCTATTCAAGCACCTAATTCACCTTGAAATCAACTTCTGTTGGGATTTAAGTGCCTAAGTGCCTATTCCTTACTTGCTCAAGGCTCATGGCAGAGCAGAATGAAGGTTCACACGGATATTCTTCCCTTTGTCTCCAGTTCAGTCTGCTGTGACATTGGACAAGTTTAAATGAGAGATAGAAGGAGCCATGAAGGTGGACACAAGTCCAGTCCCTCATGCCCCATGACCTGGTTTCATTACTGTGAGGAGACAGGACCAGGGTTTTTAAAGTTTTCCAGTGTTAACTGGTGTGGCAGAGCTGTCTGGCTCCAGGTACCATGGCATATAGGTCCTTACAGATGACCCTAGTAGATGGAAATGGAAGTTCAGTGCAAGAAGTGGATTCTGAAACATGGACTGGAAAAGTAATAGGGAGTCAACTGAACTCCTGACTGGAAACCCTACTTGCCCTGGGAACCACAGACTGAAGTCCAAGACAGACCTGCAGCACGTGTAAGCTGCTATAACCACCCTGAGTCACTGAGAGCGGCCAAAGACCCCTGTAGGGCTGGGGGTGAGGAGCAATCTCTCTACTCCAAAAGATACCATATTGGTGTGGTTTTTTTTTGTGAATGGACAAGGCAGCTTTTTGTGTCCTCGTGCTCCTTCTAGACCCCAATCCACTCTGGCTCATCTGCCTTCCCAAAGGACTCCTGGCTAGTGATGACTTCTCCTTGCTCTCACACTCTCTGCATTGCACACAGCTCCAAAGAGCTGGAAACCCATTGCTTGCAGTGCCCCTAGACGTCTGCTCAGCAAATCCTAACAGTGGCTTAGCTTAGCACCCCTGCGCACCAGAGACCTGCCTGTGGTCTTGCTGAATGAGCCTAGGACATGGCCAAAGGAGTCACCATCCAAACCAGGGGAAGGTGGCGGACAAGATTATCACAAGAAGGTGGAGACAAGCTCCCATGCCGGGGTGACTGGAAAGCTCCTCGTGGAATGAAGGGAGTCCAGAGAGGAGAGGTGAAAGGAAGGTGTCGGGGGAGAGAAGGAGCAGTGGGAACAGCACAGGACAAGGCTTGAAGCGATGTGGGGCTGCCTGTCTGCTGCCTGCTGCTGGCTGGGATGCTTGCCATTTGTCCAGATCAGAGCTGGTGATACAGCAAAGCTCTTTCTCTCTCTTTTTTTTTTTTTTTTTTTTTTTTTTTTTTTATCAGAGAGAGTGTCTTTGGTTGCCATATACAATTCATTTCAGATCTGATGCCAGAGGATATTCGATACAAGATCTAAACAACCATATGTGTAAATTCATAATGCTGTCTGTGCCAGAACATGTTGCACGACTTTGAATGTTACTGTAGGCTAGTGCCATCAGATATAGCTTAACACAATCAAATGTAACACACCCAGCTAAAGAAAAGATGTGACATCTTCACTGTAAAGCTGAAAGAAAACTAGCCAAGAGGGAACAAAACATGATTTGGCAAAGCCTCAATCAGCTCAGCAGAAACTCAGCATTTGTAGTGCATAAGTACTCCCAATACCCGTGCAATGAAGAGGGTCTGGACAGACTTCCCTGAGCAGAAAGGGAAAGGAGGATTTGGCAGTAAGGTACGTGAGATAACATTGCTTCTGATCTTGCCTGAGATTCACACTCTGCTTGGAGGCTGGGAGCATCTCTCCTGGATTCAGCAGTCTGGCTAAAGAGTCTCCTGCCTCCAGCTCTGCATTGCCTCCCTTCCTTCACAAGGGGTAGCACTGTAATTCCCATTCTGTAAAACTTCATATGTATTAAAAGGTTTTCCTGAACTTTGTAAGTTTGCACAAAACGGGCTAAAATACCCTTAATATATTTTCCTGTTCATGTTCAGCATCTTCCAAATGATCATTTAGTGAACATGAAAATACAGAAGTGAGAGGCTGAAACACACCCGGTGAATGTGAGCACACAGCCAATGTTCTGCAGTAGTTTGGTGATCGTCTTAACACAGGCCCAGCACTCCTGGTCATTCACTGACATGGGGAAACTTACAATCATTTTTTCATACCTGGCCCTATAAAATTAACTCAATTGTTTGTGATCATGCCACACCTCAATAGCCTGCAATATTTTTTGGAGATAAACTACAGAATCATCTCATCCATCTCAGAAGAGAATGAGATTTCTGGCATTTACTTTCACATTTAGGTGTTCAAGAGATTTGTCTTGCCACCAGCATGGATTTCTGCATTATGAAAGAGCATAAGCCATGTCACGGTATCCCTTAGCCATCGTATGGGAATGATCTTGCAAAAGAAAAACTGTCTGAGACTGGCATAGAGAGGGATGGGTATAGGAAGGCTGGCCAGGATGCGAAGGAAAATATGTTGCTCTAAGTGATCAGATGGTTTGACATCTTTTACTGCAAAAGTAGCTCTCCAAATCCCACAACCACCTGCCCAGCTCATAGACATTTCTTTTTATTAGGTAAATGAGAGTTTGACTGTTTCTGTGCTGCTTCACCATTATGGGAACTTTCACACCCAGAGCAATTTTGTGGTCAGAGCACTGGGCTAGTAAGCAGAAAATTCAGTTAAGTCGTGGCTTTGGAATAGATGCCTGCATGCCTATGCGTCAACTTGCCAACTAGAAAATTAAGATATTGATACTTTCTTATTCCTGTTGATTGCCTTCTGTGCTTATCCCTGATGATCTCTGTGAGAAGGAAGTCTGTGGTTCCAAAAAGAGTCATCACAGAGGGGAATGTGATTTTGCTCAGCCCCTGTGGCCACTGCTGTACCCCCTCCTTCCCTCTGAGCCAGCCCTCAGCCCAGCAGTGCGTTCCTCTGCTACATGAAGCTGATAATCACTTATAGCCCAAGACATGGGCAAAGACTCTGAGACAGCATTTTGTTATTGGGAGGTTACTGCCTACAATGAATGCTTCTCCTGGGAGACAAGGAAGCATCTGACCAGCCCAGAAATATACTTTTGTTTTATTTGTCAGTTGTTAAAATACATTGGATTGGTAAAAATGAAATATTTGTTCAGTGGGAGGCACCAGGCAGAGAAAAGGGGCTAAACACAATGATGACATCTAGAGTGTGAAAGCCCCAGCACACAGTTTTTTTTTTCTGTACAAGACGGGATCTTGTGTACGTTCAACACACAAAAGAGACTGCCGACAGCTCCCCTTGAGAAGCAAATAGCCTCCCTTCCCGAAAACTTCAAAGACAGTAAGATGACTCTACCTATAATTTTAATAAACCCTGTAGATATTATTTCACATGCAATTTTGCAAATGTTGAAAGAGTTATTCTGCTCATTGTGATCCTCACAATTTTGTTAATGATTCGGTACAGAACACACATGCAGGGTACAATGAAAATTAACAGGGAGAACTAAGTAATCCAAATGCAGGTAACAATTAACTGCAGATAAATAACCATTATGGTGGCTGTCTAATGACTTGCAGAGACCATATTCAACTCAATAACTTCTTATTTCCCCCTTTAATTGACCCGACTTCAGATCATCCACTGATTTTTGCGGCTTTTGTAGGTAACAGAGTAGTAAATCTCAGCTCTAAGAGGTGACATCTGAAGACACTCACCAACTTGCCTTTCCCCTCTTTTTTATCTACTGGAGGAAGATCTAATTACAAGTCTGAGTTCAGGCACAAATGAACTAATGCCTGGACTTTGGAGCTTGGAAGATCTTTGGGCATGAGACATGCTAGGAAGGATTCAGTACCTCAAGCAAAGCAGTTGATTTCACCAAGACCTTCCTGGATTATAAGGACAGGAGCTTGCAGAAAGCAATCTGAGTCCATGCATGGAGCATAAGACTGGTATTGGCTCACCAGAAGAGTGACTTTTAGTCCACATTCAGGTTTTCAGAAATGTCTGCTCTCCTTTAGGAAAGAGGGAGGCTGTCAAGTGACAGCCATGGAGGTTCACCACCGAGGATCAAGTGTGAGGGAGCACCAGCACATTGAATGAAATGGATTCAGAATGAGCTGGGCAAATCAAAGATTCAGGCTGGAGAAAAAAACAATGTTGTACTTCAAGGAAGAGCCATCAACTGTGTATATATAGGATCCCTTGTTGGGCAGTACTCTTCAGAACAGGACCTAGCATTGAGAAAGCAGCAAACACCATCCTGGGATGTGTAAACAGCAATCCCGTGAAGCAGTCCTTCAATCCCTTCAACACCAGTGGGGATCTGCTGAAATACCATTTCGGCTTCTCAGCCTGATGGTCCAAAGAAGATGTGGGCCACTGGAGAGAGACTGGTTGTTAACAAAAATTGCCTATATCCACCACAACCTAAATGAAAGGATTGGAAAAAAATGGGATTCCTTAACCTAAATCCCTAAATGGGATTCCTTAACCTAATGGGATTCCTTAACCTTAACCTCCACTTAACCTAAAAGTGGAGAAGACAGAGTAGGAGCATGCTAATGGCCTTCAAATATGTGAAAGGCTGTTGTGGAGAGGAAGGAAGTAGTCTGTTCTCTATGTCCCTATTGTAGCGTGAGCAGTAATGGTCTCTGAATTCAGTTTAGCCCTCAGGAAACCTTTCTGACTGTAAGGACAGGAAGTGGTGGAGTAACTTTGCTGAGCAAGCTGGACTGCCTGCTTGACTGGACATGCTCACAAAGGGTACCCAACCTGTGGGACAGCCTCAGTGTGTGGAGATATACTTCCCGAGGTTACTTCCAGTTCAGTGGCGGGGCCAAAAATTGAGGTGTTGGTTAGAGAACTGGATTTCTAATTCTCCACGCATTTTTTCCTACCATTTTTAAGTGGGAGATGGTAGAATTCATGCCTCCGGGCTGACAATTCTGATCACAGGAAAAGCAAAATAACAGCGTTACAACCGCCTGTGCACCAGAGTTTGCCAGTCCAGGCTTTAAAAAACATAATTTACAAAATCACAGTATAAACCTAGAAGTTTCTGAATTTGCAGAGGAGCTGAAGTCTTCCATTGAGCACCTATTGTGTCAACCAGGACTCAAGGGCAAATAGTAAGGAGAGGATGGACAAGATCCTTCGAAGAGTGCCACAAGGACCCAGAGCAATGCCCTGTCCCCAGACACTCAGGTACCTCCCAAGGGGGTGAAGGAGCCAAACTGTGTTGGGCAATTTTAAAGGAAACCCACATTTCTGAGGGCAAAACTCTTCTTTGCTGTCTCAGAAGATTTTAACCTGCAGGCACACGTGAACTCTTCAGTCACATGAAGTCATAGGCAAGGATAGATGGCTGTTCAGAGTCTGAACCTTTCATGAAAAATCAAACAGCTTGAACAAAGTAGAAAACGTAAAAGAAAACTTCAGTCTTATCAAAGTGGTGAACAACAACATAATCCTGCAGCTCAGTAAACCTTCAGCATATGTGTGTACTCAGTCCTGTGCTATGAATGTATGTGTTTACATACTGTCTCATTTTCAGGCTCTTTTTTCAGTGCTGGTAACGGTGTAGTACTGAGTGTAAACTGGATTTTCTATTTTATAACACATATTTGTTCTCATTCTAAAGAGATTTTTTTTTCTTTTTTTTTTTTTTTGCTGTCTCCAGGATGATGGAGGCTTCATTCAGAACAGACGTAAATACATTTTTGGTGGCATGACTCATCGCTGAACTTTTAACTGTATACATTTTTAGTCATGACTGTGTTAAGATTACAGTAAAGTTATATGGTATTTCTTCTGTTCTTCGAGATATGGGCAAATTTAACTACCATTTACATATCTACGTTCTCTATGTACACATTTACATATCTACATTCTCTGTGTACACAAACTTAACACTGTATGACCTAGACATATATGATGTAGTGTATATGGTGAACTGCACTTTTTATAACCTTCCCTAAACAGGTTACGTGGAGATCAGTGATTGTTAGCAACAAAAACTCACAAGTCTTTAACACTTACATACACTAGAATTTCACAGGCTGTTCAGTGACTGTGTATAAGCACTGCTACAACAAGGACAGCTTGATTATTAATAATAGTTATTAAAATATGATAGCTTGGTATCCCTGTCCAAAAATTACTTATTTTTCATCTTCTCAACTGGATCTTAGAAGGCCAAATGCTGTTATGTCATTAGGAAGATGATGTTACAGTACTGCTGCTATTTATATTGCCACTAATGGTACTTAGGGGCTTGTGGACCAACCACGAATGCATTTCTGTGGTACGCTCACCAAGTAATAGGCAGAATCTGCTCTATGTCAAAAATTGTTGTGTATTAAAAGGCAGTGGTGGCAGTACCTGCCAGTGATCACATCCACTGAGGGTAGCACAAACTGTGTTTTGTGAACATCCCCACAGATGGGGACTCCTCCTGGGATCTGATTTAGTAATGGAGAAGATTGATAACCTTCTCTCTGTTGAGAGATACTATTCCTATTTTCTCTCTTTCTGCAGTTCCTGTGGTAAGGAAGTACAAGTATTTTCTGCTGAAATAGTTCGATCCATTAATTGCATTCCCTTGTACCTACCCAAGAATTTCCTCAGCATCCTTCTAGCTGACAGCTTTCCTACTTTCCACTCAAGGACTTTGTCAGCACTTGGCAAGCTGGACACGTTCACCTCTTGTGATCTTTCCCCCTAACACAGCCTCTGCAAGGACTTTTTGCATACCAATTTTCCTCAGCAGTGAGTGCCTGATGCGTGGCTCCCAAATTCATCCAAATTACCTGGTCCCAGGGAGCTGCTGCCCGCAAGTTAAATTGATGTCAGCATGTCTAAAAATCAGATTCATGATTTAAGAGCTTAAACAACAATTCTACACTTCCAAGCTTGAAGAGTGTGCCTTGAATGCTCCTTTCTGATTTTTTACTAGGTGCAGATGTAATCCTTCCAACACAGTGGGTTACACAAGTGCCTAATTGCAGAGCAAGGAGGAAGCACCAAGGTATATTAAAGCTCATGGGTGTGACTTTTGCATTATGATGATGTACCATGTGCTGGAGCTGCTCTGTTATCCTGAGAAGCAGAACCTGGATGCTAGATGTTGGCCCGAGCTCAGGAGCCAGGTGAAGCTGCCGGGCTGTGAGCACAGCAGCCTTGATAACCACCGGCACTGCAGTCACAACCCTGGGAGCCACAGAGGTGGCTGTCGGAGGTCTGGCCAGGCTGTGGTACATGGGGAAACAAACGGCTCAAGGACTGCAAGCTCCCCAGAAACCTGGAGGAGTTTCTCCTCTTGCAGGGAAGGGAAGGATGAGTGTAAGAACGATCTGAATCCTGTGATTACTATTCTTCTGCTAATGTGCTCCGCACTGTTCTCTTTATAAACTACCGAATTATCCCAAGGAACAAAAGGTATTAGGGTCCTGCAAGCTTCTCTCAGTTTGTGGTAGGACTAATTCATTAATGTGGCTCCAACAGGAATGTGTGCAATGTTCTTTCTAATTGGACATGACTGCTCAAGAATGACTCGGCCTCCATCCAGATCACACTGTCACTTATGCTGTATAATAAGCTACTACTACTGGCCCATGAATCAATTTTTAAACAATCTCCAGTAATGAACTTGGACGGCCCATTGTTGTTGACAAAGAAATGCACAGTCCCGCTATTGTCAAGGGGCTCAATTATGGGTCCTTGCTGATAAAATAGCAGAGGGGGGAGAGGGGAGGGCGGGCTGCGGACAGTAGTGACAGACTGAAAGAAGTGTTTCATCTCCAGGGTCCTTACCGAGAACGACAAGCCAAAAGGTCAGTTTCAGAGAGGTTTAACTCAAAATGTCCGAGGACAAAAAAGGCATCTGGAATCATTAGGAAATGTGAAGTTTGACTTGCACCATTGGAAATCCTTAATATATTATTTTAACTGTAGATCCGACAAACTCCTTGCCCTCTGGGTGGGAAAGAGAGGTTAAGGGAAGTAAAACCTTTATGTTTATCCAGTGGGGGGGAATAAAAAGGTTAATTTTAGTAACTCTGGGAAGAGTCTGTGGGGAAACTGTCAATGTTTCAGCCCATTCGCCATTGTCCTGAGCCACACGGGTAGTGGGAGAGCCTGCTGCCGTCTCTGGCTGCCGGATGCCGGGCTCCGAACGTTTTCCCCTCAAATAACCTCATCAGTCACCGAAATGTCAGGGCGATGCTGTGTCCCTTCTTCTCACTTTGTTCAAGATTACTCGCACGTTACTGGGATTCCCTGAGCCCTCCAGCATGCAAAAGGAATAAATAAATCTGTCTGCAGTGGTTCCAGCAAGCTGGGTCCGGTGTGGAAAAACATGCATTTGCAACATTCTTTCCACCTGACCAATGTCTTACCAAGGGAGCTCTTTGTCATTTCCATGTGGAGCCCCTTTGCCAACTCTTATTTTAAAAGCTTTAAAAATACCGTGCAAAGTCAGGAATTTGGCTTCAGGTTTCTTCCCATGGTAGAGCACGCTGCGATGAACCCGTGGGTGAAGGCACGGCAGGCAGGGTGTAAATCTGCAGAGGAACATGTGCACTGGGAGCGCAGGTCAAAACCTTCTCCCTTTCCTCTTGGTTTTGCAATAGTGCCTGAGTAGAAGGGCAAAGGGCAGCCAGCACCAGGCGGCTCCGCCACGTATTTCCCAGGCGGGTGAGTCACTTCTCCAGCTGGATAAGACACTTGTCTCTGTTCCCCAGCCACAGAGCAGGACAACCTCGGTGCATTTGAAGGCCATGCTTGAGCAAGAACAGCGGGTGAGATTTAACACAGAGGAGGGACCAGCAGCCCACCTGTGTCCTACCAGGAAGCGGGGAACCAAGCTGAGCTGAGGCATGGCCAGAGCAGGAATGAACATGGACGTGCACGGCTAAAGCCCAGGAGAAGGTGGAGTCCAAGCCACACCTGCCGCTGTGAAGGCTGCTGGGGCTTGTCTAGCAGACGGGCTCATCTCTCAGGGCAGTCCTTCCAAATGCCCTTCAGAGGAAAGGGATGGTGCTGAGGTACTGAGGACCTCCTGCTCAGCACACCCCAGCACCAGCTCAAGTCAAGGATGGGTGCTCCAGAATCACATATGGCAGCACACAGGGACCTGGTGGAGCTTGTAGTGCAGGCGTTCTTGAGAACACAGAAAAATCCCACGTGGAAGCATGTAGCTGGACATCATTGACTTCTGTTGTTGTCCAGACCCACAGCATGGGCAAAAAAGCCCATTAGGAGGACTGGGACTGAGTCTGGGGAGACCCTCATCAGAGGAAGGTGCTGGCAACAGACTGTAAGGGCTTTGAAAACGGGCTGCCACTGCTGGGAGGTGTCCTTAGGACAAGGTCTTTAAAATAAATAAATAAAAAAAAAAAACTTTTTTTCCTCCTTAACAATGTTCCCTCCCGTGAATACACCTTGACCTCTGGTGCTAATTGTTTGTGATTCACCGGGCAGGAATGCATCTCCGCGTCCAAGCACTGGGCTCTGGTTTGTCCACCTCTCCCTGGGCCGAGACGATGCAGAAACAAGCAAAGAGAAGGGACTTGATCCCAACAAGAGGGAGAAGGGCTGTGGGATGAAGAGCTGCAAGAACGGTGAGTGAGGGCTGGCTTTCCAATCAACACATTGACCTACTGCTCATTTTGGTCATCAGGGAGCTGAAGAGAGCCCTTGGGCCTCCAGGCAGTGTTTTGGGATCCATAAAACCCCAGACAAGCTGTATTGCAACTGCCCTGTACCCCAGAACAGAGCCTGATGTCCTTGTGGAGGTGATTCTCCCATCAACCAAGGTCTCCAGAGGGGCTGAGAGGGGCAGAAGAGGCTCAGGGGCTGGAGCTGCTGGGGCACTGGCTGAAAACTCTCTACTTACACAGCCAGAGACCGCAGGGGCCGTATTTGGTGCCTGCCTCAAGTCTGGGCAACCCCGTCTGTTCCCATCAGGAGGCCCAGGCGGTAAATTGGGCCCTGAATATATAATTAAGCAAAGGGCACCATCCTGAAGCCAAGGTTCACACTGCTCTGTTGTGGCTGGGGTGGGAACAGCCCTGTGCAAATCAGTCTCAGGATGTTGCTCCTAGTCAGCTGGAAACTTGGTAGCTCCACTCCATAAAGGCTGGCTCTAACGCTTCAGCTCCCCAGCTGGCTTCGGCATCCTGACGGGCACGCAATTCTGTGGCTTGCTTTTCTGCACGACAGTCTGGAAACCTTCCTTGAGAGCCTCTTGTTTGCTGGCTGCCAGGATTTGCCATGCAGATTCTTGCCAAAAGGATAATATAAACAAAGCATAATGTCAAGTTTCCCACACAAGTAAGATGATCTATTAGCACTGCACTTTGTACTAATTATTGCACAGTGGGTGGGGGCTTGTGAAAGGAGATTTATGCATTCAGCTAGCCTCACTTTTATTATTTGTAAGTACTTTTTGGCAAGGAATGAGCGAGATATGTATTTTATTGTTACGCTGTTGCAAACATCCTAATCTTCCGCACTCATTAAAACCTCATAACAAATAGTAAGAATGATATATTGCAGCCACAGCCAGCGTCTCATTCATCCCCAGGTTGGGGGGAGGGGGCCTGGGACATGGGGAGAAGGAGGACGGGGGAGATGGGAATGCATTTTTTGGGGCCATGGTTGTTTTCGCAGCGCATGGAGGTCCAGCTTCCCCAGGGGTGTAAATAAGGTGGTGGATTTGGAAGGATTGTTGGGGTGTCAGGGTGGATGGGGAGCTTTGTGGTGAGGTCTCAGGTGGTTTCCCCATGGACACTGCTGTCCCGGAGTGGGAATGCTCCCATAAAATGAGGGTTTTGTCTACACCTTTCCTGGCATGAAGAAATTAATCTCTCCATCTGCTCGGCGGGGGCACGTCCACTTTGCTACATGCTACCTGTGTGTCAGGACCTGGCTGGAGGAAGAGCCCAGGGCACAACAGGAAGGCATCTCAGAGTGTTCGTGCACTGCCTGGACAAGCAGAGAGGGCCCCAGAAGTTGCCCAACGAGGCGGTTTCTCCTTGGGTAATACCCGGCTGGGTGACGAAGGCTGGATGTTGCACTGGTGTGGCTGGGTCAGTGCGAGCTGATTCTTCATGATCATCGCTCTGATAAGCTCCAATCGTGCCTGCACCTTGCAGTGCAGCGCTTGGCTATAACCCAGGAAGGAATGGGGTGAGCCCGGAGCCCCAGCCAGGAGGGATGCAGGTGAGCACCCAGCTGGGGACATTTCTGCTGGGCCAGCTCCCCTTGCAAGCTCTGTGATTGCTGCATCCAAGCTGGATTAGTAGCATACAGAGCTCAGATGCACGTGCCCTGAACATCCGCCTCCTGTGAGCGGCTCGGGACGAGGGCAGGAGTGAGGTGACACTCACCCAAATACTCATTTTCCAAGTTTGGGAAATCTTGCTCCCCATTTTCCTCCTAACGACAGCAAGGCAGGTTTGAAGTGCAGCCTTTGGGTGCTGTACCCACTGGGGAGATGCTGGGTAAAAGCCCAAACATACCAACATCATCAGTTTGTTGTTTTGTAAAACTGAATTTTGGCACAGGTGGAAGGGCTCTGATGGTACATGCAGGGCACCACAACAGTTGTAGGACATTTCTTTTCTATGATTTCCCAGATAAAGTCCAGAAAAGACAACCTGGACTCATGTATATGCTCTTGACGCATTTTAACACATGGTCAAGAGGTGCAGGAGAAGATGGAAGGAACAGTGTAAAGGAACCTGGTGAGACATGGTCCTGCATGCTCCTGCACCCCATGGCTATCACAGCCAAGTGCTGTCCTTGTCCCTGGCTCACATTTGCCCATGATGGTAGGACAGATGGGGTGCTCTTCTTCACAGCTCCTGGGGTTTCTCATCATTTTTCACATATTCAGAGCCTTTCTTGCTCTCGTGTTGAGACATTCGGAGGGCTTGAGGGAAAAGAAGGACTTTTCATGCTCTTTATCCATTGTTCCTCCCAGCCTGAACAGGGCATTTCAAATATTCCAGCCAGGGCTTGTCCTGAGCCCTGAGCTGCTGCCAGTCCCAGACCTTTCTCCTGGCCAGAGCTTGTTTGGTGTCCTTTTCTCTCCCCACCTGCTTCTTCCCAAGCTTCTTCTAATTCCAAAGTATCACTTTTTTTTGCTCTCTTTCTAGCCTCCAATAATCTATACATCCCAGCTGACCTCCAGACACAGAGAGTGTGACCCAGAGGCTGCTTCTGACTCTCAGTCAGGCTCAGCAGGGGTTAGGGCTGGGCAGAAAGTCCCAGACACCCTATTTCCAGCACGACTTTGGAGAGGCCGTGTGTCAGGCAGCCAACCTGACCCTTCTCTAATTATCTCCAGGAGGGAGCTGAAAAATGGTACAGTCTTCTTATCCCTGCAGGATCACAAGTCTTGGCATCGCCTTTGTTCTTCAGTTTCAGGCAAATAATATTTTGGGATTGGTTAGAATTCATGAACCAACGGTTTTGAAATATTTGGGGAATATTTCCTGCTATATTGTCTTCTCCCCTAGATCTTTATGCATTTTCCAGCTGGGGTTGTGTTAGCCCAGGATATTTTTGAGAAAGAAAGAAAAAAAATTAAGACAGAAAGGGAGAGAAAGGGTTGGGTTTAGGAAATGACAGATATTGTTTTGACTTTCAGCCTGTGGCAAATGTAGAAGGAAAGAACACATCACTCAGGCCTTTCCTGGTTGCTTTTTTGGAGGCACTATTTCTAAATCTGAATGTTTCACCCTCCCTTTCTCTCATTAAGCCCTGTTATTGTAATGGCATTATGCTCCCTGGGGGACCAGGGAGGGTATGTCCCCCACAAAATCACTGTGTGCCCTTCAGCCTCCCCTGTTGCCCAAATGTACGAGGTAGACGGGGTCCTGCTCTACGGCCTGGGAACACGGACATTACCCTCAAGTCACAGGGTGGCTAATATAAATGTGGAGGATTAGGTGAGATCCTCCACCTGCCTTGGACACTGCTGGAGGGGCAGCAGGAGGCTGGTTGCCAGTCCTGCTGCTGGCACATCCCACATGAGACATAGCGGAGGTGGTTTCTGGGGGAAGCCTGGCTCCTCCTGGGGAGGGGAAGCAGAGGTGTAAGGGGGAGAAAGCTAGTGTGAGACAGGGAAAAATGAGGATTAGGAGGGATGCCGGCAGGAGGTGACTTGTCGTGCAGGCTTAGGGAAGTGTCAGGTTGCCAAAAGAGAGATCGCAGAAATGCACCCAGCAAGGAAGGGTTTGATTCTTTTTCGAGAACCACCGGTGTGTACTCAAAAGTGCTGTGCTAAGGTCCAACACTGCGGGCCCACACTGCTGAAAGAGGGATTGTCGAGGCTGCTATTGCCATCGGTGGCAGTGAGCGTGCTCTACCAGCCCACCATGGAGTAAAACCCCAAGCAAACAACCTTGCTTCCCTCCTACCCATCACCAACCACCTCTCCTGCAGCTAAACCCTGCCCCAAGCCTTTCTATCCATTTCCCCGTCCTTATTTGATTTTTTTCACCCTTTCAGACCTTGACCCAGTCATAAAGTTCAGCCAGAACCTGGCAACTCCCTCCTTCGGCTGCTTTATGCCATGGTCTGTCATTACTTTTATCCCCACCTTCCTCCCCAGCCATCTCCAGCACCATGTAGACAGTCGTGCCCTTCCTTCTGCCTCCCCCTTCCCTTCACGCTCACGCTCCCTCTGCACAAGCTCACCCTGAACAAGCCTCTTTTGTTGGGCCACCCCACACAACAAGAAAATTAGCCTCACTCGGGCATGTCGAGGCCACCACGGCAGCTACACGCCGTGATTATGGTGCATGTGGTTAGCGCAGCCTGCAACATCAAACAGCTTGTTTACAACAGATGTAATCCGTGATGATACAACAGGTGTATAACAGTCAATACCGGCATTGTAGCGATCAAATAACTTTGTGGCACGTTCACATTGATCCGGTATTAATCCAGCTCCCTCGGGGTTTTGGTCTATGATTTATATGACTCACTGGGAGGTTTCGGCACCTCTCTGGCACGGCACCAAACTCCAGGCAGGGATCAGTATATATATAATTTACCTCTGCAGCGAGAGGCTTTTTAAATCCATGCTATTAGCGAGCCGGGCTTGTCGATGGCACTTTGAAAAGGAGGGCCTGTTGGAGCACGCAGAGACACGTTTCCTTCAAAGGGTGATTCATGTGCTGCAGCTCCAGTGACTGTCCTGGTTTTACATGCTCGAATGCTGATGAATTAAAGAAGCAACGAGACCGTAGTCTTTGTCAGCTCTCACAGGCTCCTGCCCGTGTTATGAATTTCCTCCGCATCCCTTTATACCTTAGCCCAAAGTGTTTACCTTAGCGAGGAGGCACAGAGGAGAGGATGGGATAAAAGCATACCGAGGGAGGGAAAGGAGGATAGGGAACGTCTGAACGGGCATCAAAGTGAAATTCCAAGGTGGCACATCCAAAACCGTCGGGGGAAATACTTCTCCACCCAGACCCTGGTGAAACTGTGGGGCTGTTTCCCACCAGTGAGACCAAACACGGGGCAAGATTCAAGAAGACGAGGACTGAGAATAATAATTATGAGGACGATAACGAGAAGGTCTGCAGCCACTTGGACATGGGTTACTTGCCCGGGGCAGGCATCAGGATCTGGCTCGTGGTTCTGCTCCCGCGCTCCAGGAGGCAGCCCGCCTTCGAATAGCCAAGGGTCCACGTTCAGAAATTCATTCCACGCCTAATTTTAGTTAGCACCTCTACAGGTGATTTGCAGGCAGCACATCAGCGATCAAACATTCGTGGCAAATTAGAAGCTGTCTTTTAATAAGGAGAGTGAAATACGTTGCTGAAGGAGCACAGCAAGGAAGCTGGTGTTGTGTGTGCTGTAATCCAACAAACGAGCTTCTCTCGCAGTGGTGGCAAGCTGGTAACTTTCATGAGTATTAAACGCAATTAAAGAAACAAACACTCTCCATCATTCCCCAGAGTGAGAGATATTATCAGTTGCGGCTTTGTATTTTTACATAATCACAGTTTAAAGGAACATTTTTCCATATGTGGAAATTCCCTGTTTTCTCCTCCAAACGCTAACAAAATCCTTGCCCCTGGCTGGCCGCGCTCTCTTCATGGCTCCGCGTTATGGCACTCCTGCTTGCCCCAAGGCCCTGGGGAGAGGAGATGGGCCCAAAACAACCACCAGAGGTGAACGTGCTTGAGATCCAGTCCTACACCCAAACAGCACACGTTCCCCCAGCTCGGGGTGTTTTTGCAAAATTCCCCTCTCCGAGTGTTGAAAAGCCTTTTGTGATCTCCCAGCCCTCCCCTTTCGGCTTGCCCGCCCTCGCGACGTGATCGAGAGGCACGGCTGCCTCCTGCCCCTCGCCCCGAAACCCGTGTCCCCCCGGGGGTAAGCAGCACGAAGGGCACAGCATCCCCTGAGCTGCACTCGTGTAACCTCTGCGGAGCTCAGCCTGGCTGCGCTGCACCCGCCTGCACCGCTGGGTGGGCACCCTGCCACTTGGCTTTCTCCAATCCAACCCAAGGCCGTTGAGCTCAGCCTTGCTCCTAGATGCAGAGGGTCATTCTCGTGGCTTTGGGTCAGGCTCAGCCTCTCTGTGGCCTCTTTGACCCAATGACCGAATTATTTGCACCCTTGCCATGGACCGGGGCAAATAATATGGGCTCTGGATGCCCATAGCCTGCACTATCACGCTTGCACTCCCAAGCTGGCTTGCACACCAGTCTCCAAGTGTCCACGCACAACTGTCCATGTGTTTGCCCACACCCCACTCCAGCCCAACTTTAACCACTTCTCCCCACAGACAAGGCAGATGAGCTTCTCCCACATCTCCACGCCTTTGGCCCAAGCACCCTGTGCGCCGAGCAGTGAATTCTGGCTTGCTCGCACGGCCTTTGCTTGTCTTGTTTGTTTGTTTGCCGTGCGGGTTGTTTGTGTGCAGCTTGCCTGCTGAGCTTTTCTCTGCCTGCATTCAGTCCGTGGGCCGGCCTGCTCCGCTCTTGGATGCCATCTCGCTTGGTTGCGAGCCTGCAGAAACTGCCAGGCTCTCCTGGGCCCTGCTGCTCAGGTCATGAGCAAGCCCCCAACATGACCAGGACCACTGCAGGTGGGTGAGGTGAAGAGCCTGGGACACCCTGAGCTCTCCTGCCACCTCTCCGCAGCTCCCAGAGAGGTTCTCTGTAAGCTCACCAAACCTTGAGATGGTAAAGGTCGGTTTCACTGGGAAGAGTTTGATGGCATTAGGATGTAGAGAGTGGAGGCACTGTGTCACGGTGACCTACAAGGGTCCCAAGGAGAGCTTAATCTACATGGAAATCATCAGTCCACTGGTGCTGAGTCCAGCTCAGCAGAGGTTGAACTTGACTTTGAATGATGGGGTGGCCCAGATGGATCACCTCAAGAAGTGGGACATCACCTAGGTCTCTGGGATCCCTTAATAAAATGGGGAAAGAGTGAAGAAAGGTCCCTCTGTCTCTCTTCCAAACCGTGCCATGCTATATATGAAATCCTTGAGGAAGGGGCATGCTGCCCCACGCAGTGTTTTCACACTGTCCTGCGTGCACTCTCCCAGTTTGGCAGGAGACAGACAAGAAGACACTGAGGCTTTGACGTTTCTCTCAGACCGAGGCAGTTACTGCTGCTATTTTCCATCTGGCAAGGCTTTGAGGACCTCTGGCTGATTCCAAACATGTTTTCTGTACGGTATTAGAAAACATTCAGATATACAACGTCACCGCTTATGGGAAAAGCTTGTTAACATAGAAGCACCGGCGGGAGCTCTCGTTAAAAATTCCTTTCTGCTCGATAAGGGCTCTCCTTATCTAAACAGCGGTTGGGTTTCCTTCCTCCGTAGGCTGCTGGCATGTCATGGAGCCCGGGAATGCTCTCTCTTTGGGGCAGAAGAAGGAAGCCTCGATAAGCCACCAGGGAGGCCAGTCCTCGGGTCATCCTGGATCCCTCCGGGCACTTTTGTAGGCACCAGCTCCATCTAACCTCAGGCTCTGCCGTGGGCTCAGACCCTCTGGTTATGCACCCGCCCCTGTCGTAGGAGCAGGATCAGCCCCTCCGTGGGTGACCTATGCTGAAGACTAAACACAGGAATGCCTCTACCCACCTCCTCTCTTTTTCCCTCCTCTTCCCTTGCCAAAATCAGACCATCCTGGATATTGATCACCGCTGATGCTCACACTGATTCAGCCACACTTGCTAAACTTAGCTGTTACTTCAGTTCTTATTTCTTATCTTTTTTTTTTTTTTTTTTTTTTTTTTATCCAAATCCTTTTAAACCCCTTTTAAATAGCTCACAGACCATCCAGGACTATTTCCCAGCTTCGTTTCTCTCCGTACTCAGACTCTTTAAAGCCTGCTTTAGCCTTTTCTGTTCCCATCAAGTAACCAGCATATAACTCCAGTGAAAGCTCAGCTCCTATTGACTTAGATGGACACCTCTGGACCAAGCACCTCCCCGAGCCAAACAGAAGGGCAATATTAAGATTTTAAAATATTGCCTTGGGGAGGAGCCCATGTCTGGAGCTTCATGGGGCAGTAACGTTGAGGGGTGGGAGAAGGGGTCCCAGGGCTTGTTGGCTCTTGGCTTGCAACAGGGAGGCTGAAAGCCTGGAGCTGCACCCTCAGCCTGCTTGCCTAGTCCTCTGCTCCTGGTCCATAAATGCTTGCTGAAGCCCGGATCTTCCTTGCAGAGGGAATAACTGAGGCTGAGCAATTTTATACGTTTTTTACAGTGCTGGCTTGCAGTGTCCTGTGGCTGCGGCTGTCGTGATCTGGAGCTGGAGGAACCACATTAACCCGGATCCCCCACATGCCCCTGTGTAGCTGGGTCCCAGACACCCACTCAAGCCCACCCCAAGCCAACCATGGCTATTTGGGAACCTCAGTGCATGGACACGGCAGCTCCCACCAAGCCCATCTGCCCAAGGTCTGGGAATATCTGCAGTCCACATCCCAGTTCTGAGCCTGTATTTCCTAAGCCTTTCTCACTCCTCTTCTTCCTCGGTCTCGCAGAGCTGCGAGGTGTGTCCCCTGTGAGAGCTGAAGGATTCACTGCAGAGCACCGCTTGCATTTTTGATTATGCAGCTCAGAGCCCTCGAAAGAGCCCTGCAGCCACTTAGCTCGCGATGATGACTGATACCAAACACCGTTTCCTCTTCTTGCAAGCAAGTAAAAATAAACAACATCCTACTGTACCTGCCTCTATCCAGGAAAGCACAGTAACCAGTATTTACAGATAAACACAGATACATTGCCTGCTGGGGTCTGCTGCAATGAATTCAGACCTGGAGATTGAAAATCCAATTGTGTTTGTAAATCAGCTGTGACATGCCAGTGTCATGTCATCAGCGGAAGGCAAAGGGCATGTTTACTACAAGCAAAGGCACACGCTGCAGTCGTATGCATAAGCGAGGCTCTGCGCAGGCAGGTTATTTTTTGCATAGTGGTTTCTTCATTTTTACATGACTTAAGGATAATGCTCTAGGAGCCTTCTTTTTTTTTTTTTTCATTGGGCAATTTTTTTATAGTAACGTTGTTTTTTCCCCTTTCATGATTGACTGGAGGTTTTGTTCGGTTTTGTTGTTCTTTTTTTTTTTTTTTTTTTTTTTTTTTAATGTTCTGAAGGGTGTTTGTGCTTTTTTTGGCATCTTCCTGCATACCTCAAAAAACCTGACTAAAGCCTGGCTGCTTGCACTGCTCCTGCCAAAAGGAATTCATATCCCTCTAAATGTGCTGTTCGCCTTGCTCGCTCTGATATTTTTAATAATAAGTACGGTTACTAAGAATAGCTGTTTACCACCTCTGTCAGCTCTTATATTTGGACTCGGGGCTTGTCCTAAGGTTAACTGTATGCCTTGAACAAGAATCAGCATCGTATAAAGACATTGTCTGGACCCTTCCAGTAAGTTACCTGCTGTCCTTAGGATCCATCTCAAGGCACCAACCATTTGGGATCTCACAGGGGCTGAGACCTATGCAGCCAAGCCCAGGTTTCCCCCAGAGACAGTGTCCCCAGCCCCTCTCCTTTCATCACTTCATCATCCCCGCACCACCGTGCTCCTGCCACCGATGCTGCCCATCACCAACACCACAGCCAGGTTTCCACATCCGCAGCCAGTCTTTTCTTTTTTTTCCTGCCTTTTTTTTTTTTTTACCCTCTAGACCAGTCCCTCTTATTAGATACGCCCTTTCCACTGACCCTGAATTATTGCTACCCATGGTCTCAGAAGAACAGCGCTGTTTGTTAGTCTAGGAGCACATGTGACAACTCTCCTGCTGGCCAACACCAGAGGTCGAACCAGAGATTTCCAGGCCAAAAAGCAGGCATTTCAGCAAAAGCTACAGGCTCTGAACGTGAACAGCAGGGTCAGAGGAGGACGAGGGAATCAGCGCCTATGCAGGAACCTGCTGGAAGATGCTCATCGGAAAGATGTGCACAAATCTAGATCAGAGCACACAGAGCTTGCCCTGGGCTGAATCTAAGCCCCTCGGGTGGCAAACATCCTCTTCCCACTGCAGTGGGGCTGCCGGCAGGAGATTTTCATGCCCGGGAGTTTTACTAGGGCCAGGCTGGAGAAGGGCATCCCAGTCCAGAGCTCTTTATGGCTCGCAGCAATTTGCAGATTAGTGCTGGCACATCCAAAGGCGGGCTGGCAGCGAGACCTTTAACCAAGACAGACAGATTCCCTGCTGTGGCACTGTTCGGCGGCTCTAAATGGAATAACGACATCTCTGCAGCTTGGGTGATATTGGGTCAATCTCTTCTGTTCCTCTGGGCTTTTCCCCCCTCCCCGCCTCCCTTTGCTGCAGGTCACCGCCGCAGCCCGGGCCGTCAGGGCTGCTGCTCGCTGCTGCCCTTGTGCCTTTGTGTTCTGGGGAGGTGGGGGGATCATTTTTATAACTCTTTGTACCAACACAAGCAGAGCTAATGGTAAAAGGCAATCAAATCTTCTGTCCAAGGTGTAAGCTGTTTGCATGCAGGGTCGGGGAGGGATTTCGCCCTCCCTCCTCTCCAGGGCTCGGCAGCGGCACAGTTTGAGCCTCACCCCAAGAAACCCTCTGATCCTTGTAACACTTCCTTTTTTTTTTTTTTTTCTGTGTTGCATAGCTGTGAAAAATTACAAAAAGGCTGATATGTGCTAATGGGGCCCCTGGGGATGGTCCCTGTCTGCACCTGCAGCAAGGGGGCTCCTGGGGGCTCTGCTGGACTGGGGGCAAAACCATTCCTCTTAGGGATTTTAATCGCCACCCTCTGATCTCCTGCCTCAGTGGCACATTTTCTGTCTCGAGGGTCTTCCTTTTCCACCCCAGATCCCTTTGGCTTGCCTGAGGCGTTGGATTTACCCGGTCTAAACCCCATGCAAGCCCCGGGGGTGGGCGATGCTCCCACCGCAGCCCCTGCGCCCCTTCCCCGGGGAGCAGCTCCAATCCACGGCGCTCGCCCCAGCTTGGTCAAGGCATACCGGTAAGGCACACGGCAAAAATGCAAGCAGGCACAAGCCGAGAAACAACCGTTGGGAAGCCAGGAGTTCAGAGGTAAGCCGGCTGTCCTCGGGTAACAAACTCTGGGCCACCCACATCAGAGCGCGAACCTCAGCTCCCTCCCAGCACAAATGACCAGGGGCAAATCTCAAAGGCAGAGCCAAGGCGCGAGACACGCACACCTATCGGCACAGTCTCGCGGGGGAAGAGCAGGCATCAAAGGCATCGAGGCCTCTTCTCCCAAATTTTGGCTGCGCCGTAGCCCTGCAGTGCTGGGCCAGGCTCTGGGCTCCCCTCTTCTCCAGCCGGACCCGCGGCCGCCTTCCATGGGAAAGAAAACACATGGAAAAAAGGGATGGGAAAAAAATATATTATTTTTTTCCTGTTGCGTTCTGAAGCCACGTATAAAAAGAAACCAATAATTAAATTTTGAAAAAATAATAACAATTAAAGCAAATTAAGTGTGAGGTCTAAGCTACCGGTTAATTCAGAAACAGCAAAGGCAGCACTTCTGCTGGGAGCCCTGAAAGTTCGGCTCGTACGAATGGTCAGGGAGCCAGCGATAGGGATGGGGAGGGGGAAACGAGAGAGAAATCATGGATGGGCTCTGCCCCGGAGCTGGTCGCACGACACCCCCTGGAGCTGGTGTATGAGATGCAGCAGCACCTTCCCTGCTCTCATCCTGGAACTTTGGAGCATTCGGGCTGCTGTGGCTCTGCTCTGCCATCTCCAGCACGCATGGGCTGTGCCGTGTACCAAATCCTGCAGTCTTGCCCCCAAATCAGAGGGTTTTCAGAGCCAGAGGATAGAGGGAGAAATGGACAGGAGGTGCAGGAATGGGCTTGCACCACCTGTCCTTGTTGAGCATCATTTTGGACACCTGCTTCACCAGGGAGAAAATCCAGCTACCCCTTCCATTCCTGCCCCTCTCCCCTCCTCAGTTTCCAGGGGATTTTTGGTGCCTTTTTGGTCCCGGCCACTAAATTATCCCAAACGCAGGGTCATCCAAAATATACATCCGCATCTTTCTGTGCTACAGCCACTGGCTCGTTCCTTCAGCGTGGCCAAATGCCAGGGATGCCTGAGTCACTTCTGGCTCACCCCTGGGGGGCATGGAGACTTGCTCTGCTGGCCCCCGAAATGCATCCCTGGGCTCCAAACCTTCACCTAGAGAAGGAAACGCCACAGCCTGTCCCAGCCCTACACTGGGACCAGCCATCCTCCCCCACACAACCATCCCCTCGCCCTGCTCACCTGATAGTGTGCGAGCTGAGCTGCCCAACCTTTCAAAAAATCCCCAAATTTTCATTTATTTATTTATTTTCATGCTTGTGCTTTTTGTCCATCCCAAATGCAGATGGAGACGGAGGATCAGGGGGATGGAGGACTCGGGCACAGGACAGGACTGTGGAGTCCAGCATCCCATTTTCATTGACTTTCAGCTCTTGGGGTGCCCCGAAAGAGGAGATCAGCTATTCCAGGCCATTCCCAAGGACATTTCCTGGGCTGTTCTCCCCAGCCCACCACCCGCAGTCCCCTCCATCCGTCCCCCCACCCACAGCCCTTCACCGCCGCGCGGCGCAGCCTGCCCAGGGCTGGCAGATCCGTGCCGAGCCAGAGACATCAAAGTCTCTCCTGGAATGCGTGTGGCTCTGCCGGGCTGCGAGAGATACGGAGCCAGGGATCATTAAAGAGATACTGCGATGGTTATCGCCCCGGCAAATCAAGGGGAAGCTGAGCATCGGGCTTGCCAACAATACCTGTTATTGTTCCTCCCCTGCGCGGTGCTTTATTAAACGCTATAATCGTTTTAATATTCATGCATCTCTGCAGCCGTTCCGCCCTCCCCCTTCTCCTCCTCTTTGCTTTTCAACATATTCCGCCTCGGAAAGTGCCTTTCTTGCATTTCCTGGGAGCTCACTTTCCCTCCAGGCAGCAGGTGTTTCGGTCCGCAGCACCCAGGCACCGTCCCTCTCCGCACAGAGAAAAGGGGATTTTCTCTCAGTCTTTTGCTTTGCTCCCCCCCACACACCTCCTTCCATCCGCCACCGCCTCCTTTAAGTAAAAGCTCATTAAACACCACCCTGCTCAGATGATGGCATCGTTTCACGTTCGATGGGAGGGAGATGCTGGAAGCTGACGGGTGTGAGGAGCCGTGCCAGGACATCCCCTCCTTCCCGGGACACCTCGAGGGTGCCCCTGCAGCGATGCTGGAGGGAGGATGTTTTCCAGCAGCCGTGCACGGGGCTCGGTTGGCACCCAGCTGCAGAGGCTGGAGGTCCATTTGCCCATCTCATGCAGGCTCTCCAGACTTCATCCTTCATCCCTTCATTACTCATCCCAAAAAATACAGCTGTTGTGGGGCGGGTGGATCTGCTCCAAGAACTTCCCTTACCTGGTGGCGCTGCTCCAGGCACTCTAACCATGGGACAGGCTCAGCCCCAGCCATACCAACAGCCCCAAAGCAGCCCCAAAGCCCTTCCTATCTCCTCCATCCTCCCTCAGAGGGCCACTGATGAGCTTCGCCAGAGAAGCATTGCAGCACTGCAGCAAGGCAAAGACTCACTGAGGATATTTGGGATGGTTTGGAGAAGATGCTCTGAGCCTCATGCTCTGCTGCTTCGCACCTCACAGCATCACAGGGGGCAGCTTGGCACAGCTGTGCTGTGCTCCACCCCAAAAATTTGGGGTCCCAGATTCATGCACATTTCCCCTGGGTCCAGTCAGGCCCGACAGCACATTGAGGGGCATCTCGGCCAAAAGCAAAGCCCGGCCAAGGCAGCTCCACCTCTCTTCCAACCCCACCCAGAGCCTGTTGCCCATCCCAAAGATGACTACTTGCATTTTGAGGCAGCTAAGTTCATTTTTACACACCTCCCTTGGTTTAGCAACCAAGTATTTCACTTGGAAATGAGATGGGGAAAATGTTGTTCTGAAATTGTTGAAGTAAAATATAAAAAAATAAAAGAAAAAAAAGCACTGTGGGATAGTTGCCCAAATTCCCCCAAGCAGCTTGGGAACCTTTCCAGATCCTGGTTTTCTGGTTAAAGTACTATTTTTGAGTAAAACCTTCCACAGTTGGGTTCATTGGGAGCGCCTGTGGGAACTGGGTGCATTTGGCACCTGATGGAAATGGATCCTAAAACACTGGCTCCTAAAACATTGGGATCCTAACGGATCCTAAAACACCAGGAGTCACGGTGGGGGCACTTGAGAGCTGGATGTCCCCTGCCAGGGGACAGGGAGGGGGACAGCAGCGCCCATGAGGGCCAGGACAAGGTGCCAGCACAAACCGTGCTCCAGAACCCATCTCCCTCCCCACCACCACCAGCTCAGGACAACCCACCGCAAAACAAGACGGGACTTTGGGGTTTGTGGCCAAGCAAATGTGGTGCCCGCCCTGCAAACCCCCCCTATTCCCACAGCAGGTCTCCGGCCGGGCACCGTCTCAGCCCCGCGTGGTGCAGGGGTGCAGGATGCGGCCCCTGGTGCCTCCAGCTGCTGCTGAGGTATGCACAGCTGGGGCTCTGCACCACCAGGGACTTCCCCCAGGTTCAAAGCGCCGCCGCTCGCTTTGTACCCCGCTGGAAGACATTTCCCCTCGCCGCCTTCCGGGTGTGATTTTATAGCTGCAGGAGAGAGGGCTTTTCATCATTTGGCCTCAGCCTCCTTATTCTTTTCTTTTTCCTTCTTTCTTTTTTTTTTTTCTCCCCCTTTCTTTTTTTGGTAACAATATCCTATATAGAAAGGAAACAAACAAATTAACCGCTCAGTCTCCAGGCTTCGGCAGCCTCACCCACACACAGCAGCCGTCGCCCTTGATCCCAAAAGCGCTATGTCCCTCAAACACGCCTCGTTCCCTGTCCCCCTGTCTCCTGGGGAACATCATCGTAATTATTTATGCCCATCCCAGCGATGCACAAGCCTCTGCCAACGCCACCTCCACCACTGGGGCTGCCCAGCCACTGTCCCCAAAGCCACGTGCTGTTTCTGGGGCCAAGAGAGCCCCCTGGAGCCTCCATCCCTTCTGCATGTGGGTCTGCAGGAGAGGTTCTTGGAGGTCCATCACCAGGGATCTTCCTAAAAGCACCACAGAGGGCTTGAGCCAGGGTGTAACTGAGACACTGGAAGGCAAAGATGAGTCCTGGGACAGGCAACACCACAGGAGAGGGATGATGTGCCCCAGAAATTTGCCTTTCCGTTGTGAAACACCCAGTGATGCCCACTGGCGCATCAAGTCTCCATGGAGCACACTCATGCTGGCACCGAATCTTTCAAGACACAAGGCCAAATTTTGGCAATTACCTACTGGACAACCAAAATCCCCTTCCTGATTCTGAGACCACGTGAATCTAATACCTATCCCACAGTACGAAGTAGCCTGAGTTTATCACGGGGCACCCGGTCATATGAAGAGCTTACGGTAAATAAGTCAGCCAGACAGAGGCGTGGATAACAATCACGCTCAGGGTCAGGGTATTGTTAGGAGCTGTTTTGCTGAGATAAGACTTCTGACATCCATCATTGCTTCTGTCAGACCGGAGTGGTTGTGAATGTGATAAGAAGCTGTCGTGGTTTCACTTTGTTAGACGGCTTTCTTAGGTCTAGCAAAGAGGTTTCAGCAACCATCGGTTCTGCAGTGATTCTCTGCGACCGTGCAATATTCCCTGCAGCACCTTAAATAACTGTTGCACAACTAATTCGAGAGACAGTTCTGAGAGATACTTCATTATTTCTGTCTGTTATCTATCTGTTTATCTTTTTATCTATTTATCCATCTATTTTTATCTATGTTATCCAAAGCCCTCTCTCAGTCCCTGCTGATAACTGTTTCTGCTGCTGCAGTTCGGCTGAGCTTGGTGGGAGCCAGGCTCATGGGCAGCAGCTTTATGGGCATTTAACAAATCACTGCTCATTAGCTGAGCTGCATCATGTTCCCATAAACGGGACAATTCATCCCAAATCTCCCCCACTGAGGCTTTCCCCCTTACTGGGGCAGCTCTGCATCACTCTGGGCCTCTCCATCCTCTCTGGGTGGAGGCAGAGGAGCAAACCCTCCTCTCCCAGCAGCTCAGACCACGTGAGAAAACCACATGGAGGGATTTCGGTGCAGAGACATGCGGTGCCTCTTCAAAGCCCCAGCACAGAAGCTGTTTACACTGTAAATAAACAGACACAAATAGCGGGTGGAATCCTTTTCCTTATCCCTGGCTCCTATGGAGGAGAAAGGCAGCTGCAAAGGTGCTGGGCATGAGTGCCATGGCAGTGAAACCTTCCTTATTCTTTATTTTTTGGGGAGGGTGAGAGGGAATTTCTGAAGCAAACTAGGTCAGACGTGCTGAGATGTCTGGAAATGGGGAAATAGCTGTAAACAGCGGGTGATGGTGGATTTGCTTCTGCATCCCCCCAGTCAGGTGCTGGAGATGTTGTCCTCTGTCCAGGCACATCCAGCTCCTCCACCAGCTTTGGGAAATGGGAAATCTGGGACTGGTCCCATCAGTCCCTCCTGAAACACAGTGCTGGTGCCGGTTACAAGGGGGAAAAACAAACCTTAGATGAGCAAGAAATGAATCACTTGCTGCAGCCTGATTATTAAAAGAAAACCTGGGATGACAGGTTTAGTGAGAATGAGAGCTCCTGCTGCATGCACCAGGCTGCAGCAGGGGCACAGCGCTCCCCATGCATCGCTGCAGGCTGCCCAGGTCCTGTAGGAGCTACGGGAAGGAGCCCCAGAAGCAGCCCAGAGTGAGCTGTGGTGGGGCGGGAGCAAAGGCTGGGTGGGGAGGGGAGGAAGGAAGGGAAGAAAAAGGCCTTCTCACATGAGAGAGGTGACACAAAGAGCTATAGGATGGCTCTGCAACGTTTCTGGGGGCTTTCAGCTATATTGGTCCCTTTGGCTTGGCCATGCAACACCCTGGCATCAGGTCTTGGGGGAGGAAAGAGGAGCGGGCATGCTGTGTGCCTGGCCAAGAAAACAGCACAAGGTGTTGGTGTGATCAAGGATGCACAGCGACCACCAGAGCCACATGCCCAGAACAAGGTGTGGAACAGCTCGGCAGGGTCCAGCAGTGCCTGGAGGCTTGGATATCATCAGCTGGACCAGCAGCTCTGCAGCACGGCTCAGCTTGATCCACCAAATGCTCTTTCTCCTCCTGTCCAGCCCTGTGGGATTAAACTTCCCTCCGCCAGGTGCTCTGTGGTCGGGGCAGGGCTTGGAGAGGCCGGGTGGTGGTGGGCGAGTGAGCTTTAAAATAACCCAGGGTGTGGACAGCTCTCTGGCAGTCGTCTTATGGAAGGGCCTGGCTTGCCCAAACAGGTCTGTGCTGTGTCCTCGGCCCTCGGCGGCGGGTTCCTCTGCTGTGGCAGAGCCAGCAGTGGGTGCCCTCGTGGTGGACGAGCCCTGCAGGATCAGGAAGGACCAAAGGTCTCTAATGGTGCACAGCAAACTCATCCCTTGCAGGTCTCCAAATAGCACGGCTGCCCTGGGACTTGCTGCCAAGCCTTGGAGAGCTGAGGATGGACGAGGTGACCTCTGGAGGTCTCTTTCCACCTGAATTATCCTGCAGGAGTAGCTGCTCTGTGATCTGTGCTCTGTGTACATTGCGTGCTCCGAGATAAAGCTGTACCTAAAACTCTTCCAGACGTGGCTTGAGTCATTCTGTCTCTCGATATGATGGTGCTGCCATCCCAGCCAGGGCAACGTGATCCTCTCATAAAACAAATGATGCGTAATGGAGGTACGGGAGGGGTAATGCCGAGGTCCATGGATGGGATTCCACCAGAAGTCAGGCATCGTTTTCCCCAGGAGTAAGAACCCAGTCCCATTACATCCTGAGGGTGTACAGTAGAGCCAGGAGGACACCTGCATAGCACGTGGCCTCCAAGCCAGTCTCCAGTCATGGCCATCCCCACCTTTGGGTGTTCATTTCCACTTTGTTGTCACTCGATTCACTGACTCTAGGCCCAAACCATTTCATAGAATCATAGAATCACTAAAGTTGGAAAAGACCTCCACGATATCTGGTCCAGCCATCACCCTACCACTACTGTCATCACTAAACCATGTCCCTAAGCATGAGGCCCAACCTTTCCTTGAACACCCCCAAGGACGGTGGCTCCACCACCTCCCTGGGCAACCCGTCCCAATGCCTGACTGCTCTTTCTGAGAAGAAACGTCTCCTCATTTCCAACCTGAAACTCCCCTGGTACAACTTGAGGCCAGAAGAAGAAGGGAGACAGGGCAGAAGGGTGGTGGGGCAGCTGGGAGACTGGGGCTGGCTGTCCTGCCTCTTCTGGAGGGCAGAGAGAGCTGCCGATGGAGTGGGTCCCCAGCCCGCAGCTCCCCTCCTGCCACCAGCACAGCACTGTGGGCCTTGCAGCTGCATGGTGGGGGCTTTGCACCATTCAAGCACCCAACTGCTCACACTGCCAAGGCCACTGCATCCCCCAGTGCCGCCTTTGCTACTGATGAGGGAGCACTAATGATGAGATCCCGCGTGTTTGTGTTTGTGCTAGCTTTGCTGAGATAATTGACGGCAAACACTGCAGCTTGATAAGCAAAACATTGGCAAGCTGCAATTTCTAAAGCATCTTTAGCTAAATTTGTAGCGGTTGTCTCCAATTTGCAGTCCTGTTTGTGTCTGTGAAGAAGACACACACTTTCTCAGCTCCGTTCTCATGTTCCCACTTGCCTCTCACAGCCATGGAGGTAGAAGGAGGATTCCCCTTGCTTTATGCAGCTTGGCTTTGACTGAATAGCTTCCAGTTACCTTGAAACCTAATCTTCTTTTGAACTCTTTTTAAGTCAGTTGCATTCTTGGAAGGAGATGAGCCTGCAAACTTGTATCATCTGATGAGAGAGATAACAGCTCTGCAGAACCTACGCCCGGTGGCAGGCACAAGCCAGAAAACATCTGCACCTGCTCACATGGAAAAAAGCACCCGGGTATTAGAGGAGGCGATTTGCCTTTCATGAGTTTGGGGATGTTTATTCCATCAGGGAGCTTCTCAGAGATGTCCTGGCTGCCTCCTCTGGGACAACCGCCTGGAGGTCCTACGTGAGCTCCAGGATGTGCTGCAAGATGAACTAGTACTCGAACTTCTCCAGATGAAGATGAACTTCACAAATATATCTATATCTTTTTGGTGATTTGATGTTTATCGGACAAAGCTGAGAGCTCTGCCCCTCCTTGTACCCAGGACTCCTATTCTATGCTGTTTCTCTTGCCATGAAGCAGGGACGGAACAACAAGTTGTGTACAAAACTAGGTTCTGTATTCCTTCACAGAAAGTGACCATGGAGGCAACCCAAGAATCACATAATTTGTAAAGTCGTAATTTGTAAAATCATAAGCTGGTGACCCCTCTTCTTGCAGGATCTATAGAGCTGTTCCTATGGCTGGCCCCACACCCTACTAGTTGGGTTAAGGTATGTTTTTTGGGTGTGTTTGGGTATGTTTTGGGTAGTCTGTCCAGTTTACTGCATTGAGGTACATGCCTATAACATCCAAGTGTCACTGGTGTGTAGCTGAGCTTTGAAGCTACGTTAGATATTGTTATTGTAGCTTCAAATATAGCAGATCCTGTGAACCTGCAGGAGCCAAGGGTTTGGTATCCAACTTGTCTCCTTCATGTGGAGACAAATTGGGTTGGTCTCACTGCCGTCAGCTTTGTGTTAGTAAAGACATTATTGCTAAGAAATGAGCTCAAGGAAGCAAGCAAGGAGAGGCAGGCGCTACGTGAGTGAGGGAACCAGCTCTGTGTGTTCTCACCCGCTTCTCCACCCAAACAGGCCGCGAGACAAAATGGAGGCCGCGGCCTTTGGTCTCGCTGTGGAGCTGAGGAGCATCAAAAGAGGGGAGGGCTGGAGAGGAGGACAAAAGCCGCTGTGTTTCACGCAGGGAGGCCACGCTAGGCGCTGAGCTTCAAGCAGCCATCCTACTGGAGGGAGAAGATCTGGGCCCTGGGGACTCCCTTGGGGAGTAGGGATTACACCACTTTTTTTGTGTGTGCCTTTTGTGTTCCTCCATGGCTCCTTGGATCCCCAGCTTCAAACACAGCTGCTTATCTTCCTACATTACTCAGTGTTTCCCTACGTGTGCTCTAATGTAGCTTCAAAGCACGGCACTTACCACAGTGAACAGACCGGTTGATTAAATTAGAGCAACTTCTTCTAATCATCAATGGTAGAGACTCCAGCGAGAGCTGGAGAGACATTTTGGGGTAGCTGGGAATAAAGTTGCCCTAAAACCACTGATTTTGTTGTCAGAACCTTCTGAGGCAAGACCCACACCAACTCTGGAGCCACGTGTAAGGTCTCACCCTTAGAGGAGCAGAGGAGCCCTTGCATGAGCAGACGTGCAGTGATGGGTTTTCCTCCTTTAGTAGTGTTATCCTCCCCAGGACATTAAAGAGCTATCCTGGAGCATCTGGGCAAACAGCTCATTCCCCCAAAAACGCAGGGCATTTCACCAGCCCAATCCACTCCGAGTTCTTCTCAACGCTTTGAATTCCAGATGCAGGTTTCAAATTGTAACAGCGAGGGTGAGCAGGAAGAAACAGACAGCCCTTTTCCTTCTTGGAATTCCTTTGTTGATTAAAAAGACGGCAAAAAGGGTGAAAGTCTGAAGCCTGGTTGCAGGGCATGTGCAAGCTCTCAGCTGGAGCAAGGTCGGGGCCCTTGACAAAAGCAGGCTCCTGCTCCTAGGCACCTCCTGGACACCACTGGTGGTCAGGAAGGAGGATTTTTTTTTTTTATATATATATTTTTGAGCCTTGGCATAGCTGTTTACTTTCACTTTCCTCCAGGACAGTGATGCCTGCCTTCTCCAACATGGTAGGACCATGTCGGTGCCCCCCAATGACTGGAGAGGCCCCGCTTTGTCAGGTAACCCAACTGGAGTCCTCCCAGTAGGCGATGGCCACACGGCGGTTGTGGGGCTATGGGAAAGGAGGCAAGTGGGAGTGGGACCGCCGGCTGCCAGAACAGTTCATACAGCCCACAGCGTGCTCCTGCCCACATCTGAGGAGCTGTTGGGAAGGCGAGCGAGAAGGAGTGAGCTGCGGACCAGATGGATTGCTCTGGTGGGCCGTAACCAGCCTGCAGGCCATCAGGAAGGCACGCCCGCACGAACGCTCCCGGCACTTCTTCTTTGATAGATGCCGTGGAGCGAGATCATGCATCGGAGAGAGCGGTGGGGTGATCCAGTCCGGGAAGTCGTGTCTATCTTTGTTCTCCTCCTACCTGATTGCGGGATGACTCATCCCCTTCAAACCAGCGAGGCTATTTCTGACACGAGGTGCTACTTGGCGTGAGTAAAGATGGAAAAGCCTGCCCCATAACTTGGATGATAAAAAGGATAATAATTATGCTTTATATAGCAGACTTACAAATAATGGCTTGCTTCTTTGGCTGTTCAAGACCACACACGCTTTTTTTTTTTTTTTTCAGGGGGAGAGGTGTGGGGGGTTAATTTGGGACTTTTTTAGCTGGAACAGGAGATCTGTGTGGTCCCGTAGGCTCCTGTATAATAATTCTTCTACCTTAATATCTTTTGATCTCCTCTAAGTTATTCATCAGCCCTGAATAACACACTGCTTGACAGTCAGAACATTTTATTGGTGAAATGGTGCTTCATTTCACCTTCAAACAAAAGCAGGCTTGATGCTGCACTTCCCCAGTTACTGCAGGAACCCATGGGCAGGTGTCAGGTACATTAGGCGAAATGGGATATTAAGTGGAGACAGGAAGGAAGGGGAAGAAGAAAAAGGAGAAAGGTCAACAAAGAAAGGTACAACTTAAAGGAACAAAAGGAAAAGAACAGCCAAAAAAAAATCAGAGGTACTGGAAAGGGAGCAACCCATAACATTATTTATTTATCCACTTAAGTGAAAAGGGGAAAGAAGTGAGGGACAGGTAAAGGCGATGGTTCAAGCTATCCCCAGACGTCCAGTGACTCTTTGCTTCAGGTCCCCACAGGGAGCAAATGTTGGGCACGGGGTAAAAGGGAGTCTAGGGGAGAAAGTGACCACAACCAAGGAAGTGGGGTGAGGTGCCCATCTCCAGGGAAGCAAATTGTCCACCCAGATTCTCTGGTCTGAGATCAACGTCATGGCAAGTGCCCACTAGGAGAGAAAGTATGTTCTTTCCTTGTTTTTGTGACTTGAAAAAATGTTGTAAGATTTCACGGTGCCACACAGGACGTGGCAAGTTCCTGTGGGGGAGATGGGTGCTGCCATGGGCTGGAGGGAACAGGCACCCAGCTGAAGGCAAGCAAGCAGTGACCTGCATGGGAAGAGATCAACTGAGGGGAATCTTATTAATGAAGGAGATCATTAATGGGGTTCCCTAAGGATCACTGTTGGAAACCATCTCGCATCCTCCCATGTGGCTTCAGCACAAAAAAAATCAGCAGCATGCTGATAGACCAGCTGATGGCAAAAAGTGGGAGAAGGAAGAAAGACATCACCAGTCTGGAAAAGGTTATGAAGTCCAGAAAAAATATCTACTTCCAAGGACAGGGACACCAGAAATGGGGTGGCAACACAGACAGCAAGGTCACACATTTAGGATGGCATCCATTCTGACCTTACATTGCCCATCTGAAAGCAGTCTGAACCCACTCTATAGCCAGTGCAAAGAGAAAGGCAGGTCCAGCAGGTAGTTTGCTCCATGTAAGGCATGTGTCTGACCTCAATGGCTGAAATTAATGGCAGAAATGAAGCCCTCCAGCAGGAAGCAGCAATAATAACTGTTGCTGTACATCCACTGGAGAGCATCATGCAAACCATAGGAGGAAAAAAATGATGCTTGCTCCAAGAAGTGGTTTTCCCTATGGAGAAGCACACACAGTAAGGGACAGGGCACAAGACGGGATGCAATCACAAAGACGTAGAGCCCCAGGGACACCGCCAGTGTCACTGCACCACCCACTTTAGGAAGTGATGGTCACACAACGGTGCCGGGACGTGGAAGTGCGGGAGACCACAGCAGTACAGCGAGGAGCTGGCTACCCTAGGTGGCTGCAGGAGATGGCTAACCAGCCTGGGGTTGGCTGCTGGCATGTCCCCAGCTCATAGCAGTAGGGATTTCAAGTTTCATCATCAAGCTCAGTTGGGACAGAGCGGTGATAATCCATCCTCAGGTCTCCAGCAGTGTCGCTTTAGTGTCTTAGGGGCATTTATTTCCTGGCAAATCTGGAAGAGATGACTCTTCCAAGGCCTCTGTACCTCATGTAATATTGTAGTCCCTGCTTCAGCTGTCCTAGCCAGGAAGAATTTCAACTTTTTCAATTGCTGGAGAATAGTATTTCCCTTCCTTCCCCTCTAGGTATCCACTTCAATCCTGCTGGACACAAACAATTCAAAAGAAAGTGAAATGAACAACCTGATCTAGTGGGAGGTGTCTGTGCCCATGGCAGGGGGATTGGAACCAGATGATCTTAAGGTCCCTTCCAACCCAAACCACTCTGATTCTGCGAAACGAAGGCCATCTCAAGGCATCCATAACTGGGCCACCTTGCTTCTGACCTGGGGGACCTGCTGCCACCAAGCTGGAGATGCCCCTCATGAGAGCAGAGATGTTGGGAGGCACCTCTGCAGTTTGGAGTCCACCACACGTGTCTGGCCATGTTGAGACCCATCTCCAGATAGAGCCCTGGGCTAACAGCAGAAAACAGCATGTAACTTCTGATGCTTGGGAAGCAGGGAATAGGTGCAGCGGTCAGAAATGCAGCCCTAGAGAAATGCAGCCACCCTTGGAGAGCTACCCAACACAGAGTTTCTCTCTCCAGGTTTTAACTCCATCCTTGCAGCACAGCAGACAGGTCAAAGCCTGCTTTAAAGCGAAACCCAGGCTGTAACCTATATGCCCAGGCAGGCACAGGGCCAGGTTCACACCGAGCGTTAACCCAGGCTCGCAGGGCTTGTGTGTGGACAGTCTGGGCTGAGCGCTTTGGTGGAAGAGTCAAAGCTGCGTGGGAAGAGTTGTCCTCAGGAAAGGGGCCAGCGGTGCAGAGGCTGCTGAACGGCGGCGAGTGAAGCAGCAAGAGCAGAAGCTGGCCAGCACCGGCGAGCAGGGCTGCTGCTGGAGACGGTGCCAAGAATGTGCATGGGAACGTCCACCAGGAGAGTCGCTCCCACCGAGTTCCTGTGTTGCACGCCCTGCTCAGCTCGTGCTCGTGGTGCTCTCTGCTGCCCAGCTCGCAGGGTGCTGCATGCCGTGCATCCACCCTCTCCATCCCATGCCCCTGGACGCAGTGCTTTGGCTCCTGTGAACCATGCTGGCACCAGGACAGACCCAGCACACAGCATCCAGACGCAGACAGGGGCTCTGCAAACCGTGCTCACTGCTACCTGGGGAGCGAAGCCTTTAGGAAAGGGCTGGGAGGGGGAATGCAGAAAGGCAGAGCTGCTAATCCACAGTCTGGGTCTGGGAAACCTTCAAGTATGAATATTTTGCAGTATTAATATTTGGTGTGGTTTATTAAAGGTGAAGGGCAAAGCATGGTATTTATGTACAGACTAGAGAGGAACAGTGAATAGTGGGCAAGAATAGCCAGGATCTGGATGATTTACTATGAGAAATGGCAAAGGCAGCTGAAGGCAGAAGCAAGCCATGGGTCCAGGTCTGAAAAGCAGAAGGAGGAATGCAAAGTAAACTGGGGCTGAGCAGGGATGCCCATGAATATGTTTGTGCCCCTCAATGCAACAAACCACAGCCGGGATCCTGGTGCTGGCTTTCTGAGGGGAACTTAAGGGTGGTGTTGGTGTACACGAGGGTTGAATTGAGGTTTTCAGAAGATTAAAGATAAAGAGAGTGATAGACTCAGTGTCAGGGACTGTCGTGGCTCAGCATCCCAAGACTTTTTCTGAACAGGATAGAAACACGCACAGGGAAAGCTGAAGCTGTAGGGCTGAAATCTGCTCCTCCTGCCATCACCAGAGACAACAGGAAAGTCATTTCAGCCTGAGCTGAGAAGCAAACTCTAGCTAAAAATCTGTTGCCTTAAGAGAGGTGTTGGGGTGCCCCCAAGTATCCCCTCAGTCACTGCTCCAGAAGAGCAGCAGCACCCCAGGGGCACATGAGCCAGCCCACGGGGATGTCCCAGACACCCCAGTGCCTCTCAAGTGGCCCCAGGTGCCCACGTGTGGTCAACCAAATTCAGCCCTTGGAGTCAGTGCGGGTGCTAGAGAGGCAGCTCACATGGCCAAGATAACTCTGTTATAGAAAGATCCACAAATTTGTGTATTTTTCCCTCAATTCTGAGACCAGACCTAGAGCAGGAACAGAGTAATGCCATGCTCCAGCCAGCGAATCTGTTTCTTGCTTGCTCCTGAGCTGCCAGATTTCTGGGCTGCCAACTGGCTGCCATCTGACTCTTGGACACACAAGACTCAAGGTCTTAAACAAAGCAAAATTCATACATGCAGTGCTGGTAAATCCTCACAAGACAACATAGTCGATGGGTCGGATGGGTTTCGTTTCCATTTCATTTTGTAGCTCAAATCAGCTTCGCTACACTGAGATGAAGGCGGTCACATCGATTTACGCCTGCTGGAGAAGTGGACCCAAGAAAATTGGCAGGAAAGCAACTTCATCTGCCATGCCTCCACTTTGCAAAGCAGGTAGGAAGGCAGTGTTTTTGAGTGAAACGTTCAAATGACAGATAATAAGGTACTTCCATGCCCGGAAGAAACACCTGTCTTCCAGGGGTAGAGAGATTTCAATGATGCAAGCCTTGCAAAAGGGTCGTACTCTGGGGCGGCAAATGTCCTCACTGAGGCTGTTGAAGGAGATCTGCATTTCATCCTGGTGCACAAGTTTTCCTGTCAAACCAGACTCTGAGGAAAGACTAATGCGGAAGGAGATGCAATCAAGGCAAGCCAGTGGAAAGATAACCCATCAATTACCCAGCGGCTTGGGATATTCCTTCAAAGGCCCATTCAATCAGACATCTGATTTGCATGTCTTTCCCAGTTGCTGTAGGTACTCATTAGGAGCATTTAAATACAACCCTGACTGCAGCCCCACAAAGCCTTGGGTGGATGCTTTCGAGAACCTCATTTTAGTTTATCAGAGTTGTCAGAAGTTGCAATTACTGTAGAGCATGAAACAAAGTGCCTTATCGCCCCTTCGAATCTGCTGGGATTAACATCTCCCCCTTGCAAAAATAAGTGTCTTTGCAGTCCTTAAAGATCCCAAAGATCGAGATCTCTTCTTTTAAGTCCCATCAGGAAGACAGGCGCAGCGACCCCCAAACACTGGACCAATACGATGCTCAGTTTAATGGCACTATATTTTCCCCATTTATTTAATAGCTCTGTGCCCAAGTAGTTGGTTGCCATCCTGGTCCATGTCGACTCACACCAGGGTTCAGACTAAGCCAGGGACAGACGTTTTCCTTAAAGCAGGAGGCCAGGGCTGGGTCCTGCCTGTCCTCAGCTGCAGTATCTTGGTTTTTGGGCTGTGGGGAGGGGACTGCCCTGCAACAGGTCTGTCCTGTCCTCTGCCTCCCTACCCCTTTGTGCTCTCCCTCTGCTTTTGGAGTCTGAGCTGCTGTTTCTACATCACCAGAGCTGGACCAGGACCACGGTGACATTCGGTCCCCAGAAGCTTGGCTGGGAGGTTAGATTCTTGGGTGTCTAACAAGCAGCAGAACCCCACCACACCTGACCCATGGCTGGGACACTTGTGCTGCCTCTCTCGCACAGAAAGAGATCTTGGTGATCTCTACCAAGGTCAAACCTACCTGCAAACTGCCTAGGAGTCTATTTTCATGTAAGATGTAGGAAACGAATGTCCTCCAGCCTGCCTCCCCCCTGCAAATTTCCTTGAAGTCGGCCCAAAGCTTCAAAGGTTGCCATGGAAGGAGAGGGTTGAGAGATGGTAGACCCTTGAGGAAAACAGCTAAAAAATCGCCCCTCCCTTTCTCCTTCCCCCCTTTGGCAGAGCAACACAAGCAGACGTGGTGTAGACACAGCTGTACCCGCACACGAGGGCTTTGGTCAGCGTAGCGTGTTATCGTGGGAGGCAGCACAGCAAAACACGCTCCGGCAGGAGAAATCCTTGCAGCGTTGGCCCAGCCTCGGTCAATATTTGTCCCGAGTTTGCATGGAGCCAGCCCCAAGGATGGCGAGGACGGCTCCACGTCCCCACGCGGCAAATGTGGGAGCCTCCAAACACGGCGATGGAGACAGATGGGCACTGGTGGAGGCATGGGGAGGAAACCAGGGGGTGTCCCCGAAACTCCATCCAGCCTGGCACCACCAAGCCCTTTTTGCCTGCCTTGTGCACCAACACCCCAAATGCCAGGGAGAAAGCTTTTAAGGACAGAAAACAGCGTGAGCCGTACGCCAGCCTTTGATTTCTGCTTGGATGTTCTCGTACAAGATATAAAGGTAGTGTCTCTAATGAGATTACATATTATAGTCAGTCAGGAGCTGTTAAAAGGCTGTTTCTAATGGGATTAAAATGTATAGCACCCAGTTATAGCCGTAATTGCATTACACCCGTAAGGAGAGCCCGCAGTGTAAACCGAAGGCAGGTCAGGGATTCGGCGCACGCTGCTTCGCTTCAGCATCTCCCGAGCTGCTTCCCTGTTTTCCCCTTTTTTCTCCCCCCTGTCTTGGATGGAGAACAAAGAGGGAGAAGATTTAGCAGAGTGTCAGGAAGTGACTGGAGGCTAATCCCTCACTGACACTCCCCAGCACCAGGGGGAAGTAACTGAGATCAGCCAAATTGGCATATCAAAAGCCTTCTAATTATGTCACTGGTGGCTTGAGCCAATTCCTAACATTCTTATTCATGGAGTTTCCAGCACAAGAAAACCCTCCTTAATCCAAGCTGCTGTTGTGCAGAATGTAATGTCATGGATGGGGTTCTCTTTGTCAACGCTGCAGGGCCGCCGGGACGGATCCTGCTGGCGGCTGCAGCCCCGTGCGACGGCAGGATGCCCTGGCTGAGCCCCAGGAGCCTCTTCTGCTTGCTTTTGCACGGGAGGGCAGAGATAGCACCGAAAAAACAAACCGAATCCCCCCTCCCCATGCACTTGCACGTTGGTCACGGAGCACTGCGGTGAGCTCGGCTCAGCTTTTTCCAAACCGAGTGATGGTGTGAGAGGAGAAATCCTCCCTGCACATCCCCCCGGGGCTGTGCTGCTCACTGCCAACCAGCCCCTGCTCGTGCAGCAACCCTGTGCTGCTGTTAAACCCACCAGGACCAGCGTTTTAGTAGCTTGCCCGGCTCCAGCTCTTACAATGATGCAGCTCTCCACCAGTTTTGTCCTCCTTGCTGTGACCCCAGTGGTGAGGGTCCCACCCATTGCCCATGGCCATCGAGCAGCCAGCAGCAAGGACAAGCCCAGGACCCAGAGCATCCTGGCAAACAGTGTCTGTCCTACCTGTTGGGCCGCACGCCTCCCTTTGAAGGAGAACAGCCAGGTGGCTGGGAGGGTGCGAGTTGAAAGCAGTACTAACGCCCGGTCCGTAGGTAGCACTTTTCATCTGCTGTCTCCAATCTCCTGACAAATATTGCTCGCAGTAGCAAAGATCTGAGAAGAACAAAGGGGTTGGGTCTGTGCCCATCTCGCTCCTTTGTAATATGCAAAGAGGGCCAGAAATCGCTTTGTTCATGTTAGATTTTGTTTTTATTTCTGAGGTATTAGAAATGCAGATCTTTATTGCTCAAGAGAAAACAGCAAATTCACAGTGTGGAATAGACACTGAGCAGGTGACACTCGAGCAAACAGGGAAGTGATTTGTTCTCAAGCTATTTAAATCACCATCTTTTGTGCCCTTCTGTTGTTGTTGTTGTTACAGCTCAAGAGCTTGGGGGTGTGGAGGCGTCAGGCAGGACCTCTGCATGTCACCGGCACGATGCTCATCACCTCTGCAAGCCTGGGCTTTCAGTCCAGGCTTGAAAGTAATGCACGGAGGCCCTCAAAACTCCGTCTAAAGGGAAACCTGCAGAGCAGAGTGAGGGACCGAGGGGCCCTTGGGGAGGGAGCAATGGGGACAGATGTGTCCCAAAGCCATGAGGGAGGTGGTCAGCACAAGGACCTGGCCCCCATTTTTAGCAGCGGACAGCACTGACTATGGCTAGGCCAGGTCTCAATTTTTTCCTGGTTAATGCTGGCTGCTTTTCTAGCTCAGGTGCTTCGGATGAACACAGGGAAAAATGGACAACGTAACCCCTCTCGCACTGCACAGAGCGTATGCCCACCCCAAATCCCATCAGGGCTTGGCTTCAGGAACAAGACAGGGATGAGAGATTAAGACAGGCTCCAGAAATAGGAGGCAAAGACACCTGGACGCTGGGCACCAAAGCACTGATCTGCGCTGCTGTCCCCATCCATCCATCTGTCTGAATCCCGACAGTGTTACCATCCTGGGGACAGGGGGACACCCCCTCCCCAGCCCAGGCTCCCTGCACAAGCCCTCCCTTGGCCTCCAAAGCCCTTCACCAGAGATGCTCAGGGTGGGGGGGACCCATTTCCACCCCTTCCCTGGCTGAGGTGGAGCAGGAGGCAGCCACCCTGGGATGCTGATGGGCAGAGCCAGGAGCAGGGCCAGGGGCTGAGCGTGCCAGATCCATCCCCTACCCCGGGCACCGGGTCCGACTCGCCTCCCCCAGCTACAGCATCACCTGCCTGTTTATACGGGAGATTTGAAAGCTGTTACCTCCAACTCTTTTTATACCCTGGTCTAATCTAGATACTGTTAATGATATTTACTTTCAAGACGCTCACCTTAGATTGGCTTTTCAACATCTAAATTAAGCGTTCCATCCCAGTCTTTGATATCATGACGGCACTTCAGCTACCTTTGATCATATCTACTAAGTATTCTCATTAGTAATCAACATTACTTACTTAAAATAAACACATGTTTTCTTGAAGCTTTGCGGTTACGCTTAATCAGCCGCAAAAATTCCCCTTAAGACGGTTTGTATCATTCAAGGGCATTTGTGTCCATAACCCCGTAAACAGTTGTTGTTTTCCGTGCGCTCTCCCAAATGCTGTCTGCTGAGATCTCACTCGCCATTAAAAAGACTCGATAGCCATAACATCCCCCCCGTCTAAACATCTGGTCGATGCGATCTGGCTGGCGGGGAGCTGGCAGCGAGCTCCTTCTTTCTCATCCTGGACCATCAGAGGGCACGAAGTGGCTCCCGCGGTGCTGAGCCTGACCCCTGACTTCCCGGCCTCGGCAAAACCACCCGAGTCATCACAGCAGAGGGATAACTGGCATTGCTCTGAATGAGAGGCAGGCACTCCAGAATGTGTGGTGAGTTTACACGTACATGCAGAAAATGGTGAGGAAATTCTGCGTTTTAGGCAAGCTGCGAGTGACTGGAGCCACGCTGCGGCTCAGGTGCACTGCGGAGCATCAGCTGCTGGTGCTGCACCCTGGGCAAAGAAGTCCTGCCTTGCTTGGCGTCCTGCATCCAACACACATCACAGTGCTGAGGAGCAGCTTTGTGCACGAGCAGCACAGCCTGCATCCAAAGAAGCAAGCAGGGGAGGCAAATAGGTGCCTCACTCCTTCCCCTAGCTCTGAAAATGTCCTCGTGCCCTACTCTGCTTCTGCACTTGCTCCCAGCTCCTCTCCTCCTCCCTTGGGAGCCCCATCCTGGCATCCACATCTTGGGGTGCCCCAGTCCATCGCCAGCCTCTTCCACTGGGGGTGAAGGCTGGGAAAGAGGAGGTGACCCCCAGGAGAAAGCAGCGGTGGTGCTGGGCTCCCAGCATGACTTCTCCATCCCGTCTGTCTCCAGCGGGAGAGGACCACGCCGCCTCCCTGCCCGCCGGCCGCAGAGGGATTAGGGATACAAAGCCCCCTGCCAGGGAGGATTTTGTAGGGTCTAAATCTTTCATGCTGCTGATAACGCTTCCTCGGGCTTCACCCCATCCCCTCCACTCTTTGATGTCAACTGGAGGCACCAGGTCTAAAACAGCCACTGCTGTTGATTAGACCTAATTAGTCCCTAATGCCCTCTTAAATCCCATTTAAATAGGGAGCTATACAGCACGCCCAGGGCTGAGACAGCCCTTGCTGAAGGCAACGTTAAGGGGTCTGTGATCAAAAGGAGGGAGAGTGCTTTCCAGGTAATTCAAGATGGTCAGGGTACTTATGGTGGGCACCAGCCCTCATGGCATGGGTTCAGGCAGGCTGGAGGGCAGGGAGCATCCCCCCGCTGCTGGGGGCACCCCAAACCCATGTGTCCTCCCCCCCCAGCACAATGAGCCCCTCCTGCTTAACCTAAATTCCTTCACTAGGGTGAGAGACTGATTTCTGATGCAGTCAGTGAGGCAAGGAGCGAGGCAAGGAGAAGGAAAGGGGATGAAGCAGTCGAAGAATAGTGGGCCAGGTTGCCAATAGCAATGTTTTTCCCACCAGATGTCTTTTTAGAAAGGATTTACACCAGCCAGTCAGTTGAATCGATAACCCTTGGGGGCCATCCCTAGAGTGGGGAGAGGAGAGCATCCTCCCTTCATCTCTCCCCAACACAGGAGACATCACCACCGCCAGGACTGAGAGATTAGGGCATCGGTTTAGGAAGACACAACAGGGATGAAGTCCCGTTTATCACATATTGAGTGCCTCTAACCTCAGCGGCTCCTTCCAATCCATCCTCATCCCATCTCCTCCATGAGGCTCAAGAGCTGGGAAGGAGATATTCCCTGGCCTGGGTCTTTGCCTCAGCCACACGACCAACCTCCCGCCTTTAGGTCCAACTTTCTCTAGAAACCGGGCTCGCATCCAAATTAATTTTCTGTATGTGTTGTTGGAGCGATTAGATCTGCAAATCAACATAGCCACAAACTGAATAATGTACCAGCGCCTAGCGCTGTCGGGGCAAAGCCCCAAGTTCCTCATCAAGTTCAGTCCTGCAGAGCCTGTAACTAATGATTTTTCTCACTTGGCCGGGAGTCAGCACTGTATCTCTCACATGCACACACAAACATTGTACGTGTGCCTCGTTAGCATAGAGCGATCTGCAGATAAAGAGCAGCAGAGCGGAGCTCCGGCACTGGGACACTTGTGAGGCACCTCGTCCTCATCTCAGCAGGAGATGCTGAGCCTGGGAAAGCCAGCGTGAGGGCAGGAGAAACATCTCCCCACCCAGACCTGTTCATTTTGGGGCATTTATCCCTTGCTGGGAGGTTCTGAAGGTGTCTTTTTAGTTCTGATATGAAGGGCTGGCCCAAAGCCTGCAGGTGATGATGAAAGCCAAGGATGAGTTCAGTGTTTCAGAGCAGAGCCTTCATGAACACGTATGAACTGCTGTTGGTCTGGCAGGTTCCAGGTGTGGACACCACTGCCCTGGCCACACCAGCGTGGAAGCAGAAGGTGATTGTAGCTCCCAGAAGCTCCTCAAGCATCACCTGGTTGGATCCAGGGAGAGGAAACGCAAGGGGTGCAAGATGCCTTCTCCCACAAGCACGTCCTGGTCCACAAGGTTTCTTTGCTGGAGATGCCGGGCCCTACTCTAGTCCCTGCCCCCAAGTTTGGGTTTGGGTTTCTACCCCAATCCCATATAGAATCATTAGGGTAGGAAAAGACCTCCAAGATCATCTGCTCCAACCATCACCCTGCTACCAATGTCACCCACTAAACCGTCCACGTTTACGCCTGGTCCTGAGCCACAGGCTCCATCTCTACAACTGGGCCCTCCCATGGTCCCAAGGCCTTCCAGGCTGGAGCCGCAGCCCCGTTTGGGATCCCCTGGGGGTGCTGACAGGGCACAGGGGGCATGCAGGAATGGCCCTGGCCTGCTCTGCCCTGCTGTGGTCTTCTCGCAGCCACAGCCATGGGCCCACACTCATGAGCTCTCCAGAGGCCTGGTGTGAGGACGTTCATCTCCTAAGTCACCTCTTAAATTCCATGTGTGGCATATCTGTGGTTCACAGCAAGAGGCTGGACAGCCAGGACGGACCATCCTGCTCCACCTTCTGAGGTGTCTGTGAGGCACCCTGTGGGTGGTTTTTTCCTCCCCTCACTATCGAAGGAGCACCCAGGTGGCAGCAGGGTGGCATTCGTGTCACTCACCAGCCAGGCTCTGCAGGGCTGACTTCTGGAGCTGAGCAGGTACCTCAGCAACCTTTGCAGTCACCAAAGGCCCTATGGAAGTGCAATTCACCCCTTCTGCTCTCAACTGCTTTAAGACAGGACGAGCTACACCCTAAATTCACTGACTATACAGATTAGATCTCCATCAGCTATAAAGGGAGCATAGCAAGACCTCTAGGCCTTTACCTGTCCGCATTTAGATGTACGGTTCCCACCCTTGGTGGCTGAAGCTGGGGGAGATAAGGATTTGCATTACTGTGGGAGAAACCAGGATAAGTGAGGCCCAGTTGGAACCAGGGTGAAAGATCCATAAAATGGGGTTGGGGGGTGAAAAAGTTGATATTCCCCACAGGGATGTCCCTGACTGGATGAGATCTGTGCTGGAGCTCCTAGGCAGTGTGGGCATTTAGTCCCTGCTCCTCACTCCACGTAAAGCCAACCTATGAGTGGCCTGTCCCCAGGCTCCCAGCACTGCCACGCAGTGACACAGCGAGCCAGATCAGTTTGGGACCTCACCAACCTGCGACTGCACCAGCTCAGCCCACCAACCTGTGCCAGCCCTAGGGAGATGTTTAATACAAAGCACAACAGCAAACCTTCCCTCCTGGTGCTGAACAGGAGGCTCTGGTGCTCAGGTGGATCTTTAGCCATGATCCCCAGTTGGATTTCCTCCTGTTATCCATTCCATTCCATTTCCTTATGATAAAACTCATGTTTATCCATATTATCATTTACGTTGGTCAGCCAGCTGTGACACCTGCTATTATTTATATTACACCTCCTAAAAATGATGCCTCTTAACTGACATCAACAGGGCCAGACCTACCTCCACCGGACATTTACCCCCATTCCAGGAGTTGAACACCAATGAAAAGGAGGGGGCACCTCTCAACTCCATTGCTTCTAGGGCAGCACCTCTAAGCACACTCCTTCAAGTTTTTTGCTTTTTCATTTTTATTTTTATTTTTTTCCAAAGGATATTGCCATAGCACAAGCACTGAGAAGGATGGTGTTTTCTCAGACCAAGCCCAGCTGTCCCCTGCCCTGTTCACATGTCCTTCATCCCCTTCTTCATGGCCATGCAGTGGCTCATCCAGCTGACCATGGAGCTGCTAGGGCTTGGTCCCAGCTATACGACTGAGCTGAAAATGGGTTCTTTGCACAAGGCTGGGACGTTGGGGGACTGCAGATGTGGCCCCTGAGCCTGTACAACACGGTGTCTGTGCCAGATGGTGGGAGAGGAGCAATACCACCTTGGAGTCCCACCATCACCACCCTTGTGCCAGCACTGATCTCCTGAGGAAGCCCAGCTCACACCAGCAGGAAGGGAAAGGAGTCCTGCAGGTGTAGCTTGTACCAGCTTGCCAGGCAAAATATCAGTGTGAAAGAATGTACCTACAAGTATAACTTCATGCAGTTACCTTAGGGCCTCTGTCATTGCAGAACCATTGCCCCAGCTCACACCCCTACCAGATGTTGACAAACAGCAAAGGTGAGGTCATCCTCGGGAGAGGAAAAGCCAAGAGGACTTCTCCTGCCCTGGCCTGGCTTTGCACGGCATGCATGACCACAGGAGGGACAACCTGTGCTAACCACCCCAGCAGAGACCAGCCACCCCTCCCCAGGGCCACTATTGACCACTGCTCTGCTGGGGCAACCTGCTGGGGACCTTCTCCTCTTTCCATGGTTTTCTTCTGGGAAGCAAGGAGATGGAGCAGGCCAGATGAGAGCAGGACATCCTGGAGGCCACGGCTTGCACCCACCACTTGGTTTGGGTGCATTTATGGACAACAGAGTGAAATTGATGTCCGACCAGCAGCAATTCTTGCAGAGACATCTCCTTTCTGCAGGAGATGGAGCAGAATGGTAATCCTCTGCGGTCCCCATCTCCTCTTGGGTGGCTTCCGAGTGGTGGTGGGGACGTGCTCATGGAGCCCTGACATGCACGGAGCTGTGGCACCAGGGCGAGTGGGACACCTCCTCCCTGGATGGGTCCCGGCACAAAGGTCCCAGCACGGGAAAAGCATCCCTGGGCTGGGCTCAGCCACCCACTTCTGTGGCCGCTGCGCTGCAGTGGGAGCTCAGCATCTCCTGGTACCCCACCGCGCGGCTTCTCCTCGCAGCGCCTTTGCTCCGCCGTGAGAGATCAAAAGGCATCCAACCCACTGATTGCTCAGTTTGTGTCGAAAGGCTCCCTGATTACCTCACCATTAGCTGCACCCATTAAACAAAATCCGAAAGGTTTTAGACAAAGCTGAGGTTTCAGATGAGAGGGCGAAGGAATGACTCAGTGCCTTTCAACGCCAAAGTCTTCTCCTCCGTCCTGTTTGTACAGCACCTAGCACGAGGGGTCCAGGTGCACGCCTAGGGCTCTGAAACACCGCCACAATTAAATAATAAGTGTAATAGCAGCTGTACTCCCACCAGCAGGGTTTCGTTTTATTATTTAAATATTCACTTGGGCTCGGGAGCACCTCTGGGAGATGCAGTTTGTTTCAGCGAGGAGGAGGGTGACCCCCGGCCAGCCACCAGCATGGCATGGGTACAGACGGAGCCAATGGGGCAGGAGGCAATCGCCCCAGGGTCCTGCCATTCCCCAAGGGTTGGGAAAGGGGGTTTCTAGCTGATATTAGGGGCCTATGCAACCTACAAGGGTGGTGAGCCCCACTTTGGGTCTTCTCCAAATGAAACCCACTGACGTTGGCATTTCTCCGGTCAAGAGCATCCAGGGATGCTCACACCCAGAGCTGGGTACAGGTGAAGGGGAGCAGGGAGGGCTGCAGAAGCTGTTCTCCCCTCCCGTTCCACCTGGAGAATTAGCAGCAAACGGTGAATTTCAATCCTAAAAAAAGAAATGACAGAAAACAAGCAGCACCGTGGTTTGGCAGCACTGCTTGAGGTTTGGGCTGAGGATGGTTTGCTCGTTGTTGGGCACCGAACCCAACACAAAGGCAACTTCCAAGAGGACGGGTCTCTGCAGGGAGGCCCTGGAGACCCTCCACCTGGCTCCTGGCCTCGGTTGACCATGGTCCCGCACTGAGCCCACCGCTGGGCCCTCCACATCTCTGGATCTTCAATGCTGAAAATGGTTCTGGGAAACAAGTTGCCTTCAGCCCAGTGCTTCTGCTGGACATGGTCCTGGGCACCCTGCTCTCGGTGGCCCTGCTTGAGCTCAGGGTTGGACCAGACGACCTCCAGAGGTCCCTTCCAACCTCATCCATTCTGTGATTCTGTGTTTCTCCTGCCAGGCCCGGCTGGTGGCTCAGAGCTGCAGTGGGAACCACCTGCATTTATCGCAGAAGAAATAGTGCCATCTACTGACATGACTAGCCCTATTCCTAGAAAGCGAGGGGTGGATGCTTATCTATCTCCCTTACGCCAGTGAGCTTTTGGGGTCATGCCAGCTTGAGAAACACTCATGGAGCCACACCGGTGGGGCAAACCCACGAGTGATGGGCTGGTGCATGCTGGCAGCCTGAGACCCCCGGGGACACCCAGGGTGGCCCCGCTGGCTGCAGCGTGCAGTTGGGGTGGCCTCACCACCGAGGACACAGACCCCGAGCACCCCTGGTAGAAGGGCTGGAGGGGAAGATGCTGCTCACTGCCACCCAGCAGAATTTAATTGGCCTTTATCTCTTTTGCTGTAATTAATGAACAAAGCTAAACCCTTCATAGGGTTCACAGGCTGCTTTTCAAGGGCTCTCCCCCCTCCCACGCCATTTCTTGGTATAGTTTTTCCTCCCTGACCTGTGGTCCTACCTCCTCTAGTGCTGAGGGGTGCTGGAGGTACTCCCAGAGGAATTACAGGAGAAGGTACCTTGGCCTGGCTGGCAGGGGCTAGGCCATCTCGTAAAGGTCCTTCTCAGCCTCATGAAACCTCAGCTCCCATACAGGTCCCCGGGAGGCAACTGCACTCAGTGTGCTGATCCCTGTGTGAGCTCTGAAAAGCAGTAAAGCACTGATTTTCTGCTTGGTTCTGCTTTATTCTATTCATGATATGTATTATATATTGTAGGTGTGTGATTTTATTGCATTGTATTGTATTATATTGTATTATATGAGAGACCAGCCCCACTTACGTGGTCTAGCATTGAGGCCACCTTCCCACCCAGAGACAGGAGACAGGGAGGTCTCAGAAGTCGGAAAGGCGAAAATCACCCCCACATCCCAAACTACGGGGACAAACCATCCCATCCCTCCATCCCAGCCGCAGGAAGACCCCAGGACCCCGGTCTGGGAGAGCTCCACGTCGGGGACATGATCCCACCCCGCCACCTCCCTGGGGACATGTGAGTCACAGCAACCAGGTTGAAACCGGGTCAGCGTGCGAGTCGAGGAAGCCTGGTGGTGCTCAGCTTGGGAGCTGCCCATGGAGAGCAAAGCTCCCGATTTTCTGATTTTCTGAGCTGACCTTCCAATAGCAAAACCATCAAAGCAGGAAGCACATTCCTGAGGCCTGACCCAGCGCGGCGAAGTCAATGGAAGGTTCCCACTGAACTCAACGGACACTGGACCGCGGCCACAAACTTTTATGTAGCCAAGATTTATTTATTTTTCTCCCCTATGGCTTTGTCCAGGACTTCATCCCGCCAGGGCTCTGTCTCATCCTGCAACGAGGAAGTCAAATTTCTCCTGCAGAGACATTTTAACACAGCAGATAACCAAATATATATAGTTAGAAACATTACCACGAATGTATATGTATATATAACATATATATTCTATATACATACAAATAGCCTCTTAAATGAGAGGCCAGCATACAAGACAATCAGAGTAAACACTGTAATAATCCTAATTATGCAGCACATTCTGCCTAACATATTTATTTTTAATGGCAGTCATTTTAGTAGCTCTAAGGCCCTGAATTAGTCCAATATGTTCTTAACTAGGTTCACTTTGAATACAAATGGTAATGACTTTTCCAGAGGGTCCAGCGTCCTGGACGAGCTTGCTGCGCACCGGTCTATTCTGCTTAGCGCATTTACTTTTAATAACAGGTTTAATGATGCACTCAGGGCCTAATAACCGCGTTTAGTCACAAAGAGAAAAACCAGCTATGAAATGCTTTCCCTAAAAACTAGGCTACAGGGGATCGCCGCGCCGTTTGAAAGCCACGCCGGCCAGCCTTCGATGCGCCTCGATGCGTTTCGGCTCTGCCCGCAGCGAGGACGATGAGTGCTGGGATTTTGGGGGAGGGTTTTGGGGTGGCCGACAGGGCTGGGGTGCTGCAGGGAGCCTGAGCTATGGGGGATGAGGGACTTGAACGGAATCTGGCTTCGCCTCCTCCCACCCGTGGCTGGATTTGGGGAGAAGGACAGGGCGGGACGTAAAGGGAGGTGGCTGTGGGCATCGCAGGGCGCTCGCTGGCGGAGACGTGCCGGAGGGGAGCGCGTTTGAAAATCACACCCACCACTCATTAAAAAAAAATAGAAAAAAAAAAAAAGCAACACAAAACCACCACCACAACCCCAATTCCTACCTTCAGCTCCCCAGCAGCAAGAAATGCAATCAAATTAAGCAGCAGCTGCTCTCAGGCCAGATCGAGCCATCCCCAGCATCCCTGTGCCGGGCTCTGTGGGGCTGGGGACAGGCGGGACCCCTTGGCACATCCAGCCTGGCACAAAGATGCTTGTGCTAGCAGAGCCCTGGCTCCCCAACGCGTGCCTCCGGGCATCCCCATCCCTGCTGTGTCCAGACCTGTCAGAGCCCAGAGCCATGGATGGACCTGTGAAGCCTCACACACCAAGGGGATGCTCAGAGCCACCTCTGGCACAAGCTGAGACCATTT